>NC_092342.1:191337500-192022500 GCF_046630445.1 Rutidosis leptorrhynchoides
TCGGATATGATATAAATTTCGAAGTACTAAAGCATCCGGTACTTTGGATGGGGTTTGTTAGGCCCAATAGATCTATCTTTAGGATTCGCGTCAATTAGGGTGTCTGTTCCCTAATTCTTAGATTACCAGACTTAATAAAAAAGGGGCATATTCGATTTCGATAATTCAACCATAGAATGTAGTTTCACGTACTTGTGTCTATTTTGTAAACCATTTATAAAACCTGCATGTATTCTCATCCCAAAAATATTAGATTTTAAAAGTGGGACTATAACTCACTTTCACAGATTTTTACTTCGTCGGGAAGTAAGACTTGGCCACTGGTTGATTCACGAACCTATAACAATATATACATATATATCAAAGTATGTTCAAAATATATTTACAACACTTTTAATATATTTTGATGTTTTAAGTTTATTAAGTCAGCTGTCCTCATTAGTAACCAACAACTAGTTGTCCACAGTTAGATGTACAGAAATAAATCGATAAATATTATCTTGAATCAATCCATGACCCAGTGTATACGTATCTCAGTATTGATCACAACTCAAACTATATATATTTTGGAATCAACCTCAACCCTGTATAGCTAACTCCAACATTCACATATAGAGTGTCTATGGTTGTTCCGAAATATATATAGATGTGTCGACATGATAGGTCGAAACATTGTATACGTGTCTATGGTATCTCAAGATTACATAATATACAATACAAGTTGATTAAGTTATGGTTGGAATAGATTTGTTACCAATTTTCACGTAGCTAAAATGAGAAAAATTATCCAATCTTGTTTTACCCATAACTTCTTCATTTTAAATCCGTTTTGAGTGAATAAAATTTCTATGGTTTTATATTGAACTCTATTTTATGAATCTAAATAGAAAAAGTATAGGTTTATAGTCGGAAAAATAAGTTACAAGTCGTTTTTGTAAAGGTAGTCATTTCAGTCGAAAGAACGACGTCTAGATGACCATTTTAGAAAACATACTTCCACTTTGAGTTTAACCATAATTTTTGGATATAGTTTCATGTTCATAATAAAAATCATTTTCCCAGAATAACAACTTTTAAATCAAAGTTTATCATAGTTTTTAATTAACTAACCCAAAACAGCCCGCGGTGTTACTACGACGGCGTAAATCCGATTTTACGGTGTTTTTTGTGTTTCCAGGTTTTAAATCATTAAGTTAGCATATCATATAGATATAGAACATGTGTTTAGTTGATTTTAAAAGTCAAGTTAGAAGAATTAACTTTTATTTGCGAACAAGTTTAGAATTAACTAAACTCTGTTCTAGTGATTACAAGTTTAAACCTTCGAATAAGATAGCTTTATATGTATGAATCGAATGATGTTATGAACATCATTACTACCTCAAGTTCCTTGGATAAACCTACTGGAAATGAGAAAAATAGATCTAGCTTCAAAGGATCCTTGGATGGCTTGAAAGTTCTTAAAGCAGAATCATGACACGAAAACAATTTCAAGTAAGATTTTCACTCGAAATAAGATTGTTATAGTTATAGAAATTGAATTAAAGTTTGAATATGATTATTACCTTGTATTAGAAAGATAACCTACTGTAAGTAACAAAGGTTTCCTGATCTTGGATGATTACTTGGAATGGATTTAGAAAACTTGGAAGTAAACTTGCAATCTTGGAAGTATACTTGATTTTATGAAACTAGAACTTTTGGAATTTATGAAGAACACTTAGAACTTGAAGATACAACTTGAGAGAGATCAATTAGATGAATAAAATTAAAGAATGAAAGTATTTGTAGGTGTTTTTGGTCGTTGGTGTATGGATTAGATATAAAGGATATGTAATTTTGTTTTCATGTAAATAAGTCATAAATGATTACTCATATTTTTGTAATTTTATGAGATATTTCATGCTAGTTGCCAAATGATGGTTCCCACATGTGTTAGGTGACTCACATGGGCTGCTATGAGCTGATCATTGGAGTGTATATACCAATAGTACATACATCTAAAAGCTGTGTATTGTACGAGTACGAATACGGGTGCATACGAGTAGAATTGTTGATGAAACTGAACGGGGATGTAATTGTAAGCATTTTTGTTAAGTAGAAGTATTTTGATAAGTGTCTTGAAGTCTTTCAAAAGTGTATGAATACATATTAAAACACTACATGTATATACATTTTAACTGAGTTGTTAAGTCATCGTTAGTCGTTACATGTAAATGTTGTTTTGAAACATTTAGGTTAACGATCTTGTTGAATGTTGTTAACCCATTACTTATTATAACAAATGAGATGTTAAATTGTTATATTATCATGATATTATGATATATAATATATCTTAGTATGATATATATACAGTTAAATGTCGTTACAACGATAATCGTTACATATATGTCTCGTTTCGAAATCATTAAGTTAGTAGTCTTATTTTTACATTTGTATTTCATTGTTAATACACTTAATAATATATTTACTTATCATTTAACATAATTAACCAAGTGTATCAATATCTTAATATGATTCATATGTACCTAGTAAGACGTTGTTATAACGATAATCGTTATATATATCGTTTTCGAGTTTCTTAAATTAGTAGTCTCATTTTTATGTATATAACTCATTGTTAAAATACCTAATGAGATACATACTTATAATAAAATCATGTTAACTATATATATAACCATATATATGTCATCATATAGTTTTTACAAGTTTTAACATTCGTGAATCACCGGTCAACTTGGGTGGTCAATTGTCTATATGAAACCTATTTCAATTAATCAAGTCTTAACAAGTTTGATTGCTTAACATGTTGGAAACACTTAATCATGTAAATAACAATTTCATTTAATATATATATAAACATGGAAAAGTTCGGGTCGCTACAGATTGAAGACCTGGTAACTGACATTAACAAAATGCATCTAGAATATCCCTAAAAATAAAATCGAAGTACTAAAGCAGTTCAAATTCTCTGACTGGGGCGTGTCAAGGCCCATAGATCTATCTTTAGGATTCGCGTCAATTGGTGGCAATTATAATAAACACCAATTCTTAGGCTACCTAGTTCAACAAGGGCGATATCTGGTATAACAATTCAACCATAGAATGTAGTTTCGATTACTTGTGTCTATTTCGTAAAGCATTTATAAAAGCGCATGTATTCTCAGTCCCAAAAATATATATGTTGCAAAAGCATTTAAAAAGGGAACAAATGAAACTCACAATACTGTATTTTGTAGTAAAAATACATATGACAACATTGAACAAGTGTAGGGTTGGCCTCAGATTCACGAACCTATGTCAATTGTATATCTATTAAAACGTATAATGGAAATCACATAATTTACTTTATTAATTATATATTATTTATGTGTTTGTAGTTTATATAAATTTTATACTAAATTCTTTTAAAACATATACTTCATTTATATTTATTATATCTTAACTTATATGTTATATATATTACCTTAAAATAATTATTATCTATTCATTTAGTTATTTTAAAATCTATATATATATACGTATATGTTTAGTGTTATATCTAAAATCAATAGTTTGTTATATGTAAGTATAATGTTAATAGGTTTGATATATATAGTTGATTGATCCTAGATCCGTTTTCCTTACGGAATTGGATCTAGGATCGAGTGCAATGAGGAGGATTGTGGTGTTGTTGTTTGTTTTGGGCCCCGATGATCGTCTTTCACTTTAGCAATCAAGTGATCAACCACCCTGACCCGGTCTTGATTATTGACTTGCATAATTCACCTTAACACAATGTAAAGATTCCTTGGGCAAGGTTACAAGTGAACATTACAAAGGCTAGAGCAAAATGGCAGAGAATCAACCACCCATAAATGAGAGGTCAAGCTCCCTATTTATAGTATTCAGAATATTCGCGGTGTGCGTATCGCGGATCGCGGATCTTGCATACTTGTACGGATTGCGGATCGCGGATTAACGCGGATCATTGCGGATCAGCGCGGATTAATGCGGATCATTGCGGATCGTCGCGGATTAACGCGGATCATTGCGGATCAGCGCGGATTAAGGCGGATCATTGCGGATCAGCGCAGATCATTGCGGATTTCAGCACACTTGTGCATTACGCAAGGTAGTGCTATGCGCACTATCAAGTCCCCCAAGTTCGGTATTATATGTTGAAGATACATAATGACGAACTTGTAAGTATGCAATCACAGAGAATACAGCAATATATACACTATCAAGTTCCCCCAGTTCGATATTATAAACTGAAAGTATATGAAGTCGAACTCTAAGTGTACAATATGCTTTGCTTGTGAAGTTATGCGCAACTCTTGGCGCTTGTTTATCAAAGAAAAAAATCATGTTGCAACGTTTATTTATATAGCGCTTTGTTATATATTCATAATTTCTAGACTTGTCCTTTGCAATTTCCATGTTTATTATTGTGCACATAACAAACACGTACTTATGCGAAACAATCTTTTATACATTATGAATCTTCTAAGTCTGACAAATCGATCCTTAGGCAATTTATTAGCATTGCGAAGCATCTAAGTATGGCTAGATCAAATACTTAGGAAATTTAATCCTCTCGCAACATTTCGCAAACACATGCAATTTCATGTGATTCATCCAAGCGGGCCTTGTTCAACGCTTAGGCATTAATTGCATTTTTACACGCCAAGTGGTTTTTATTTGAAAAATCAAAGTACGCGTCCGTACTTGATAAAATTTGACCGCGATTTGACGCTTTTATACATAGTATAATATTCTTGAGGAATTTTCCCGAAGCATAGATGAAGCAAGTCCATTGAAGCTTATGTTAATATAACATATAGCACATAACATATTTTAAGCCTATCTTGCCAATGTGCATTTATATTAGAAGAATATATGGTTTTAGCTTCCATGACCTCATGCATCGTTTAAAAAATCAACAATAATTGCGGCCATGCTTTTAAGCAATGTAACCTCGTGCTTTTAGCACAAACAATAGTATTGCCACGGCCAAATACTCGCGGACTTAAACAATTTTCACATCGCACAAATGATGATATTGCCATGGCCATATGCTCATGGACTTAGATAATGTTGCCATAGCCATACAATTATGGACTTAATAATATGCCATATGCACAAAAATTTTCAAATCTTACGATTTCAAACTTGCTTAACATCCGCGTAACTTTTAAACTTGCGGGCTTAATCGTGATAGCTTCAAATTTACTCAATGGATCTTTATACGATCCAAAAAAAAGTAGAGATGCATATAATTTTCTCAACTCCGTAGCCACACAAATCATAATTAACAGTTAATGTGCAGCCCAATATCATATATCACATGTGGACATCAACTTGCACTCCATAATAGTATTACACGTGTAGTAAACTTTGCATGGCCTGAACAATTATGTACCATATATGATACCACGTGGAGTAGCATTATTTTGTGAATTAAACCTGCATTTAACACGTATTATGCATGCAAACCAATTTGCGCAACGTGGCAACACATTCCATAGTTTAATAGGCAATTTGAGTAAAAATAATCCCTATAGTATACTTTTGCCAAGACATAAATATAGATACCCTTTGCAAACAGATATACCTGTACAATCGGAATTCTTGCGCCAACATTGCTCTTTGCGCATTATCCCAAGAAGTTAGAAACAAAAATTTATTCATTGCGTAAATACTTCGCGCAATGCAACCGAGCAGCGCATGTCACATATCGCGTCTAAACAAGTTACAATCCAACAACACGAATTCTGAGTACACAATGTTTCTAGAACCAAAGTTAGGCTGTTTTTCAAGACCATGCTCGGGCCATAATTGGGCACCGCAATTTCTGTGCGCTCGTTGTCTTTAAGCCGAATTAGGCCACAATTAGAGTGATCATAAATATCATTTTTGTTGCAGCCATTGTTCGCGATTTCGTGTAGCAAAAGCAACAATTAATCTGCGCATATATGTCAAAATGATCATAGTTGAGCAACGTCGTCGTGCGTATAACAACAGGCCGAAGTTAATTAATATAACGATCCTCGCACATATGTATGACCGTGCCCTGAACATAACCGAGCATCATAAAGTCTGCGTGATAATACATACGTGCGTTGCAAACTTGAAAATTAACTATTTTCTTTCCTTTTCCGCACATGAGTCGAGCATTTGACTCAACCTGATCTATTTTTTCAAGCCACGCAGAGGCTGCATTTAAGCCGAATAAAGCCAAAATTTCAAAACAATGCTCGGCCGATAATTTTAGCAACGCAACATCAGAATGCACAATGTTTCTAAATCCAAAATTGGGCTGTTTTCGGGACCATGCTCGGGCCATACAATCGTGCACCGCGAAGTCCGAAATATGTTCTTGTGACAGCTGAACTGCATGTAAGTGTGACGCTTTTAACAACCGCTCATCTTTGGTTGAAAATAATTGCATTCGCTATCTTGTTTCATTGCACACATTCTTTACGCTAAATGCCTTGTTGCATAAATTCAAGCGCAACTAAATACTTTCAAGCTTCGCAGAGGTTACGTTCAAGTATACACAACGATTTTGCTTTTTGCTCTTGCGATTTCAATCTTGCTCAATATTCTTTGCGACTTGAAGCTTGCACACTTAAACATTGTAGATTTAAATATTACTAGTTAAAATTGTGCAATCAGACTAATCCATTCGCAGCCATATCCTGCGACTAAACTTATAGTGTTATGTATAGGTCATTTGCCACGTGGAGATCAATCTATAATAAAGTTCCACGTACTTTTCTTTTTTGTTATACGTGTATTGATCTCATCATATATTTCTTGTTATTTATATTGGCAACACCAAAACTGCAACCTTAAAAGTTGCGTAGCATGAGTTCCACGTGATTTCTATTATTCTTGCCACATGCGCAAAGGCTATTCGCAACCCAAACAAGGACTTACTCTTTCAAGTGAGCAACGCAAGTCGTGCAACACAAGTATTTTCATGAATCGTTCATCAACCTCGCGCTTTTAAGCATTGTGCCATACGCACAAATAAATTTTGCGAAACAATATTCACATGGCTTTGATCTAATAACAATCATTATCAAGCCACGCATTATCATAGTACAACCATGCACCATGCATAGGCTATTTTTCAGCCCTGGCAACGATTTGACACCGCAAAAGCTGAGTGCGCAATGTTTGAAAGCTAAAATCGAGCTATTTACAAGACCATGCGAGTTCAATCGGGCACCGCGAAGTCTAAATACGCAACCTTTGAAAGCTAATTTTCAGCCACTTTTAAGGCAATACTTACATGATAATGCTCGAAATTGTAGCAACGACCCTCGATCATTATTGCAATACAGCTTAGATGTGCCGCAAATTATCGCAATGTTCACAACGATAATGAAGATTGCACAATTGCACTTTAAATGGCGCAACAACCAAGTCTTAGATGCCGCTGCAACACTCGTTCAGCGCAAAGCAACACATGCGCTGTTTCCAAAAGTTGCTCAATTACATAATCCAATTTATGCGCGCTGTACTGCTTTTCATGTTACGCATAGGTTATAAATTAACCATAGCTGTAATCATTTGTTGCGAAATCATTTGGCCAATTGCCAATAGTAGGTACATAAAACATGATGGCTTTAATGCAAGATAATGCGCATGATGATCGCGAATCATGACAAATCCAATTAATTGCAAATCACGTTTGTAAAAATCATGAAGCTATTTTCATATCATCTTTTAAAAAGTACATGGAAACTTCGCTACAATATGCATGGTGGCAGAAGGTAATCGCATAAGGTGATCTCAAATCAAAAATTCACAGATTAATTCTGTGATGTTAAATCAGAATTATTGAACCACTTTTTTAAGTCAAAAGTAATTGTAGATGAGATAGAGAGCCTCTCGCAATCATGACCAAAATCCACACTCGATCTGATTCCTTTATTCAATTAATCATTGTTTCAAATAATGGACTTACGAAAATTACTGCCATTTTGCGCAATTTTTCAGAGTAACAGTAACAGTAACTCGCCAATGAAATAATAGCATGAATCATCCACCAATCATGTTCATGCGAGAAGATAGAGATGTGCACTTTTTATTAAAAATTATTTATTTTTGATTTATAATCTCAGTAACTTCCATGCACAACATCAAAGCGATATGTATTGAATCAGAATTAAATACGTAAAGTAAATGAAAACTTACATATACGAATTAAATTTGATTCTTAAGTTTAATCGCGAGAGCATGTTGAAAATTTGACGTAGTCCCACGGATGGCGCCAATTGATCGATCCTAGATCCGTTTTCCTTACGGAATTGGATCTAGGATCGAGTGCAATAAGGAGGATTGTGGTGTTGTTGTTTGTTTTGGGCCCCGATGATCGTCTTTCATTTTAGCAATCAAGTGATCAACCACCCCGACCCGGTCTTGATTATTGATTTGCATAATTCACCCTAACATAATGTAAAGATTCCTTGGGCAAGGTTACAAGTGAACATTACAAATGCTAGAGCAAAATGGCAGAGAATCAACCACCCATAAATGAGATGCCAAGCTCCCTATTTATAGTATTCAGAATATTCGCGGTGTGTGGATCGCGGATCGCGGATCTTGCATACTTGTGCGGATTGCGGATCGCGAATCGCGGATTAACGCGGATCATTGCGGATCTGCGCGGATCATTGCGGATCGTCACGGATTAACGCGGATCATTGCGGATCAGTGCGGATTAACGCGGATCATTGCGGATCAGCGCGGATTAATGCGGATCATTGCGGATTTCAGCACACTTATGCATTACGCAAGGTAGTGCTATGCGCACTATGAAATGACCCGTTCATATACATTATAAACGATTCACAATAGTTGATTACATTGCGAGGTATTTGACCTCTATATGATACATTTTACAAACATTGCATTCGTTTTTAAAAGGCAAACTTTCTTTACATCGAAAATTGACAGGCATGCATACCATTTCATAATATCCACTATCCAACTATAAATTGATTTAATAATAATCTTTGATGAACTCAATGACTCGAATGCAACGTTCTTCGAAATATGCTATGAAAGACTCCAAGTAATATCTTTAAAATGAGCAAATGCACAGCGGAAGATTTCTTTAACACCTGAGAATAAACATGCTTTAAAGTGTCAACCAAAAGGTTGGTGAGTTCATTAGTTTATCATAATCATTTATTTTCCATCATTTTAATAGACCACAAGAATTTCATTTCCAGTTCTCATAAATATACGTCCCATGCATAGAGACAAAAATAATCATTCATATGGTAAACACCTGGTAACCGACATTAACTAGATACATATATGAATATCCCCTATCATTTAGGGATCCTCTTTCGGACATGATATAAATTTCGAAGTACTAAAGCATCCAGTACTTTGGATGGGGTTTGTTAGGCCCAATAGATCTATCTTTAGGATTCGCGTCAATTAGGGTGTCTGTTCCCTAATTCTTAGATTACCAGACTTTAATAAAAAGGGGCATATTCGATTTTGATAATTCAACCATAGAATATAGTTTCAATTACTTGTGTCTATTTCGTCAAACATTTATAAAAGTGCATGTATTCTCAGTCCCAAAAATATAAAGGGTAAAAAGGCAAATGAAACTCACCATACTGTATTTCGTAGTAAAAATACATATAACGTCATTGAACAAGTGCAAGGTTGGCCTCGGATTCACGAACGTATCAATATTGAGATTCAATATTGCAGGAAAGGTACGTAGACGCAACGGAAATGATAAACACTATATTGACCTCACGAGCATACCCATGAACCATACTCAATCACCTCCATAGCTATAACCCATAATTTCCTTAATCCTATCCTACTCGAAAAACAATTTCGAAATCACTCGGACAGCACTCCGTCGTAATATGTTATGTATACTAATAATATCTTGAAATAATACGGAGTAAATATATATATGTAAATCGATTGAGAGAGTTTAGAGAAAAATATTTTCAAGTTTCTATGAAATAATGAAACCTATTGAATTTTATTTATAATAGATTTTTGAATTATTAAAGTGAATTATTAAAGTATGAATTATTAACGTGAATTATTAAAGTATGAATTATTAAAGTGAATTATTAAAGTGAATTATTAAAGTATGAATTATTAAAGTGAATTATTAAAGTTAAAGTAAAGTAAAAATAAAGTAAAGGTAAATTTTAAGTATAGTAAAAGTATAAAACTATGTACGTATAATACGCGTATAAATATATATAATATTAATTTAAATCGTTATATATATTTAATAAAATAAAATATAAATATCGTTATCTTTATCATTCTAGTTAAGTAATGAGTTGTCAAAAGTGGTTCTAGATATTTATAAAAGTTATATACGTTTTAATAATAAAGTTCTTTTTAAACTGAAAACGTTTTTTGTACATTTGAAACTAAATAGATCAATCGAGTCTTTATGAGATTCAATCTTTCACTATCATTTGTCTAGTTCTCAATGATTGACAATTTGTTCTTATTTATAAATCACTTTACCATTTCCCGAATATTGTTAAAATAGAAAGATTTCTCAAATCAACGTGGGCCTTTCAACAGAGACTTGTAATCATAATTCGATATATCTGATAATTCAATCATTTGATCTTATCTTCTAATTCCATTGATAAACATTTTGAAACAGATACAATCATGTAAAGTATTTAATCTAATATTTTGTTTACGTTTCAAGTTATAATATATATACACATATACATATATAATCATATTCGTTTAATGGTTCGTGAATCGTTGGAACTTGATCGAGGTTAAATGAATGTATGAACATAGTTTAAAATTCTTGAAATTTAACTTAACAAATATTGCTTATCGTGTCGGAAACATATAAAGATTAAAGTTTAAATTTGGTTGGAAATTTCCGGATTGTCACACACTATCAATAGTTATGTGAAATATTAATATAATTATAGTATATGTAATAAGTATATTAAATGTACAAACTATTTATTTGTAAAACAAATGATAGTTTTGATATTAATGATTTACTAATAATAGTCCTACTAATAATAACTTTATTACTAACGATAATACTAATAATAAAAATGATAATGATAATAATGATAATACATATGTTAATAATGATTCTAATAATACTAATAAGTACATAGTGATACTAATACTAATATTAATAATAATAATAATAATAATAATAATAATAATAATAATAATAATAATAATAATAATAATAATAATAATAATAATAATAATAGTTTGTGTTATTTTGAGAATGATAATAATCCTAATCATAATAATAGTAATAATAGTGATAAAAATTATAATTTTAGTAACAATAACAATGATAATAATAATAATAATTTTGGTAATGAAATCTACCTTCCAAAGCCTTTCTAAAAAAATTATGTCCCGAACAGGGCTCGAACCCGAGACCTCTCGCTCACCCGCAAACACACTTAACCATTCTGCCATTCTTGTTTTTCTGATTTATATTGCAACCCAACCATATATATCTAATATTTCATTCATCCTAGTTCATTATCTTCTTCACCATGATTAAAATCAAACAGAGGCAATTTAACCACAACAATCGAAAGGGTTTTGAACTTAGGATTTATAAACAACATGAAACAAAAATAAAAGTGTTCTTGAAATAATTTTTTTTTTAAAAAAACTGCATTTGAGCCTACTGCTGAAGCTAGTAGCTTCAAAAAAAAAATGTTCTTCCATTTTGAATACGTTTTGGACAATTCTTATAACACGAATTTAGTTTTAAATCATTCCTAAAAACTGTTGGAATCGTCAATTGAACTTGAAACATCAAAATGAGCTCTAATTTCTCGATGAACAAATTGGTTGACTTTTGACAAAATAACTTTGACTCGCAAATTCGAATTTGTTATTAAGAATTAGAACTTGAGATTTTACAGGAAGTTTAAGTAAATGATTCCTAACAACTCTGCATTTTTAGTTTTTGAAATTTGTTTCGAATTCAAGTTAGTGTATATCACTGTCAAGAACACATGAGCTCAAAAGTTGGTTTTGAATTTAAGACTGTTATAGATTATGATTACAACATGAATTGTGTTGCAAATCATTCATATAATCTTTATGGATCATCAAATTAACTGGAAACATCAAAATAAACTTGAATTTGATTCAAGAACACTTAGTTGACTTTTAAAATCAAAACTTTGACTCTCAAATTAGAAATCAATAGAAAGAATTGAGGATTGAAAACTTACAGATAGTTTATATAGATGATTCCTAACAAGACTGTATTATTACATTTTGGAAATTTGTTCGAATTCAGAACATGGTAAAATTATGATGAACAGAGGTGTCGAGCTTATTTCTTGAATTTTTCAGTTTTATTCAATCACTGAATGCAATAGACAATATATAGCAAAGGATTTCTGTTTTGAATTATGATTGAAGCAGACTTATAACAACTCCGACAGATACAAAAATCATATACAATATGGATGTGGATGTGAAACTGATTGGTACTAGTTCTTGATTCTTTTTTTTATATAGTTAATTAATATTAATAATTGATAAATATATTAATAATAATAATAATTGTTATATCAACAATAATAATAAGTAATAATGATACAAAAATTCATAAAAATGATAATAATAATAATACTATTAGTGTTAATAATAATAAATTGTATTAGTTTCTAATAATTTGTACGTTGTCACCCGTCTTACGTCCCGGTTTCGGTTTCTCGAACACATTTTCATATGCTTAGAAAACTGATACTTTATGTTTCGTGTAATGTACCTTTATACATAATAAGACTCAAATGAATGAAAAACCATTCCACTCAAAGTGTAACTTGAACATTCGAGTGTTTTGGTCATTTACTTTTATAAATCGACGTCTCGTTACTTACCAATAATATTATTTTAAATCCAAAACGTTTTACGACCATGTTAATATTATATTTTATCACTTTGTAAAATATGATTATATTTTCATTTAGAAATATAACTTATATATTTTAGAAATATATAATATTTAGTTTTTCAAAAAAATATATTTATATTTCATAGTTTAATATATATATAATTTAAAATAGTTTAAATAATAGATATTATTATATCACCTAACGTTTATATTCTAGAACTTAATTTGATATAATTCATTTATGCGCCATCGTTTAATCTCCTCAAACGTTCCAAATAACATATCTAAAAATTAATTGAATCAGCTAAACAAGTGTTACTACCGTTTACTTAATTAATTTGAAGTCATATATATATATATATATATATATATATATATATATATATATATATATATATATATATATATATATATATATATATAGGCACATTTTAAAATACACGTTGCAAGTTATCTATATATTTAATCCTAAAAATTAGTATTCCAATTTGTATATATATATATTTATACACATGTTTATTAACAAATGGTGGTTTATGAATTGAAGGTTTAAAGTCCAACGAATAAACGTTTGAAATTATTGTAACACGTTAATTTGCTTAATTTGTCTATATCCATCTTCTAAGTTATCTACATTTCATCATTTTACTTTTACATTAAATAATATGAAAGTTTAAATGATTAACTTATCAAGAGTCACGAGGGAATTATTGTAAGACATGAATTAAACAGGAATTTCCACTAACCCTTGTCTGGTTCTCGTTAATTGACACATTTGTTCTTATTTGTAAATCACACAGCATTTTCTGAATATTGTCAAAAGAACAGATTTCTTAAATCACAGTGGACCTCATAACATAGACCCATAATGATATCACAATATATCTGACAATTTAATCATTTGATATTATCTTTTAATTCCGTCAATAATTATATTAAACATATATCGAAACAAATACGTTCATGTAAGGTATTATTCATCTAATACTTTGTTAACGTCTTTAATTAATATTAATATATAATTGCATATGCACATCTAGTTAAATATAATTGTTCGTGAATCGTTGGGAATAGTCCAAGGGTAATTGAATGCATAAATATAAATTCCAAAATTTTGAGATTCAACATTCTAGACTTTGCTTATTGTGTCAGAAACATATAAAGATTAAAGTTTAAATTTGGTCAAAAATTTTCGGTCATCACATTTTGCTTCTAGATTTGGGCGTTCTTTGCAAGAAGCCTTGAGAACTCGTCTCGACATGAGTACTGCGTATCACCTACAGATCGATGGACAAAGCGAACGCACGATTTAAACTTTGGAGGACATGTTGCGTGCTTGTGTTATTGATTTCGAAAAGGCTTGGGAAAGGCATTTGCCGCTAGCCGAATTCTCTTACAACAACAGTTATCATTCGAGTATTAATGCCGCACCTTTCAAAGCATTGTATGGCCGCAAATGCCGTTCTCCTATTTGTTGGGCCGAAGTAGGCGAAAAGCAAATCACCGGACCTGAACTCGTCCATGAAACAACTGAGAAGATTGTCCAAATTCAAGCGAGACTCAAGAAGGCTCGTGATCGCCAAAAGAGTTATGCCGACCTTAAACGTAAAGACTTCGAATTCAACGTGGGTGACCGTGTAATGTTGAAGGTCGCACCTTGGAAAGGTGTGATCCGTTTTGGAAAATGTGGGAAGCTTAACCCGCGATACATTGGTCTTTTCGAAATCTTGGAGCGTGTTGGACCCGTTGCTTACCGACTGGATCTTCTGAATCAATTGAGCTCAGTTCATCCTACCTTCCACGTATCGAATTTGAATAAGTGTCTTGCTGAACCAGAACTTGTCATACCACTGGAAGAACTTACGATTGATGACAAACTCCACTTCATGGAAGAACCTGTCGAAATTATGGACCGTGAGATCAAAACTTTGAAACACAACAAGATTTTGATCGTCCGAGTCCGATGGAATGCCAAACGAGGACCCGAGTTTACCTGGGAACGAGAGGATCAAATGATGCAAAAGTATCCTCACCTTTTCCCGACTCCTCCATCTACCTCAGCTTAAAATTTCGGGACGAAATTTTCTTTAACAGGTGGGTAATGTAACGACCCTGGATTTTCCGACTTATATTATTAATATTTATTATTAATACTTGCGTGTTAATAAATGTATTCTTATACATTTTACTTGTTACCGTATTTGACTTTCCATGTCCCGACTTGTCTTTTCGACGCGTGCTTTTCTCGAATAATATTTCGAATATTATTTACGTTCATAATTAATTGTTATTAATTATTTCTAATTAACTAATGTAAGTAGTTAATTACTTGGGCTTGTTACTAATTTGTTGCTTACTTATACTTGGGCTTATATTATTAGACTTGGAAGCCCACCCTACATTACTTAATGGACTAACTAGTAAGCCCACTGTTATGCTAATAATTCTTTAAGGTTAAACAAGGTTAATTAGTTAAGTGTTAGAGACAAAAATGTTTCAAGCATGCATGCACCTCTTTCCCATTTGTTTAACCTTATACTCTTTCTAGCATACAACACTCTCCCACACTTGAAAGTTAAACTTTGACTTCCCCATTTGAGCACTCCAAACCGTCGGCCTTGGGGCTTGAAGGAGGGAGTTCCATTTTCTTTTTTTGTTACTTATAAACTAGTCTTTACTTCATTCCACACACACATCATACTTACACTTTCTTTTCTCTCAACTTTTCTCTCAAAATTGTAAGTAATATGTTTTATTTTTCTTCTTCTTTTTCCTTTGAAACCGAATGGTATCTATCATCGTCATTTACTTGTTTGTGTCTGCTGTTAAAGATCAAGATTTATAGTTTGTATCTTCATGAATCTTGCTTCTTCCATCCTTTGTTTGATGAGAAGTCAAGAACAAGGATCTAAGCTTGTTAGCTTATGGTTCTACACTTGAAATATTATAAAGATCTAAAGTTCATAAGCTTTAAGATCTTACTTGTGTTCATGTTTTGTAAACTTAAGGTTTATTTTCTTAAGATCCAAGCTTTGGCTTGAATCTTCTTAAGTATGAAACAAACATGAACTTATTAATTGTAACTTTAGTTTATTTCTTTCTTTTGTAAGTATTTCAATTAGTGATTTATTTAATTTTGTACAAGTATTACTAGTTAAACTTGATCTCATTTTTCTTGGAACTAAAGTTTAAACTTTGTAAGTTCAAGAACATGGAAGCTAAACTTTCTAGTTATAACTTCATACACTTATGTTGGATTTAAGTTTCTATAGCTTATGGTCTTCCAATTTTGTCTAAAACAAAAGCTTATAAGCTTATATATACATTCTACAAGATTAAAATCTAAGTTTCATAACTTATGGTTTTATTAAAGTAAAGATCTAAGTTCCATAACTTAGGGTTTAACTTAAGAACACTAGATCTAAACTTTTTAGTCTAGGATCTTCAAGATCTAACTAATATCTAAGTCCTACAACTTAAGATCATGTTTATTTAGTTTACATTCAAGTTTATAGCTTAATATTACTATTAGAACTCATGTATGTGTCGGATCTAAGATCTTGATGTAACTTTGGTTTATCAAACTTCTTACAACCCTTAAATGAGTTGTGCTACATATCTTAGACATACACTAGTGTTATTATGGTCAAAACTTGGTAAATATGATGCAAACACATAAACGAGTTGTACACTTGAAGCTACAGGCATCAAGGATGAGAACCGTGATGAACATCAAGCACCAAGAACTCACCGGAGCACTTTTCTTACTGTTTTTGAGGTCTGATCAGTCACATGGGCTACTGAAAAAGTTGATTTCCAGATTTTTCGGTTCGAGTATATGACTTTTTGTTTAAGACTCGTCTTAATCCGACTTACGGTTTAGGATTTATAGCCTTCCGAAAGTCACTACGCCCTTATAACGTTGTGCTGAAATTTCTGACCTACTCGCACTTAAACTGTCGTCAAAGTCAAACAAAGAGGAGTTTGGTTCTGGCAATTGGATAGAAACTAGGGGACTCATATACGGAGCCATGGCCACTGGTCTCACCTCATTTCAGTTTGTATAGAGGTCGTGGCGGCTGAACGAAGTCAGCCTTTGTTTCGATCTCTATTCTTGATTGAAAACTTACTTTATTTTTTACTTATGTTGTTGGTGATGATGATACTTAAGACTAATTTACATACTTTTAAACCTTTGGGAATGATTTACTGACTTAGTAACTTTTGACTTAGGTTGAGGAACTTCGGACCAACTACTTGCTTACTTATCTCGTACCGACTTTACTACTTTTCACTGTGAGTTATAACATCCCATTTTACTTTAACTATTTTGGGAACTAAGAATACATGCGCTTTTTACGTTTTACATACTAGGCACGAGTACTTAAACTTTATATATGTGTGGGTTATACAACGGCATAAACTTTCCCCTTAGCTCGGTAACGTTTAGTCATTGGTTTTTGAACCGGTGAACGCGAATCTTAGATATGGATCCATAGGGTTTGACATCTCCACTTGGGCTAGTAGCGCTAGCATTTAAAGGGTGTTCAATACTTCGTAAACTTACGCACTCGCCAAGTGTAGTTTTAGGGGGTGATATTACGTTAAGTTAGTTACCAAGTGCCCACGGTTGAACATATACTTTTCATACTATTTTGAAATATGAAATCTCGTGGCCTACCTTACATTAATGTTATACTTAAACTATAGCTCACCAACATTTGTGTTGACGTTTTTAAGCATGTTTTCTCAGGTGCTTAGAGGTTTGATGCTTCCGCTGTAGTAGTCTTGCTGTGTAGACTCCCTCTGCTTTTGTTAGAGATGTCTCTGCATGAAACGTTTACCTTGCATTCAAACTATGTTACTTTTGAAACAATGAACTTGTAATGACCATTGGGTCTTGTACTTATGTTAATTGCTTCTATTCGTAGAAGCCTACTATCATTTGTAAAACTTTTGATGTTGGTTATGACGTCACCCTTTCTTATGAATGCAAACTTATTTTAAAACAGCATATAGTGTTTGACCATATAATGATCCTGTTGTTGATGATCCTAAACGTTAATTTTGTACGAGGCGTCACAGTTTCATCAAATGTAACATTAACGGATTCTTCAAAATAGCCCCTTCTTTTATTGAAAACCCTGTATGCCTTTGACATGTTGGAATATCCTAAAAATATACCTTCATCAGCCTTAGCATCAAACTTGCCTAGCTAATCCCTATTGTTTAGAATGAAACAGGGAGTGCCAAATACATGAAGAAATGAAATTGAGGGTCTTCTGCCTTTGAGAACTTCATAAGCAGTTTTCTGATGTCTTTTTACTATTAAAGATCCATTCTGGATAAAACATGCAGTGTTCACAGCTTCTGCCCAATATGAATTTTTTAGCCCAGACTCAACCAACATTAATCTTGCTGCTTCAATGAGAGTTCTGTTTCTTCTTTCTGCAACACCATTCTGTTGAGGTGTTCTCACAGCAGAAAAGTTCTGTGAAGTACCTTTGTTCGCACAAAATTCTTCCAATGTTGCATTTCTGAATTATGTACCATGATCACTTCTAAGCTGCTTCACCAGTTGCCCATTCAGTAGTTCCATTCTTTTGATAAAATTGATAATTTCATCAGCAGCTTCACTCTTTTGCTTCAAAAAGAACACCCAAGTGTATCTGGAATATTCATCAACAATCACCAGTGTATACTTCTTCCCACTACAGCTGGCTATATTAACAGGACCAAAAAGATCCATATGAAGAAGGTGAAATGGTTTTTCAACAGATGAAATCTGCTTTGATTTGAATGAGGCATGGTGATGCTTCCCTTTTTCACATCCATGACATAATCTGTCCTTCACATAAGAAATTGTGGGTAGCCCAGACACCAAACTTTTACTAGATAACTTATGAATATCTTTGAAGTTGAGATGTGAGAGTCTCTTGTGCCATAACTACTTGAGGTTTTCTGCTACCTTCGAATAAAAACAAGTATCAGTTGTTGTGACTACTGTGTTCATGTCAATTTGATACATGTTCTCATGTCTTTTTGCTGTCAGCAGTGGCTTCCCTGTCTTATCAAAAATAGTGCCAATCTTCCTTCTGAACTGGACTATCTTACTTTTGCTTGTCAGTTGGCTTATGCTGAGTAGATTATGTTTAAGCCCAACGACATATGCTACATTTGAAAATGTAACATTCCCATTTGTTAAAGTACCAAAATCCTTTGTGTAACCCAACGAATTATCTCCATATGATACAACTGGACCATCCTTTTCTTGATAGTCCATCAGCAGGGACTTACATCGGGTCATATGTCTCGAACAACCACTATCGAGATACCAAATTTGCTTGTTTTGAATGCCCTGCATAGTAGCTAAGAGATTAGTTCTTTTTGGGAACCCATCCAAGGATGGGTTCTGGAAGGGTCATCTTTGATGATCTCTTCCTATCTGCTGGTTTGCTTGAAGAGGCAGCACCAGATGGGGTTAGGGTTAGAGTATACTGGTTGGCTAAGTGAAACTTGCTGCCACACTTGTAGCATTTTCTCACATTTAGTATCGGTGACTGGTCATACACTGAGTAAATGGGTGCAGTAAGATCGGGTCTACTTTCAGATATGCCAGCTATGAGCTAGTCAAGCTTGACAGTCATTATCTCAGTGATAGATGACCAACACTTGATTCCACAATTTGGTTCACTTTAGCTTTTCCCTTAAGGGCAGCTTTCCTTTTAGAACCAGTACCATAATCATGGTATATTGCTTTGCCTTTGTACGACGAGTCAGTGTGGGAAGTTACTGACCCATCAGCTGATGCTGGTCGATTCTTGTGAATCTTGATTGCTGCCTTTGACTTGCCAGTATTGCGTTTTGCTGGCTTGTCAGCAGCTACTGGTTGACCAGTACAATTTTCATCAGCTGGCTCAGCATTGGTGGAATTTGAACACGAAGGGGAATCACTTGATTTTAACTTTCTTTGATTGTTTTCAGTGATTTCCCTTTTAATGTAACATCCCGCCTTTTTCCGTTTACCTTCCGTTATGTCATTTTAAATCTGTTATATAATTATAACATCTTCCGCTAATACGCGTTTTAAATTATCTCGTTTAGGTAATTCACGCATCTGATTCAAACTTGAGGGACTAAACTCGCAAAGATGCCAAATATTTGACTAGGTCAAGGGTCAAAGCCTTCCTCCTCCATTCATTCATCCTCCTCTTTCTCTAATACTTCCACTCTTTTTCTCTCAAACAACCAAACAAAGAATCATCATCCATTTTGAATCTAGCAAGCGTTCTTCAAAACAAATTTCATATTTGGAATCCTTACAACTTCCTCTTCGAATCCATACCAACTTCATTACATTTGGGTAACTTTCTAAAAACACTAGATTTTTTGTTCTTGATGTTTTTAACTTATAAAAGTCTTAATTAGTGTCTATGGCTCAAGTCTAACACGAATATGTGAATTATATGATCGATCTTGTTATTTTAAGTAACTAGCATGAACTTGAAACTTGGTGTGTTTGATCTTGAGGTTTGGTTGCTTAAACGTTGTTAGATGTTAGAAGTCCATGTATTAAATGTGTTACTAGCATCACTAGCTTCATTTTGATGTGTAGGTTGATTAAGAAAGCTTCACTAACATGATTATTGATTTTGAGATTTTGGTTAGGGTTTGATAGACTTGAATATGAACTTTTGGTGCATTAAATGCTTGACAATGTTATTTGTAGGTGTTTAGATGCGATGTATGTTTAATTACCTTCGAAACGGCGTATCATACATGTAAATTGGTTGCCCGAATCATGAAACGAATTTAATGGACTTGAATGCAATAAATGGTGAGCATTTAATGCAATTTTGGTTGTTGTACATGTTAGATTGATTGATGAGATGTGCTTAGTTGCGTTCCTCGTCAAATTACCTTTCCAACGGTATAAGATACATGTTTTGATTGTTTGGGGATCATAAATTGTGTTTGTTTAAGTTTTGGTTCGTGCACTTGTGTAATTTCAGCAATCACATCTGTGCGCCGTCCAGCAAATCTGGACGCCGTCCAGATGAACTGCCAGGTTCTGATTTGGTTGGTCATTTTTCGTTTAATTCTAACTATGCTACGCACCTCCGATTCACATGTAACTTGTTCCAACATGCTTATATATGATTAAAAACCTCAGAAAAATAGTTCGGGACCCGACCCGAACGTGTTGACTTTTTCGTTGACTTTGACTCGACCAAAGTTGACATTTGATCAAACTTAACCAATTACTTATGCAACCATTATAACTTGCTCTTATACTTGTATCTTGCATGAAACTTGGAAAATTTGATTCACATGCTAATTAATCGAGTCGTAACGAGCCATAGGACTAATTGAACACTTTGACCGACCGTGTTTACCGATATTGATACAACCTACTTTATTAGGTCAAGACTAGCATTAATTCTTGCACACGTTACTTTGTGAAGTACCTTATTTACTCGTGCACTCAAGGTGAGATCATAATCCTACCTTTTCAACAACTTTTACTTTTAAACTATGGGATGAGAAACATATACGTATCATACTTTTATGCTTTGAACACAAGTACGAAAACAAACATTCCACAGCGAGTTAGAACGAAAAGCCTCAATTTAATTATCATTAGTTACACTTGCAGGGTGTAAACGTGAACTTATGTTATGTGATCACATTGGGCTTGACGAGCCCTCATTCGGACGGTTCGCTACCATTAGCGGATGAAATATATTTTCGAGTATAGTGTATGTTCTAACACTACGTAACAGGGTATAAAATAGTTAAGTCTTGATAATTGGGTGCTCGCGAACATACTTTTGGAATATAAACGATTTGGATAATCAACTATACTAAATCTTGTGGTTCAAAAACAACGTTGCTATTACACCTATGATTTCACCAACGTTTTTCGTTGACAATTTTCTATATGTTTTCTCAGGTCCTTGAACGCTAGGTGATACATGCTTCCGCACATTATTTTTGATACTTGCTTGGATGTCGAGTATACATGCATACGTGGAGCGTCTTTTGACTTAACTTAATTTGTGTCGCATAGGTTTCAATTGTACTTAAAACATTGTAATATGTTTGTTCGTCGAACTACTTTGTAAACTTTGAAACATCTTTATAATTGAAATGAATGCGACATATTTTGGTCAAACGTTGTTTTAAAGACTTATGACCACGTAACGGGACCTAAGTAGACAGCACCGTCAATGACGATTTTGTCGGGTCGCTACATTTAATGCGTCTTTCCTTTGGAGTCATATAGTAAATGCTTGAGAGATCAGTAGTTTCATCAATTGAAGTACTGGTTTCCTTAGCTTTTACTTCATCCTCCAAAATTTCTTTCATGGACGGTGGTGGGGTCTCAGTAGGGCTGACAAACTTATTTGTTAAGACCTTTTTACCCTTAACTATCTTGGCAAAGGTATTTGGCAAGAAAGCTTCAGAATCTGTTTCAAGAATGGGGTCCATGTAAGTAACTTATGCGAGAGCAGCAGCAGCAGCATAGTCACCAGTAAAGAAAGCTTCAACTTGGGCAGGCACCTGCTCATTTACACACTTAGCTGTGCGTTGAGCATATGTACACCATGAAGCAACAACCTTTTTGAGGTCGTTCAGCTGGTTCTTAACATCTGCTGCCTCAACGTGAAGAGACTTTAAAGCAAAATATTGTTTTTCAAGTTTTGAAATTTCATCCTTCAAGTTCTTAATTTCATCAGTTTTGCTTTTAAGTTTATCATTTAAAGATTTGTCATCATTTTTCAAAACTTCTTCACGTTTACTGCCTCTACACAAATCAACTCTTAGGTAGTCAATCATTTTAGCTTTTTCATCATCAGTATAAGTTCAAAAATTATCAACCTTATACAGCATTTCAGATTTCCATTGAGGTGAATCTTTTTTCCGATCAGCTTCCCTCATATCAGCCAAAAACATACTACCATTATCATCCTCATCAGACTCCTCGACCTCCTTGGCCATCAAACATAGCTTTTTACTAGAAGCATAACCAACATCATCATTATCAGTATCACTGTCAGAAGATGAAGAAGAGCTGGTTTCATCCCAATCATGATGCTCAACAACTAGAACCTTTTCTGCCTTCTTTCCCTTCTTATCAGCCTTTGTACTTTCCTTTATCTGAGCCTTCATAGCTTTGTACTTGTTCTTGTACTTATCTGGTTTTGAGAAGGAGTGAGCATGTGATGTTGAAGATTTCCTGGACATGAATTTAGCAGCAAAATGTCCAACCTTCTCACAATTGTAACACTCAGATTTAGGACCCTTGACTGATTTGCTGATATACCTAGCACTTGGTTTCTTACTCCTTTTGTATGGCTTGCTGGTTCTATTATGATTGAACCTTTTAAACTACCTAGCCAGCAAAGCCATACCCTCAGCAAACCCTTCCACATCATCTTCATCATCACTGCTTTCTTCAAACCCAGTACCACTATCCACCTCATCTTCAGCTGACTCATCTTCTGCCATCAACTTTTGAACCAGTAAAACTTTTTGAGCTTTCTTTTTAGCAGCAACAATAAGAGCAGTAACATCAGTTTTTGAGGATTTAGAGGTGGTGGGGGCAGACTTAAAGTTTTCTTTTAAATTCAGTTCAAGTTTAGCTTCTGCCTTCTTATGGTTCCAAAGTGTACCATAAAGATAGGACATATTAAAGTTCTTTAAGGTCTGGGTGGTTCTTAAGGGGTCCGTGACAGGTTTCCATTTAGTAGGTAGTGAGTCAATGAATTTGTTTACTTGTTCAAAATCAGTATATGTGATTTTTAAAGTAAGCAGGTCAGCAACTAATGAGTTAAACCTAATGAAGGTTTGCTTAAGGGTCTCATTCTTATAGGCAAAGAACATTTCATACTCTCTTTTCAAAGCAATAATCTTGTTCTGCCTAACCTCATCCATGCCTTCATAAGTAACATCTAGATAGTCTAACATAAGATTAGCATTCAGCTTTCCCATAATCAGTTTGAACATGTGGTTAGGTAAAGTTATAGCTAATAGAGTTCTGATCTTAGGGTCAAGTCCAACACGACGTTTGTCCTCAACATCCCATTTGGCTGGAGTGAGAATAACCTCTCTTCCAGGAATGGCAGGAGTGTCAGCAGTAGCTGAGATGCTATCAATAGTCTAGTTGGGACAAATGGACCATCTGTGGCAATACCAGGCATGAGTGGGTTAATAGACTCCAGGTGAATCATGAACATTGTCTTCTAAGTTTCATACTCATCTTCATTGAATTTGGGTGGTCTATTGGATGAGCCATGTAACGACCCGGAAAATTTCGACTAATTTCAAACCAAACTCTCGATACGATATTATATTTTTGACAAGATAAGACAAGTCTGTAATGTTGAGTCTCAAAAACTTTGAACTATGTTCATGTGTTCATTGACCTTCGACCATTCTCGATGATTCAATAACCATTAATTGTAAATAAATGTGTATACATATAAAAATAAATATAAAGATATGTATAGAGTATATTAAAAATAATTATACTTGTTGAACGTTTCGTTGGAAAATTTTAATTCGAACTTACGTGATTTTAAAATAAACGATGATCCGAAAATAGGTTGTATCAATTTTAGCTTTATTAAAAATATATTTAGAATCTATTTTATTAATTTTTAAAAATATTTAATCTTTAGTTGAGATCGAGCTCAAATGACAGGTCAAATTTTATGGACGATATTAAACAAGTTCATGACTCGAACTTATGAGAGGTTGGAATTAAATATTGGTCCATATTAAGTTATGTAAACTTTAGATTTATTAAAAATATTTTTACCCCTTTTAGTTTAAATATTAGTACTCCGTACATACATATCGGAACAGAAAATAAATAATTTTCGAATCCTTTTGACCAGGTTTCAAACCGGAATGAGTGAAATAATTAAATATAGTTAATCTAAAAATTTGGGATTTTTAGGAACACCTTTATACGACAACTGTTTAGTAATGGACACGATATTATATCCGTGAAGAAGAAGTGTCGGCAGAAACAAAACTCACATGTACAAATTACTGTTTCCAATCATTCACTTATTAATTAATATTAATATAATTATTAATATAATAATAAATATTATATATACTACATAATCTATATCCATATATGTGTGTATGAGTATCAAGGGGAGGGAGAAGAGAAACCACCGGCTACCCGACTTGCCCACCACCATAGTCACCACCGGAGCACCACTCCGGCATACACCAACCATCACTATCCTTAACATTTATGACTCCGGCCACCATCCACAATCCATCGAGAAGTACCAGCATGACAACCGAAACTCTCACCCTCTCCTTCTCATCCTTTTCCCTCATCTCTTTTATCATGGATGCCACCACGAGCACCACCCAATACCATCACCCTAAACCACAACCAACGACACCATAACCACCGTGAACTTCCTCCACCACAGCTCAATCTCTCTATATTTCTTTTTTTTTTTTTTGTTGCTGCGAGATATTTCTGTTTCACAACTATAATCAACAACAAAACAACCACCATTACATCCTAAACCTCGAGGAAGATGATGAAACTGTTGCGGTTATTTTTTTTAGTTTAATCGGAACCCCCCAAGAAAACCCGGTGTTCGATGTTACTGTTATAAGGTGCATGTTAATAATGGTGTTAAAAGTGTGAGATGAAGTCGATGGGATGAAGAAGACGATGGAATAAATGTCGGTTTATATATATATATTTTTTTATTTTATTTTCCATCGGTTTTTTTTTTAAAAAAAAAAAGAAGAAAAAGAAAAGAAACGAAGCCTTCTGTTGTTCCTGGTGGATCGATTTATCCAAAATGGTGGTTGATAGAAACCGAAATATATTACTCCGTATGATATGATGAAGATGATTTTTATTTTTAAAAGATCCTATATTAATAAGTTAAAAGAATTAAAATGTCTATACCAATTAGAAAAGCGAGACAGCTTGGGTGGTTAGCACTTGCATGCATATCCTAGGTGACCTGGGTTCGATACCAGGTTATTACACAATTTTTTTATGATATTTCTGGTGCATACTGTAGCAGCCTAACTACCCCAGGCCCAACTCGATCCATCCTCTAATCTGCTAATGTTTGCTGGGCCGTTTGGATTATCTACTCGGGCTAAATCACAAAAACCCAACATGAACAGGGTAAAATAATATAGATATGGGGATATAATCAGGAAGACAGAGCTGGTTAAATTGTTTGAGGGTGTTTGTGAGTGAGCGGGAGGTCGCAGGTTCGAGTCTGGGCTAAGACATTTTATATTTTTGGAAGGTTTCTTTAAAGGTAGTATTACTAATACTTATTATTGTTATTATTATTATTATTATTATTATTATTATTATTATTATTATTATTATTATTATTATTATTATTATTATTATTATTATTATTATTATTATTATCATCATCATCATAAGTATTAGCATTAGTATTAGTAATATTATTATCATTATTATTATTAATATAAATATTAGTATCATTTTTATTATTAGAAGATTATCACCTTTTATCAAAATTATTATTATTATTATCATTATTAAAAAAAAGTATCGTTTTTATTAAAAGTAACAATTTTTTTTACAATTATCAATTATTATTAAAGTTAATATTATTATAAATATTAAACAAATGATAATTTAAAAATATACTTATTATATATATCATATTACATACTATTAAAATGTTATTATTATTTAAGTTACATATAATATATAAATATATTTTTAATGTAATTATATATATAAATTTTAATACATTATGTATATCTTAATTAAAACATTTTAACATAAATCTAATATATAAATATTAAGTAATTATTTAAATTACATAAATTGATATAATTGAGTTATATATTAACAAATATTAATATATAAACTTGTTTAAATATTATTATGTGTTAATATATATATAAATGATATAGGTTCGTGAATTCGAGGCCAACCCTACGCTTGTTAAATGTCGTCATATGTATTTTTACTACAAAATACAGTATGGTGAGTTTCATTACTCCCTTTTTATATATATTTTTGGGCTGAGAATACATGCGCTGTTTTATAAATGTTTACGAAATAGACACAAGTACTTAAAAATATATTCTACGTTGAGTTGTACCACTGGCATACTTCCCTGTAGCTTGGTAACTAATATTTACATGGGTATTGTAAACGCGAATCCTGTTGATAGATCTATCGGGCCTGACAACCCCAACCGGACTGGACGACCAGTATTCAACGGTTGCACAGTACTTCGTTTCGGTGACTACACTTGGTACGGTGTAGTGAGATTTCATAATAAAGGGAATATGCGACGTGATTAAATGTTAAGTATGGTTACCAAGTGCTCAACCACTTAGAATGCTTTATATACACTTGCGAGTGTATTATGTTTATAATTATGAAATCTTGTGGTCTATTAATATATTGAAAAGATTGTTATGATAAACCTATGAACTCACCAACCTTTTGGTTGACACTTTTAAGCATGTTTATTCTCAGGTACGAATTAAGTCTTCCGCTGTGCATTTGCTCAATTTAAGGACATTACTTGGAGTCGATCATCGCAATGGGACCAAATGTTGACGACTTCGTCCAGGAGGATTAGGACAGGGTCGTTACAGTTGGTATCAGAGCGTTGGTCCTAGCGAACCAGGTCTTGCATTAGTGTGTTTAACTGATAGTTGTTAAGATGCATTAGCGAGTCTGGACTTCGACCTTAGCCGCATATTATAAGTTTTGCTTATCATTTCTTGTCAGAAATTACTTGCTTATCATCCTTAAGTTTAGACATGTCTTACTGCCACTATTGCATCGATAGTGTATAGATAAAATTTGTATCTTAGTTTATCTGTTACTGTAGACTTTGCCTGGTAGTTTCCGTAGATTCCTCCGTAACTTATGGGATTTTAGTATTATATATGCATATATATAAATTTTGTAATGTAGGATACTAATCTACATCCTATAATCTATTTCTTATCGAAAATCCTTCATCTGATCGTACGAAATGGATTCCTCAACCTGTTTGAGTTCCCCAGATTCTGACAGCTATTCCGATATAGATTTCCACTCGAGCTCTGAAAGCAGCATAACCGGAATGGATCAACCACTTAGCCATCACCCATTAGTCGACATAATCAATGGAGACAAGAAAAAGGCGATTCTTTCAACCCACCAACCTGCAAGCTTGGCGAAGAACTTGAAGCACTTACCGGCGAACCTATCCGAAACACCATTTTCACCCTCATTTCCAGAATAGCTCACAACAATTACATTCTATCTAAAATTCTAAACCTTATTCATCCACTCGTTCTATCTGACAATCATCCCGCAATAATATAAGAAGTCAACGAACTACGCGCTCGAGTTGTAGCTCTGAAAAATATGGTGCAAAACCTACCAGCTTCAGCAACATCACCGGCACCAACAGTACCACCAACAACCCAAGTTTCAACATCACATGCCTCAATATCACATTCTGTACCTCGAGTCTAATCATCGTTCTACGTATCGTTCTATCTACTTTATCTTCGTTCTACATATCGTTCTACATCGATTATCTTCGCTCGACATGGCGATTATGTAAATTCTAAAGTTTTAGAGATTATGTAATCTAGTTCTAACGATAAATCAAATGAGTTTAATATCTTATTAACTCATAAAATCCATGATTACATCTGAAGAAAATATATATGTATGTATATTTTCATAAAGATTGTAATTAAAAATTCTATTGTACAAACTGTTAATGGTGAAAATATTTTAACGTGTAGGTAATACCCGAAGAATATTTAGATTTCACATTAATCAGTTACACGGTACATTCTGCGAATCTGATTCAACAGTCATTTACTATCCTACTTACATCCACAGAGATACAAATTCGTTCACCGCAGAATAATCATTTCATTCAATTTCATATTTTGATTTTGACCTATCAGAATCCAACAAGTGGCATAATGAAGAAAACATTGGATACAATAAAATTTGTTAGAAACAAACGAATTAACTAATTGAAATTTTGTTAAGAATCTACGCTAACTGTTCCTAGCTAACTGTCCCTAGCTAACTGGTTACATTTTATTTATCGCAATTTACATTCACGTAATTTTATTTATCGTCATTTAATTTCTGTATTTATTTTACGCACTTTAAATAACGGGACACGTATACAAGGTTTCGACATATCATATTGACCCATCTATATATTTATCTTGGAACAACCATAGACACTCTATATGCAAATGACGGAGTTAGCTATACAGGGTTGAGGTTGATTCCAAAATATATATATAGTTTGAGTTGTGATCAATACTGAGACCGGTACACGGGTCACGATACATATTAATTAATTCGAATGTTATATATTAAACTATATGTGAACTATTGGACTGTTAAATGTGGACTATAGACTGTGGACGAATAATATTGGACAATTAAAATGAATTAAAATACTGATTATAACATATGAAACTAAATAATTCTTCAAGTTTGCCACTTGATTTCATCTAAACCTCATTTGTACCATGACAATTACAATCCGCGTTCAAACCTTTTATGATTCTTGGAAACACCTCAATCGAGAAGTTGAACCAGCCGCACCTCATCTATGGAAGAAAATATCTTTTCATATATTTTAGCACCTGAAAAACCCTCGAACCCAAATTCATAGTTTAACACGTACCCGTGTTGAATCATTTACCATTTATTAGCAAAAACAAACTTACGACTCCTTTTTCAAAGTAGCCAATTTCGTCACAGCTCCAGCAACTCAACTTCGATTTTTCAATCGGACTAGTCTTATTATAACCTCGATATATATACGTTGTTCTTTCGCCGTTATTACCGGAGAACCTTTTATATTCCTCCATATTACCATTAGCGTTTAATCATCTAAAAACACAATTCTTCTGAAACTACCTTGGTTTGAAAACCAATGACCCAGATCCGTTAACTTTGAGAATGCTGATGAAGCATCATGTTATAGATGGTCTTAATGACCAAAAGTTGATGATAAAAGAAGGAAGTGCTAGGAACGCTTGATAGAAAATTTGGTACTGAAAACCGGATTGAGCAAACCATGAAGGAGACCATGGACAAATACAAGAACCAAACCCTATATTCATGAATCCATGTAATTCGGGATCCGATGAAATCTTTAGAGAATATCTTACACCGAGGTCATGCGGAAAATTTTTCATCATCATCTTTTGAACTTAGAAATTCCAAAATATCATCATAAATATCTTCATGCTTCTAAAGATATTTTCATGAATATTCTCGTCCGAAATTAGATACCTCTTTGTGCTATCCGTAATTCATTATATTGGAAATTTCTGTAAAATCTAAGTATAAATTATGAATGAATTCTGGAGAAGTGTAGGGAATTGAAGCATGAATTAGTATAATATAATGACGTCGGGCCAACGTGGTTATATTACAGTAATTCATGCTAAATTTCTAATGTAACGTGATGATGATTCACAGACCTTATCCTCATCATGTGTCATGTTATACGACTCTTTCATTCTACTTAATCTCTAAGCATATCACGGAATTATTTCCTTGATAATTCTGTTCTTCCGTAATTCCAACAGTTGCTAATAAATCGTGCTATCACATTTTCTTTCTGATTAGGAGATTTCCTTAAATTCCTTGAATTCCGATAATCCACCATGACTACGTCAAAAGTTAAGACAAAACTTTTCACTCTTTTATGATAGCTTCTCTCGTACGCTTCGTATGATCGAATTATTTTATCTATATTACTCAATGATGATAAAACTTCATTATCACCTCATATTTGTCATAAAAACAATTTTATTGTTAGCCATGACGACCTCACTCAAATTTCGGGGACGAAATTTCTTTAACGGGTGGGTACTGTAACGACCCGGAAAATTTCGACTAATTTCAAACCAAACTCTCGATACGATATTATATTTTTGACAAGATAAGACAAGTCTGTAATGTTGAGTCTCAAAAACTTTGAACTATGTTCATGTGTTCATTGACCTTCGACCATTCTCGATGATTCACGAACCATTAATTGTAAATAAATGTGTATACATATAAAAATAAATATAAAGATATGTATAGAGTATATTAAAAATAATTATACTTGTTGAACGTTTCGTTGGAAAATTTTAATTCGAACTTACGTGATTTTAAAATAAACGATGATCCGAAAATAGGTTGTATCAATTTTAGCTTTATTAAAAATATATTTAGAATCTATTTTATTAATTTTTAAAAATATTTAATCTTTAGTTGGGATCGAGCTCGAATGACAGGTCAAATTTTATGGACGATATTAAACAAGTTCATGACTCGAACTTATGAGAGGTTGGAATTAAATATTGGTCCATAATTAAGTTATGTAAACTTTAGATTTATTAAAAATATTTTTACCCCTTTTAGTTTAAATATTAGTACTCCGTACATACATATCGGAACAGAAAATAAATAATTTTCGAATCCTTTTGACCAGGTTTCAAACCGGAATGAGTGAAATAATTAAATATAGTTAATCTAAAAATTTGGGATTTTTAGGAACACCTTTATACGACAACTGTTTAGTAATGGACACGATATTATATCCGTGAAGAAGAAGTGTCGGCAGAAACAAAACTCACATGTACAAATTACTGTTTCCAATCATTCACTTATTAATTAATATTAATATAATTATTAATATAATAATAAATATTATATATACTACATAATCTATATCCATATATGTGTGTATGAGTATCAAGGGGAGGGAGAAGAGAAACCACTGGCTACCCGACTTGCCCACCACCATAGTCACCACCGGAGCACCACTCCGGCATACACCAACCGTCACTATCCTTAACATTTATGACTCCGGCCACCATCCACAATCCATCGAGAAGTACCACCATGACAACCGAAACTCTCACCCTCTCCTTCTCATCCTTTTCCCTCATCTCTTTTATCATGGATGCCACCACGAGCACTACCCAATACCATCACCCTAAACCACAACCAACGACACCATAACCACCGTGAACTTCCTCCACCACAGCTCAATCTCTCTATATTTCTTTCTTTTCTTTTTTTTGTTGCTGTGATATATTTCTGTTTCACAACTATAATCAACATCAAAACAACCACCATTAAATCCTAAACCTCGAGGAAGATGATGAAACTGTTGCGGTTATTTTTTTTAGTTTAATCGGAACACCCCAAGAAAACCCGGTGTTCGATGTTACTGTTATAAGGTGCATGTTAATAATGGTGTTAAAAGTGTGAGATGAAGTCGATGGGATGAAGAAGACGATGGAATAAATGTCGGTTTATATATATATTTTTTTTATTTAAAAAAAAAGAAGAAAAAGAAAAGAAACGAAGCCTTCTGTTGTTCCTGGTGGATCGATTTATCCAAAATGGTGGTTGATAGAAACCGAAATATATTACTCCGTATGATATGATGAAGATGATTTTTATTTTTAAAAGATCCTATATTAATAAGTTAAAAGAATTAAAATGTTTATACCAATTAGAAAAGCGAGACAGCTTGGGTGGTTAGCACTTGCATGCATATCCTAGGTGACCTGGGTTCGATCCCAGGTTATTACACAATTTTTTTGTGATATTTCTGGTGCATACTGTAGCAGCCTAACTACCCCAGGCCCAACTCGATCCATCCTCTAGTCTGCTAATGTTTGCTGGGCCGTTTGGATTATCTACTCGGGCTAAATCACAAAAACCCAACATGAACAGGGTAAAATAATATAGATATGGGGATATAATCAGGAAGACAGAGCTGGTTAAATTGTTTGAGGGTGTTTGTAAGTGAGCGGGAGGTCGCAGGTTCGAGTCTGGGCTAAGACATTTTATATTTTTGGAAGGTTTCTTTAAAGGTAGTATTACTAATACTTATTATTGTTATTATTGTTATTATTATTATTATTATTATTATTATTATTATTATTATTATTATTATTATTATTATTATTATTATTATCATCATCATCATAAGTATTAGCATTAGTATTAGTAATATTATTATCATTATTATTATTAATATAAATATTAGTATCATTTTTATTATTAGAAGATTATCACCTTTTATCAAAATTATTATTATTATTATCATTATTAAAAAAAAAAGTATCGTTTTTATTAAAAGTAACAATTTTTTTTACAATTATCAATTATTATTAAAGTTAATATTATTATAAATATTAAACAAATGATAATTTAAAAATATACTTATTATATATATCATATTACATACTATTAAAATGTTATTATTATTTAAGTTACATATAATATATAAATATATTTTTAATGTAATTATATATATAAATTTTAATACATTATGTATATCTTAATTAAAACATTTTAACATAAATCTAATATATAAATATTAAGTAATTATTTAAATTACATAAATTGATATAATTGAGTTATATATTAACAAATATTAATATATAAACTTGTTTAAATATTATTATGTGTTAATATATATATAAATGATATAGGTTCGTGAATTCGAGGCCAACCCTACGCTTGTTAAATGTCGTCATATGTATTTTTACTACAAAATACAGTATGGTGAGTTTCATTACTCCCTTTTTATATATATTTTTGGGCTGAGAATACATGCGCTGTTTTATAAATGTTTACGAAATAGACACAAGTACTTAAAAATATATTCTACGTTGAGTTGTACCACTGGCATACTTCCCTGTAGCTTGGTAACTAATATTTACATGGGTATTGTAAACGCGAATCCTGTTGATAGATCTATCGGGCCTGACAACCCCAACCGGACTGGACGACCAGTATTCAACGGTTGCACAGTACTTCGTTTTGGTGACTACACTTGGTACGGTGTAGTGAGATTTCATAATAAAGGGAATATGCGACGTGATTAAATGTTAAGTATGGTTACCAAGTGCTCAACCACTTAGAATGCTTTATATACACTTGCGAGTGTATTATGTTTATAATTATGAAATCTTGTGGTCTATTAATATATTGAAAAGATTGTTATGATAAACCTATGAACTCACCAACATTTTGGTTGACACTTTTAAGCATGTTTATTCTCAGGTACGAATTAAGTCTTCCGCTGTGCATTTGCTCAATTTGAGGACATTACTTGGAGTCGATCATCGCAATGGGACCAAATGTTGACGACTTCGTCCAGGAGGATTAGGACAGGGTCGTTACAAGCCATTTTCAAGGTAAGCTGTATTTGAGTATGCAGCCATGAGAGAATTCAGATCTAAGATATTAAATTATCAAGACTGAAGCTCTGATACCAGTTGTTGATCCCTTGATTAACAACAGGAGTATTGTAGATGGGGGTGAATATAATTTCTTTTAATTAACTATCCAATTAAAACACAGTTTAGTATTCAAGAATGTAATTTAAATAGAGTCAAAGGTAATTTTTTTAACTGTTATTCTTTATTGATTAAATCACAAAGAATTACAACTATCCTTGGGGAATGATAGTTGGTTGATACAGATTTACCTAAGTATATCTATGAGGGTAAACTTATAGCTATTACACGTTTTGGACTCTAAATAAATAAACCCACACCACTAGTTGTTACAATAGTGGATACAACAATTTATAGTAGTCCTATTAACCGTGTAATGGTTCTATTGTCCACTGGTACATAGGATGTCTGTACTTGTGGGGACAACTGCATTAGAGAGCGTGCTATCCTCTTTCCTCTTTGGTAGCTATTTGCAGGAACATCCCAATTTGGTTTGGCACCACTATTCATTTAAACAAATAGAATGTTGTGTTCCCTAGGCATTGACAAAGTATAGCACATGTCTGCACATGCGTTAAACTTCTACATTTCCACGTAGTCTTGTAAGGTCACTTGTCAGCCGTCGATGCGTGTCCTTTCCTGTCAACTTTGTATTTGACTTCTGTTGAATAGTACAATTGATGTAGACCACTCGGGAAACCACCATGCTTGTAATGGAGCATGGCTGTCTTGTGTTGTATGCTGCTTACCAGGTTTACTGGTTCTTCTTATGCTGAGTCACTTGATATTCTTGATTGTTGAGTACTCATCCTGTGCTGATTCGAAGAATATACTCTACCTTGTGCTAGTAGACTAGGCAGCATACTGAACACTTGACATAGCAATATTTGCTGTCTATACATAAACAAACTTGTGCTGGCTGTACATAACATTTTAGTGCAAATAAATTACAGTTTTGTCATAATTAAATCCTTAATTATTTTGGGGACTCAACAATTACCGACTGACGATCCAAACTTTCACTTAAACAAATTTATCAGTCTGGTTGACTCTTTTAAGAAGGAAGAAAATGAGAAAAACATTTTGAAACTTCATCTTTTTCAATATTCACTTTCAGCACACGCTTTAGCATGGTTTGACGAACCTAACCCGAATTCAATACATTCATGGGAGGATCTAGCCACTAAATTTCTAAACAAATTTTATCCACCCTCCCTACAAACCTGTTTAAGAAATATCATCACAAACTTTTCTCAAAAAGAAAATGAGTCATTGTGTCTAGCATGGAATAGAATAAAGATGATACTTAAAAGATGTCTGAATCATTCATTAAGTCAGGCAGACATAATCTGTACGCTTTACAATGGTTTGACCAAGGATTATAAGTCTCTCCTAGACATGGCCTCTCAAGGAAATTTCATCTCCCGAACAGCAGGCGAAGCATGGAATCTCTTGGACACAATAGCTGCACAGCAGGAAGATGCTGCTGAAGCTGCTGAGAAGGATGACGTCTTCACTCATATAGTAAAAATGCTGGAAACCAGGTTATAAGATCTCGCCCTCACTCTTCAAAGTTTACCAATTCCTAGAAACTCTGATGCTACTAGAACCAATCTAAGGTATCCTTACCCTAGATGGGCACACAAACAGTAAAATAGCTCGGATCATAATATAATCTTCCCATTACATAAACCTACTCTCCACTCTAAGAAAATTTTAGTTGAATTTATGAAAAAGCAATACACGATAAACCTTCAAGTCATAGAATGTCAAAATAAGTTCGATGCTTTGATAAAGACTTTTGAAGAATTAATCACCAATTTTCAGCTTACGCTCAAACGTTTAACCCCTAAAGTTGATATAGAGTGTAGTGAGTTTGATGCCCTAGTAATTACTAGAGGAGGGAAAGAAACAACTGTCAATATACCCATACAAGATTTTTCCGATAAGGAACTTGTGCCAATTGACCCAGTTGTCAATCCACCGGAACCTATCTCTCCTAAGGCCCCGAAATTATTCCGCGCACCCATATACCTTTCCCAGGTAGGCTTAGGAAGGAAAAACAAGAAGCGTAATTCACTAAGTATTGGGATATTATTAAGAATTTGCTTTTGAATGTACGACTAGTAGATGCTTTAGTAGAAATGCCAAACTGCGCTAAATTTTTCAAAGAACTGCTTTCAAACAAAGAGAGATTAAGAGAGATAGTTAGCTTGCCCTTAAGTGAAGAATGCTCGTTAGTATTACAACATGGAATTCCCCCTAAGTTAGGAGATACAGGAAGATTTACGGTACCTTGCTACCTGCAAGATGTCCAAATTAGCAATGCGTTTGCAGACTTAGGGGCCAGTGTAAACCTAATGCCCTATTCGTTATTAAAAAGCTAGGATTAAATGACTTAAGGCCTACCAGAATGACTATCCAACTCGCGGACAGATCAGTTAAGATTCCTCGGGGAATAGCTGAAGATGTCCTAGTTAAAGTAGATAAGTTCGCATTTCCCGTTGATTTTGTCATTATGGACATTGAGGAAAACACGAAGGTCCCACTCATTCTTGGCAGACCATTCCTGAATACTGCCAAGGCCATAATTGATGTGCACGAGAAATCATTGAAACTAAGGGTTGGAGGAGAAGAAATCACATTCAATATTGATCGTCTCATGAACCATCCTCGCGAAGAAGATGTGAATCTCTCTGATTCTTTTCAAGAACTCGTCAACGAATACTTGGAAGAAACCATGGCTATATGTAGCCAAGATCAAATTTCTAAGGATATGTTTTTTACACCTCCTGAAGGAAATCTCGACAACCATTTTGAAATGTCCCGTTCTTATTGATTAAAAACGTTCCATATTAATTGATTTCGTTGCGAGGTTTTGACCTCTATATGAGACGTTTTTCAAAGACTGCATTCATTTTAAAACAAACCATAACCTTTATTTCATCAATAAAGGTTTAAAAAGCTTTACGTAGATTATCAAATAATGATAATCTAAAATATCCTGTTTACACACGACCATTACATAATGGTTTACAATACAAATATGTTACAACAAAATAAGTTTCTTGAATGAAGTTTTTACACAATATCATACAAGCATGGACTCCAAATCTCGTCCTTATTTAAGTATGCGATAGTGGAAGCTCTTAATAATCACCTAAGAATAAACATGCTTAAAACGTCAACAAAAATGTTGGTGAGTTATAGGTTTAACCTATATATATCAAATCATAATAATAGACCACAAGATTTCATATTTCAATATACATCCCATACATAGAGATAAAAATCATTCATATGGTGAACACCTGGTAACCGACATTAACAAGATGCATATATAAGAATATCCCCATCATTCCGGGACACCCTTCGGATATGATATAAATTTCGAAGTACTAAAGCATCCGGTACTTTGGATGGGGCTTGTTGGGCCCGATAGATCTATCTTTAGGATTCGCGTCAATTAGGGTGTCTGTTCCCTAATTCTTAGATTACCAGACTTAATAAAAAGGGGCATATTCGACTTCGATAATTCAACCATAGAATGTAGTTTCACGTACTTGTGTCTATTTTGTATATCATTTATAAAACCTGCATGTATTCTCATCCCAAAAATATTAGATTTTAAAAGTGGGACTATAACTCACTTTCACAGATTTTTACTTCGTCGGGAAGTAAGACTTGGCCACTGGTTGATTCACGAACCTATAACAATATATACATATATATCAAAGTATGTTCAAAATATATTTACAACACTTTTAATATATTTTGATGTTTTAAGTTTATTAAGTCAGCTGTCCTCGTTAGTAACCTACAACTAGTTGTCCATAGTTAGATGTACAGAAATAAATCGATAAATATTATCTTGAATCAATCCACGACCCAGTGTATACGTATCTCAGTATTGATCACAACTCAAACTATATATATTTTGGAATCAACCTCAACCCTGTATAGCTAACTCCAACATTCACATATAGAGTGTCTATGGTTGTTCCGAAATATATATAGATGTGTCGACATGATAGGTCGAAACATTGTATACGTGTCTATGGTATCTCAAGATTACATACAATACAAGTTGATTAAGTTGTGGTTGGAATAGATTTGTTACCAATTTTCACGTAGCTAAAATGAGAAAAATTATCCAATCTTGTTTTACCCATAACTTCTTCATTTTAAATCCATTTTGAGTGAATCAAATTGCTATGGTTTCATATTGAACTCTATTTTATGAATCTAAACAGAAAAGTATAGGTTTATAGTCGGAAAAATAAGTTACAAGTCATTTTTGTAAAGGTAGTCATTTCAGTCGAAAGAACGACGTCTAGATGACCATTTTAGAAAACATACTTCCACTTTGAGTTTAACCATAATTTTTGGATATAGTTTCATGTTCATAATAAAAATCATTTTCTCAGAATAACAACTTTTAAATCAAAGTTTATCATAGTTTTTAATTAACTAACCCAAAACAGCCCGCGGTGTTACTACGACGGCGTAAATCCGGTTTTACGGTGTTTTTCGTGTTTCCAGGTTTTAAATCATTAAGTTAGCATATCATATAGATATATAACATGTGTTTAGTTGATTTTAAAAGTCAAGTTAGAAGGATTAACTTTTGTTTGCGAACAAGTTTAGAATTAACTAAACTATGTTCTAGTGATTACAAGTTTAAACCTTCGAATAAGATAGCTTTATATGTATGAATCGAATGATGTTATGAACATCATTACTACCTTAAGTTCGTTGGATAAACCTACTGGAAAGGAGAAAAATGGATCTAGCTTCAATGGATCCTTGGATGGCTCGAAGTTCTTGAAGCAAAATCATGACACGAAAACAAGTTCAAGTAAGATCATCACTTGAAATAAGATTGTTATAGTTATAGAAATTGAACCAAAGTTTGAATATGATTATTACCTTGTATTAGAATGATAACCTACTGTAAGAAACAAAGATTTCTTGAGGTTGGATGATCACCTTACAAGATTGGAAGTGAGCTAGCAAACTTGAAAGTATTCTTGATTTTATGTAACTAGAACTTGTAGAATATATGAAGAACACTTAGAACTTGAAGATAGAACTTGAGAGAGATCAATTAGATGAAGAAAATTGAAGAATGAAAGTGTTTGTAGGTGTTTTTGGTTGTTGGTGTATGGATTAGATATAAAGGATATGTAATTTTGTTTTTATGTAAATAAGTCATGAATGATTACTCATATTTTTGTAATTTTATGAGATATTTCATGCTAGTTGCCAAATGATGGTTCCTACATGTGTTAGGTGACTCACATGGGCTGCTAAGAGCTGATCATTGGAGTGTATAGACTAATAGTACATACATCTAAAAGCTGTGTATTGTACGAGTACGAATACGGGTGCATACGAGTAGAATTGTTGATGAAACTGAACGAGGATGTAATTGTAAGCATTTTTGTTAAGTAGAAGTATTTTGATAAGTGTATTGAAGTCTTTCAAAAGTGTATAAATACATATTAAAACACTACATGTATATACATTTTAACTGAGTCGTTAAGTCATCGTTAGTCGTTACATGTAAGTGTTGTTTTGAAACCTTTAGGTTAACGATCTTGTTAAATGTTGTTAAACCAATGTTTATAATATCAAATGAGATTTTAAATTATTATATTATCATGATATTATCATGTATGAATATCTCTTAATATGATATATATACATTAAATGTCTTTACAACGATAATCGTTACATATATGTCTCGTTTAAAAATCATTAAGTTAATAGTCTTGTTTTTACATATGTAGTTCATTGTTAATATACTTAATGATATGTTTACTTATCATAATATCATGTTAACTATATATATATCCATATATATGTCATCATATAGTTTTTACAAGTTTTAACGTTCGTGAATCACCGGTCAACTTGGGTGGTCAATTGTCTATATGAAACCTATTTCAATTAATCAAGTCTTAACAAGTTTTATTGCTTAACATGTTGGAAACATTTAATCATGTAAATATCAATCTCAATTAATATATATAAACATGGAAAAGTTCGGGTCACTACCCATTTAGCCATAAACCTTAGTCAACACAAATCTCTTCTCTCTAAAAGTAATTTTCTTGGCAAAACTACCCAAATAGCACCGCTAGGACAAGGCATTCCTTTACCTTTATTAAGGAGAAGACCGAATGAAGAAACGAATTTCATTCTGGTATATCAGGAACCCCAGTCAAAAGAGGACTGTGAGGACATTCCCGAACCTACCTTCGAAACAAAAGAATACGTTTCTGAAGAGGAAGTATTAAGAAGGACAATTTCCAAAAATGAAGAATAGATAGCATCACTGACCGCTACTAAAGAATCAAAATTTCTAGAAAAGTATGACTCGTTAGAACGAATGGAGATAGCTAGGATGAAGCCATCTATCGAGGAACCTCCGGAATTGAAATTAAATAAATTACCCGATAATCTGGAGTATGCATTCTTAGAAGGAGAATTGCAACTCCCTGTAATCATCTCAAAAGACCTCACGCCACAAGAGAAGGCGAAATTGATTCAAGTTTTGAAATCACATAAGAAGGCAATTGCTTGGAAGATCTCCGACATAAAAGGAATCAGCCCCAAATATTGTACCCACAAGATTTTCATGGAAGATGATTTCAAACCTTCAGTTTAGATTTAACGACCCGTCCTAATCCATCTGGACGAATACATTACATTTGGTTACATCGCGAGGTATTTGACCTCTATATGATACATTTTACAAACATTGCATTCGATTTTAAAAGATAACTTTCATTTCATCGAAAGTTGACAGCATGCATACCATTTCATAATATATCCAACTATAATTGACTTAATAATAATCTTGATGAACTCAACTACTCGAATGCAACGTCTTTTGAAATATGTCATGAATGACTCCAAATAATATCTCTAAAATGAGCAAATGCACAACGGAAGATTTCTTTCATACTTGAGAATAAACATGCTATAAAGTGTCAACCAAAAGGTTAATGAGTTCATTAGTTTATCATAAATATTCATTTTCATCATTTTAATAGACCACAAGATTTTCAGATATTTAATTGTACGCGTAACCCGAATACAAAATAATACGCGTAACCCGCGAATTTAAAAATCATTCATATGGTGAACACCTGGTAACCGACATTAACAAAAATGCATCTAGAATATCCTCATCATTCCGGAACTCTCATCGGATATGATAAATTGAAGTACTAAAGCATCCGTAGCCCGTATGAGGTTTGTTAGGCCCAATAGATCTATCTTTAGGATTCGCGTCAATTAGGGTTTCTGTTCCCTAATTCTTAGATTACCAGACTAAAAACGGTGATATTCGGTTTAATAATCCAACCATAGAATGTAGTTTCAAGTACTTGTGTCTATTTCGTAAAACAGTTATAAAAGCAGCGCATGTATTCTCAGCCCCAAAAATATATATTGCAAAAGCATTTAAAAGGGAGTAAATGAAACTCACAATACGATATTTTGTAGTAAAAATATGCATACGACGATACTGAGCAATGCAGGGTTGGCCTCGGATTCACAAACCTATATCATATATATATATATATATATATATATATATATATATATATATATATATATATATATATATATATATATATATATATATATATATATATATATATATATATATATATATATATATATATATATATATATATATATATTAACACACATAATTGAAATCGAACAAATTTATGTATTATCCTTAGTGATATTATTATATTTAATAATTTGTAGGTTTCCTTAATAATTTAGTTAGATATATTTACTTTATTTACTTTAGATAGATAATTATTATTTATTATAAAATACTAATATAGTTATGTTATATGTATTAAATATATTTTGATATAATTAATATTTATTTGTTATAATATTAATAATAGGATTAATATTAATAATAATGATACTTATAGTAATAATAATAATGTTAATATTGATAAAAATGATAATAATAATAATAATAATAAAATATATAACTTTTTTAATAATGATAGTAATAATAGTAATAATAATGATAATAATATAAATGTTAATTTAAAAAAAATGATAATTTTAATAAAGATAATAACTTTACTAAAAATGTTAAGTTTTAATAAAAATTATAGTTTTAATAAAAATGATAACTTTGATAATTATAGTCATAATGATACTTTTAATAATAATAATAATAATAATAATAATAATAATAATAATAATAATAATAATAATAATAATAATAATAATAATAATAATAATAATAATAATAATAAGAATAAAATAATTTGTGTAAAAGTGATAATAATGATAATAATTCTTAATAATAATAATGCTTATTAATGATAATCATATTAATAATAGTAATGGTATTATTGATAATAATACTTATGTTAATCATAATAATAATAATGATAATAATATTTATAAGAATGATAGTAATCCTAATATAAATGATAATAATAAACATGTTATTAATATTAGGGATAATAACAATTAATCATAATTATAACAACAATAATTAATAATAATAATAATAATAATAATAATAATAATAATAATAATAATAAAAATAATAATAACAATAATAATAATAATAATAATAATAATAATAATAATAATAATAATAATAATAATAATAATAATAATAATAATAATAATAATAATAATAATAATAATAATAATAATAATAGAAAACTACCTCAAAGAATAAGTTTCAAAAATAAATGTCTATGCCCGGGTTCGAACCCGAGACCTCTTGCTTAAACACCCACACTTTCTACCATTGCACTGCTATTACTTTTCTGTTTAGTTCAACCCTAATTTATTTTAACCCAACGTTGCCATTCCCATTGACCTGGCCCAGTCTTCTTCGACCCAACAGCAGAAGTTCACGGCCCAATCAGCAGGAAGTTTACGGCCTAACAGTTATTTAAGCCTAGCCCGTTTAAAACCCCATAAGTTTCTTGAGTCCACTAAAATAAAAAAAATCACGGCTTTAAAGAGGAAACATGGTGGCCCTAGAAATATTCGTACAGCTCGATTTCCCCTTCAAATTAATAATCAAGTGGGTATATGTCGGCCACCAAGGGAATAAAATTTACGGTTATTTTGTTTACAGCAAAATCACGCAACAGTACCCAACTATGATGAAGATTAAAATAAACACAGGATAACAGTAGTCTAATATACTTATATTTATCATCACCGTATTGAATCATCTGCAGGTATTCAAATATTGTAGATAGCAGCTGATAGCAAAAGGGTTTTTGAGTTTGTTCGAGCAAAAGAATATCAACATCAAGCGTCATAGATAACCAAAGCGTCATTGATTTCGTCGCGAGGTTTTGACCTCTATATGAGACGTTTTTCAAAGACTGCATTCATTTTTAAAACAACCATAACCTTTATTTTATCGATAAAGGTTTAAAAAGCATTACGTAGATTATCAAGTAATGATAATCTAAAATATACCGTTTACACACGACCATTACATAATGGTTTACAATAAGAATATATTGCATCAAAAATAAGTTTCTTGAATGCAGTTTTTACATAATATCATAGAAGCATGGACTCCAAATCTTGTTCTTATTTTAGTATGCAACAGTTGAAGCTCTTAATAATCACCTGAGAATAAACATGCTTAAAACGTTAACAAAAATGTTGGTGAGTTATAGGTTTAACCTATATATTATCAAATCATAATAATAGACCACAAGATTTCATATTTCAATATACATCCCATACATAGAGATAAAATTCATTCATATGGTGAACACCTGGTAACCGGCATTAACAAGATGCATATAAGAATATCCCCTATCATTCCGGTAAATCCTTCGGACATGATAAAAACTAATTCGGAGTACTAAAGCATCCGGTACTTTGGATGGGGTTCGTTAGGCCCAATAGATCTATCTTTAGGATTCGCGTCAATTAGTAGATCGGTTTACTAATTCTTAGGTTACCAAGCAAAAGGGGCATATTCGGCTTCGATCATTCACCCATATAATGTAGTTTCAATTACTTGTGTCTATTTCGTAAAACATTTATAAAACTGCATGTATTCTCATCCCAAAATATTAGATTTTAAAAGTGGGACTATAACTCACTTTCACAGATTTTTACTTCATCGGGAAGTAAGACTTGGCCACTGGTCGATTCACGAACCTATAACAAATATGTACATATATATCAAAGTATGTTCAAAATATATTTACAACACTTTTAATACATTTTGATGTTTTAAGTTTATTAAGTCAGCTGTCCTCGTTAGTAACCTACAACTAGTTGTCCATAGTTAGATGTACAGAAATAAATTGATATATATTATCTTGAATCAATCCACAACCCAGTGTATACACGTCTCAGGCTAGATCATAACTCCAAGTATATATATTTTTGAAATCAACCTCAACCTTGTATAGCTAACTCCAACATTACTGTATATAGAGTGTCTATGGTTGTTCCAAATAATATATATAGATGGGTCGATATGGTATGTCAAAACATTTGCATACGTGTATATGGTATCCCAAGATTACATAATATATTAAAATACATGTATAATACAACATAAGTTAGCTAGGATATGATTACTATAAATTTGTTACCAATTTTCACGTAGCTACAACAAGTAAAAATATTCAATCTTGTTTTACCCATAACTTCTTCATTTTAAATCCGTTTTGAGTGTTTCAAGTTGCTATGGTTTCATATTGAACTTAAGTTTATGAATCTAAATAGAAAAAGTATAAGTTTATAGTCAGAAATACAGGTTACAAGTCGTTTTTGTAAAGGTAGTTATTTCAGTCGAAAGAACGACGTCTAGATGACCATTTAGGAAAACATACTTCCACTTTGAGTTTAACCATGATTTTTGGATATAGTTTCATGTTCATAAGAAACATTATTTTCCCAGAAGTACAACTTTTAAATCAAAGTTAATCATAGTTTTTAATTAACTAACCCAAAACAGCCCGCGGTGTTACTACGACGGCGTATATCCGTTTTTACGGTGTTTTTCGTGTTTTCCGGTTTTAAATCATTAATGTAACATCCCGCATTTTTCCGTTAAATTATTTTAACGCCCGTCTTTTTATTTTAATAATATCCTCAGTATCTCGATTCGTATCCTCCATTAGCTTACATTCTTAAAATATTTTCGTCATTTGGATTATAACATCTCTCGTTCTCTCGTGTAATTTAAAAATATTCGTTCGGTTAATTCCCGCACCCGATTACAAACTTGAGGGACTAAACTTGCCAAAGTGTCAAAGATTTGACTAGGTCAAAGGAGTTAAACACCACCTCCTCCATTCATTATTTTTCATTTTCATTTTCATTTTCTTCTCATACTTTCACATTTTCTTTAAATTCTCCAAACAAAGAATTCATCATCCATTCATGATCTAGCAAGTGTTTCACAAAACAAATTACATATTTGGAATCCTCCCTTCATCCTCTTCGACTTGATACCAATTTCATCTCATTTGGGTAACTTTCTAAAATTACTAGATTTTGTATTCTTGATGTTTTTGAATTATAAAAGTGTTAATTAGTGTCTATGGCTCGTGTATAACATGAATATATGTTTAGTTTGTTCGATTTGTTGATTTGAGTAACTAGTTTGAACACTTGAAAATGGGTTTGCTTAATCTTTGATTTTGGAAGATTAAATGTTGTTAAATTGTTAAAGTTCATGTTTTAATTGTGTTACTAGTATCACTAGCTTCGTTATGATGCGTAGGTTGATTAAGAAAACTTCAAATACATGATTTGTGATTTTTGTGAATTTTGATTAGGGTTTGATGAACTTGAAATGAACTTTTGATACTTTGGATGCCATGAAATGTTGTTAGTAAGTGTTTAGTTGTATTGCATGAGTAATTACCTTCGAAACGGCATATCATATGTGTGGATTGGATTCCCGAATCATGTAATGCATTTCAAGAACTTGAAACTTTGAAAATGGACCTTGAATGACCACTTGGCGAGAAATCGGTTATTGTAAATGATGTTTTCGCTTGATGAAAAGTAGTTAGTTGTGTTCCTTGTCAAAATACCTTTCCGATGATATAAGATACATGTTTTGGTTGTTTGCGGGTCATAAATGGTGATTGTTTGAAGTTAGGTTCGTGCATAAAACTTAAAAACTGCCAGATTTCTCTGCACAGGTAATGGCGCGGCGCGCCATATACCCGCGCGGCGCGCCAAAGTAGGCTGTCCAACTTTGTCCATTTTTGGAAAATGTTTGCTATGCTACGCACCTCCGATTCACATGAGACTTGTTCTAACATGCTTATACATGAATAAAAACCTCAGAAAAATAGTTCGGGACCCGACCCGAACGTGTTGACTTTTTCGTTGGCTTTGACCGACCAAAGTTTGACTTTTTGTCAAACTTAACCAAATGATTTTGCAATCTTTCTAACATGATTCTATACTTATATCTTGCATGAAACTTGACTATTTGAATCACATGCTACATAATCGAGTTGTAACGAGCCATAGGACTAATTGAACACCTTTGACCTATCGTGTTTACCGTTATTGATACAGCCTATATGTTTAGGTCAAGACTAGCTTTGTCTTTGCACGCGTTTACTTGTTGAAGTACTTTATTAACTCTTGCACTCAAGGTGAGATCATAGTCCCACTTTTACTCTTTTTGAACTTATATTTGGGATGAGAAAACATAAACGATTCTTTTAAACTAAGTGAACACAAGTACAGGAAAACAAACATTCTACATACGAGTTTAGAACAAAAATCCTCAATTCGATTAACATTAGTTACATTTGCAGTGTGTAAGTGTAGGCGTGAACTTATGTTGTATGGCCATATAGGTTTGACAAACCCTCATCTAGGACGGTTCGCTACCGTCTACGGATGAAATATATTTTCGAGAAACAGTGTTGTTCTAGCACTATGAATGGGGTATCAACGGACGGAACGTTAAGCCTTGATAATTGGGTGCTCGTGAATATTAACTTTTAGAATGTACTACTGCTTTATCAATGTTGCAAATCTTGTGGTTCGACTTACTTTTACTCACTTACTTATTTAAACCTATGATTTCACCAACGTTTTCGTTGACAGATTTCTATGTTTTTCTCAGGTCCTTGAACATTAGGTGATACATGCTTCCGCTCATTCTTTTGATACTTGCTTTGGATGTCGAGTATACATGCATATGTGGAGCGTCTTTTGACTACTTTAAACTGTGTCGCACGTGTTTCATTTGTACTTAAACATCGTTATGTACTAGTTATGGAAACTACTTTTGTAAACTTTGAAACATCCACACTTATGAAATGAATGCGACATATTTTCGGTCAAACTTGGTCTTAAAGACTTACGACCATGTAATGGGACCTACGTAGACGGCGCCGTCAAACATGATTTTGTCGGGTCGCTACAGATGGTATCAGAGCTTTGGTTGTAGGGATTTAGAGTTCATTGGTGTCAACCCCGAGTCATAGGGTACATTAGTGAATCTAGACTACAACCGGCATATAGATTGAAGTAGGAATTACTTGATTATTTGTGCATTATACTCGAACTCTTTTATCATATCTAACTCGTATTCGATCTTGATCTTACGTTGATAAATTTTGTTGACGCGCCACCTTGACTTTATGAAGTAATGTTAAATGCACATGTGAATCAGGGTAATATAATTTCCGGGATTATATTACGGTGATTCACAAGAATGTTCCGACATTATGACATAAAGAATTTAAGGCGAGTCAAGGAAAATTTTTCTCTCTATCCTTTTTCCGTATCACGGTTAGTATTGTTGAAAATACTAATCAACGATATTCTTGTATCATGAAGGAACAATGACTCTCCAAGGTCAACACAATACTCCTCCCGAAACTCTAGAACAAGCTCTTCAACAAATGATAGCCACCGCCGTGGGTGAGGCCGTGGCCGATCACTTTTCCAACAACAATAATCAGGGAGCCGGTAATTCAAACGAGGGGTGCTCCTACAAAAGCTTCATGAAGTACAACCCTCCCACTTTCGATGGAACCGGGGGACCAGTTGCTCTCACCCGATGGTTTGATCAAACGGAATCCGTTTTTAGCATAAGCGGTTGTCGAGACCGAGATAAGGTCAAATTCTCCATCCTCACTTTCACCGGTGTTGCTCTCTCATGGTGGAACACGTATGTACGATCAGTGGGTATCGATGAAGCCCACACACTCCCTTGGACCGAATTAAGAGAAAGAATGATCACCGAATATTTTCCACGCGATGAGACTCGAAGGCTCGAACAGGGACTAAGAAATTTAAAAACTGTCTGGAATGACCTCGAAGCTTATAATCAACGGTTTGCCGAACTAGCCTTAAGTTGTCCGAATCTCATGACTCCCGAGTCCCTAAGAGTTGAACTTTACATGGATGGCCTCCCTAAGAGCATTCAACACTGGGTAATGACATCCCAACCCACTAACCTACAAGAGGCTTTAACAATGGCCTGCCAAACTTTAGAAACGGTGAATGAAATGGAAGCGCCGGCACCAATGGTCGAGAACCAATCGAGCGGCAATAAAAGAACATGGGAAGCCTCTCAATCAAGCAACCACAACAATAACAACTTCACCAAAGAGCCCATTTCCCCCGGCGGCAAGAAAGGGTATTCCGGAAGTTTACCATCTTGCAACAAGTGCCACAAACATCATTATGGCGAATGTAGCAAACCATTTTGCAACAAATGCCGCAACCGTCATTATGGTGAATGTGTTAAGTTAATTTGCCATCGGTGCCAAGGAAGGGGTCATATGGCCAAACATTGTGGAAGTGCCACCCCCGTCACTCAAAAGGGACCCAACACACAAAAGTCGGTCACTTGCTACGCATGTGGCCAAACGGGTCATTTTAGGAATGAATGCCCAAATAAGAAAATCAACCCCAACGCACGCTGTTGAACTTTCAACATCGACACCTAGGATGCCCGAGACGACGATGGACTAGTCACGGGTACGTTTCTTCACAACAAACCGTATATTTCATACTTATTCGATTCGGTTACCGCTAGACGTTTTATAACCAAGGCTTTGACTCGTGCTCTTTGCACTCCACCTTTTTCCCTAGGTACTACCTACGCCATTTAAGTGACCAACGAAAAATTTTTGTGTATCGATAAATTTTATCAGAGGATATACGTTAAACTTATTGGGTGGATAATTTGAATTGTGACTTGACACCTATAGAACTAAGGAGCTCAAAACCTATTCGTTAAGGAGAAATTGTTTCCCTACAATTATGTATAGATTATTATTGTGAACTAAGTAATTTTCGGTTGGAAACCGATACCCTCTTCCTCGTATCCATGACCTCATGATTATTTGCATGAATCCCGTGTGTATTCCAAAACGACCTCCGTTCCGGTTATCATCAATTGGGGGTTAAGGGAGACGATGTCTCCTAAGCCATTTTCCGAACTCGCAACGTTAGTTGTAAATCTCTCTTAGTACCATTCGATTTATCTAGGGCTCCGTCCGTATCCATAAACCTCCTGAACCGCGTATGCAAACTTATCTAGACAAATCCGTTATCGTATTTATAGATGATATATTAACCTATTCAAGTAAAGAAGGAAAACGAACAACATCTCCGTCTTACGCTCGAACTCTTGAGAAAAGAGCAACTCTATACCGAATTCTCCAAGTGAGAATTTTGGATAAACGAAGTCAAATTTCTAGACCATGTTGTTAGTGGTCAAGGCATTACAACCCATCTCGCAATTGGAACCACACGTAATCGGGAAATCCTCACGACTCTGACTTGTACTCGTAAAATCTTAGATCTCGCCGATTATTACCGCAGATTCATTTTCGACTTTTTCTCGTGTTACTCGTCCTTTAACCCCGTTAACTCCCCCAGGAAAGGACTAAACCTCTCCGTGTCCGAACTTTTAACGCGATTATTCACACCAACCTTACTAGCTAAATTCATGTATCACAATGAAATTCAAATATGGAAATATTTCTACTTGAACGCCCGAAGGGCATACTCTCTCGACTCAAAATCAAGGAAACTGAAATTCGTTATTTTTGCACGAATGATTGGAATACTTAATTATGGATCCGATCAATCTTCTCATCACCACGTACCACGTTACATAACACTGTTATTTCACTATGACCGTCTGATATTACTGGGACCCAAGATAACACACAATCCAAGGATACTTCCTTTCTCTTTGACTTATCGTCCTCATGCTCCTGATACGGACAACTACTACTCGACCCCGAACTATATAACTACGTGTTCTATCTCATTTTCCCACCAGGTCTCAACATTTGACCACTAGATGCACAATATGGCTACCTCAGGATGTGAGCTCATCCTATTCTAAGTTCTCATTCCACTCCTATCCTTTCGCTTGTACTTTTGTATAAGGAAACCTTTTATATACTTTCTCAATGGAGAGAGAGACTCATCATGTATTACTAGTATTCACCACGAGGGTGAATAGCCCTGGAAAACATTCTCTGTAGCCGGTAAGGAACTTGTTCCAACGAACGTTTTCAAACCCTAACTAGCTTGTTCAAACATATCTTAATTCTATTCCAACATGGTGTACCATTGTCGATTACCTCGGATCACAATACTCGTTTCACTTCTAGTGTTACAAGAAGCCTTAGAGACACGTTTAAACATGAGTACCACGTATCATCCACAACCAACGGACCAAACAAACGTACGTTTCACATCTTGGAAAGACATGTTACAAACTTGTATTGTTGCCTTTAGTTGTCTCCTCTCACACAGCAGTTACCATTCGTGTATTAACGCCGCACTTCCGAAACCCTATATGACCGCAAATGTCATACCCCTATTCGTTGGACCAAAGCATGTGGCAAGCAAATCACTGGATCCGAACTCATTCAAGAAATAACAGTTGAGATCGTACAAGTTCGAAAAGGACTCAAGACGACCCGTAGTCGCCAAAAGGGTTATACCGATATTCGATGTAAACCTCTCGAATCCCAAGTCAGTAACTGTGTAATATTGAGAACTCGCACCTTGGGAAGGTGTAATCCGTTTCGGGAATCAAGGAAAGCTAAAACCGCGATATATTAATCCTTTTGAAACCTTGGGGCGTATGGAACCGCTCCTACTGTTTAGAACTTTTGACTCAATTAAGTTTCCGTTTACCCTACGTTCCATGCAACAAACTTAGAGACGTGTCCTACGAAACAGGAACGTGCTACTCTCCTAGATAAACTTACTATTGATGGCAAACTCCCCTTCATGGGAAACTGGTTGAAATTGTGGATCGTAAAACCAAGTCTTAATACAAACTGAGATCTCGACTGTCAAAATTTGTGGGAATGACCAAGGATGTATCTTCACTTATTCACAGCATTGACAACACTAGGTCTCGAGTAAGAAACAACGACTATTGCTTCCAACTAAATTTCGGGACGAAATTTCTTTTAAGGTGTGGGTAATGTAACATCCCGCATTTTTCCGTTAAATTATTTTAACGCCCGTCTTTTTATTTTAATAATATCCTCAGTATCTCGATTCGTATCCTCCATTAGCTTACATTCTTAAAATATTTTCATCATTTTTATTATAACATCTCTCGTTCTCTCGTGTAATTTAAAAATATTTGTTCGGTTAATTCCCGCACCCGATTACAAACTTGAGGGACTAAACTTGCCAAAGTGTCAAAGATTTGACTAGGTCAAAGGAGTTAAACACCACCTCCTCCATTCATTATTTTTCATTTTCATTTTCATTTTCTTCTCATACTTTCACATTTTCTTTAAATTCTCCAAACAAAGAATTCATCATCCATTCATGATCTAGCAAGTGTTTCACAAAACAAATTACATATTTGGAATCCTCCCTTCATCCTCTTCGACTTGATACCAATTTCATCTCATTTGGGTAACTTTCTAAAATTACTAGATTTTGTATTCTTGATGTTTTTGAATTATAAAAGTGTTAATTAGTGTCTATGGCTCGTGTATAACATGAATATATGTTTAGTTTGTTCGATTTGTTGATTTGAGTAACTAGTTTGAACACTTGAAAATGGGTTTGCTTAATCTTTGATTTTGGAAGATTAAATGTTGTTAAATTGTTAAAGTTCATGTTTTAATTGTGTTACTAGTATCACTAGCTTCGTTATGATGCGTAGGTTGATTAAGAAAACTTCAAATACATGATTTGTGATTTTTGTGAATTTTGATTAGGGTTTGATGAACTTGAAATGAACTTTTGATACTTTGGATGCCATGAAATGTTGTTAGTAAGTGTTTAGTTGTATTGCATGAGTAATTACCTTCGAAACGGCATATCATATGTGTGGATTGGATTCCCGAATCATGTAATGCATTTCAAGAACTTGAAACTTTGAAAATGGACCTTGAATGACCACTTGGCGAGAAATCGGTTATTGTAAATGATGTTTTCGCTTGATGAAAAGTAGTTAGTTGTGTTCCTTGTCAAAATACCTTTCCGATGATATAAGATACATGTTTTGGTTGTTTGCGGGTCATAAATGGTGATTGTTTGAAGTTAGGTTCGTGCATAAAACTTAAAAACTGCCAGATTTCTCTGCACAGGTAATGGCGCGGCGCGCCATATACCCGCGCGGCGCGCCAAAGTAGGCTGTCCAACTTTGTCCATTTTTGGAAAATGTTTGCTATGCTACGCACCTCCGATTCACATGAGACTTGTTCTAACATGCTTATACATGAATAAAAACCTCAGAAAAATAGTTCGGGACCCGACCCGAACGTGTTGACTTTTTCGTTGGCTTTGACCGACCAAAGTTTGACTTTTTGTCAAACTTAACCAAATGATTATGCAATCTTTCTAACATGATTCTATACTTATATCTTGCATGAAACTTGACTATTTGAATCACATGCTACATAATCGAGTTGTAACGAGCCATAGGACTAATTGAACACCTTTGACCTATCGTGTTTACCGTTATTGATACAGCCTATATGTTTAGGTCAAGACTAGCTTTGTCTTTGCACGCGTTTACTTGTTGAAGTACTTTATTAACTCTTGCACTCAAGGTGAGATCATAGTCCCACTTTTACTCTTTTTGAACTTATATTTGGGATGAGAAAACATAAACGATTCTTTTAAACTAAGTGAACACAAGTACAGGAAAACAAACATTCTACATACGAGTTTAGAACAAAAATCCTCAATTCGATTAACATTAGTTACATTTGCAGTGTGTAAGTGTAGGCGTGAACTTATGTTGTATGGCCATATAGGTTTGACAAACCCTCATCTAGGACGGTTCGCTACCGTCTACGGATGAAATATATTTTCGAGAAACAGTGTTGTTCTAGCACTATGAATGGGGTATCAACGGACGGAACGTTAAGCCTTGATAATTGGGTGCTCGTGAATATTAACTTTTAGAATGTACTACTGCTTTATCAATGTTGCAAATCTTGTGGTTCGACTTACTTTTACTCACTTACTTATTTAAACCTATGATTTCACCAACGTTTTCGTTGACAGATTTCTATGTTTTTCTCAGGTCCTTGAACATTAGGTGATACATGCTTCCGCTCATTCTTTTGATACTTGCTTTGGATGTCGAGTATACATGCATATGTGGAGCGTCTTTTGACTACTTTAAACTGTGTCGCACGTGTTTCATTTGTAGTTAAACATCGTTATGTACTAGTTATGGAAACTACTTTTGTAAACTTTGAAACATCCACACTTATGAAATGAATGCGACATATTTTCGGTCAAACTTGGTCTTAAAGACTTATGACCATGTAATGGGACCTACGTAGACGGCGCCGTCAAACATGATTTTGTCGGGTCGCTACAATTAAGTTAGCATATAATATAGATATATAACATGTGTTTAGTTGATTTTAAAAGTCAAGTTAAAAGGATTAACTTTTGTTTGCGAACAAGTTTAGAATTAACTAAACTATGTTCTAGTGATTTCAAGTTTAAACCTTCGAATAAGGTAGTTTTATATATATGAATCGAATGATATTATGAACATCATTACTACCTCAGGTTTTGTGGATAAACCTACTGGAAATGAGGAAAATAGATCTAGCTTCAAAGGATCCTTGGATGGCTTGAAAGTTCTTGAAGCAGAATCATGACACGAAAACAAGTTCAAGTAAGATTTCCACTCGAAATAAGATTGTTATAGTTATAGAAATTGAATCAAAGTTTGAATATGAGTATTACATTGTATTAGAAAGATATCTTACTGTAAATAAGAAAGATTTCTTGAGGTTGGATGATCAATTTACAAGATTGGAATTAAGCTATAAAACTTGGAAGTATTCTTGATTTTATGAAACTAGAACTTATAGAATTTATGAAAAACACTTAGAACTTGAAGATAGAACTTGAGAGAGATCAATTAGATGAAGAAAATTGAATAATGAAAGTGTTTGTAGGTATTTTTGGTCGTTGGTATATGGATTAGATATAAAGGATGTGTAATTTTGTTTACTTGTAAATAAGTCATGAATGATTACTAATATTTTTGTAATTTTATGAGATATTTCATGTTAGTTTCCAAATGATGGTTCCCACCTGTGTTAGGTGACTCACATGGGCTGCTAAGAGCTGATCATTGGAGTGTATATACCAATAATACATACATCTAAAAGCTGTGTATTATACGAGTATGAATAAGGGTGCATACGAGTAGAATTGTTGATGAAACTGAACGAGGATGTAATTGTAAGAATTTTTATTAAGTAGAAGTATTTTGATAAGTGTCTTGAAGTCTTTCAAAAGTGTATGAATACATATTAAAAAACTACATGTATATACATTTTAACTGAGTCGTTAAGTCATCGTTAGTCGTTATATGTAAATGTTGATTTGAAACCTTTAAGTTAACGATCTTGTTAAATATTGTTAACCCAATGTTTATTATATCTAATGAGATGTCAAATTATTATATTATCATGATATTATGATATATTAATATATCTTAATATGATATATATACATTTAAATGTCGTTACAACAATAATCGTTACATATATGTCTCGTTTCGAAATCCTTAAGTTAGTAGTCTTGTTTTTACATATGTAGTTCATTGTTAATATACATAATGACATGTTTACTTATAATTTATCATGAATAAACATAGTGTAACAATATCTTAATATGATTCATATGTAATTAGTAAGACGTTGTTATAACGATAATCGTTATATATATCGTTTCGAGTTTCTTAATTCAATAAACTCAATTTTATGTATATAACTCATTGTTAAAATACTTAGTGAGATACTTACTTATCATAATATCATGTTAACTATATATATAATCATATATTTGTCATCATATATTTGTTTACAAGTTTTAATGTTCGTGAATTACCGGTCAACTTGGGTTGTCAATTGACTATATGACACCTATTTCAATTAATCAAGTCTTAACAAATTTGATTGCTTAACATGTTGGAAACACTTAATCATGTAAATAATAATTTAATTTAATATATATAAACCTGGAAAAGTTCGGGTCACTACAGTTCGAATCAAACAAATGAAGAAATCAAAATCTAATAGTAGTTAAAGAAACAATTGGGTTTGATGTTGGTGAACGAAAGTGGTGTGTTTGTTGGTGCGTATTGATGAACTGTAAACAAAAAAAAAATAATGTGAGGTATATCAAATATCCGTTTATAAGTACTTCATAGGTGATAATGGTGGTGTTGCTTCGGCTAACTACAGTAATAATAGAAACCGATTAGCAGTAATGGTAGTTCATCAAGTTGTGACCGAACACGAATATGCAATAGTGTATCGAGCAGTATTAGTTTTGATGGTTCAATGGTGTGTTTTCTTTTTAATCGAATAAGAAAGGAAGTGAGAGAGATATGGAAGAGAGATGGATGGGGTTAGTTTTGGCTTCGGTTACCAAAGAAAACAAAAGCTCAAAGAGCAATAAAGAAGATATGTTCGAACCAAAAATAAATAAATAAAAACAACGAGGAAGTTCTTGTGTACTTGCATGGTTTTGAGTCTGACCGAGACAAGTAGTAACGATGGTGTTCACGGTGGTGCTTATGGTATGAGGAAGAAGGTTGTGAGGTGGTGTTGGTGTATTGTTTTTCGAAAGTGAAGTGGGTTTTATTCGAACGAGTATAGTTATGGTGATGAAGGTGGTTAATTGGTGAAAGTAGTGGCTCGAGATGATGGGTTTTGATAGTGAAGTGGGTGGTGTCGTGAAGGTGGGTTTAAGGTGATGAATGATGGTGGTGGCAGGTACTTTACTATGGTGGTGGTAGCCGATTGTGTGTGGTGATGATAGGTTTATTATGGTGCTAAATAGGTGGTGAAGGGTGTCGACGGATGAGGTGTTAGATGGTGGCCTCGGTTTGTAAGATGATCATGTAAGTGGGTGTTTCTCGGATTAAAACAGAAAGAGAGAAGAGAGGTGATGAATATATTGCTAAGAGAGTTGATGAATGTTGTGTGTTAATTTGGTGTGTATGTCCATATTCATATTCATATGTATATTATATATAGATATATACTGTAAGACCCTGGATTCTAATTCTGCCAAGTCGCGCGCCGCGCGGGGTCATGGCGCGCCGCGCAAATGGTCGCTGGCAGGCTCCTTTGTTATTTTAGAGTCTTAAAAAGGGCATTTCGGTCTTTTTGCATTTGAGCCAGATTTGTGGACTTAACCTCATCCACCCATTTCATTTATTCATTTCTTTTTCCTTTTCTTTTCATATTTCTCTCAAGAACTCAAACACCCATTTGATTCAAAGGGATTTATGGAAAGGAAGAAGCGGGTTTTGATCTTTAGCGTAGTAGACAAGTTTGTTCTCCTAGTTCTTAGCTACGCGGTGATACTAGTGGTAAGCTCTAACTCCGAATTTCGTTTTTGTGTTCATCATTCAAATTTGGGGCTTTTGATTGTATGATTCATAGATGGAACCCATTTAGTTGTTAATTGAAGATTAACACCAAGATTCGGGTTTATAAGTGTTAAAGGCAGGTTTTGGATTGGTTAATGATTTAACCATGTTTAAGACTTGAGAATGGTGTATAATCACTAGTATTAGTGATTATTGATGATTTGGAGACCTTTAGGGTTCTTGTGGTTGACTAATTTTGACTAGAGTCAAAATTAGGGTTTGTTGATGATTATGACCCGAATGTCGATTTGATGAGGTTTATAAACATAAAATGGATTAAGTTGAAGTATAAAGCAGAGTTAAATATGTTTTGGTGTCAAAACTTGCTAATGGCGCGATGTTGACTCCTTATGGGTCAAAATTAGGGTTTAAGTGTCATTTTGGGCAAGATAGGTGTTTAACACCTATGAATGGGTTTAATTGGCATATTAGGACCATTCTCATTTGTGTTAGTGATTATTGGTTAATTTTGAGCGCGGTTTGTACTTGGAAGTGCATTTGGGTCGAAATTACACTATGTGTCAATTGGGTTGGTTTGTAAGTCAACCCTAATTGTGTTACTTGTTATGTGATAAATGGAATACATACATTCCATCGGCGATTGCAGATTTTGGTTTGGCATCCATCAAGACTTCAAGGTGAGTGTTAATATCCTATGTGCATATGTATGTGTAGGATAGGTGCGGGTCTGGTGAAGTGGTTCTCGGTTATAGAGCTCACTTCACATATATGTGGTCTTGATGGACTTGTGTATAGGTCCAATTGGCACGGTTGTGCATTTTGGTTGACCTCCTTTTGGCGAGGTGTACACTTGTGTGTACTTTATCACATGTATTGTGATGTGGTTTTGGATAACCCCGATGTGGTGGATTTTATAATCCCGTGACTGTGGGTTTGGTATTGGAGAAGTGAATAGCGTGTAGTTCGGATTCATGATGACGCGTGTAGTTCGGTCATCTTATTGAGGTAGTAATCTCGTGTGGTTTCGGATTACTAAGATTCGTGTAGTTCGGCCAACCTCGATGTTGTCTTTGAAGATGGTAATCTCGTGTGGTTTCGGATTACTAAGGCTCGTGTAGTTCGGCCAATCTTCATGGTGGAGTTTTGGTATTCGGTAATGGGTTAAGGGGTTAACCTTATTCGGTTATATATTGTTCTATGTATATTAATGTATCGTTGTGTTGTAGCTAACCCTTCGGGTGTAGGTTATTGGCGTTGTTCACATCGTCGTTGGTGAACTTATACTTTGTTGATATCTTTAGCTTGTTGCTTAGAGATCGTACGGTATGCTTAGTGTTGCCTTATACATGGATGCTTCGGTATGCGGTATTTGATATTTGTGTGGCGTGTCCATTTTATACATATATATTTATGTAGTATGTTATCACTCGCTAAGCGTTAGCTTACCCTCTCGTTGTTTACCTTTTTATAGATTTGCATGGATGCGGTGGCTTGGGTAAGCGTGAGACTAGTGGACTTGCGTAGTTGCTTTAGAAGGCTTGCTTTTGGATTGATTAGGATTGGGTAGCGTATCCCCAGTCGCCATGCTCGGCTTTATTTTGTATTAAAAGTCTCGTGGTCGAAAACTTGTATTTTGTATTTAAAGGGTAATTTGGGTCGATGTGGGCCCCGCTTCGTAAAACCCTTTTTATTAATGGAACATGTTAGTTTTACATATATGAATGTGTTGTTAAAAGCGTTTTGCCTAAATACGTCGGGAAGTGGTCAAACATTTTCATGTTTTTAACTTTTTGGGACAGCAGTCTTTCCAGGCCCTTCTGCGTCTTGGCGCGCCGCGCCAATAGCTGTGCAACAGAAAAAAAAATTTTTTGTGATATTTTAAGCGGGTTCGAACGTGGTTTGGTTTGGGTTGTTACATATACAAGAGTTGTAAAAGAAAATATTCCACTTGCATTTTAAAAGTATCCATTCACCGATATAGTAAATCTCGTGAAACTTAATTGTGCTTATGCTACCGACATCATTTCACGGACTGTGTATCGTGCACTATTTGAAATAAGGGGCAGATAAATGTCTTCATAAAAATCCCATATTTTTAAATTAACTATATTTATTTATTTTAGTCATTATGGTATAAAATTTGATTATTAACTATTAAATAAAAATTACATCACCGTCCGCGCTCGATTCCATGTAAAATATGAAAAGTGTTCAGATTTAATAATTAGCTCATAAATACATTTTTAATAAGCCTATAATTTCTAAAACTTATTTTGGGATCATTTTTTATTTTAAAATCACATAAGTTCGTATTTAACTTGATTAATATCCGTCGAATGGCAATTTAGTGTTACTGTCGTTTACTAAATAGATTTGAAATCATAAAATATATATTTAACATACTTATATATATATATATATATATATATATATATATATATATATATATATATATTTAAATTATGATATCCTATTACTTTATTTTATATAATTAATTCAAATAATTAAATTTTGTAATATTACAAATCACCATTATATAATATATATTTAAATTTAAATACATACATTTCTATTCACAAATAAACGTTCGTGAATCCTTGGGAATAGTCGATGGTCAAATGCGTTCATGAAAATAGTTTAAAATTTTTGAGACTCAACATTACAGACCTTTCTTATCGTGTCAGAATTATGAAATCGTATCGTGAGTTTGGTTCAAAATTAGTCAAAAATTTCTGGGTCGTCACATCAGAGGCAAAGAAGGGTAAACCCTATCATTCAAGAAGTCGTCAAGAAAGAAGTAATCAAACTTCTGGACGCCGGTCTGATCTATCCCATCTCTGATTCGCCATGGGTTAGTCCTGTTCAAGTGGTACCTAAAAAGGGAGGGACAACCGTATTTCTGTGATGACCCGGAAATTTCCGCCCAAATTTAAACCAAATCTTTGTATGATTTTGACACGATAAGCAAAGTCTATTTAATTAAATCTCAAAATTTTTGAACGGACTTCGTGAAACCATTTTGACCTTTGACTATTCCCGACGATTCACGAACGATTGTTATAACTAGATATATATTTATATATAACTATAAGTTTATATACTAAATTGAAATAACAAAATACAACTTAATCAATTGAGTTAAGCATATAGAATGTTACACAAGATAAAAAGTTGTTATTAAAAAAATGAAACTATATATAAATATGTATAATTTATATGTACATTTATTATTATATTATATATATAAGAGATAAATAATAAAAATTTAATAAAAAGATATTATTATGATTATTAAATATCACATAAGTATATATATATATATACATATATATATATATATATATATATATATATATATATATATATATATATATATATATATATATATAATATATAAATGTTATAATTACTTTCATTATTATTATTATTGATGTTAATATTAATATTAATATTTGTATTATCAATATACTGTAATATATAGATATAAAAATTGAAACATGTAACTTGTTATATCTTAATTATTACTTGTATTGTCGTTGGATATTATTATCATTGAAAATCATTAATTTTATTATTATCATTATTATTACTATATAACTATTATTAACTATTATTAGTAATATTAGTATTATTATTATTAATGTAGTTATTATTATTATTAGTATTTTTATTAATATTAATATTTATAATTATTAATTAATAATACAGAATTATAAAAAAAATAGATATATAAAAATAAAAACAGTTAGATGTCGATATCTTCTTTTATTTTTATTTCTTTTTCTTTTTGTTTCCTTTCTAATCGAATATTTTCATGTCGATGAATCTCTGCTACGAAACAAGCTCAATCAAATCTGGTTACTGTATTAATATCTCATTTACTTCCTATATAATATCTAGTGCAATTCCAGAAAAGAAAGAAACAGAAAAAAAAGACTCGATAACCTCTGTTCGTGTTCTTGTTTTTGAAAAACTCGAATTCAAACTCTATTTCAAAAAGTAATAATGTAGTTTGGTTAGGATTCGTTATTGTAAATTATCTACAAAAGATCTTTCTCCAATTCTTCCTATTTAAATTGAATTTTAGAGTCAAACTTGAATTTTAAAAAGTCAAACAAATCGTTCATCGCAAAATTCGTAATCGTTTTGATATCTCCAGTTAAATTGAGGATTGAGAAAGTTTATAAGTATGATTTTGAAACTTTTTCATGAAGGAATCAGTTGCTAAAACGTTTTCAAAGTTAATAATCAAATTTTTATTTTTAAACTAAAACAGCGACTGCTGTCTTTTTTTTTTCGCGTTTGATTAATTCCTATATGTTGTTAAGCTATTTTTATGAAATTACTAGGCCTAAGACAACTTCATTTGTTACAAGATTCAAGTTTTTGTCGATTGAATTAAATGATGAAGAAGATGATATAATTGAATTCGGGTTATATATATTTATTTGGGATGGATATCAGAAAAACAGAATGCAGGCGAGTGGTTTGGGTGTATTCCGGGGTAGTGAGAGGTCGTGCGTTCAATCCCTGCTCGTGACAGTTCTTTTTAAAAAAAAAAACGTGTGAGGTAGTTTTCAATACTAAATTTTTTATTATTATTATTATCATTGTTATTATAAATTATTATTGTTATTGTTATTGTTATTATTAGTATTATAATTATTATTATTAATTATTAATAGTATTACTATAATCATGATTATAGTTATGAATAAGTAAAAATAGTTATTAGTTAAGGTTATATACATATACAGATTATAAATACAAATATGATTATAAAGATGATTATACTTATAATTGAATAATGATTTAAAATGAAATATTATTATTATCAATATCATTATATTATTATTATTATCATTATTATTATTCGTGTTATTATTGATATTAAAGATTATGGATGATATTAAGAACAAGAGTACGATATGTATGATATAAATAGAGATAAAATCATTAGTATGAACGATACATGATATTATAAATACGTAAGAAATCTAAATAAATTTATGGATTGTATAAGTATGTATAACACATCTTTTATTATTGAAACTTTATTATAAGTAATACTAAATTTATGATTTTTATCATTACTATAATTATATTAATATTATTACTATTATTAATATTATAATTATTATAATTTTTACCACTATTAATATTATTTTGGTATTATTATATCTACTATTACTAATATACAAATGATATATATATATATATATATATATATATATATATATATATATATATATATATATATATATACATTAAAAAAATATATATAATACATATAACATAACAAAAATTAATATTTTTATATAACAAAACAAATAAATGAAACATATATATATTATTAATATAAAAAGAATATAACTAATAAATTTATATATATATTTGTTTGATTACAACTATGTATATTAATAAATATACAAATGATATAGGTTCGTGAATCCGAGGCCAACCCTGCATTGTTCAGTTTCGTCATATGTAGTTTTACTACAAAATACAATATTGTGAGTTTCATTAATCCCTTTTTATATATATTTTTAGGACTGAGAATACATGCGTCGATTTTATTAATGTTTTACGAAATAGACACAAGTCATCAAAAACTACATTCTATGGCTGGATTATGAATTTTGAATATCACCCCTTTTTAGATTGGTAACCTAATGATTAGGAAACGGGTATGGCCCCTAATCGATGCGAATCCTAAAGATAGATCTATGGACCTCGACAACTCTCATCCGGGGTACGGATGCTTTAGTACTTCGAGATTATTATTATCATACGGGCGAGAGGTTCTGTTTGGGGATATTCTATGCATTAAAGTTAAGTCGGTTATCATGCATTCACCATATGAATAATTTTTAATTCGCGGGTTACGCGTGTTATTTTGTACTCGGGTTACGTGTACAATTAAATATATGAAATCTTGTGGTCTATTAAAATGATGAAAAAGAATGTTTATGATAAACTAATGAACTCACCAACCTTTTGGTTTACACTTGAAATTATGTTTATTCTCAGGTTTGAAAGAAATCTTCCGCTGTACATTTGCTCACTTTAGAGATATTACTTGGAGTCATTCATGATATATTTCAAAAGACATTGCATTTGAGTCGTTGAGTTCATCAAGATTATTATTAAGTCAATTATAGTTGGATATATTATGAAATGGTATACATGCCGTCAACTTTCGATATAATGAAAGTTTGTCTTTTAAAAACGAATGAAATGTTTGTAAAATATATCATATAGAGGTCAAGTATCTCGCGATGTAACCAAATATAATGTATTCGTCCAGATAGATTAGGACGAGTCGCTTCAATTTCAAAATGAGAATATGAGCTTATTCCAACTCGGGAAGTCACCGGTTGGAGGGTTTGCATAGATTATCGAAAACTAAACGATGCAACCCGAAAGGATCATTTTCCATTACTTTTCATCGATCAAATGTTGGAACGTCTATCAGGAAATGAATACTATTGTTTCCTTGACGGTTCTTCAAGCTACTTTCAAATTCCCCTCGATCCAAAGGACCAAGAAAAGACAACCTTTACCTCTCCTTATGGAACATTTGCTTATCAACGCATGCCCTTTGGGCTATGCAATGCACCAGCTACATTCCAGCGATGCATGGTAGCAATATTCCATGACATGATTGAACGTTGTATGGAAGTCTTCATGGATGACTTCTCAGTCTTTGGAAGTACCTTTGATTCGTACCTTTCAAACCTTGACAAGATGTTCACCCACTGTTAAGATTCAAATTTAGTTCTAAATTGGGAAAAATGTCACTTCACAGTTAAAGAAGGGATAGTTTTAGGACATGAAATTTCAAAAGCAGGAATAGAAGTTGATAAGGCTAAGATTGAGACCATTACTAAACTTCTAGAACCTACCGACGCTTCATTAAGGATTTTTCAAAGGTCACACGACCTCTCACTCATCTCCTAGGAAAGGAAGTCCTGTTTGTCTTCAATGAAGAATGTCAAAAAGCATTCAACTATCTGAAGGAACAGCTAACACATGCGCCCATCATGATAGCTCCTGATTGGAGTTTAGCATTTGAAATCATGTGTGATGCGAGTGACTCCGTAGTTGGATCCGTACTTGGACAGCGGACAGATAAGCACTTTCATCTAATCTATTACGCCTGCAAAACCATAACCAGAGCTCAAGAGAATTCCACTACCACGGAAAAGGAGCTACTAGCTGTAGTATTTGCCTTCGAAAAATTCCGTTCCTATCTCATCCTGTTCAAAACTACGGTCTATACAGATCATTCAGCCCTTAAATATCTATTCACTAAGCAAGACGCGAAACCAAGACTCCTACGATGGATCTTACTCCTTCAGGAATTCGATATTGAAATTAAAGATAAGAAAGGAGCAGAGAACGTCGCAGCAGATCATCTTATTCGTTTGAAGAACCCAGCGATGGAACAACTTACTGAACAAGATATCAGAGATAAATTTTCGGAAGAACAGCTTATGAATTTAGGACAAACTCACATAGGATCACAATTCACTGACACTCCTTGGTATGCCAACATGGCCAACTACCTAGTTGCCAGAGTAGTACAGAAGGGAATGAGAACCTCCCGAAGAAGGAAGTTCTTCAGGGATGCCAAGTACTACTACTGGGAAGACCCTTACCTGTTTAGAATTTGCCCTGATCAGATAATCAGGAGGTGCGTAGATGAAAAACAAGTAGCAGGGATTCTTCACCAATGTCACCACGGACCAACTGGAGGTCATCATAGAGAAAACTTAACCGCAAGAAAAGTCTACGAATCAGGATTTTATTGGCCGTCTATATTCCGAGATGCGCAAGAGCTTGTAAAGCGTTGCGACGCATGCCAAAGGCAAGGTATTATCTCTATGAAGAATGAGATGCCTCAGACTAATATCCAAGCTTGCGAGATCATCGATATATGGGGATTAGAATTCATGGGGCTATTCCCAAAGTCTAATGGGAAAGAATATGTCCTCGTAGCAATAGATTACGTCTCCAGATGGGTCGAAACCCAAGCATTTCCAACCAATGATGCCAAGGTCGTCACCAACTTCCTAAAGAGACTCTTCTACCGATTTGGAGCTCCCCGCGCTATAATAAGTGATAGAGGCACACACTTCTGCAATACTCAATTTATGAAGGTGATGCAACAATAAGGAGTTATCCACAAGATGTCTATTGCCTATCATTCGCAGACTAACAGACAAGCAGAGGTCACAAACAGAGCAATCAAAAGAATCTTAGAACGAACTATCGGCCATCATGGAAGTAAATGGGCCGAGAAACTAGACGATGCTCTGTGGGCATTCCGGACTGCTTACAAGAATCCTCTAGGGACTACACCCTACCGCATGATCCATGAAAAACCCTGTCTCCTTCAGCTGGAACTCGAATATAAAGCTCTCTGGGCACTGAAGACCTGCAACCTTGATCCCTCAGTTAGCGCTAAGCATCGGAAGATGCAGATGAACGAACTCGCCGGATTAAGAGACCAAACATATGAAATGTCATACATCTACAAGGAACAAACGAAGCTTACACATGACGCAAAATTCATTCCTACAAAGTTCGCTCCTGGAGATAAGGTTCTGCTCTTTTATTCTCGGTTCAAGAAGTTTGCTGAAAAATTTAGATCAAGATGGAGTGGCCTATACAAAGTTGTACATGCTTTTCCACACATAGCTGTGGAATTGGAAGGGCCTACTGGCAACTTCAAAGTCAACGGCCACCGGCTAAAAGCTTATCTAGAAGACCATGATAAGGAGGAGCACCTCTTCTCCTTTGATCCATTCTGAAGATCTGACAAAGAAAAGTCGAGCTGTAACGACTTGATAAACAAAGCGCTCTTGGGAGGCACCCCTTGCTTATCCTTTTTATTTTTATTTCAATTATTTTCAGTCTAAAAATATTATCTCTGTGTACTAACAACTAAGCACCATACTTGCACTTAGCACTTACAAGTTTGTTGAATGTGCTCAGGCAAAAATGCCAAGTTCAGGAGCTTCAGTTTACATCCCAGTTCGTAGGAGGAGGACTCCTAGAGTTTACTCATCCGGAAGCAGTGCTGATCAGAACAGGCCATCAATAGGGTAATTAGGCCCAAGGCGATTGATATTAGAGAGTGTTGAGGAGGACATTGGCACAGCACCGCCAGCTCCTCCTTTTCGACGATCTAGACGTTTAGCCAGGAGACCTGCTGAGCACACACAGCTACTAAAGACACATGAGCTACAGACGGTGATACACTATGGAGCCACCTTGAATGACCCTGATGTTACATGGGCATTACTCAGAGACCAGCAGAGGATCTACTGAGCTCTTAGAGCATACCTTCAGCGAGAGGGGATGCCGCGCAGTACTCTGGGCCCGTCATCATTTAGGGTAGCGCGTCGTGTTCAGCCGATACGACAAGCTACCCTCAGGCGTTCAACATCGGCCTCAGTTCACGCAGTTGCTTCAGCTATCATGCCTGCACATGCTACTCTTTTTCCTATCACGCCACCTGCTCCAGTCACCGAGCTAGTCCCAGTCACTGAGCTACCTGAGAATTGTCACCTAGTCATTATTCCCATATCAGTTGAGCCACCCACAGCCCAAGCATTTGAGATCACCAGGAGCATACCTGATGAGGAGCCTTTCCCGAGCCTATCACACCTGGAGTTACCGTCAGACCTCTGTCTGGATTCACTAGTAGGCCCTAAGTTGGATATAGGGCAACCACTTGAGTATTTGCCGAGACTAAAGGATGATGATAATCTCTTTGGATACTTCGCAGCGCCGACTCATCACATTGACCAAGATAGTATTCCATAGACTACTTTACTTTATTTTACTTTTAGTTTTATCTTTTTGAAGCACTGTACTAAAAAAGTTATATATAGTGGAAATGATGCCTTTCTCTTTTTGTTCTTCATGCAGAAATCTTATCAAAAGAGACTGGTCCTTTCCAGCAATTAGGAGACTGACCGTATGAAGGCCTAGCACTTGGAAAGTAACATGACCATAGGGAAGTAATCCTTCCTCAAATCTATTTCGATTATTACGTACTAAAATCTCTAAGTGTGGGGTAACCCCCGCAACTAACTTGGAAATTTTAGAAGACAATGTCCTTAAATTATAAAACATTAAAATATTCTTCTCCAGAGAACATTAGGAATAATGTTCTTCTAAGTGTGGGGTAATGTGTAAAGGTTTAAAGGACGAGTAGTAACTGTAAAATGAAAAGTTTTAAAAAATTCTTTTGTCCAAAAAGTAATTAAGCAATGGATATTGGGTGATTTCGGAAAATTCTTACCTTGTTTTTACCCAAAAGATCTAATAAAATTGCTAGAAATTGGTTTTCGGAACATTCATTAGAACAGAACGATTAAGCTGAAACTTATGTTTTGTGTCAAAAGATTTCTGTTAAGAAAATATGTAAAAGGCTACGCATGAACAAGCACGACCCCTACCCCCAAAAAGGTGAGGAATCTTGGACCCAAAGTAGCTGTATGACCCATCTAATCTACAGTGCTTTATCATTTCAATTGATGAGCGTGCCGGTGTACGGTTCAAGTTAGAACTTGGTTCTGACATACGTTTTAAGACCAATGGTTAGTAAGCGCCATACGTGGTGCAATTGCGATACTCCTTCCGAAATCATTCTGAATAGAGAAGACAAAAAGCCATCCGTTTTCGTTTCCACTCCACGCAATTTAAACTGACCAACTCACATAAAGAGTTGATGAATCAGAACATTCACCCCAAATTCACTCCCAAAAAATACACCATTCATTCCCCTTTCCATTCATCAAAAGATCCAGAGATTAATAAAGAGATAGATCGACCAAATTCGCTTCAAAAGCACTTGTTGAAAGATTCCGAACCCCTGATTGTTTTTGATAGGTCAAAGACCTATTTTCAGTGGATTATCACTTCCTCTCTGGGCACCAGGAACGAAAGACAAAAGTTATGAAGAAAGGGTATGCCAAAAAAAAATTGTTTGATGAAAGAGCAAAGTCTCTATGAATAAAGGCAAAAAGAAAACCCAAAAAGTTAACCTGAAGAAGGATACCGGAAGAGCTAAAGAAAATTCTAGATAAAGTCTTAGCAAAATCTGCCTCTTCCGAAGAAAACTTTTACGGATTCCAAGCCACTCCCTATCCAAAAATGGATACTCTGAAGAATAAAAGTCTATCAATTCTCTCAAAATCAAAAGATCTGGATACCTTTCACCAATCCATAAATTTCCCGACCAATCCTTACAACCCGTCTTCCTCTTGAACGAATACCTAGGAAGAAGATCAGTGGCGTCCTTACTTAACCGGTGGAGATATCGATGCTTTACCAAGCCTATGATGAGAACTATTACACGACTGGCTTCTGAGCGACAATACAATTAGAATAGGACACCCTAAACACTTGAGTGATATGAGTGATCCGCTAGTGAGGAGCCTGATCATGTATACTCGACATCTGAGAGTTGGAAAGTACGCCTTTTTCACTATGGACGCAATTGAAATCTAGCGACCAAATCATCGAAGCTCGAAACTTTTTCTAATACTTTTGAAAGATGTGATGACTTCTGATGAAGGCATAATAAAAGATCTACGGGTGGGGCAAGGGAGAATCTATTAGAAAGAACCTTATATTCCCGCTTTTTGCTTGAGGATAAAGCAAAGCCAAGTGTGGGGTATTTGATATCGGCCAAAAAGTCACATTTTTACCCCCAATATTAAGCCCTAGAACAATAAAGATTTAAACTTAGTCGGAAAAATTGTCGCTTTTTCGGTTGATTTTGTAGATTAAGTAATTACGAAGGCGATGCAAAAAGAATCAAGTAAAACGGATCTAAAACGAAGATCCTAGAGCTAAAATGGTGAAAGACAAGAAATCAAGTTACAATCCAGTGAAATCAGCTGACCAGGCAGACCAAACGGCTTGCTAAACAGCCTTCCAAACGGGCTGCCTGGCTCACAAACGGCTTGCCAAACGACCAGAGCAAACAGGCACCTTAAATGGCTTGACTTGCCAAACGGCCCCTGCAAACGGCTTGCCAAACGGCCTGCCAAACGGCTTGCCAAACGGCCTGCCAAATGGCTTGCCAAACGGCCTGCCAGCCATTTGCTGGCAAAAATCAAGTCTATTTAAAGGGCTTTCTCCATCAATTTCAACACACACTCAATTTGTAATTCATTTCATATTTTCAAGCTTTTAGTTAGTTTTTAGTAGTAGTTAGCTTAGCTTTTATTTTTCGGAGGATATTCCGGCGAGTCCCTGTGATCTCGGGCAGATTTCTTAGGCCTTTTCAAGTTTTTATCCGAAACGCTTGTCTTTTGTATTAAACATGTGTTCTTACTTTTTATGTTTAAAAATGTGTTCCGATATTACCATGATAGATTAATTAATCTGTATGTTGCCATGATAGAAGTTTGGGTTAGCGTAATTATGTTAATTTAGTACGATTACTGTTATATTACTGAACTAGGAAGTCTGATAGATTTGTATGCTATCATCTTAAGGATTGACCAACCTAGGTTGTGATCACGACTTGTCCACCTATATGAAATTAGCTACTTCATAGGATTAAGACCCCTGGTTATACTGTATCTGAAGATTCTATGAACTCGGTATGGCCGAAGTTCCCGAGAGGCATTTAATGCGCTTTTAGGACATGGAACTTAGGAATTGAGATATGAATGACCTAGTATGCCTATTGACTGTTATGAAGATACTTCTTAGGAGATGTTAAGATCTAGTTAGTGCCTTCACTGTGTGACCCAAGCCTATTTTATGTTCTTGTTTGATTGTTGCCTTAGGACTTAGTCATATCAACTGTTTAGGTATTCATTAGGTTTCTATCTGCTTTACTATCAGTATCTCAACTGTAATGCCGTATAATGTTTGAATTGATATGATCTTATTGATATGATGGAATAGTTGTTAGTTTTCACTTAAGGTTTTGCCAACTTAAACCGACGGATTCCTTCCGTTTGTGATCAGTGTTCAATCAACATGGCACGTTGTTATTCAGTTAACTAAACTGATAACGAGGGTTAGGATTAGAGCTCAACTTACTAATAAACCTAGTACTTTACTGAGGATAACCTCCGAGGTATATCTACCCTTCAATTATACGACCAAGTAACATACTTCTCACTGCTTAAAGAGAACTCCGAGAGTTCAGAGACAAGTAGGTCTGTGTAGTTGGCTCATCTAAATAGATCTACATCATTCCAAGCATAGTCTTAACATAAGCGTAATTACCTTTCCCTAACCCAACACCGATATCTTGGTCAACATTTCCCTGATCTGCATACTCCGGATATCCTTCCACTTATTTACTTTTTCGCACTTAGGACATTTAGCTTAAACCAACTACTATCTTTTATCTAGGTAATTTAGCTAAAAGACAATTATCCACTTGATCTTCAATTCGTTAATCCATAAAAAAAACACGACACTATGTTAACTTACACCTTCTACACCTTAGAAAGTAAAAGTAAATTTAGGCCCCGCACAATATAAATAAACAAAACCACTATGTGCTACCTTGATCAACTGAATCAGACGTCCTGCGGCCTAAAGACACCGCATGAATAAAACCGTCCGTTTCGGCCGTATCATTGTAGAAACAGGTTTTCTTGGCGCTGCTGCCGGGGATCAAATATTTTGATTGAGAAAGATTTTAAACAGATAAAAGTATTGTTTGGTGGCGTCTAAGAAAGACAATTATACATGGACTTGGTTGTTGGATTTCCCGAATAGTTTCCAATTATATTGGAACCAAAAGGATCATGCATCTCCGTAGTCGGCCTGGCCACCTAGATACAAGTAATCTGTAAGAAATCCTATCAGTTAAGATATCCGATTTGGTTAGCGACCGAATTTCATGAATAATTGTTTTTATTAAATTATCGATCCTTTTAGTAAATTAATATTTTCTAAAAGTTACTTTTAAGTCTTTTTAAATAGAAAATCTAAAAAAATGGAACAACAAGATACCCTTGCTTCTATGCATAAGTCGTGCTTAGAGGAAAAAGTAGGACCAATCATCTTAGGAACCGAAGGAATTCCTGAAATTAGTTCACACATGATTAAACTAGTCAGTATGATCTGTAAATTTTAAGGATTACCGATCGACGATCCAAACTTTCACTTAAACAAATTTATTAGTCTGGTTGAATCTTTTAAGAAGGAAGAAAACGAGAAAAACTTTTTGAAACTTCATCTTTTTCATATTCACTTTCAGCACACGCTTTAGCATGGTTTGAAGAACTTAACCCGAATTCAATACATTCATGGGAGGATCTAGCCACTAAATTTCTAAATAAATTTTATCCACCCTCCCTGCAAACCTGTTTAAGAAATGAAATTACAAACTTTTTTCAAAAAGAAAATGAGTCATTGTGTCTAGCATGGAATAGAATAAAGATTATGCTTAAAAGATGTCCGAATCATTCGTTAAGTCAGGCAGACATAATCTGTACGCTTTACAATGGTTTGACCAAGGATGATAAGTCTCTCCTAGACATGGCCTCGCTAGGCAATTTCATTTCCCGAACAGCATGCGAAGCATGGAATCTCTTAGACACAATAGCTGCACAGCAGGAAGATTAGAGCAATGAAGCTGCTGAGAAGGATGACATCTTCACTCATACGGTAAAAATGCTGGAAACCAAGTTACAAGATCTCACCCTCACTCTTCAAAGTTTACCAATTCCTAGAAACTCCGATGCTACTAGAACCAATATAAGGTATCCTTACCCTAGATGGGCACACAAACAGCAAAATAGCTCGGATCATAATATAATCTTCCCATTACACAAACCTACTCTCCACTTTAAGAAAATTTTAGTTGAATTTATGATAAACCAATACACGATAAACCTTCAAGTCATAGAATTTCAAAATAAGTTCGATACTTTGATAAAGACTTTTGAAGAATTAATCACCAATTTTCAACTTACGCTCAAACGTTTAACCACTAAAGTTGATATAGAGTGTAGTGAGTTTGATGCCCTAGTAATTACTAGAGGAGGGAAAGAAACAACTGTCAATATACCCATACAAGATTTTTCCGATAAGGAACCTGTGCCAATTGACCCAGTTGTCAATCCACCAGAACCTATCTCTCTTAAGGCCCCAAAATTATTCCGCGCGCCCGTATACCTTTCCCAGGTAGGCTTAGGAAGGAAAAACAAAAAGCGTAATTCGCTAAGTATTGGGATATTATTAAGAATTTGCATTTGAATGTACGACTAGAAGATGCTTTAGTAGAAATGTCAAACTGTGCTAAATTTTTCAAAGAACTACTTTCAAACAAAGAGAGATTAAGAGAGATAGTTAGTTTGCCCTTAAGTGAAGTGTAACGACACAGCCAAATCGTCATTGATGGCGCCGTTAACTTAGGTCCCGTTACGCGGTCATAGTCCTTCAATGAGACGCGTTTGACCAAAATTATGTCGCATTTATCTGAAACGTATATGACTTGCAAAGTTTAAGTTGCCAAACGGTTCGACAATAAGTTTAAGTTTACAAAAGTTATAAAGTATAAATGAAATGGCTTGTGACATAATATAAGTTGAAAATCACGGTTTTCTATAAATAGCGTAAGTATGTATGCTTTAAGTTGGATCCAAAGGTGCTATCACTAGCGTATGCATGTATGCTTGACCCCAAGCAAGTAATCAAAGTGTGCGGAAGCATGTATCAAGTAGCCATTTATGAACCTGAGAAAACATATAGAAAACTGTCAATGAAAAACGTTGGTGAAATCATAGGTGTATTTGTAAACGTTGTTTTTGAACTACAAGATTTTATATTTCCATAATGTTGATTATCTAAATCGTTTGCATTCCAAGAGTACGTTCGCGAGCACCCAATTATCAAACTTAACTGTTTTGTACCCTGTTACGTAGTGTTAGAACATACACTATACTTGAAAATATATTTCATCAGCTAACGGTAGCGAACCGTCCGAATGAGGGCTCGTCAAGCCCATGTGATCACATAACATAAGTTCACGTTTACACCCTGCAAGTGTAACTAATGTTAACTGAATTAAGGCTTTTTGTTCTAACTCACTGTGGAATGTTTGTTTTCGTACTTGTGTTCAAAGCATAAAAGTATGATATGTATATGTTTCTCATCCCATAGTTTAAAGAGTAAAAGTTGTTGAAAAGGTGGGACTATGATCTCACCATAGTTGCATGCCAAAGTACTTGTAATTAAACGTTGTGCAATGAAAGTTGCTTAGCCTTGACCTAAACAAATAAGTCGTATCAATTACCGGTTACGACACAAGGTCGGTCGAAATGTGTTCAATTAGTCTTATGGCTCATTACGACTCGATTGTATATAGTATGTGAATCACGTTGTCAAGTTTCATGCAAGATATAAGTATAAAAGCACGTTAAAACAATTGCATAAGTGTTTGGTCAAGTTTGACTAAAAGTCAAACTCGTCAAAGTCAAAGTCAATGAGGTCGGGTCGGGTATCCGACAATTTTTTCTATGTTATATAATCATATATGAGCATGTTGGCCAAGTTTCATGTTAATCGGAGGTGCGTAGCATAGTTAGAATTTTTCTTATAATTGTAAAGTTGATCAGTCCCCAAACATGCCTAATGTCGCGCCGCGACTGGGGAGGGCCGCGCCACGACACTCAACGTGAGCTGGTGCCTGGGTCGTTTCAAATGTCTAAGTCTCAAACCCAATTTCATTAAAACACAATTAACGAACCGTAAACACTTAAAACACGTATCTTATATCGTTGGAAAGGTATTTTGACAAGGAATACAACTAAACTCATATCATCAAACAATCACATAATTTTAAATGACCAAATCCTCGTCAATGATCGTTAAAAGTTCATCATTCAAGTTTCAAGTTCGTAAAACGCATTTCATGATTCGGGAACTTACTACACATATCTAATATGCCGTTTCGTAGGTAATTACGCATACAATACAAGTAAATACTTTCCAACAACATTGCGAAGCATTTAATGCATCAAAAGTTCGTTTTAAAAATCTATCAAACCCTAACCAAGAATCACAAAATCAATAATCATGTTAATGTAAGGTTTTCATGTCATCCAACATACTAAAACGAAGCTAATGACGCTAGTAACATATTTAACACAAAAGGTTTAACATCTAACAACATTTAATCAATCAAAATCAAAGATTAAACTAACCCATTTCAAGTGTTCATGCTAGTTACACCAAATAACAAGATCGAGCATACAAATTACATACACGACATCACAATGAGCCATAGACAGTAACTAACATCATTTCAAGTCTAAAGGTCTAATTTATGAAAATTAGAAATTTTGAAAAGCTTACCCTAAGCTATGAAATTGGTACCAAATTGAAGTGGATGATGCAAGAATTACAAATATGTAGTCGGATTTGTTGTGAGCTTCCTAGATCCGAAATAGATGATAAATCTTTGATGTTGGGGTTTGAGAGAAAAAGATGGAAGTAATGAGATGAGGAGGTGATGAATGAATGAGTGGTGGTGGAGGGTGACTAGTTAACTAAGTTTTTCCATGTGATAAGATTAGTCCCTCAAGTTTGGAGCCAGGTGCGGGAATTGACCAAACGAATTATTTTAAATACGCGAGAGTAAATGGAAGATGTTATAATACAACAACGAAAATGTTAAGAACGCTAGTTAACAGAAGATACGAATATAGATGACGAAAGATTATTATCTAAGAAAAAGACGGGCGTTAAAACAATTTAATCGAAAAAGGCGGGATGTTACATGAAGAATGCTCGTTAGTGTTACAACATGGAATTCCCCCTAAGTTAGGAGATACAGGAAGATTTACGGTACCTTGCTACCTGCAAGATGTCTAAATTAGCAATGCGTTAGCAGATTTAGGAGCCAGTGTAAATCTAATGCCCTATTCGTTATTAAAAAGCTAGGATTAAATGACTTAAGGCCTACCAGAATGACTATCCAACTCGCGGATAGATCAGTTAAGATTCCTCGGGGAATAGCTGAGGATGTCCTAGTTAGATTAGAAAAGTATAACGACCCGTACTAATCCATCTGGACGAATACATTACATTTGGTTACATGGCGAGGTACTTGACCTCTATATGATACATTTTACAAACATTGCATTTGTTTTGAAAAGACAAACTTTCCTTACATCGAAAGTTGACGGCATGCATACCATTTCATAACATATCCAACTATAATTGACTTAATAATAATCTTGATGAACTCAACGACTCAAATGCTGTGGCGACCCGACCAAAATCGTTATTGACGGCGTCACTAACTGAGGTCCCAAAACGTGGTCGTAGTCCCTATATGAGACTCGTTTGACCAAAATTATGTCGCATTCTTTTGAAACGTATCATGCTTGCAAAGTTTAGTTTACAAAACCGTTCGACAACAATTTTAAGTTTGTAAAAGTATAAATTATAAATGCGGTAACTTGCGACATAATTAGTTTAAAATCGCGGTTGCTATAAATAGCGTAAGTATGTAAACAATATGTTTGAATCCAAAGTTGCTATCACTAGCGTATGTATGTATGTATGCTTGACCTCAAGCAAGAAATCAGAGTGTATGCATGCATGCTTGACTCCAAGCAAGTATGAGTGTACGCGGAAGCATGTATCAAATAGCCAAGTATGAACCTGAGAAACATATAGAAAACTGTCAACGAAAAACGTTGGTGAAATCATAGGTGTTTTAGTAAACGTTGTATTTGAACCACAAGATTTAGTATAAGATGATTATCAAAATCATTTGCATTCCAAAGTTGTTGTTTGTATCCCGGGCACCCAATTATCAAACTTAACTGTTTTTCACCCTTTGCGTAGTGTTAGAACATACACTAGACCCGAAAATATATTTCATCCACTAACGGTAGCGAACCGTCCGAATGAGGCTCGTCAAGCCCATGTGATCACATAATATAAGTTCACGTTTACACCCTGCAAGTGTAACTAATGATAATTGAATTGAGGCTTTTTGTTCAAACCCGTACGTGGAATGTTCATTTTCGTACTTGTGTTCAATATATAAAAGTATGATACGTATATGTTTCTCATCCCATAGTTTAAAGCATAAAAGTTGTTTGAAAGATGGGACTATGATCTCACCTCGAGTGCACGAGTATAAAAGTACTTCACAAAGTAAACGTGTGCATGATAGTTGCTTAGCCTTGAACAAAACAAGTAAGTTATATTAATTAACTGGTTACGTCACAAGGTCGGGCGAAATGTGTTCAATTAGTCCTATGGCTCGTTACGACTCGATTAAATATAGCATGTGAATCAATTTGTCAAGTTTCATGCAAGATACAAGTATAGAAACAAGTTAGGAAGATTGCACAATCATTTGGTTAAGTTTGATAAAAAGTCGAACTTCGGTCGGTCAAAGTCAACGAAAAGTCAACACGTTCGGGTCGGGTCCCGAACTATTTTTCTGAGGTTTTTAATCATATATGAGCATGTTAAAACAAGTTACATGTGAATCGGAGGTGCGTAGCATAGCAAACATTATTCAAAAATCGACAAAGTTGAACAGACCACTTTGGCGCGCCGCGCGGGTATATGGTCCGCCGCGCCATTACCTGTGCAGAGAATTCTGGCAGTTTTCACACTCGAGCACGAATCCAACTTCAAATACCCATAAATCCTAAACCGTAAAAATCCAAAACAAGTATCTTATATCGTTGGAAAGGTATTTTGACAAGGAATACAACTAACCACTAACTAATAACATTTCATGGCATTCAAAGTATCAAAATTTCCTTTTAGAGTTCATCAAACCCTAATCAAGAATCACAAAACCAATAATCATGTTAATGATGTTTTCCAAATCAACCTACACATCAAATTGATGCTAAAGATGCTAGTAACACTTTTAAAACATAAACTCTAACAATTTAACAACATTAACTCATCCAAAATTAAGGATTAAGCACACCCATTTCAAATGTTCAAACTAGTTACTCAAAATAACGAATCGAGCAAACAAAACATATATTCATGTTATAAACGAGCCATAGACACTAACTAACACCATTTCAAGTCAAAAACACGAATTTAGAGAAATCTAGAGTTTTTAGAAACGTTACCCAAATGTGAAGAAATTGGTACCAAAATGTAGAGGATGAAGAGAGGATCACAAAAATATAATTTGTTTTGAAGTTTGCTTCTCGATCCGGATTTAGATGATGATTTTATGAAGATGGGTGTTTGAGTTCATGAAAGGGAAGTAGAGAGAAAAGAGGAAGAAGGTGGGAGGTGAAATGAATGGATGGATAAGGTGGGTTGACTAGTTGACCTAGTCAACTACTTTGCCCACTTGGCAACCTCGGTCCCTCAAGTTTCAAATCGGGTGCGGGAATTAACCAAACGAATATTTTAAAAACGCTCGAGTAAACGAGTGATGTTATAATTAAATAACGGGAAAATTAAGAACGTTGGTCAACGGAAACTACGAATTTAAATAACGAAAGGTATTATTTAAAAAAAAAAGATAGTGTTAAAAATAAATTTAACGGAAAAACGCGGGATGTTACATTACCTACACCTTAAAAGAAATTTCGTCCCGAAATTTAGTTGGAAGTAGTAGTCGTTGTTTCTTCCTCGAGATCTTGCGTTGTCGGTTCTACGAATAAGTGAAGGTACTCCCTCGGGTATTTCAACGAACTTTGACGGTCGGGATTTTACGTTGTTTTAAAGTTGGTTTCACGATTCATAGTTTCATCAATAGGAATAATAAGTTTTTGTTTCGCGAGATACGTCTTTAAGTTTAGCGCATGGAATGTAGGATGAACGGAGACTCAAACGAGTCGAAAAATCTAAATGGCTAGCAACGGGTCCAAAACGCCCTAAGATTTTTAAAAGGATCAAAATATAGCGGATTTAGCTTTTTACGTTTCTCGAAATGAATTACACCTCCTCAAGGTGCGACTTTTTACATTACGCGGTTTCCCACATGGAATTTGAAAAGTTTACGTCTAACAGTGGCATAGCTCCTTTGGCGACTACGGTTGTCTCGAGCCTTTCTGAGGTTAAAGAAGTTTCTTGGTTGTTCCATGAATGAGCTCGGGTTCGGTGGTTTGATTATCATTTACTTGGTTCTACAAAAGGAGAATGAGGTTTCCGGTCACATAAGATTTCAAAAGGTGTGACGTTAAGACTTGAATGATAACCATCGGCGTAAGAGAATTTAGTAAAGGCAATGACTTTTCTCAAGAAATTTTGAAGTCGATAACACGAATTCGTTTTATGGTTTCCAAGGTTTGAATCGTATGTTTGTTTGGCCCTTCGAGATGCGTTGATGTGTTGTACTCATGTTTAAACGCGGTCCCGAGGCTTTTCGTAAAGCACTCCGAAATCTAGAAGTGAAACAAGAATCTCGATCTGAAATGAGGTACATTTCTGTAAGGTATGTTTGAACGAGTACATCAGGACTCGAAAACGTTAGTTAGAACAAGTTTCTCAAGAAATTTTCGTCGCGAAAGATTTATCTGTTTCCAAAAACGTTTGTCAGAGCAAGTTCTCATCGGTTTCTAAAAACGTTCGTCGGGGCTATTCACCCTCGAGGCGAGTACTAGTATAACGTGAAGAGTCTATCTCTCCATTGAAAATTTAGAATCAAAGATTTCCTTATACGGAAGTACGAGTGTAATACGAGAGAAGTTTCCACCTCGGTGTGAGCATAACATGTATATTGTAGTTCGTTGATAAAACTGTGCGAGGACGAGATAGTATTCATGTATAACGTATGTTTGAAGTTGAAAGAATTCGTCATTCATTCGGAAGCATAAACATGGTTCGACAATATTCGAAGGTGTGTCCCCGGTATGGTTGTTGTTAGTACTTTCGGAGTTTTCAGATGTCCAAACATGAATAGATGAAGTCATGTACATGGCACATGGTGGTGATTAGGTTGATCGAGTCCAATCACCATCACGAGTCATTAGAACTTTGGTATGGCTTACCGTAATATAACCACGTTGATCGAGTGTCGTTATATTACGCTAACTCATACCTCCATTCCCACATCACTCCATAACATCAAGTTCGTGTAACTGTGAAGATCTAGAATGAACAAAGTGTAACGACGTCTCAAACGTGACTCGTATTAAATCGAAAGAATTTCTGCAACTCTAAAGAAGCGTTCCTCGAGGGAAGTGTATAAATGTTTGTTCACGTCAATACGGTTCGAGTCAGACAATTATGTATTCAGGTATGAAAAGAGTAACGAGTCATGATAACGAGTAGCAAACAACCGTAGTGATAAATGTTGATGACGATACTCACCTAGAGTAGTGATGGTAGTAACACCAAAAAGTAGATAGTAAGAAACACCAGTGGGAAACCGATAGTAAGTTGAAACGGTGGCAAATAACAATCCAGGAGACAGAGTTCCCGAACAAGTGTGACTAATGAAGTCGTCGTCATCCATACGTGTATGAATCTTGAATTTACGTGTGTTACCAGAATGTGGCAGAATACAGATTCGTATGATGAAAGCTTGGTACCATCAAGAAGTTTTCCTAAGAATGATTCAAGTATAATGCACAAGTAGTCAAGTAAGTGCTATCTATAGCAAATGTATGTCAGAATGCAATGGCTAACTATCCGGTTGTAGTCTAGATTCACTAATGCGTCCCAACGACTCTGTCAGACACACTAATGCACATCCTAGTTCCCTACAACCAATGCTCTGATACCATCTGTGGCGACCCGACCAAAATTGTCATTGACGGCGTCGTTAACTGAGGTCCCGAAACGTGGTCGTAGTCCCTATATGAGACTCGTTTGACCAAAATTATGTCGCATTCTTTTGAAACGTATCATGCTTGCAAAGTTTAGTTTACAAAACCGGTCGACAACAATTTTAAGTTTGCAAAAGTATAAATTATAAATGCGGTAACTTGCGACATAATTAGTTTAAAATCGCAGTTGCTATAAATAGCGTAAGTATGTAAACAATATGTTTGAATCCAAAGGTGCTATCACTAGCGTTTGTATGTATGTATGCTTGACCCCAAGCAAGAAATCAGAGTGTATGCATGCATGCTTGACTCCAAGCAAGTATGAGTGTACGCGGAAGCATGTATCAAATAGCCAAGTATGAACCTGAGAAACATATAGAAAACTGTCAACGAAAAACGTTGGTGAAATCATAGGTGTTTTAGTAAACGTTGTATTTGAACCACAAGATTTAATATAAGATGATTATCAAAATCATTTGCATTCCAAAGTTGTTGTTTGTATCCCGGGCACCCAATTATCAAACTTAACTGTTTTGCACCCTTTGCGTAGTGTTAGAACATACACTAGACCCGAAAATATATTTCATCCGCTAACGGTAGCGAACCGTCCGAATGAGGCTCGTCAATGTAGTGACCCGAACTTTTCCATGTTTATATATATTAATTGAGATTGATATTTACATGATTAAATGTTTCCAACATGTTAAGCAATCAAACTTGTTAATACTTGATTAATTGAAATATGTTTCATATAGACAATTGACCACCCAAGTTGACCGGTGATTCACGAACGTTAAAACTTGTAAAAACTATATGATGACATATATATGGATATATATATAGTTAACATGATACTATGATAAGTAAACATATCATTAAGTATATTAACAATGAACTACATATGTAAAAACAAGACTACTAACTTAATGATTTTTAAACGAGACATATATGTAACGATTATCGTTGTAAAGACATTTAATGTATATATATCATATTAAGAGATATTCATACATGATTATATTATGATAATATAATAATTTAAAATCTCATTTGATATTATAAACATTGGGTTAACAACATTTAACAAGATCGTTAACCTAAAGGTTTCAAAACAACACTTACATGTAACGACTAACGATGACTTAACGACTCAGTTAAAATGTATATACATGTAGTGTTTTAATATGTATTTATACACTTTTGAAAGACTTCAATACACTTATCAAAATACTTCTACTTAACAAAAATGCTTACAATTACATCCTCGTTCAGTTTCATCAACAATTCTACTCGTATGCACCCGTATTCGTACTCGTACAATACACAGCTTTTAGATGTATGTACTATTGGTATATATACTCCAATGATCAGCTCTTAGCAGCCCATATGAGTTACTTAACACATGTGGGAACCATCATTTGGAAACTAGCATGAAATATCTCATAAAATTACAAAAATATGAGTAATCATTCATGACTTATTTACATGAAAACAAAATTACATATCCTTTATATCTAATCCATACACCAACGACCAAAAACACCTACAAACACTTTCATTCTTCAATTTTCTTCATCTAATTGATCTCTCTCAAGTTCTATCTTCAAGTTCTAAGTGTTCTTCATAAATTCTACAAGTTCTAGTTACATAAAATCAAGAATACTTTCAAGTTTGCTAGCTCACTTCCAATCTTGTAAGGTGATCATCCAACCTCAAGAAATCTTTGTTTCTTACAGTAGGTTATCATTCTAATACAAGGTAATAATCATATTCAAACTTTGGTTCAATTTCTATAACTATAACAATCTTATTTCAAGTGATGATCTTACTTGAACTTGTTTTCGTGTCATGATTCTGCTTCAAGAACTTCGAGCCATCCAAGGATCCGTTGAAGCTAGATCCATTTTTCTCTTTTCCAGTAGGTTTATCCAAGGAACTTAAGATAGTAATGATGTTCATAACACCATTCGATTCATACATATAAAGCTATCTTATTCGAAGGTTTAAACTTGTAATCACTAGAACATAGTTTAGTTAATTCTAAACTTGTTCGCAAATAAAAGTTTATCCTTCTAACTTGACTTTTAAAATCAACTAAACACATGTTCTATATCTATATGATATGCTAACTTAATGATTTAAAACCTGGAAACACGAAAAACACCGTAAAACCGGATTTACGCCGTCGTAGTAACACCGCGGGCTGTTTTGGGTTAGTTAATTAAAAACTATGATAAACTTTGATTTAAAAGTTGTTATTCTGAGAAAATGATTTTTATTATGAACATGAAACTATATCCAAAAATTATGGTTAAACTCAAAGTGGAAGTATGTTTTCTAAAATGGTCATCTAGACGTCGTTCTTTCGACTGAATATAAACCTATACTTTTTCTGTTTAGATTCATAAAATAGAGTTCAATATGAAACCATAGCAATTTGATTCACTCAAAACGGATTTAAAATGAAGAAGTTATGGGTAAAACAAGATTGGATAATTTTTCTCATTTTAGCTACGTGAAAATTGGTAACAAATCTATTCCAACCATAACTTAATCAACTTGTATTGTATATTATGTAATCTTGAGATACCATAGACACGTATACAATGTTTCGACCTATCATGTCGACACATCTATATATATTTCGGAACAACCATAGACACTCTATATGTGAATGTTGGAGTTAGCTATACAGGGTTGAGGTTGATTCCAAAATATATATAGTTTGAGTTGTGATCAATACTGAGATACGTATACACTGGGTCGTGGATTGATTCAAGATAATATTTATCGATTTATTTCTGTACATCTAACTGTGGACAACTAGTTGTAGGTTACTAACGAGGACAGCTGACTTAATAAACTTAAAACATCAAAATATATTAAAAGTGTTGTAAATATATTTTGAACATACTTTGATATATATGTATATATTGTTATAGGTTCGTGAATCAACCAGTGGCCAAGTCTTACTTCCCAACGAAGTAAAAATCTGTGAAAGTGAGTTATAGTCCCACTTTTAAAATCTAATATTTTTGGGATGAGAATACATGCAGGTTTTATAAATGATTTACAAAATAGACACAAGTACGTGAAACTACATTCTATGGTTGAATTATCGAAATCGAATATGCCCCTTTTTATTAAGTCTGGTAATCTAAGAATTAGGGAACAGACACCCTAATTGACGCGAATCCTAAAGATAGATCTATCGGGCCCAACAAGCCCCGTCCAAAGTACCGGATGCTTTAGTACTTCGAAATTTATATCATATCCGAAGGGTGTCCCGGAATGATGGGGATATTCTTATATATGCATCTTGTTAATGTCGGTTACCAGGTGTTCACCATATGAATGATTTTTATCTCTATGTATGGGATGTGTATTGAAATATGAAATCTTGTGGTCTATTATTATGATTTGATATATATAGGTTAAACCTATAACTCACCAACATTTTTGTTGACGTTTTAAGCATGTTTATTCTCAGGTGATTATTAAGAGCTTCCGCTGTCGCATACTTAAATAAGGACGAGATTTGGAGTCCATGCTTGTATGATATTGTGTAAAAACTGCATTCAAGAAACTTATTTTGTTGTAACATATTTGTATTGTAAACCATTATGTAATGGTCGTGTGTAAACAGGATATTTTAGATTATCATTATTTGATAATCTACGTAAAGCTTTTTAAAACCTTTATCTATGAAATAAAGGTTATGGTTTGTTTTAAAAATGAATGCAGTCTTTGAAAAAGGTCTCATATAGAGGTCAAAACCTCGCAACGAAATCAATTAATATGGAACGTTTTTAATCAATAAGAACGGGACATTTCAGTTGGTATCCGAGCGTTGGTCTTAGAGAACCAGAATTTTGCATTAGTGTGTCTTATCGAGTTTGTTAGGATGCATTAGTGAGTCTGGACTTCGACCGTGTTTACTTGAAAAATGATTGCTTAACAAATTTTGTTGGAAACTATATATTTTTAACATGTGAATATTATGTGATATATTAATCTCTGAACGCGTTTGATATTATGTGATAGATTTCTACCTCTAGAACAAGTCCCATTGACTCACCTAATAATAATGAAGAGTCAAATGTAAATTGGAATGATTCGTGGACTGATTCACAAGTTCCCGAAGAGGAACCAGTAGAAGAGTCAGAACCGGAAGAAGAATCCGAACCGGAAGAGGAGGAACCGGAGGAGGAAATAGAACCGGTGGGGGAAATAATAAAACGGTTAAGTAAAAGAAAATCCTCAACCAACCGACCAAGGTTAATTATGGTCAATGGTGTTTCCGCCAAGTAAGCAAAATATTGGGAGGATCACCAATTCTCCGATGAATCGGATTCCGATGAGAATTCCGATGATGTTATAGAAATTACCCCAACTGAATTTAAAAAGGCAAAAGAAAATAATAAGGGAAAGGGCATAAAAATAGAGAAATCTAATTCCAACCCCGATGAACTTTATATGTATCGTCAACCCCCGAAGCCCTTAAGTTGTAACAATGACCTGGGAACCTCTAAACCACTAGGTTTTTCTAAACCGTTGTGGAAAACGACAGCTCGTATTAGGGGAACATCATATATCCCTAGAAACTTGGCAAAATGAACCAAAAACGAAGAAGAAGAAACGAGCGAGTCGGAATAAGATAGTTGTATTCGTGTGGTGTAATATATGTAATATAGTGTGCTTATGCTTTATGATATATGTAAAAATTGCTTGTATTAATAAGTATTTTTTTTATGAATCTAACTCTTGTCTATTTTACAGTATAAAAACACAAAATGGATAGACAACCAATATTTTAAGAGACCTACCAGGAGACATGATTGATGAAATCTTGTCTAGAGTCGGTCAGAATTCTTCAGCACAACTATTTACGGTGAAATCAGTTTGTAAGACATTCGAAGAACGTTCCAAGAATGTCTTGGTTTATAAGAGACTTTCGTTTGAAAGATGGGGGATATCACATTGGGAAACCCATAAGTTACGATGTGTTTACTTTGACGCATATATTGCGGAGAACCCAAATGCTATTTTACGCAACGGGTTAAGAAATTATTTTGACTCAATGTATCCGAATATAGGACTTCATGATTTAGAAAAAGAGGCTAACATGCAACATAAAGAAGCATGCTATGCTTACGGGTTAGTAATGTTCACTTCTCACCAAAGTGAGAAAAAGAACATCGGGCCACATTATTAGAAATTGCCCCGAACCAGGAGAACACGAATGGATAAGGCCGCGGAAGAGTTTTCAATATTAATGTGGCAGAGGCACAGGAAGACCCGGAGCTTGTTACGGGTACGTTTCTTATTGACAATAAATCTGCTTACGTTTTATTTGATTCGGGTGCGGATAGAAGCTATATGAGTAGAGATTTTTGAGCTAAATTAAGTTGTCCATTGACGCCGTTGGATAGTAAATTTTTACTCGAATTAGCAAACGGTAAATTAATTTCAGCAGATAATATATGCCGGAATCGAGAAATTAAACTGGGTAGCGAAATATTTAAGATTGATTTGATACAAGTAGAGTTAGGGAGTTTTGATGTAATAGTTGGCATGGACTGGCTGAAGAAGGTGAAAGCAGAGATCGTATGTTATAAAAATGCAATTCGCATTGTACGAGAAGAAGGAGAACCCTTAATGGTGTACGGAGAAAAGGGCAACACGAAGCTACATCTTATTAGTAATTTGAAGGCACAAAAACTAATAAGAAAAGGTTGCTATGCTGTTCTAGCACATGTCGAGAAAGTACAAACTGAAGAAAAGAGCATCAATGATGTTCCCATTGCAAAAGAATTTCCCGATGTATTTCCGAAAGAATTACCGGGATTACCCCCACATCGATCCGTTGAATTTCAAATAGATCTTGTACCAGGAGCTGCACCAATAGCTCGTGCTCCTTACAGACTCGCACCCAGCGAGATGAAAGAACTGCAAAGCCAATTGCAAGAACTTTTAGAGCGTGGTTTCATTCGACCAAGCACATCACCGTGGGGAGCTCCTGTTTTGTTTGTCAAGAAGAAGGATGGTACATTTAGGTTGTGTATTGACTACAGAGAGTTGAACAAACTTACCATCAAAAACCGTTATCCACTGCCGAGAATTGACGACTTATTTGATCAACTACAAGGCTCGTCGGTTTATTCGAAGATCGATTTACGTTTTGGATATCATCAAATGCGAGTAAAGGAGGATGATATTCCAAAAACTGCTTTTAGGACGCGTTATGGTCATTACGAGTTTCTGGTTATGCCGTTTGGATTGACTAACGCACCAGCTGTGTTCATGGACCTTATGAACCGAGTGTGTGGGCCATATCTTGACAAGTTTGTCATTGTTTTCATCGATGACATACTTATTTACTCAAAGAATGATCAAGAGCACGAAGAACATTTGAGAAAAGTGCTAGAAGTATTGAGGAAAGAAAAACTGTACGCTAAGTTTTCAAAGTGTGCATTTTGGTTGGAAGAAGTTCAATTCCTCGGTCACATAGTGAACAAAGAAGGTATCCAGGTGGACCCGGCAAAGATCGAAACCGTTGAAAAGTGGGAAACCCCAAAAACTCCGAAGCATATACGTCAATTTTTAGGATTGGCTGGTTACTACAGAAGATTCATCCAAGATTTCTCCAAAATAGCAAAACCCTTGACTGCATTAACGCATAAAGGGAAGAAATTTGAATGGAAGGATGAACAAGAGGAGGCGTTTCAATTATTGAAGAAAAAGCTAACTACGGTACCTATATTGTCATTGCCTGAAGGGAATGATGATTTTGTGATTTATTGTGACGCATCAAAGCAAGGTCTCGGTTGTGTATTAATGCAACGGACGAAGGTGATTGCTTATGCGTCTAGACAATTGAAGATTCACGAGCAAAATTATACGACGCATGATTTGGAATTAGGCGCGGTTGTTTTTGCATTAAACACTTGGAGGCACTACTTATATGGGGTCAAAAGTAATATATATACCGACCACAAAAGTCTTCAACACATATTTAATCAGAAACAACTGAATATGAGGCAGCGTAGGTGGATTGAATTGTTGAATGATTACGACTTTGAGATTCGTTACCACCCGGGGAAGGCAAATGTGGTAGCCGACGCCTTGAGCAGAAAGGACAGAGAACCCATTCGAGTAAAATCTATGAATATAATGATTCACACTAACCTTACTACTCAAATAAAGGGGGCGCAACAAGGAGTTTTAAAAGAGGGAAAGTTAAAGGATGAAATACCCAAAGGATCGGAGAAGCATCTTAATATTCGGGAAGACGGAACCCGGTATAGGGCTGAAAGAATTTGGGTACCAAAATTTGGAGATATGAGAGAAATGGTACTTAGAGAAGCTCATAAAACCAGATACTCAATACATCCTGGAACGGGGAAGATGTACAAGGATCTCAAGAAACATTTTTGGGGGTCGGTTATGAAAGCCGATGTTGCCAAATATGTAGGAGAGTGATAAGGCTAAAAAGGAACATATATTTCATAGCAAAATCCCCCAAGAAAGACAAGATTTTAGTTGCAATTGTTCCATTTTCAAGTAATATTCGTTTATTTTAAATAAGTGCGAAGACAAAAGGCGAAAACGACGAATTGAAGACACAAAGGTCCAAAAAGCTCAAAAGTACAAGATACAATCAAAAAGGTTCAAATTATTGATGAGGAACGTCTAAAAATGACAAGAGTACAAGTTACAAAATGCAAAGTACAAAATATAAAATTGTACGCAAGGACGTTCGAAAATCCGGAACCGGGACCAGAGTCAACTCTCAACGCTCGACGCAACGGTGTAAAAATTACGAGTCAACTATGCACAAGAATAAAATATAATATTTAAATAATTCATAATAAGAATAATATTAAATAATAAAAAGTTGTTAATTGAGCATAGTTCAGGGGTCATAAGTGAAAATTCAATTTCTAAATTCGCCTATAAAAGGCTTTGTAATCGTAATGTAAAAACACACCTTTTTCTATCTTTTTCTTATTTATCAATATCAATTATCAATATCTATATTCTATATCTCTATCATAATGTTAACTTAATAAGATATAACAATAATCTTAATTTTAATTTTAAATTATGATAATAATAAGATTTATGATAGAGATCGTTTGAGTGTGTAAGTCGAAATTCTGTCCGTGTAACGCTACGCTATTTTTAATCATTGTAAGTTATGTTCAACCTTTTTATATTAATGTCTCGTAGCTAAGTTATTATTATGCTTATTTAAAACGAAGTAATCATGATGTTAGGCTAATTACTAAAATTGGGTAATTGGGCTTTGTACCATAATTAAGGTTTGGGCAAAAGACCGACACTTGTGGAAATTGGACTATTGACTATTAATAGATGGGGGGTATTGTCTAATTGAGTGACAACTCATTGGAGTCTGTCGAACCTATCTTCAAATTAATTATCCTAATAATTAATAATGATTATGGTTGTCCTATTTAGTGACGTTCATATGGAATCTATTATAATCATTTAATTAATTATTCGGGTTGGGTAATTGATTATTCAAACTGATCAAGTGGGTAAATTAATATTCATATCTAATCAAAACAGGGGTAGATTACATACAGTGATAACTGGTGTAATTGTTGACAGAAGTGATAACTGCGTCACAGTTTAAATCCTTAATTAGTTGGAATATTTGACTTCGGGTATAAGGGTAATTTGACGAGGACACTCGCACTTTATATTTATGACCGATGGACTATTATGGATAAAAACCAGATAGGTATCAAATAAACCATGACAAAGGACAATTAACCCGAGTAACAATTAATTAAAATCAAAACGTCAAACATCATGATTACGGAAGTTTAAATAAGCATAATCCTTTTATTTCATATTCTATCGCAATTTTATTTATTGTTATTTTATTTATCGTCATTTATTTATTTTACGCACTTTAATTATTGTCATTTATCTTTACGCTTAAAAATATAAAATCGACAAACCGGTCATTAAACGGTAAAAACCCCCATTTTATAATAATATTACTATTTATATAAATATAGTTTTATAAAAATATAGTACGTAATCACTAGCTCCCTGTGGAACGAACCGGACTTACTAAAAACTACACTACTCTACGATTAGGTACACTGCCTATAGTGTTGTAGCAAGGTTTAGGTATATCCCATCCGTAAATTAATAAAACTTGTGTCATATTTTGTAGTATTTCCTAGTAAAAATAATACTATTTCGTACCCTCACGCTACATCATCAAGTTTTTGGCGCCGCTGCCGGGGAGCGCTAAAACGCTATATTTTTAATTATAATAATATTGAAATAAAATATAATAATATAATAATATTGAAATAGAATATAATAATATAATAATATTGAAATAGAATATAATAATATAATAATATTTTAGAATATATTTTGAATCGTAAAAGTTTTAAAAGTCGTATTTATTAAATACTTCAGGGGTATATTATGTAAATTGTAATTAATAATTTCTATCATGTCGCTTTCATGTGAATAGTAAATTAATTAATTTCTTTTCATTTACTATTCATGAATAGTAAATGAATTAAAAAAAAGTTTTGAAAAAAAAATAATAATTATAAAAAAAAGTATTAATTTGTAAAAAAAAATCATTTTTTTTAAAAAAAAAAAAAAAAAAAAAATTTGTAAAAAAAAAAACGTTTTTTTTTAGAAAAAAAAATTCGTTTTTTAAAAAAAAAAAAACGTAAAAAAAAAAAAAAAAAAAAAACTTAAAAAAAAAAAAACAAAAACGTAAAAAAAAAAAACAAAAACGTAAAAAAAAAAAAAAAAACGTAAAAAAAAAAAAAAAAAAAAAATTATTAAAAAAAAATATATATATTTTTTAAGATTTTGTTTATAAAAAAAAAAAATTGTTTTTTTTTAGTTTTATTACCTTTAGATTTTTAGACTATAGTCGCAACTTTTAGTATTAAGTTTAGTTTTGCCATAGTTATTTTTACTTCTAGAATTTTTAGGCTTTGCCGTAAAATCCCTTAAGTGCTTATTCCTTAGATTAAGTTTTAGGTGCTTTAGAATTTTACGACGCCGTATTTCGCACTACTTTCTTATTTTTATTTTTCGACGCCTATTTTTCGACCTTTTTATTTTTTGACCTTTTTCGACGCGCAATCTTTTTCTTTCTTATTTCTCGCCATTCCAGTTTTTAGGACTTAGATTTTTTTCTACTTCTTCTCTAAATTTCTTAAAATTACGAAAATTTATTTTAAGTGGTTAAATTGATAGACATCAAAATTTTCTGGTTCGTAGTAATAGTTGGATTTGTACGTGGACCGGGTTATTGGAGCCAAACAGTACTCAATTATATTGAGACCAAACGAATCCTGCCCCTCTGCTGCATCTTTTGGCTATTCGAAACGTGGGCAAAATCAGAAAAGTCTATTGATTGGACAACTTATATAAGTTTTTCTTATTTTTATAACTAATAGGATATTCTGTGAATGCACCGAGCAAAACGTTCACCACCTTTCATACGTTCATCACCTGTAACTCGATCAAGACATCTAGCAAATATTGTCGCCGTTGATTTTTCTTTAGAATCGTCATCTAGTCGAACAAGAACTCCAACTCAAATTTCCGATAATCCATCTTTTGAACCCGACTTCACAATTAAGAACCCGGAGCATATTCAAGGACAATTCCAAGATCCTGAACCACTAATTATTCCTCCTGAGCCACAAACCATTAAATCAGAATCCTCTAGTGATTCGTATTCAACAAATTCAATTATGGAAGTAACGGAACCTCTAAGTATGGAAGATCGAATGAGAGCCACACGCACGGGCCAAGGTCATGCCATTATTAAGCCAGAAGTTAATGCGCCAGATTATGAAATCAAAGGACAAATTCTACACATGGTAACTAACCAATGCCAATTCAGTGGTGCACCGAATGAAGATCCTAACGAACACCTTCGTACGTTTAAAAGAATTTGTACACTATTCAAAATCCGAGAAGTGGAAGATGAGCAGATCTATCTCATGTTGTTTCCCTGGACTTTAAAGGGAGAAGCCAAAGATTGGTTAGAATCGTTACCTGAAGGGGCGATTGACACATGGGATGTTTTAGTTGAAAAATTTCTTAAACAATTCTTTCCGGCATCCAAAGCCGTGAGACTTCAAGGAGAAATTGTTACGTTCGCGCAAAAGCCAAATGAAACTCTATATGAGGCGTGGACAAGATTTGGAAAGTTGTTGAGAGGATGTCCTCAACACGGTTTAGACACTTATCAAATAGTACAAATATTCTACCAAGGTGTCAACGTTGCTACACGAAAAGACATCGACATAACAGCTGGTGGTTCCATTATGAAGAAAACCGTAACTGAAGCTTACAAAATTATTGATAACACAGCCTCCCACTCGCATGAGTGGCACCAAGAGAAAGATATATATCGTTCATCTAAAGCGGCTAGAGCCGATTCTAGCCATAACTTTGATTCCGTTTCCGCAAAAATAGATGCTTTCGAGAGACGAATGGAAAAGATGAATAAAGATATTCACGCAATACGAATTAGTTGTGAGCAATGCGGTGGACCACACTTAATGAAAGACTGTCACATTGAACAAACGATGGAACAACGTGAGAATGTTGTCTACATGAACCAAAGGCTGGAAAATAGTTATCAGAATAATTATCAACCGCCAAGGCCAAACTTCTATCGAAATCAAAACATTCTTTACAATCCAAATGGAACCGACAATAACTCGTACAACCAACAAGGTACGAATAACCAACCAACTCAAAATAACACTTTCAATCAACAAAGACCTGGCTTATATAAACCACCACAACAAACCAACGAGAAGAAGTCAAATCTGAAAGACGTGGTATTCAAGCTAGTTGAATCTCAAACACAATTTATTGAAACTCAAACCCAAACGAACGAGAGGTTTGATCAGTCATTAAGAACTCAACAAGCTTCCATTTTGAATCTAGAAAAACACGTAGGTACTCTTGCTAGCATGATGAGTGAGAGGGAACAAGGAAAGCTACCGAGTAATACTGAAGTAAATCCTCGGAAAGAAAATGTTAACATGATATCAACAAATTCTGAAAAACCAATACCAGAAGATGGGAAAGTTTTAGATGTAAGTAACAATGAAGAAGTTACACCACCACCACCACCCGAGTATGTAAAGCCAGTGGTGGCACCATACAGACCACCCATCCCGTTTCCAAGAAAAGGAGTTGAGTATGAGCAAGTAATAGGTAATAAAGTTTGTGATACCTCTGGAAAGAAGAAGAAGAAGAATAAAAAAGTGCAAGAAACAAAAACAGTAGAAGTAAACCCGGTGAAGACAGTTCCACCAAATCCTCCACCTAGGGTAGGTGATCCGGGTGAATTTATTGTTCCTTGTCTACTTAGTGACTGTGTCATGTATGATGCACTAGCAGATTTAGGTTCAAGTGTGAGTGTTATGCCTCTTTCATTATATAAGAGATTAGGTGTAGGTGAGTTAACTCCAACGGATATGAGTGTTCGACTCCTTGATCAAACCATTAAGCAACCAGTTGGAATTGCTGACAACCTACCCGTTCAAGTAGGTAATTTAACCTTTCTAGTCAAATTCATTGTCATTGACATAGAAGAGGACTCAAACGTTCCTCTAATTTTAGGTCGACCATTCTTAGCGTCCACCGGGGCGTTATTTGATGTAATAAAGGGTAGAATGACACTTAGTAATGATGAGAAATCGATCACCTTTATGATTCGAAAGTCTAAATATCCACAAACCAAAATCGTTGAACCGACAAAAACGATTGGTAAGAACCATGTTGTTTTACCAACTCCAACGGTAATGCTTAACAATAATAGAACGCCTAAGTGTGGGGAAAATGAAGTAACACCTAATGATGACTTGATAATAAAGAACCCCATAGTTGATACGAAATTAAATAACCCCGTTATTAACAGTTCAATGAAGAAACTTTTTAAACGGGTTATTGATGCTAAAAGTAAGGGAAACTTTAGGTTATATAACCAGTTAGTATCCAATCTGTCGCCTAAAGAAAAGGCGAAGCTAGTTGAATTTGTGGATATTACGGAAAAAGCTGGTCACTGGCTTAAAGCAAAAGTCACAGATATGCAAGTTAATTATGGTCCAAGAGAAATTGACGATGAAGTTAATCACAATTTCGACACCACATCTACCTAAGTGTGAGGAGATTCAAATATTCTAAAAAGAAAATGCTGTTTGGAGTTGGTTGTTATGTTCTCGTGTAGTTCCGAGAATGAAATCCGATTGGTCTTTTCCACTAGCAGACACTAAAGAACTAGTTTTCTCCCCCCATTCTGAATTTTTTTGTTTTTTAGGTTTTATATGAAATTAATATGTTTTCTTTTTAAGTTTTGTGTGAATTTAAAAACAAAAATTTACTTTATTTCATTAAGTTGAAAAAAAATGATTTCTAAAATTCGTCGTGAGTTGAAGACTAGGTCGTTGAGCCGAAATTACTTTACCCGAGGGCGGGGCGAAAAATTTTGTCATCATTATTTTTAATTTTATTGATTTAAAGTATGAAAAAAAAATATATATTTGATTTTATAAATTTTTGAACGTGGGGTAATATACCCAACTTTAAAAATATGTATATATGTTCGTATTTTATCATGTAAACAACAGGGTAAAACAACGCACTTTCAAAGACTAACATTAAGTTCAGCAAAAGGTACTGATTTTGACGACAAGATGCAAAACAACAAATGTGATATAATAAATGAAGGAATGAACGATGAGGCGCGCCATCTATCATTCGACGAGCTTTGTAATTACAAACTGGGTATTTTTAATCACTTTTCTACACTAATCACCCTCATGAATTAATAATTATAGTCTGATTTCATGCAAATGAGGGCATTGCATGATCTCAAGTGTGGGGAAGGGTTATAAATTCTCTCGGGTTTATACTTGGCTTATTTTCTAAATATTATGAAAATTTTAAAATTTTTTAACTAAATGAATTCAAAATCATGTTTATACATATTTATGAACGATAAAACTAGGTGTTAATGCCGAAATTATCGTTACCTCAGAAAGGACATAAATTGAGAAACAACCTAAAATGCTTGAATTCATTTAAAATGGAATAAAGGAGAATAAAAAGGCAAAGAAAGAAACTAAGTGTGGAGAGAATGTACCAAGTTATTCAATTAAAAATTATCTATCACATATCTTTGTACAAGATTATTGCAGGTACTTTTGTTTTGGATGATACTAATCAGTTTTACCCGGTTTACTGTAATATATTTGAAAGAAAGATGGATCTACACGATGAATCAATTCCATCATTAAAAGGAAGTAAAGTCTTCCGAAAAAGACACGCGCTTCTTGATTTAGGTCAAGAAGTTGTCGTCCAGACCAGCTGTAGGTTGACGAAAAATCTAGAAAAGTCATCTCTAAAATCAGCAGGAAATCCACGGACCTCAGCATCAAACAGGGTCGTCAAGTGGTCAGATTTATCCTAACCATGAGAAGGATTTATCTCGTACAATGGGGAGGCACCGTGCAAATTAGCTTGATAAGACTAATGAATCAGATCCCCAGAAAAGGATAATCTCCTTAAAGATTAAAAATCAGCTTTTAAGACTGATAATACTCAATCCTAGAGATTGACCTTAAAGATTGAGAATTCAAACTCATGGAATTCGATGATATCTAAACTCGAGCATGAACGAGAAAATATTTTGATCAAAAATACAAACCGATTTGTTTTCTGAAAAACCATTTTCAATGCGTTCATTACCATTGAACGTAAAATCCTAAGAAATTCACCTGGAATTCATTAGGTCACCTGAACCAAATCGGGTGTCAACCGTAAGAACGGTGGTTGCATATCATGGTCGGAGACAGGACCTTGTGCCAGACCGAAAAATTATAGGATGATCTTTACTATCGCTCCTACCAAGGATAGTTCTAGCATCCGACACGTTAATAAGACCATAATCATCTGCATGTCATGGGACATTGCCTTAACAGTTTCTTGTTCATCGCTTTCCTTTACAACCGGACGGTAGTTTACCGAAAGGTAATATACGGAACAAGTAAACTAGATGTGTGCTTTCCGATACCGGGATAACAGTGGATTACACGAACCTAAAAGTTTTAGCCAAAATATTGATCCACAAATATATTTTGCAACACCGATGATGAATCAAATCAGAAAACTTATCTAGGGTAAAAGCTAGAATGAATTTTCAAAAGATCAAATGTTTTCATAAAGATCCAATTTCCTTAATGGATCTAAATTTTTATAGTCATGTGGGACTGTAAACCATATCGTTACTATCATTGTTTATACCGCTCTATCAAAATCACTGATGTACAAAGTGTGAAGAATAAAGAAGTGATTCGTGTGATTTGTATTATATTATTTCAAGACTGTATTGCTTGAGGACAAGCAACGCTCAAGTGTGGGGATATTGATAAGGCTAAAAAGGAACATATATTTCATAGCAAAATCCCCCAAGAAAGACAAGATTTTAGTTGCAATTGTTCCATTTTCAAGTAATATTCGTTTATTTTAAATAAGTGCGAAGACAAAAGGCGAAAACGACGAATTGAAGACACAAAGGTCCAAAAAGCTCAAAAGTACAAGATACAATCAAAAAGGTTCAAATTATTGATGAGGAACGTCTAAAAATGACAAGAGTACAAGTTACAAAATGCAAAGTACAAAATATAAAATTGTACGCAAGGACGTTCGAAAATCCGGAACCGGGACCAGAGTCAACTCTCAACGCTCGACGCAACGGTGTAAAAATTACGAGTCAACTATGCACAAGAATAAAATATAATATTTAAATAATTCATAATAAGAATAATATTAAAAAATAAAAAGTTGTTAATTGAGCATAGTTCAGGGGTCATAAGTGAAAATTCAATTTCTAAATTCGCCTATAAAAGGCTTTGTAATCGTAATGTAAAAACACACCTTTTTCTATCTTTTTCTTATTTATCAATATCAATTATCAATATCTATATTCTATATCTCTATCATAATGTTAACTTAATAAGATATAACAATAATCTTAATTTTAATTTTAAATTATGATAATAATAAGATTTATGATAGAGATCGTTTGAGTGTGTAAGTCGAAATTCTGTCCGTGTATCGCTACACTATTTTTAATCATTGTAAGTTATGTTCAACCTTTTTATATTAATGTCTCGTAGCTAAGTTATTATTATGCTTATTTAAAACGAAGTAATCATGATGTTGGGCTAATTACTAAAATTGGGTAATTGGGCTTTGTACCATAATTAAGGTTTGGGCAAAAGACCGACACTTGTGGAAATTGGACTATTGACTATTAATAGATGGGGGGTTTTGTCTAATTGAGTGACAACTCATTGGAGTCTGTCGAACCTATCTTCAAATTAATTATCCTAATAATTAATAATGATTATGGTTGTCCTATTTAGTGACGTTCATATGGAATCTATTATAATCATTTAATTAATTATTCGGGTTGGGTAATTGATTATTCAAACTGATCAAGTGGGTAAATTAATATTCATATCTAATCAAAACAGGGGTAGATTACATACAGTGATAACTGGTGTAATTGTTGACAGAAGTGATAACTGCGTCACAGTTTAAATCCTTAATTAGTTGGAATATTTGACTTCGGGTATAAGGGTAATTTGACGAGGACACTCGCACTTTATATTTATGACCGATGGACTATTATGGATAAAAACCAGATAGGTATCAAATAAACCATGACAAAGGACAATTAACCCGAGTAACAATTAATTAAAATCAAAACGTCAAACATCATGATTACGGAAGTTTAAATAAGCATAATCCTTTTATTTCATATTCTATCGCAATTTTATTTATTGTTATTTTATTTATCGTCATTTATTTATTTTACGCACTTTAATTATTGTCATTTATCTTTACGCTTAAAAATATAAAATCGACAAACCGGTCATTAAACGGTAAAAACCCCCATTTTATAATAATATTACTATTTATATAAATATAGTTTTATAAAAATATAGTACGTAATCACTAGCTCCCTGTGGAACGAACCGGACTTACTAAAAACTACACTACTCTACGATTAGGTACACTGCCTATAGTGTTGTAGCAAGGTTTAGGTATATCCCATCCGTAAATTAATAAAACTTGTGTCATATTTTGTAGTATTTCCTAGTAATAATAATACTATTTCGTACCCTCACGCTACATCATCAGAGAGTGTTTGACGTGTTCTAAGGTCAAAGCTGAGCATCAGAAACCAACAGGTCTACTTCAACAACCCGAAATCCCGGAATGGAAATGGGAAAACATTACCATGGATTTCATCACTAAATTTCCAAGGACTGCAAGTGGTTTTGATACTATTTGGGTAATAGTTAATCGTCTCACCAAGTCAGCACACTTCCTGCCAATAAGAGAAGATGACAAGATGGAGAAGTTAGCACGACTGTATTTGAAGGAAGTCGTCTCCAGACATGGAATACCAATCTCTATTATCTCTGATAGGGATGGCAGATTTATTTCAAGATTCTGGCAGATATTACAGCAAGCATTGGGAACTTGTCTAGACATGAGTACTGCCTATCATCCACAAACTGATGGGCAGAGTGAAAGGATGATACAAATGCTTGAAGACATGCTACGAGCATGTGTTATTGATTTCGGAAACAGTTGGGATCGACATCTACCGTTAGCAGAATTTTCCTACAACAACAGCTACCATTCAAGCATTGAGATGGCGCCGTTTGAAGCACTTTATGGTAGAAAGTGCAGGTCTCCGATTTGTTGGAGTGAAGTGGGGGATAGACAGATTACGGGTCCGGAGATAATACAAGAAACTACCGAGAAGATCATCCAAATTCAACAACGGTTGAAAACCGCCCAAAGTCGACAAAAGAGCTACGCTGACATTAAAAGAAAAGATATAGAATTTGAAATTGGAGAGATGGTCATGCTTAAAGTTGCACCTTGGAAAGGTGTTGTTCGATTTGGTAAACGAGGGAAATTAAATCCAAGGTATATCGGACCATTCAAGATTATTGATCGTGTCGGACCAGTAGCTTACCGACTTGAGTTACTTCAACAACTCGCGGCTGTACATAACACTTTCCACGTCTCGAATTTGAAGAAATGTTTTGCTAAAGAAGATCTCACTATTCCGTTAGATGAAATCCAAATCAACGAAAAACTTCAATTCATCGAAGAACCCGTCGAAATAATGGATCGTGAGGTTAAAAGACTTAAGCAAAACAAGATACCAATTGTTAAGGTTCGATGGAATGCTCGTAGAGGACCCGAGTTCACCTGGGAGCATGAAGATCAGATGAAGAAGAAATACCCGCATCTATTTCCAGAAGATTCGTCAACACCTTCAACAGCTTAAAATTTCGGGACGAAATTTATTTAACGGGTAGGTAATGTAGTGACCCGAACTTTTCCATGTTTATATATATTAATTGAGATTGATATTTACATGATTAAATGTTTCCAACATGTTAAGCAATCAAACTTGTTAATACTTGATTAATTGAAATATGTTTCATATAGACAATTGACCACCCAAGTTGACCGGTGATTCACGAACATTAAAACTTGTAAAAACTATATGATGACATATATATGGATATATATATAGTTAACATGATACTATGATAAGTAAACATATCATTAAGTATATTAACAATGAACTACATATGTAAAAACAAGACTACTAACTTAATGATTTTTAAACGAGACATATATGTAACGATTATCGTTGTAAAGACATTTAATGTATATATATCATATTAAGAGATATTCATACATGATAATATTATGATAATATAATAATTTAAAATCTCATTTGATATTATAAACATTGGGTTAACAACATTTAACAAGATCGTTAACCTAAAGGTTTCAAAACAACACTTACATGTAACGACTAACGATGACTTAACGACTCAGTTAAAATGTATATACATGTAGTGTTTTAATATGTATTTATACACTTTTGAAAGACTTCAATACACTTATCAAAATACTTCTACTTAACAAAAATGCTTACAATTACATCCTCGTTCAGTTTCATCAACAATTCTACTCGTATGCACCTGTATTCGTACTCGTACAATACACAGCTTTTAGATGTATGTACTATTGGTATATACACTCCAATGATCAGCTCTTAGCAGCCCATATGAGTCACTTAACACATGTGGGAACCATCATTTGGCAACTAGCATGAAATATCTCATAAAATTACAAAAATATGAGTAATCATTCATGACTTATTTACATGAAAACAAAATTACATATCCTTTATATCTAATCCATACACCAACGACCAAAAACACCTACAAACACTTTCATTCTTCAATTTTCTTCATCTAATTGATCTCTCTCAAGTTCTATCTTCAAGTTCTAAGTGTTCTTCATAAATTCTACAAGTTCTAGTTACATAAAATCAAGAATACTTTCAAGTTTGCTAGCTGACTTCCAATCTTGTAAGGTGATCATCCAACCTCAAGAAATCTTTGTTTCTTATAGTAGGTTATCATTCTAATACAAGGTAATAATCATATTCAAACTTTGGTTCAATTTCTATAACTATAACAATCTTATTTCAAGTGATGATCTTACTTGAACTTGTTTTCGTGTCATGATTCTGCTTCAAGAACTTCGAGCCATCCAAGGATCCGTTGAAGCTAGATCCATTTTTCTCTTTTCCAGTAGGTTTATCCAAGGAACTTAAGGTAGTAATAATGTTCATAACACCATTCGATTCATACATATAAAGCTATCTTATTCGAAGGTTTAAATTTGTAATCACTAGAACATAGTTTAGTTAATTCTAAACTTGTTCGCAAATAAAAGTTTATCCTTCTAACTTGACTTTTAAAATCAACTAAACACATGTTCTATATATATATGATATGCTAACTTAATGATTTAAAACCTGGAAACACGAAAAACACCGTAAAACCGGATTTACGCCGTCGTAGTAACACCGCGGGCTGTTTTGGGTTAGTTAATTATAAACTATGATAAACTTTGATTTAAAAGTTGTTATTCTGAGAAAATGATTTTTATTATGAACATGAAACTATATCCAAAAATTATGGTTAAACTCAAAGTGGAAGTATGTTTTCTAAAATGGTCATCTAGACGTCGTTCTTTCGACTGAAATGACTACCTTTACAAAAACGACTTGTAACTTATTTTTCCGACTATAAACCTATACTTTTTCTGTTTAGATTCATAAAATAGAGTTCAATATGAAACCATAGCAATTTGATTCACTCAAAACGGATTTAAAATGAAGAAGTTATGGGTAAAACAAGATTGGATAATTTTTCTCATTTTAGCTACGTGAAAATTGGTAACAAATCTATTCCAACCATAACTTAATCAACTTGTATTGTATATTATGTAATCTTGAGATACCATAGACACGTATACAATGTTTCGACCTATCATGTCGACACATCTATATATATTTCGGAACAACCATAGACACTCTATATGTGAATGTTGGAGTTAGCTATACAGGGTTGAGGTTGATTCCAAAATATATATAGTTTGAGCTGTGATCAATACTGAGATACGTATACACTGGGTCGTGGATTGATTGAAGATAATATTTATCGATTTATTTCTGTACATCTAACTGTGGACAACTAGTTGTAGGTTACTAACGAGGACAGCTGACTTAATAAACTTAAAACATCAAAATATATTAAAAGTGTTGTAAATATATTTTGAACATACTTTGATATATATGTATATATTGTTATAGGTTCGTGAATCAACCAGTGGCCAAGTCTTACTTCCCGACGAAGTAAAAATCTGTGAAAGTGAGTTATAGTCCCACTTTTAAAATCTAATATTTTTGGGATGAGAATACATGCAGGTTTTATAAATGATTTACAAAATAGACACAAGTACGTGAAACTACATTCTATGGTTGAATTATCGAAATCGAATATGCCCCTTTTTATTAAGTCTGGTAATCTAAGAATTAGGGAACAGACACCCTAATTGACGCGAATCCTAAAGATAGATCTATCGGGCCCAACAAGCCCCATCCAAAGTACCGGATGCTTTAGTACTTCGAAATTTATATCATATCCGAAGGGTGTCCCAGAATGATGGGGATATTCTTATATATGCATCTTGTTAATGTCGGTTACCAGGTGTTCACCATATGAATGATTTTTATCTCTATGTATGGGATGTGTATTGAAATATGAAATCTTGTGGTCTATTTTTATGATTTGATATATATAGGTTAAACCTATAACTCACCAACATTTTTGTTGACGTTTTAAGCATGTTTATTCTCAGGTGATTATTAAGAGCTTCCGCTGTCGCATACTTAAATAAGGACGAGATTTGGAGTCCATGCTTGTATGATATTGTGTAAAAACTGCATTCAAGAAATTTATTTTGTTGTAACATATTTGTATTGTAAACCATTATGTAATGGTCGTGTGTAAACAGGATATTTTAGATTATCATTATTTGATAATCTACGTAAAGCTTTTTAAAACCTTTATCTATGAAATAAAGGTTATGGTTTGTTTTAAAAATGAATGCATTCTTTGAAAAACGTCTCATATAGAGGTCAAAACCTCGCAACAAAATCAATTAATATGGAACGTTTTTAATCAATAAGAACGGGACATTTCAGTCAAGCCCATGTGATCACATAATATAAGTTCACGTTTACACCCTGCAAGTGTAACTAATGATAATTGAATTGAGGCTTTTTGTTCAAACCCGTACGTGGAATGTTCGTTTTCGTACTTGTGTTCAATGTATAAAAGTATGATACGTATATGTTTCTCATCCCATAGTTTAAAGCATAAAAGTTGTTTGAAAGATGGGACTATGATCTCACCTCGAGTGCACGAGTATAAAAGTACTTCACAAAGTAAACGTGTGCATGATAGTTGCTTAGCCTTGACCTAAACAAGTAAGTTGTATTAATTAACCGGTTACGTCACAAGGTCGGGCGAAATGTGTTCAATTAGTCCTATGGCTCGTTACGACTCGATTAAATATAGCATGTGAATTAATTTGTCAAGTTTCATGCAAGATACAAGTATAGAAACAAGTTAGGAAGATTGCACAATCATTTGGTTAAGTTTGACAAAAAGTCGAACTTCGGTCGGTCAAAGTCAACGAAAAGTCAACACGTTCGGGTAGGGTCCCGAACTATTTTTCTGAGGTTTTTAATCATATATGAGCATATTAGAACAAGTTACATGTGAATCGGAGGTGCGTAGCATAGCAAACATTATTCAAAAATCGACAAAGTTGGACAGACCACTTTGGCGCGCCGCGCGGGTATATGGCGCGCCGCGCCATTACCTGTGCAGAGAATTCTGGCAGTTTTCACACTCAAGCACGAATCCAACTTCAAATACCCATAAATCCTAAACCGTAAACATCCAAAACAAGTATCTTATATCGTTGGAAAGGTATTTTGACAAGGAATACAACTAACCACTAACTAATAACATTTCATGGCATTCAAAGCATCAAAGTTTCCTTTTAGAGTTCATCAAACCCTAATCAAGAATCACAAAACCAATAATCATGTTAATGATGTTTTCCAAATCAACCTACACATCAAATTGATGCTAAAGATGCTAGTAACACTTTTAAAACATAAATTCGAACAATTTAACAACATTAACTCATCCAAAATTAAGGATTAAGCACGCCCATTTCAAATGTTCAAACTAGTTACTCAAAATAACGAATCGAGCAAACAAAACATATATTCATGTTATACACGAGCCATAGACACTAACTAACACCATTTCAAGTCAAAAACACGAATTTAGAGAAATCTAGAGTTTTTAGAAACGTTACCGAAATGTGAAGAAATTGGTACCAAAATGTAGAGGATGAAGAGAGGATCACGAAAATGTAATTTGTTTTGAAGTTTGCTTCTCGATCCGGATTTAGATGATGATTTTATGAAGATGGGTGTTTGAGTTCATGAAAGGGAAGTAGAGAGAAAAGAGGAAGAAGGTGGGAGGTGAAATGAATGGATGGATAAGGTGGGTTGACTAGTTGACCTAGTCAACTAGTTTAACCACTTGGCAACCTCGGTCCCTCAAGTTTCAAAGCAGGTGCGGGAATTAACCAAATGAATATTTTAAAAACGCTCGAGTAAACGAGTGATGTTATAATTAAATAACGGGAAAATTAAGAACGTTGGTCAACGGAAACTACGAATTTAAATAACGAAAGGTATTATTTAAAAAAAGATAGTGTTAAAAATAAATTTAACGGAAAAACGCGGGATGTTACAAATGCAACGTCTTTTGAAATATGTCATGAATGACTCTAAGTAATATCTTTAAAATGAGGAAATGCACAGCGGAAGATTTCTTTCATACCTGAGAATAAACATGCTTTAAAGTGTCAACCAAAATGTTGGTGAGTTCATTAGTTTATCATCAATATTCATTTTCATCATTTTAATAGACCACGAGATTTCATATATTTAATTATACACGTAACCCGACTACATAATAACACGCGTAATCCGCGAATTAAAATTCAATCATATGGTGAACGCTTGATAACCGACTTAACTTTAATGCATAGAATATCCCTAAAACAGAACCTCTAGTCTGTATAATAATAATAATCTTGAAGTACTAAAGCATCCGTACCCCGGATGGGACTTGTCTAGGTCCATAGATCTATCTTTAGGATTCGCATCAATTGGGGCCATACCCGTTTCCTAATTATTAGGTTACCAAGCTAAAAAGGGGTGATATTCAATATTCATAATCCAGCCATAGAATTTAGTTTTTGATCACTTGTGTCTATTTCGTAAAACATTAGTAAAATCAGCGCATGTATTCTCAGTCCCAAAAATATATAAAAAGGGAGTAATGAAACTCACAATACTGTATTTTGTAGTAAAAATATACATATGACGAATCTGAACAATGCAGGGTTGGCCTCGGATTCACGAACCTATATCATTTGTGTATTCATTAATATATATAATCGTAATCGAATAAATATATGTTTTATTATTAGTGATATAATTTTTATATTAATAACTTATATATATTTCATTATTTAATTAAATGTATTCATTTTGTATATAAAAATATTAATATAGTTAAGTTATGTATTTTAAATATACTTTTATGTAATTACTCTTTTGTTTACAAAATACTAGTTATAATAACACTAGAATAATTATACTGATAATAATAATAATTTTCATAGTACTAATAATATTAATGATAGTATTAATAATAGTTTTTATAAAAATATAGATTTAAAGTAATGATACTTTTAGTAATAATTATATTAATTTTCAATAATAATAGTACTCGTAAATGATGTTCATGTTAACGAAAATGCTAATATTAATAATAATACTTACGTCAATATTAATAATACTAACAAATTTAAAATGATACTAATACTAATGTTAACGAAAATACTAATAAGTTTTATTATTTTCATAATAGTAATAATAATAATATTCATAATAATAATAATAATAATAATAATAATAATAATAATAATAATAATAATAATAATAATAATATTTAAAGGCTACAGTTTATAATAATCTTAATAATACTTACAAAATACTAATCTTAATGACATTTCTAATACTTGTAAATATAAATATGATATTATTAATAATAATAATTATAATACTAGCAATAACAACAATCTTAATAATCATATTAATAACGATACTTTAAATGATAAAATTAATAATAATTATACAAATATAAATAATACTTATACTAAATATTAATACTAATATTAATGATAGTAATAATTATAATGCTTATAAATATGGTAATAATAATAATAATCATAAAAATAACAATAATAATCATAAAAATAACAATAATAACTATCATAATAATAATAACATTAATAATAATCATAATAATAATTATAACAATAATAAATATCTTAATAATACTTATATCTAATAATAATAATAATAATAATAATAATAATAATAATAATAATAATAATAATAATAATAATAATAATAATAATGATTATAATACTTATAATTATGATAATAATAATGATAATTATAAAAATAATAATTATAAACATAATAATAACAATAATAATAACCATAATAATCAATAATAATGATAATAATAATAGGAATTAAAATAAAAGTGTATACCCTTGTAAAAGCTTTTCTAAAAAAATTGTCCCAGACCGGAATCGAAACCGTGACCTCTCGCCCACACACTAACACCCTTAACCATGGAACCGTCTCTATTTTTCTGATATTAAACCCACCCATAAAAATATAACCCATCTTCTGTTTCATCTCCTTCTCCTTCTAAACTCAATCGATCAAAATTCAATCTATAATCATAATAACAATTTAATTTGTAGTTTTAAAACACTGAACTAAAGTAGAACCCAATTGTTTTAATCGATTAATTAAAACATTAAAATTTATAAACGAAAAATAGCAGTGACAGACTTTAAAAATACGGTTTCAAACTCAATAATCAAACTTAAAATTTAGGATGTTATAGATCACGATTCCTAAATGGAATATGTCCTAAATCGATCCTATAAACTTCTTGGACCATTAATTTAATTCAAAACATCAAAATCAGTTCCAATTTCTTCATAAACAAATCATTTGACTTTTGTTTCAAAATCTTTGACTCCAAAATTTGGATGCGTTATAGAAAATTAGAGGTTCTAACTTTACAGATAGTTTGAATACATGATTCTTAACAAAATTGTATTTATAGATTTTGAAAAATAATACGAAATCGAACTGTTGTTAAAATTTGTCAAGAACAGAGGTACCGGTATTATTTCCTTATAATTTCTGTTTCATCTTCTATATTACAGATATAATTGATAATGGTAGTGAGAAGGAGAGTGATTTTTATCAATATCATTTAGCTAACAATTGTTTTATAGCAGATTAGGGTCGACATTTTAATCACTCAAGCAGACAAGAAATAAAATAAAAAAATAATAAATTTAAAGATGATATCGACCTTCAACAGAATTCGTTCGTATCTGATTTGGATTATAGGCTGGAATAAAATTCCATAAATTCTGATCGTAATATGAACTGAATTCGCGTAATTTTTGGCTTTATACATTATATTTAAGTAATAATTAATAAATATAATATAATAATAATAATAATAATAATAATAATAATAATAATAATAATAATAATAATAATAATAAAAATAATAATAATAATAATAATAATAATAATAATAATAATAATAATAAATAATAATAATATAAATAACAATGATGTTAATATTCATAACAATAACAATAATTATAACAATTTTAATAGTTTTAGTAATAATAATATTAATATTAATAATAGTAATAATGATATTTCATTATATTAATATTAATGTTAAGTATTAATAACACTAATAATAATAATAATAATAATAATAATAATAATAATAATAATAATAATAATAATAATAATAATAATAATAATAATAATAATAATAATATTACTGATAAAGATACTAAAAACTTTGTTATTAATAATGATATGATAATATTAATACTAAATAAATGGTAATTTTCAATAATAACGATAATAATAATCAACCAATATTAATAATTCCTAATGATGATGGTAATATTAATATTAGATAATAATACTAATTTTATTCATATTAGTAAAAATAATTTTAACCTTACTACTAGTTATGATATTAACAATGATAGTAATCATATTTATAACTAATCAAATTGTATCAAATTCTCGTATTATAATTTAATAATATTAATAATACTAATATTAATATTAATAATAATAATAATATAACATCTATGATTAAACATTTTATTACATTTTATATATTAATATTACAATTTATCAATTGTGTAATATTTAACTTTTATTGAATATATATATATATATATATATATATATATATATATATATATATATATATATATATATATATATATATATATATATATATATATATATATATATATATAGGGGCAGAATCAATGGGGAAGTAACCAATCGGGGGGAAGCGGGGGGTAGCAAAAAATTTTTTCGTTTTTTTTGAAATTTTTTTTCCGGCATCAAGATCACACGAAAATATGAACATTTAGAAGAGACACTTCGTGATGAATGTTATTATTTAGGCAGGAAAACGATCGACAAAAATAACATTCAAGATAATATTGTTCGTGAAGAATATGAACGTTTTTTTTTCTTCATGTTTTGTGAAGTAAAATTTAGCCCGATTTAGAGTTTAGGGTTTAGGGTTTGGTGTTTTGGGTTTATTCCATAAACCCAAAATACCAAACCCTAAACCCTAAACTCTAAACCGTTCGTGTTAAAAACTCAATCTAAATCCTAAATCTAAACCCTAAATCTAAACCCTAAACACTAAATTTCTAAACCCTAATATCTAAACCCTATAAACCCTAATATCTAAACCCTAATATCTAAACCCCAATAGCTAAAACCTCAAAATACGCTCGAAAAACACGATAATTGTTATATATTACTTCTTCGAGCGTTTTCCCGCCAAAATAAAAACATTTATCACAAAGTGTCTCTACTAAATGTTCATATTTTCATCTCATCTATAATGTTTGTAAACAAAGTTTTTTCAAAAAACGAAAAAAAAAAGTTTTTGCTTCCCCCCGCTTCCTCCCGAATGGTTACTTCCCTCTTGATCCTACCACTATATATATATATATATATATATATATATATATATATATACATATATATATATATACATATATATATATATATACATATATATATATATATATATATATATATATATATATATATATATATATATATATATATATATATATATATATATATATATATATATATATATATATATATTACAATGTAGTTGTTAATAGCAATCATATATATATCATAATAATATCATATATATATTCATATATTTTAACAATACTTAATTATTATTATATATACTTACATTTATATTTACATATTTGTTAATACACAATTGTTCGTGAATCATCAGGAATAGTCACAGGTTCAATGAATCCATATAAACAAATTCAAAATTTTGAGACTCAACGTTACAGACTTTGCTTATCGTGTTGAAATCATATAAAGATTAAGTTTAAATTTGGTCGGAAATTTCCGGGTTGTCACAATACCTACCCGTTAAAGAAATTTCGTCCCGAAATTTGATCGTGGTCGTCATGACTAACCATAAAAATGTTTTTATGACAAAATAGAGTTTCATCATTATTGATTAATACAGATAAAATAATTTCGATTATTCAAAGCGTATGAGTGAAGTTATCACAAAAGAGTGAATTGGAGAAATAAAGTTTCATCTTAACTTTTGACGTAGTCTTGGTTGAATTCTGGAATTTAAGGGATTTAAAGAAAATCTTTAAAATCTAAAAGATTTGATTCTTTGGCGAATAAGGAAATTAAATACGGTGATCTGTCTCGATTACTCTGTCTGATATCTCACTATAAATGAACTTCTTTCGTTCCAATATTTTCACAACTCTCATCTTTTATATTTCAATTCATATTTCCAAATCATTTGTCAAATTATCAGAAGTCACTGGAAAAGATAGAATTATCAAGAAAATATGTTCTTGATTTGTTTAGAGATTCGGTAGAATGTAGAAGTCATGTAATATGGTACCTGATGACGTTATGGTATGTGAATCATCAAGCTCCATTAGAAACTCAGCATGACTTACTGTAATATAATCACGTTGATCAAGTGTCATTATATTACACCTACTCATGTTTCAGTTCCCAACACTACTTCAAAACATTCATAATTCAAACTCGAATTTTTTTCAGAATTTTAGAAACTAAAACAGTTTCTTTTATGATGTAACACAGATAGCTCGGAAAGATAAATAATATCGAACAAGAATATTTATGAAGATATCTTCAGAAATATTGAGGATATTTATAATGAAAGATACCATGATATCTTATAATTCTAGAATCAAAGTGTGATGAAAAAATTCATTCGCAATGATTTAGAATGATTAAGGAGCAAGGTATTCGTTAAAGATTTCGTCAGAAATAGAATCATCATGATTCTGTATGTACAGGTTTAGTCCTTGTGATTTGTTCAGAGTCTCCTTCATGGTTTGTTCAATTCATTTTTCAGTATCAAAATCTTTGAGCTTTTTCAACACTCCATTCTTTATCATCAAACTTTTGACTGTTTTAGCTGTCTACAGTTTCTGCTACTTCATTCAGCTTTTTCAAAGTTCAATGTATTGATTCGTAGGCTGGGTGCTTTTTAGAATTTCAGAATTGAAGATCGTAATTTTAGGAGATAGATGTTATATGTATACATATAACTGTTGATGTAGAAACGTTGCGAGATTCAAAATACTGATTGCAAATTCTCGATAATTGGTATGGTAATTATCGTTACAAGATGCCGATGAGTTCATGATAAGACTTCAATAGATAAATATAGTGATTTGTTGGAAAGATTTAAGCCAAAGAGCAACGAGGTTGCTGGTACGTCTGCTGGTAATATGGTGGAATATAAAAGGTTCTCTGGTAACGATGTCGAAAGGGCAACGTATATATTGAAGTTATAATAAGGCAATTTCGAATGAAAGTCGAAGTTGATTTGCTGGAGCTGTGATAAAATTGGCTATTTTGAAAAGGAATTGTAAAGTTAATTTCGGTAATAACAACGCCAAAGGAGTTAGCACAGATATGTGTTAAATGTTTACTCAGGTTTCGAGTGTTTTCAAGTGCATAACTATATGCATCAATCTTTTCTTCCATAGATGAAGTGTAGTTGGTTCATCCTCTCGATTGAGGTGTTTTTAAGAATCATGAAAAATTTGAACGTAGATTGTAATCGTCAAGATATAAACGAGGTTTATGATGAAATCAAGTGGCAAACTTGAAGAATTGTTTAGTTTCATATGTTATAATCAATATTCATATTCATTTTAATTGTCCAATGTTGGTAGTCCACAGTTAATAGTCCACAGTTAGTAATTCAATAATTCATATATAGTTTAATATATAATATTCGAATTAATTAATATGTATCGTGACCCTTTGTATACATGTCTCAGACTCGATCACAACTCAAAGTATATATATTATTGTAGAATCAACCTCAACCTTGTATTGCTAACTCGATCATTACTGCATATAGAGTGTCTATGGTTATCCCAAATAATATATATAGATGCGTCGATATGATATGTCAAAACCTTGTATACGTCTCCCGATATTTAAAATGCGTAAATAACAGTATTTAAATGACGATAAATAAAGTGCGTAAAAAAATAACAGAAATTAAATGACGATAAATAAAATTGCGAGAATTAAAATTGCGATAAATAAATTGCGATAAATAAAATGTAATAAAGAATTAACAGTTAGCTAGGAACAGTTAGCTAGGATTTTGTTAGCGTGGATTCTTAACAAAATTTTGCATAGTTAATTTGTTTGTTTCTAACAAATTTTATTTTTTGTCCAATATTTTCTTCATTATGCCACTTGTTGGATTCTGGTAAGTCAAAATCCAGATATGAAATTAAATGAAAATGGTTATTCTGTGGTGAACGGATTCGTATATCTGTGGATGTAAGTAGGATAGTAAATGACTGTTGAATCAGATTGGAAGAATGTACAGTGTAACTTATTAATGTGAAATCTAAATATTTCTCGGGTATTACCTACCCGTTAAAATATTTTCACCATTAACAGTTTGTACAAAAGAATTTTTAATTACAATCTTTATGAAAATATACATACATATATATTTTCTTCAGATGTAATCATGGGTTTAATGAGTCAATAAGCTATTGATCTCATTTGATTTACCGTTAGAACTAGAATATATAATCTCTAAAACATTAGAGATTACATACTCGCCATGAAGAACGAAGATAAATGATGTAGAACGATTCGTAGAACGAAGATCATGCTTGGGGTATAGATTGTGATATTGTGGCATGTGGTGTTGATGGTACGGGTGTTGTTGCTGGTGGTTCTGTTAGTGTTGGTGATGTTACTGAAGCTGGAAATTTTTGCACCATATTCTCCAAAATCATTACTCAGGCGCGAAGCTCGTTGACTTTCTCGATTACTCCGGGATGATTGGCGGTTGGAACAAACGGGTGAATAAGGTTTTGAATTTGAGATAGTATATGATCATGACGAGATACTCTGGAAATGAAAGAGAAAATGGTATTACGAACAGGTTCGCGGGTAAATGCTTCAGGTTCTTCGCCAAGAGAGAAAGTCGGTGGATGAAAGGGATCACCTTCTTCTAGTTTCCAATGGTTAAGTAGGCTACGAACCCATCCCTAATTTATCCAGAATAGATGATGTCTAATTGGTTAATCTAATCCAGTTACACTGCTTTCGAAGCTCAAGTGTGTATCCATATCGGAAGAGCTGTCGGAATCCGAGGAATTTGAACTAATGACGAGTTCCATTTCGTACGATTGAATAAAGGATTCTTGATCTGAAATGATTTCCGGTTATCAGATGATATTCTAATTACATAGAATATCCGTATATATAGAACAAAAGATTTCGTAGATTACGAAGGAATTTACGGAATATGTCAGACAAAGTTTACAGTAACAGATACGCTAAGATATGAATTAGCAGATACGCTAAGATATGAATTTTGTCTATACACTATTCATGCAGTTAATGCAGTAAGATTTTTCTAGACTAAGAATGATAAGCAAATAATTTTCGACATGAAATGATAAGCAAAACTTTTGACATGCAGACACGGTCGAAGTCCAGACCCACTAATGCATCTAAACAACTATCAGTTAGACACACTAATGCAAGACCTGGTTCGCTAAGACCACCGCTCTGATACCACCTATAACAACCCGTCCTAATCCATGTGGATGAATACATTACATTTGGTTACATCGCGACGTACTTGACCTCTATATGATACATTTTACAAATATTACATTCGCTTTGAAAAGGCAAACTTTCCTTACATCGAAAGTTGATGGCAAGCATACCATTTCATAACATATTCAACTATAATTGACTTAATAGTAATCTTGATGAACTCAATGACTCGAATGCAACGTCTTTTGAAATATGTCATGAATGACTCCAAGTAATATCTTTAAAATGAGCAAATGCATAGCGGAAGATTTCTTTGATACCTGAGAATAAACATGCTTTAAAGTGTCAACCAAAAGGTTGGTGAGTTCATTAGTTTATCATCACTATTCATTTTCATCATTTTAATAGACCACAAGATTTCATATATTTAATTGTACCCCGAGTACATAACAACACGCGTAACCCGCGAATTAAAATTCATTCATATGGTGAACGCTTGATAACTGACTTAACTTTAATGCATAGAATATCCCCAAAACAGAACCTCTCGTCTGTATAATAATAATAATAATCTCGAAGTATTAAAGCATCCGTACCCCGGATGGGACTTGTCGAGGTCCATAGATCTATCTTTAGGATTCGCATCAATTAGGGGCCATACCCGTTTCCTAATTATTTGGTTACCAAGCTAAAAAGGGGTGATATTCAGTATTCATAATCCAGCCATAGAATGTAGTTTTTAATCACTTGTGTCTATTTCGTAAAACATTAGTAAAATCAGCGCATGTATTCTCAGTCCTAAAAATATATAAAAAGGGAGTGACAGACTTTAAAAATACGGTTTCAAACTCAATAATCAAACACAAAATTTAGGATGTTATAAATCATGATTCCTAAATGGAATATGTCTTAAATCAATCCTATAAACTTCCTGGACCATTAATTTAATTCAAAACATCAAAACCAGTTCCAATTTCATCATAAAAAAATCATTTGACTTTTGTTTCAAAATCTTTGACTCCAAAATTTGGATTCGTTATAGAAAATTAGAGGTTCTAACTTTACAGATAGTTTGAATACGTGATTCTTAACAAAATTGTATTTATAGATTTTGAAAAATAAAACGAAATCAAACTGTTGTTAAAATTTGCCAAGAACAGAGGTACCGGCATTATTTCCTTATAATTTCTATTTAATCTTCTATAATGCAGATATAATTGATAATGGTAGTGAGAAGGAGATTGATTTTTATTAATATCATTTAGCTAACAATTATTTTATAGCAGATTAGGGTCGACAGTTTAATCACTCAAGTAGACAAGAAATAAAATAAAAAAATAATAAATTTAAAGATGATATCGACCTACAACAGAATTCATTCGTATCTGAGTTGGATTATAGGCAGGAATAATATTCCATAAAGTCTGATCGTGATATGAACTGAATTCGCGTAATTTTTGGCTTTATACATTTTAATTTAAGTAATAATTAATAAATATAATATAATATAATAATAATAATAATAATAATAATAATAATAATAATAATAATAATAATAATAATAATAATAATAATAATAATAATAAATAATAATAATAATATAAATAACAATGATGTTAATATTCATAACAATAACAATAATTATAACAATTTTAATAGTTTTAGTAATAATAATATTAATATTAATAATAGTAATAATGATATTTCATTATATTAATATTAATGTTAAGTATTAATAATACTAATTATAATAATAATAATATTACTGATAAAGATACTAAAAATTTTGTTATTAATAATGATATGATAATATTAATACTAATTAAATGATAATTTTCAATAATAATGATAATAATAATTAACCAATATTAATAATTCCTAATGATGATGGTAATATTAATATTAGATAATAATACTAATATTATTCATATTAGTAAAAAAAATTTTTAACCTTACTACTAGTTATGATATTAACAATGATAGTAATGATATTTATAACTAATCAAATTGTATCACATTCTCGTATTATAATTTAAAAATATTAATAATACTAATATTAATTTTAATAATAATAATAATATAACATCTATGATTAAACATTTTATTATATTTAATATATTAATATTACAATTTATCAATTGTGTAATATTTAACTTTTATTGAATATTATATATATATATATATATATATATATATATATATATATATATATATATATATATATATATATATATATTACAATGTAGTTATTAATAGCAATCATATATCATAATAATATCATATATATATATATATATATATATATATATATATATATATATATATATATATATATTTTTTAACAATACTTAATTATTATTATTATATATAATTACATTTATATTTACCTATTTGCTTATACACAATTGTTCGTGAATCGTCAGGAATAGTCACAGGTTCAATGAATCCATATAAACTGTGATGACCCGGAAATTTTCGACCAAATTTAAACTTGAATCTTATATGGTTTCGACACGATAAGCAAAGCCTGTAATGTTGAAGTCTCAAAACCTTTGAACTGTGTTCATGTATACATTTGACCTTGACTATTCCCGACGATTCACGAACAATTATTTTTAAATAAATATGTACGGGTATATACGTATATAGAGATAAATACATAATAATTGAAAATAATAAAATTTAATCAATTCGAATTAAGAATTATTATCATTATGTATTTATATTAAAAATTACCATTATTATTATTATTATTATTATTATTATTATTATTATTATTATATTAATTACTAACATGTAATGTTAACATCTAATATAATAAATGTAATTTTAAGTTAAACCATAATTGTTATAGTAATAATATTACTACTTTCAACATTAACCTCTATTTTATTATTATTATTATTATTATTATTATGAAAATGGATATAAATATAAATTGTTATATTATTATTATTAATATTATTATTAATATTATTATTTATGTTATTAATATATATATATATATATATATATATATATATATATATATATATATATATATATATATATATATATATATATATATATATATATATATATATATATATATATATATATATATAAACTGATATATTATTACTTATATCATTATCATCATATAATTAGTATTTTTATAATTACCAATAATAATATTGTTATTGTCATTTTCATAATTATTATTATGGTTATTTATTATTGTTATTATTATCTCTGTTATTATTATTAATATTGTACTATTGTTATTTTATGTTATTAATATTATTTTATATTCAGTATTTAAAATATTAAAAGTATTAATATTATTAATATATTTAATAAATATTAAGATTAATAGATAAAAGGGCAGGTACAGATTCTTGTGCGTAATATCAATTATTAGTTCCTTTATTTTCTTTGTCTGTCTTCTTTGTCTCTATCATTCTCCTAACCCATGATCTATTTCTCAATGGAATCTCCTTTATAATGAAATTCATTGTATCATGTTTGAGAAAAAAGAATTCGTTCATGTCTTTTCATTTTATTCATCAGCTACGTTATTTTTTTTTTCAAAATCAATTATTTTTTTATCGATAATAGGTGTTCTTGACAGATTATACAAAAATTCGAATTCGAATCAAAATGTAAAATCTAATAATGCAAGATTGTTAGGAATCATTTGAGTAAACTTTCTGTAAAATTGTAACTTCCAATTCCTCCTATCGAGTAAGAAATTCGAAGTCAAAGTTTTATGTTTCATAAGTCAACCGAGTGTTCTAGGATTAAATTGGAGTTATGGATGTCGTTTCAATTGAAATTAATGATTCATAAAGCTTCCATGAATCATTTTCAACATCTTGCGTGTTATAGATTTTGTCTAATACGCTCCAAAAATCAAAATCAAATTTATTTTTTTTGTTGAACACCCGCGTCGAACAGCAGGGGTTCTTTAATTTTTTTTCGAGCAGTATAAACGTTAGGTATTATTTAATTGTCAGTATTTTTGAAGTGCCTAAGTCATTGTCGTGATGAATTGCATCATTGGAATCGATTGAATCCTTTGAAGAAGAAGATATAACACTGTTAGGTTGGGTTAAGTATGAGTGAATTTGTAATTATAATAGAAAGACAGTCTAGAGCAGCTGGTTTGAGGGTGTATGGGTGAGCGAGAGGTCTCAAGTTCGAACCTAGTCCGTGGCGTATTCTTTTTAAAAGCATGATTTTTCAAAGGTTGTAATCTACTATTATTATTATTATTATTATTATTATTATTATTATTATTATTATTATTATTATTATTATTATTATTATTATTATTATTATTATTATTATTATTATTATTATTATTATTATTGTTATTGTTAAATATTAGTATTATTAGGTATTATTAATTATCATTTTACTATCATGTAAAATTATTAAGTATTATCCATGACTATTAGTATTATTAATATCAATAAATGTATTATTATGATTAGGCATATTACTACAATTGTTATTATGAAAATAATACAAACTATTATTATTAGTATTAATATTAGCATTAGTATCATTGTAGGATTATTATTATTATTATTATTATTATTATTATTATTATTATTATTATTATTATTATTATTATTATTATTATTATTATTATTATTATTATTATTATTAACATATGTATAATTATAAGTATTATGAATTGGTTACGAATATAATTAAAACGTTGTGTCATGTTATAAAAGACTGTAAAATGTTTAAGATTTGAAATATGAATGTAAAGTTAATAAAAGTGTTACGAAGATTCTTTTCATAAAAAGATGATCAATAATCATAGGTTATAATTTGATCTTGAACATGGAAATAATCATGATATAAGAATAATCGTTGTTATGAACTTTTAAACGAAGTATTAATAATATTATTATTATCATTATAACTAAAATATATAGATATATTATAATTACTATCATGAGTATAATTATTATTATAATCATATCTATCAGTAACAGAAAAATTGATATTTTTACAAGTATTATTATCAATATCACTATACTTATTAATAATATAATTATTATTAACATTATTACTTTATTTAGTAATATCAAGTATTATTATTATTATTATTATTATTATTATTATTATTATTATTATTATTATTATTATTATTATTATTATTATTATTATTATTTTTATCAAAATTAAAATAACTTTTGTATCATTATATTTACTATTAGTAACAAATAAATAATATATATATAAAAACATATCTAATACATATAACATAATAAAAAAATCAATATTTTCATATACAAAAAGAATATATGAGACATATATATATTATTAATATAAAAATGATATAATTAATAAATTATATATAAATAAACTTATTCGATTACAGTTAAGTGTATTAATAAATATCCAAATGATATAGGTTCGTGAATCCGAGGCCAACCCTGCATTGTTCAGTTGATCAATATAGTCATATGTATTTTTACTACAAAATACATTTGGTGAGTTTCATTTGCTCCCTTTTTAAATGCTTTTGCAATATATATTTTTGGAACTGAGAATACACGCGCTACATTTATAAATGTTTTACGAAATAGACACAAGTAATCAAAACTACATTCTACGGTTGGATTATCGAATCGAATATGCCCCTTTTTAGCTTGGTAGCCTAAGAATTAGGGAAATGTCCCCTAATTGACGCGAATCCTAAAGATAGATCTATAGACCTTGACACGTCCCATTCGGGTTACGAATGCTTTAGTACTTCGATTATCATGTCCGATGAGAGTCCCGGAATGATGGGGATATTCTATATGCATCCTTTAGTTCGGTTATCAAGCGTTCACCATATGAATGATTTTTATCTCTATGCCGTGAGAAATGCCTGATATGAGATTATGTTTATGAGAAATGGAAATGAAAATCTTGTGGTCTATTATACTATTGAAAAATGAATGATTATGATAAACTAATGAACTCACCAACCTTTTGGTTGACACTTTAAAGCATATTTATTCTCAGGTTTGAAAGATATCTTCAGCTGTGCATTTGCTCATATTAGAGATATTACTTGGAGTCATTCATGACATATTTCAAAAGACGTTGCATTCGAGTCGTCGAGTTCATCAAGATTATTATTAAGTCAATTATAGTTGGATGTATTATGAAATGGCATGCTTGTCGTCAACTTTTGATGTAAAGAAAGTTTGTCTTTCGAAAAACGAATGCAATGTTTGTAAAATGTATCATATAGAGGTCATGAACCTCGCGATGTAATCAACTATTGTGAATCATTTATAATCGATATGGACTTCATCCAGATGGATTAGGACGGGTCCCTTCAGTTGGTATCAGAGCGGTGGTCTTAATGAACCAGGTCTTGCATTAGTGTGTCTAACTGATAGTTGTTTAGATGCATTAGTGAGTCTGGACTTCGACCGTGTCTGCATGTCAAAAGTTTTTCTTATCATTTCTATTCGGAAATCATCTGCTTATCATCCTTAGGAAATTACCTGCTTATCATTCTTAGTCTAGACATATCTTACTGCAATGATTGCATGAATAGTGTATAGACAAAATTCGTATCTTAGCGTATCTGCCAATTCATATCTTAGCATATCTGTTACTATAGACTTTGCCTGACAACTTCCGTAGATTCCTCCGTAACTTATGAGATTTTAGTATTATATATGCATATGTAAATTATGTATTGCAGGGTACTAATCTACATCCTATAATCTATTTCTTATCAAAAATCCTTCATCTGATCGTACGAGATGAATCCCTCAACCAGTTCGAATTCCTCGGATTCCGATAGCTATTTCGATATGGAGTTTCATCTAAGCTCCGAAAGTAGTGTCACCAGAATGAATCAACCAATTCATCTGATGGGTTCGTAGTTGACTTAACCGATGGAGACGAGAAGAAGGCGATCCTTTCCACCAACTAACTTCACCTCTTGGTGAAGAACCTGATGCACTTATCGGCGAACCTATCAGAAACACCATTTTCACACTCATTTCCAGAGTATCTCACCACGATTATATTCTATCAAAAATTCTAAATCTTATTCATCCACACGTCCGAACCGACAATTATCCCGGTATAATAGAAGAAGTCAACGAGCTTCGCGCCCGAGTTGTAGTCTTGGAAAATATAGTGCAAAATGTACCAGCTTCAACAACATCACCGGCACCAACAGTATCACCAATATCGATACCAGTACCACCAACATCTCAAGTTCAACATCTCACACCTCAACATCTCATTATGTACCTCGAGTATAATCATCATTACATCAATTATCTTCATTCTTCATGGCGATTATGTAATCTCTAATGTTATAGAGATTATGTATTCTAGTTTCGATGATAAACCAAATGAGTTTAATACTATATTAACTCATTAAATCCATGATTACATCTGCAGAAAATATATATGTAGGTATATTTTCATAAAGATTGTAATTAAAAATTCTTTCGCACAAACGGTTAATGGTGAAAATATTTTAACGGGTAGGTAATACCCGAGGAATATTTAGATTTCACATTAATAAGTTACATTGTACGCTCTTCGAATCTGATTCAACAGTCATTTACTATCCTACTTACATCTACAGATATACGTATCCATTCACCGTAGAATAACCATTTTCATTCAATTTCATATTCGAATTTTGACCTATCAGAATCCAACAAGTGGCATAATGAAGAAAACATTTGACAAAATAAAATTTCTTAGAAACAGACAAATTAACTATGAGGAATCTTGTTAAGAATTCACGCTAACAAAATCCTAGCTAACTGTTCCTAGCTAACTGTTAATTCCGTATTACATTTATTTATTGCAATTTATTTATCGCAATTTATTTATCGCAATTTATTTATCGCAATTTAATTATCGCAATTTTAATTCTCGCAATTTTATTTATCGTCATTTAATTTCTGTTATTTATTTTACACACTTTATTTATCGTCATTTAAATACTGTTATTCATGCATTTTAAATATCGGGACACATATACAAGGTTTTGACATATCATATCGACGCATATATATATATATATATATATATTATTTGGAATAACCATAGACACTCTATATGCAGTAATGATCGAGTTCTCTATACAGGGTTGAGGTTGATTCTATAATAATATATATACTTTGAGTTATGATCGAGTCTGAGACATGTACACGGGTCAAGATACGTATTAATTAATTCGAATATTATATATTAAACTATATATGAATTATTGGAATGTTAACTATGGACTATCGACTGTGGATTAATAACATTGGACAATTAAAATGAATTAAAATATTAATTATAACATATGAAACTAAATATTTTTTCAAGTTTGCCACTTGATTTCATCTTAAACCTCATTTGTATCTTGACGATTTCAATCTGTGTTCAAACCTTTCATGATTCTTGAAAACACCTCAATCGAGAGGATGAACCAACCACACTTCATCTACCAAAAGAAATATTGATGCGTATAGTTATGCACCTGAAAACTCTCAAAAACTGAGTAGACGTTTAACGCGTAGCTGTGCTAATTCTTTTAGCGTTATTATTACCGCAAATAACCTTGCAATCTCTTTCCAAATTAGTCAATTTCGTCACAGCTCCAGCAAATCAACTTCGACTCTTCGTTTGAAACAACCTTATTATTACTTTGATATATATGCGTGCTCTTTTATTGTTACCGGGGAACCTTTCATATTCCACCATGTTACCATCAGCGTTTAATCATCTAAAAACACAATTCTCTTAAAACCACTTCGGAATGATAACCGATAATTCAGATATCGTAGCATTAAATGCAGAGGAAACAGAAAAATTGTAGATGGTCTAAACGGTCAAAAGTTTGATAATAAAGAAGAGAGTGTTGGGAACGCTCGATAGAAAATTTGGTACTGAAAAACAGATTGAGCAAACCATGAAGGAGACCAAGGCCAAATACTAGGACCATACCATATATTCAAAGAATCTAGGTAATTCCGGATCCGATGAAACCTTCAACGAATATCTTGCTCCGTACTCATGTTAAAATCTTGCAGAAAATCTTTCTTCATCAACCATCGAACTTAGAAATCCCAAAATATCATCATAAATATCTTCGATATTTCTGAGGATATTTTCATAACTCTTCTTGTTCGAAATTAGTTATCTCTTCGTGCTATCCGTATTACATCATAAAGGAAACCATTTTAGTTTCTAAATTTCTTTAAAAATTCGAGTTTAAATTATGAATGACTTCTGGAATAGTGTTGGAAATTGATGCATGAGTTAGTATAATATAATGACACTTGATCAACGTGATTATATTATAGTCAGTTATGCCGAGTTTCTAATGAAATGTGATGATTCACAGATCCTAACGTCATCATGTGCCATGTTACACGACTCTTGTATTCTATTTAACCTCAAAAATATCAAGAAAATATTTTCTTGATGATTCGGTCTTTTTCGGATATTCTGTTAATTTGAAAATCAAATCGTGCTATCACGTTCCTTCCTGCTTAGAACATTATAATCATTCGAAACTCTATATCTACAAATTCTGGACCATTATTCGCTTGACTTGAAGTCGGGAAGAGAAAACAAAAGCATAGAGCTTTGAAATATAAGGGAGAATATAAAGCCCGATAACAACACATAAATTACAGACCGTGTATATCAATGTTTATCGCAACATAAAGACACGGGAGAATTAAAAACACTATAACCCCAAGGGCGAAGTAAAAGAAAACAGATTCCTCCGGTGGAAGTAGGAAAAGGAGAATGATTGTTGCAATAGTCAGGATAAGGACAAGGATCAGAACTGGATTAAGCATTTTCACAATCTTGTGGATGTAAGAACCATGAAAGAAAGCATAGGAATGGTGAAAATTATGAAACGGGAAGAGTTTAATTTATAATGGAAATATCAGAAGGAGAAATCGAGGCGGATCACCGTATTTAATTATAGAGATCCTAATTCCCTTAAATCCCGAAGAATAAAAATCTTTTGGATTTCGAAGATTTTCTTTAAATTCCTTGAATTTCGAAATTCAAACCAGACTACGTCAAAAGTTAAGACGCACCATGTTTTCTAAAGAATTCAACCATGACTAACCAAAAGTTATGATGAAACTTGTCTTTCTCAGTTCACTATTTAGTGATAGCTTCATTCGTGCTCTTCGAATAATCGAATTATTTTATCTGTATTATTCAATAATGATGAAACTCTATTTATCAGCTCATATTCGTCAAGAAAACATATTTATTGTTAGTCATGACGACCTCACTTAAATTTCGGGACGAAATTTCTTTAACGGGCAGGTACTGTGATGACCCGGGAATTTCCGACCAAATTTAAACTTGAATCTTATATGGTTTCGACATGATAAGCAAAGCCTGTAATGTTGAATTCTCAAAACCTTTGAACTGTGTTCATGTATACATTTGACCTTGACTATTCCCGACGATTCACGAACAATTATTTTTAAATAAATATGTATGGGTATATACGTATATAGAGATAAATACATAATAATTGAAAATAATAAAATTTAATCAATTCGAATTAAGAATTATTATCATTATGTATTGTTATTAAAAATTACCATTATTATTATTATTATTATTATTATTATTATTATTATTATTATTATTATTATTATTATTATTATTATTATTATTATTATTATTATTATTATTATTATATATATAGTAATAACTAACATGTATTGTTAACATCTAATATAATAAATGTAATTTTAAGTTAAACCATAATTGTTATAGTAATAATATTACTACTTTCAACATTAACCTCTATTTTAGTATTATTATTATTATGAAAATGGATATAAATATAAATTGTTATATTATTATTATTAATATTATTATTTGTGTTATTAATATATATATATATATATATATATATATATAAATAAACTGATATATTATTACTTATATCATTATCATCATATAATTAATATTATTATTATTACCAATAATAATATTGTTATTGTCATTTTCATAATTATTATTATTATTATTATGGTTATTTATTATTGTTATTATTATCTCTGTTATTATTATTAATATTGTACTATTGTTATTTTATGTTATTAATATTATTTTATATTCAGTATTTATAATATTAAAAGTATTAATATTATTAATATATTTAATAAATATTAAGATTAATAGATAAAAGGGCAGGTACAGATTCTTACGCGTAATATCAATTATCAGTTCCCTTATTTTCTTTGTCTGTCTTCTTTGTCTCTTTCATTCTCCTAACCCGTGATCTATTTCTCAATGGAATCTCCTTTATAATGAAATTCATTGTATCATGTTTGAGAAAAAAGAAGTCGTTCATGTCTTTTCATTTTATTCATCAGCTACGTTATTTTTTTCAGAATCAATTATTTTTTTATCGATAATAGGTGTTCTTGACAGATTATACAAAAATTCGAATTCGAATCAAAATGTAAAATCTAATAATGCAAGATTTTTAGGAATGATTTGAGTAAACTTTCTATAAAATTGTAACTTCCAATTCCTCCTATCGAGTAAGAAATTCGAAGTCAAAGTTTTATGTTTCATAAGTCAACTGAGTGTTCTAGGATTAAATTAGAGTTATGGATGTCGTTTCAATTGAAATTAATGATTCATAAAGCTTCCATGAATCATTTGCAACATCTTTCGTGTTATGGATTTTGTCTAATACGCTCGAAAAATCAAAATCAAATTTATTTTTTTGTTGAACACCTGCGTCGAACAGCAGGACTTCTTTAATTTTTTTTTTCGAGCAGTATAAACGTTAGGTATTGTTTAATTGTCAGTATTTTTGAAGTGCCTAAGTCATTATCTTGATGAATTGCATCATTGGAATCGATTGAATCCTTTGAAGAAGAAGATATAACACTGTTAGGTTGGGTTAAGTATGAGTGAATTTGTAATTATAATAGAAAGAAAGTCTAGAGCAGCTGGTTTGAGGGTGTATGGGTGAGCGAGAGGTCTCAAGGTCGAACCTAGTCCGTGGCGTATTCTTTTTAAAAGCATGATTCTTCAAAGGTTGTAATCTATTATTATTATTATTATTATTATTATTATTATTATTATTATTATTATTATTATTATTATTATTATTATTATTATTATTATTATTATTATTATTATTATTTTTATTTTTATTATTATTATTATTATTATTATTATTGTTATTGTTAAATATTATTATTATTAGGTATTATTAAATATCATTTTACTATCATGTAAAATTATTAAGTATTATCCATGACTATTAGTATTATTAATATCAATAAATGTATTATTATGATTAGGCATATTACTACAATTGTTATTATGAAAATAATACAAACTATTATTATTAGTATTAATATTAGCATTAGTATCATTGTAGGATTATTATTATTATTATTATTAACATATGTATAATTATATGTATTATGAATTGGTTACGAATATAATTAAAATGATGTGTCATGTTATAAAAGACTGTAAAATGTTTAAGATTTGAAATATGAATGTAAAGTTAATAAAAGTGTTACGAAGATTCTTTTCATAAAAAGATGATCAATAATCATAGGTTATAATTTGATCTTGAACATGGAAATAATCATGATATAAGAATAGTCGTGGTTATGAACTTTTAAATGAAGTATTAATAATATTACTATTATCATTATAACTAAAATATATAGATATATTATAATTACTATCATGATTATAATTATTATTATAATCATATCTATCAGTAACAGAAAAATTGATATTTTTACAAGTATTATTATCAATATCACTATACTTATTAATAATATAATTATTATTAACATTATTACTTTATTTAGTAATATCAAGTATTATTATTATTATTATTATTATTATTATTATTATTATTATTATTATTATTATTATTATTATTATTTTTATCAATATTAAAATAACTTTTGTATCATTATAATTACTATTAGTAGCAAACAAATAATATATAAATAAAAACATATCTAATACATATAACATAATAAAAAAATCAATATTTTCATATACAAAAAGAATATATGAGACATATATATATTATTAATATAAAAATGATATAGTTAATAAATTATATATAAATAAACTTATTCGATTACAGTTAAGTGTATTAATAAATATCCAAATGATATAGGTTCGTGAATTCGAGGCCAACCCTGCATTGTTCAGTTGATCAATATAGTCATATGTATTTTTACTACAAAATATATTTGGTGAGTTTCATTTGCTCCCTTTTTAAATGTTTTTGCAATATATATTTTTGGGACTGAGAATACATGCGCTACATTTATAAATGTTTTACGAAATAGACACAAGTAATCGAAACTACATTCTATGGTTGGATTATTGAATCGAATATGCCCCTTTTTAGCTTGGTAGCCTAAGAATTAGGGAAATGGCCCCTAATTGACGCGAATCCTAAAGATAGATCTATGGACCTTGACACGTCCCATTCGGGTTACGAATGCTTTAGTACTTCGATTATCATGTCCGATGAGAGTCCCGGAATGATAGGGATATTCTATATGCATTCTGTTAGTTCGGTTATTAAGCGTTCACCATATGAATGATTTTTATCTCTATGCCGTGCGAAATGCCTGATATGAGATTATGTTTATGAGAAATGGAAATGAAAATCTTGTGGTCTATTATACTATTGAAAAATGAATGATTATGATAAACTAATGAACTCACCAACCTTTTGGTTGACACTTTAAAGCATGTTTATTCTCAGGTTTGAAAGATATCTTCCGATGTGCATTTGCTCATATTAGAGATATTACTTGGAGTCATTCATGACATATTTCAAAAGACGTTGCATTCGATTCGTCGAGTTCATCAAGATTATTATTAAGTCAATTATAGTTGGATGTATTATGAAATGGCATGCTTGTCATCAACTTTCGATGTAAAGAAAGTTTGTCTTTCTAAAAACGAATGCAATGTTTGTAAAATGTATCATATAGAGGTCATGAATCTCGTGATGTAATCAACTATTGTGAATCGTTTATAATCGATATGGACTTTGTCCAGATGGATTAGGACGGGTCCCTTCATAAACAAATTCAAAATTTTGAGACTCAACATTACAGACTTTGCTTATCGTGTTGAAATCATATAAAGATTAAGTTTAAATTTGGTCAGAAATTTCCGGGTTGTCACAATAAGTTCGCATTTCCCGTTGATTTCGTCATTATGGACATTGAGGAAGACACGAAGGTCTCACTCATTCTTGGTAGACCATTTCTGAATACTGCCAAGGCCATAATTGATGTGCACGAGAAATCATTGAAACTAAGGGTTGGAGGAGAAGAAACCACATTCAATATTGATCGTCTCATGATCCATCCTCACGAAGAAGATGTGAATCTCTCTGATTCTTTTCAAGAACTCGTCAAGGAATACTTGGAAGAAACCATGGCTATATGTAGCCAAGATCAAATTTCTAAGGATCTATTTTTTACACCTCCTGAAGGAAATCTCGACAACCATTTAGCCATAAACCTTAGTCAACATAAATCTCCTCTCTCTGAAAGTAATTTTCTTAGCAAAACTATCCAAATAGCACTACTAGGACAAGGCATTCCTTTACCTCTATTAAGGAGAAGACAGAATGAAGAAACGGATTTCATTTCGGTATTTCAGGAACCCCAGTCAAAAGAGGACTGTGAGGAGATTCCCGAACCTACCTTTGAAACGAAAGAAGACGTTTCTGAAGAGGAAGCATTAAGAAGGACAATTTCCAAAAATGAAGAATAGATAGCATCAGTGACCGCTACTGAAAAATCAGAATTTCAGGAGAAGTATGACTCGTTAGACCGAAATGAGATAGCTAGGATGAAGCCATCTATCGAGGAACCTCCGAAATTGGAATTAAAGAAATTACCCGACAACCTGGAGTATGCATTCTTAGAAGGAGAATCACAACTCCCTATAATCATCTCGAAAGACCTCACGCCATAAGAGAAGGCAAATTGATTCAAGTTTTGAAATCACATAAGAAGGCAATTGCTTGGAAGATCTCCGACATAAAAGGAATCAGCCCCAACTATTGCACCCACAAGATTTTCAAGGAAGATGATTTCAAACCTTCAGTTCAGAGGCAAAGAAAGGTAAACCCTATGATTCAAGAAGTCATCAAGAAAGAAGTAATCAAACTTCTGGATGCCGGTCTGATCTATCCCTTCTCTGATTCGCCATGGGTTAGTCCTGTTCAAGTGGTACCCAAAAAGGGAGGGACAACCGTAATTCAAAATGAGAATAATGAGCTTATTTCAACTCGGGAAGTCACCGGTTGGAGAGTTTGCATAGATTATCATAAACTAAACGACGTAACCCGAAAGGATCATTTTCCATTACCTTTCATCGATCAAATGTTGGAACGTCTATCAGGAAATGAATACTATTGTTTCCTTGACGGCTTTTCCGGCTACTTTCAAATTTCCCTCGATCCAAAGGACCAAGAAAAGACAACCTTTACCTGTCCTTATAGAACATTTGCTTATCAACGCATGCCCTTTGGGCTATGCAATGCACCAGCTACATTCCAGCGATGCATGGTCGCAATATTCCACGACATGATTGAACGTTGTATGGAAGTATTCATGGACGACTTCTCAGTCTTTGGTAGTACCTTTGATTCGTACCTTTCAAACCTTGAAAAGATGCTCACCCGGTGTGAAGATTCAAATTTAGTTCTAAATTGGGAAAAATGTCACTTCATGGTTAAAGGAGGGATAGTTTTAAGATATAAGATTTCAAAAGCAGGAATAGAAGTTGATAAGGCTAAGATTGAAACCATTACTAAACTTCCAGAACCTACCAGAATAAAAGCGGTAAGGAGTTTCCTTGGACACGCCAGTTTTTACCGACACTTCATTAAGGATTATTCAAAGGTCACACGACCTCTCACTCATCTCCTAAGAAAGGAAGTCCCGTTTGTCTTCAATGAAGAATGTCGAAAAGCATTCAACTATCTGAAGGAACAGCTAACATATGCGCCCATCATGATAGCTCCTGATTGGAATTTACAATTTGAAATCATGTGTGATGCGAGTGACTCCGCAGTTAGATCCGTACTTGGACAGTGGACAGATAAGCACTTTCATCGAATCTATTGCGCCAGTAAAACCTTAACCGGAGCTCAAGATAATTACACTACCACGGAAAAGGAGCTGCTAGCTGTAGTATTTGCTTTCGACAAATTCCATTCCTATCACATCCTGTTCAAAACTACGATCTATACAGATAATTCAGCCCTTAAATATCTATTCACTAAGCAAGACACGAAACCAAGACTCCTACGATGGATCTTACTCCTCCCGGAATTCGATATTGAAATTAAAGATAAGAAAGGAGCAGAGAACGTCGCAGCAGATCATATTAGTCATTTATAAAACCCAGCGATGGAAAAACTTGCTGAACAAGATATCAGAGATAAATTTTTGAAAAATAGCTTATGAGTTTAGGACAAACTCACATAGGATCACAATTTACTGACACTCCTTGGTATGCTGACATGGCCAACTACCTAGTTGCCGGAGTAGTACAGAAGGGAATGAGCACCTCTCGAAGAAGGAAGTTCTTCAGGGATGCCAAGTACTACTACTGGGAAGACCCTTACCTGTTTAGAATTTGCCCTGATCAGATAATCAGGAGGTGCGTAGATAAAAAACAAGCAGCAGGGATTCTTCACCAATGTCACCACGGACGAACTGGAGGTCATCATGGAGCAAACTTAACCGCAAGAAAACTCTACGAATCAGGATTTTATTGGCCGTCTATATTCTGAGATGCGCAAGAGCTTGTAAAGCGTTGCGACGTATGCCAAAGGCAAGGTATTATCTCTATGAAGAATGAGATGCCTCGAACTAATATCCAAGCTTGAGAGATCTTTGATATATGGGGATTAGACTTCATGGGGCTATTCCTAAAGTCTAATGGGAAAGAATATGTTCTCGTAGTAGTAGATTACGTCTCCGGATGGGTCGAAGCCCAAGCATTTCCAACCAATGATGCCAAGGTCGTCTCCAACTTCCTGAAGAGACTATTCTACTGATTTGGAGCTCCCCGCGCTATAATAAGTGATAGAGGCACACACTTCTGCAATACTCAATTTATGAAGGTGATGCAACAATACGCAGTTACCCACAAGTTGTCCACTGCCTATCATCCGCAGACTAATGGACAAGCAGAGGTCACAAACAGAGCACTCAAAAGAATCTTAGAACGAATTTATGGCCATCATGGAAATAAATGGGCCGAGAAACTAGACGATGCTCTGTGGGCATTCCAGACAGCTTACAAGAATTCTCTAGGGACTACACCCTACCGCATGATCTTTGGAAAAGCCTGTCATCTTCCGCTAGAACTCAAATATAAAGCTCTCTGGGCACTAAAGACCTGCAACCTCGATCCCTCAGTTAACGCTAAGCTTCGGAAGATGCAGATGAATGAACTTGCCGAATTAAGAGACCAAGTATATGAAACGTCATACATCTACAAGGAACGAACGAAGCTTACACATGACACAAAATTGATTCCTACAAAGTTCGCTCCTGGAGATAAGGTTCTGCTCTTTAATTCTGGGTTCAAGAAGTTCGCTGGAAAATTTATATCAAGATGGAGTGGCCCATACAAAGTTGTACATCCTTTTCCACACGGAGCCATGGAATTGGAAGGACCTACTGGCAACTTCAAAGTCAATGGCCATCGGCTAAAAGCTTATCTAGAAGCCCACAATAAGGAGGAGCACCTCTTCTCCTTTGATCCATTCTGAAGATCTGATAAAGAAAAGTCAAGCTGTAACAACTTGATAAACAAAGCTCTCTTGGGAGGCACCCCTTGCTTATCCTTTTTATTTTTATTTCAATCATTTTCAGTCTAAAAATATTATCTCTGTGTACTAACAACTAAGCGCCATACTTGCGCTTAGCACTTACAAGTTTGTTGAATGTGTTCAGGCAAAAATGCCAAGTTCAGGAGCTTCAGTTTACATCCCAGTTCGTAGGAGGAGGACTCCTAGAGTTTACTCATCCGAAAGCAGTGCTGATCAGAACAGGCCATCAAAAGGGCAATTAGGCCCAAGGTGATTGATATTAGAGAGTGTTGAGGATGACATTGGCACAGCACCGCCAGCTCCTCCTGTTCGACGATCTAGACGGTTAGCCAGGAGACCTGCTGATCACACATAGCTACTAGAGACACATGAGACACAGATGGTCATACACTATGGAGCCACCTTGAATGACCCTGATGTTACAAGGGAATTACTCAGAGACTAGTAGAGGCTCGACTGAGCTCTTAGAGCATACCTTCAGTACGAGGGGATGCCGCGCAGTACTCTGGGCCTGTCATCATTTAGGGTAGCGCGCCGTGTTCAGCCGACACGACAAGCTACCCCCAGGCATTCCACACCGGCCTCAGTTCACGCAGTTGCTTCAGCTACCATGCCTGCACATGCTACTCCTATTTCGATCACACCGTCTGCTCCAGTCACCAAGCCAGTCCCAGTTACTGAGCTACCTGAGGGTTGTCACCTAGTCACTATTCCCATATCAGATGAGCCACCCACAGCCCAGGCATTTGAGATCACCGAGAGCATACCTGATGAGGAGCCTTTTCTGAGCCTATCACACCTGGAGTTGCCGTAAGACCTTTGTCTAGATTCACTAGTAGGCCCTGAGTTGGATATAGGGCAACCACTTGAATATTTGTCGAGACTAGAGGATGATGATGATCTCTTTGGATACTTCACAGCGCCGACTCAGCACATTGACCAGGATAGTATTCCATAGACTACTTTACTTTATTTTACTTTTAGTTTTATCTTTTTGAAGCATTGTACTAAAAAAGTTATATATAGTGGAAATGCTGCCTTTCTCTTTTTGTTCTTCATGCAGAAATCTTATCAAAAGAGACTTGTCCTTTCCAGCAATTAGGAGACTGACTGTAGGAAGGCCTAGCACTTGTAAAGTAACACGACCGTAGGGAAGTAATCCTTCCTCAAACCTATTTCGATTATTACGCACTAAAATCTCTAAGTGTGGGGTAACCCCCGCAACTAACTTGAAAATTTTAGAAGACAATGTCCTTAATTTATAAAATATTAAAATATTCTTCTCCAGAGAACACTTGGGATAATGTTCTTCTAAGTGTGGGGTAATGGGTAAAGGTTTAAAGGACGAGTAGTAACCGTAAAACGCCAAGTTTTGAAAAATTCTTTTGTCCAAAAAGTAATTAAGCAATGGATATTGGGTGATTTCGGAAAATTCTTACCTTGTTTTTACCCAAAAGATCTAATAAAATTGCTAGAAATCGGTTTTCAGAACATTCATTAGAACGGGACGATTAAGCTGAAACTTATGTTTTGTGTCAAAAGATTTCTTTTAAGAAAATATGTAAAAGGCTACGCATAATCAAGCACGACCCCTACCCCCAAAAAGGTGAGGAATCTTGGACCCAAAGTATCTGTATGACCCATCAAATCTACAGTGATTTGTCATTTCAATTGATGAGCGTGCCAGTGTACGGTTCAAGTTAGAACTTGGTTCTGACAAACGTTTTAAGACCAATGGTTAGTAAGCACCATACATGGTGCAGGTGCGATACTCCTTTCGAAATCATTCTGAATAGAGAAGACAAAAAGCCATCCATTTTTGTTTCTGCTCCACGTAATTTAAACCGACTAACTCACATAAAGAGTTGATGAATCAGAAATATTCACCCCAAATTCACTCCCAAAAATACACCATTCATTCCCCTTTCCATTCATCAAAAGATCCAGAGATTAATAAAGAGATAGATCGATCAAATTCGCTTCAAAAGCACTTGTTGATAGGTCCAAGTCCTATTTTCAGTGGATTCTCACTTCCTCTTTGGGCACCAGGAACGAAAGACAAAAGTTATGAAGAAAGGGTATGCCAAAAAAAAAAAAATGTTTGATGAAAGTGCAAAGTCTCTATGAATAAAGGCAAAAAGAAAACCAGAAAAGTTTCCTATAAGAAGGATACCAGAAGAGCCAAAGAAAATTCTAGATAAAGTCTTAGCAAAATCCGCCTCTTTCGAAGAAAACTTTTACGGATTCCAAGCCACTCTCTATCCAAAAATGGATACTCTGAAGAATCAAAGTCTATCAATTCTCTCAAAATCAAAAGATATGGATACCTTTCACAAATCCATAAATTTCCCGACCAAACCTTACAACCCGTCTTCCTCTTGAACGAATGCCTAGGAAGAAGATCAGTGACGTACTTACTTAACCGGTGGAGATATCGATGCTTTACCAAGCCTATGATGAGAACTGTTACACGACTGACTTCTGAGCAACAATACAATTAGAATCAGACACCCTAAACACTTGAGTGATATGAGTGATCCGCTAGTGAGGAGCTTGATCATGTATACTCTACATCTGAGAGTTCGAAAGTACGACTTTTTCACTATGGACGTAATTGAAATCTAGCGACCAAACTGTAAAGACCCGTCCTAATCCATCTGGACAAAGTCCACATCGATTATAAACGATTCACATTAGTTGATTACATCGCGAGTTACTTGACCTCTATATGATACATTTTACAAATATTGCATTCGTTTTTTAAAAGACAATCTTTCATTACATCGAAAGTTGACGGCATGCATACCATTTTATAATATATCTAACTATAATTGATTTAATAATAATCTTGATGAACTCAACGACTCGAATGCAACGTCTTTTGAAATATGTCATGAATGACTCCAAGTAATATCTTTAAAATGAGCAATTACACAGCGGAAGATTTTTTTCGTACCTGAGAATAAACATGCTTTAAAGTGTCAACCAAAAGGTTGGTGAGTTCATTAGTTTAACATAAATAATCATTTCATAATTTTAATAGACCACAAGATTTCATATTTCCATTTCTCATAAACATACGTGCCATGCATAGAGACAAAAATATCATTCATATGGATTGAACACCTGGTAACCGACATTCACAATATGCATATAAGAATATCCCCATCATTCCGGGATCCTCCTTCAGACATGATATAAATTTCGAAATACTAAAGCATCCGGTACTTTGGATGGGGCTTGTTGGACCCGATAGATCTATCTTTAGGATTCATGAAACAACCCAACCCGCATTAAAATCCGACCCATAATTTTTTTTTTTTTAATACGTTATAATTCATACATTAGGTCCCATTATTATTTCCAAAACGTCCTTAACACAATAATAAGTTTAATAACTCAAAACAACATTAATATTTTAAACCCTTTAATGCAACGATACATTAACGAAGTCATAAACCGAGCATGGTGATTTGGGACAACGCTACCCAAACCCTAATCAAGTACAAAAGCAAGATCTTCTAAGCAACCTAGCAAAGATCTCTAATCCCAAGCTCACCCGAACCGCCAAGCATGCAATCTGTAAAAATGTCAACAACGAGAGGGTAAGCTAACGCTTAGTGAGTGCTAACATACTACATACATATATATGTATAAAATGGACACGCCAAACAATAACAAATACCGCATACCGAACGTCCAAGCAATAAAGTAAGCTAGTCTAGGCGTACCATACAACACTAAGCACGAGCTAAGATACAACAACAATAATATACAAGTTCACCATCAACGATGCGAACAACGCCAAATAGCTACACCCGGAGGGCTAGCTACAACACAACAGTACATTAATATAATACAATAATAATAATACACAAAGTTAACCCCTTAACCTTAATCATACTAACATTGGCCGAACAAACCGAGCCTTAGTGAATTCGCACAACCCGAAATTCACTTCTCAACCATAAGATGACCGAACAACCCGAGTCATCATGAATCCGCACTACCCGAGATTCATTTCTCAACACCAAGACCCACGGTCACGGGATTATAAAATCCACCACGTCGGGGCCATACACATCTCAACCATCTCAACCCTTCGCCATTGGGTTATAACATCCAAATCACAACCACGTGTGATAACATGCACACAAACGTGTACCTCGCCAAAGGTGGCCAACCAATACGCACAACCGTGCCAATTGGACCTATACACAAGTCCATCAAATCCACCTATATGTGAAGTGAGCTCTATAATCGAGAATCACTTCACCCGACCCGTACCCATCCTACACATACATATGCACATAGGATATTAACACTCACCTTGAAGTCTTGAGAAAAGCTTCCAAGTAATCCGCAACACGTCAATGGAAAGTACCTATTCCATTATCATAAATATCACAACACAATTAGATTGGATTTACAAACCAACCCAATTCGACACTTAGTGCAAACTCGACCCAAATGCACTTCCAAGTACAAACCGCACCCAAACTTAACCAATAATCACTAACACAAGTGATAATGGTCCTAATATGCCAATTAAACTCGAACACGAGTGTTAAACACGTGTCATGCCCATTTTGACACCGAAACCCTAGTTTTGACCCATTAAGACCAAAATCTCGTCCTTTACAAGTTTTAACACCAAAACACATTGGAATCGGTTTAACACTTCAACTTAATCCATTTTAAGTTCATAAACCTCGCTTAATTAACAATCGGGTCAAAATCATCATAAAACCCTAATTTTGACTCTAGTCAAAATTAGTCAACTTCAAGAACCCTAATTAACACCAAAACCTCAATAATCACTAACACTAGTGATTAAACACCATTAACAAGTCCTTTAAACTCAAACTTGCACACCAAACCCAAAACCCGCCAATAATCACAATAAACCCGAGTATTGGTGTTAATCTCCAATTAACAACTAAATGGGTTTCATCTAAGAATCATACAATCAAAAGCCCTAAAATTGAATGATGAACACAAAAACGAATTTCGGAGTTAGAGCTTACCACTAGTATCACCACGTAGCCAAGAACGAGGAGAACACACTTTCCAACTACGCCAAAGATTGAATCCCACTTCTTCCCTTCCAAATCACACTTTGAATCAAATGGGGTTTTATGTTTTGAGAGAAAAGTGGAAGGAAAAATGAAAAAGAAAATGATTAAATGAGATGAGTGGATGAGGTTTGAGTCTATAATCTGATCCACATGTGAAAAGACGGATTTACCCCTGAACACACCCTTTTAAAAGCTGGAAATCGGGTCTGAACCCAGACTGGTCGCGGCGCGGCCCTAATTGTCGCGGCGCGACAATGTACTGCAACTGGTACTTCTGTTTGAGCCCTCTTCTGTCCCATCTTTGCTTGATTTCTCGCGGCGCGACGGCCTCTGTCGCGGCGCGACAATAAGCTGTTTTGCTACCATTTTTGTCTAAACGAACCCTTGTCTCATTGTTCCACTCGTACGCTCTAATCCCGACTTGTTAACGCAAGTAAACCCTTCTAGGAAACCCCAAAGTGAACCTAAACCAACAACCCTTACATGCATGCGTATCCATCACCTTTTACCCATATATATACACTTATACATACATGCAATGTACACTAAGTACTCCGCGTACTTCTCGTTCTAATATATATACGTGCATTTTCACGCAACCCAAACCATAAAGGTATATCTATACATACTTTAATATCTCCATGCCCATGTATATACATATATATATGTATATATCCATTTCTCGCGTATAAAATATTCGGGTGTTACAACTCTCCCCCACTTAAGCTCGATCACGTCCTCGTGATCCTCATCGCTTAACCAAATGGACCTCACCTCACGGTTCTCGACTTAAGTCCCAATCCGACTTTCCTAAGCAATTCTTTCCAACGAATTGCCTTTTACAACTAAATCGTCACTCGCGATTTCTCAAGTTCACAATCCGAGCACTAAAACCATGCTCATTTCCCCAACATCGGGAAACTCAACCAATCTCATACCGAGATATTAATTCCTTAGTGTACTATTACCGAGTACAACACTAAAGGCAACCAAGCCTCAACCTAGGGTCTACAACCCGAAACAATGAAGACCGAACCAAACGAATCCTTACGGATATCACCAATCGTGAAACATCCCTTGTAGTGCGCAATACGACCAATACGCAACTACCGTAACATCATGATCACACGGCTAAAACCGGTAGCGTCCAAACGACTATGGAAACGCAAATCCCAAGGTGTACGAAATCAACCATCGTCACACCCGTAACCAACATGTGAGCGAAACACGGCTATCGCATCACTAATCACACAACATGGTCCTCGCGACCCCACCATCGGCGTATACAACAACCGATAGTTCACAACAAGACATGGTCCTCACGACCCCACCATTGGTATATAAACAACCAATAGTTCACAACTCAACATGGCCGAAACAACCCGAGCCAAAACACATATGGAGGATGGTCGAAACAACCCGAACCTTAGTGAATTCGCACAACCCGAAATCCACCAACCCAATCCATATATCTCATAACGAAATGACCGCACAACCCGAGTCCTCGTGAATACGCGCAAACCGATATTCACTACCACCGCCACATAGTATAACCGAGGATGGCCGTACAACCCGAGCCTTAATGAATCCGAACTACCCGACATTCACTACCTCAAACTATGAGCCCAACCAACAGGGACAATCGTATAACCCGAAATATTGTGAATACGAACAACCCGATATTCACGTTCCACAACACAACACTCTTGATGAAGTCAGCGGACCCCGAAGGTCATGCTCCACCAATCTCAATACCGGATGAAGTCAGCGGACCCGAAGATCATGCTTCACCGATCATGTACTCCCGTGATGAAGTCAGCGGACCCTAAAGATCATGCTCCATCACTCAACCGTACCATAATGAAGTCAGCGGACTCCGAAAGTCATGCTTCATCAATCAATGCCCTTTTTGGCCTCGAACGACGAGTAGCGTAACATCGCGCTCTGCTACGCCATAGTGAATCCTAACGGATAACACTAACCACTCACCATACTCGAGAAAGAAGCCACCTATATCAAACATAGGCACAAAACCATACTTCTCTGTAAGAGAATCCAACTCACACACATCCCTTAACCGAGGGATTTCACCTTGCTCACCAAACACGACCATTATCTCTTAACGAGATTTATCACATTACCACCTCGGTGGTAATTCCAATCCAAACCATAAGTACAATTTATCCGAAATCGTACTCTACCACAAATTGACCAAAACTAGGTCTCGACAAGATTTCCGGATCTACCAAAAGTATCATCCGAAATATCACACTAAAACTTCCTCGTGCGGGAGTGCGACTCCCCCACTTGGAACCACGTTCCTATATCACAACTTGTACACTCGTACAATGCTACCAAAGGTAGACTTCACCAACAATTGGGTACACACGACCCATCACCACAACTTGCTCCGACCTTGAGCATACGAAGGATTTCAATCAATCCTTAAACACTTCAAACGAAAAGTGTACCACGATTACACAAACCATACCCTCGCAATTATCCAATTGCTTTAGTTTGTCAAGTTTCACCTAGTCACTCATGTACCTACGGGTTTCTCCCGGTGCCCTAAGTACAATGTAACCACAACACAATCGGAGTCGACACCACGCTAGTAGGTATAAAAGAGGCACCTAATGTCGCGTCATAAAGACTCCATTACCAACACACATCGAGATTTTAAACACTCGATCTCTCGGGTTTTAAATCACCCGACGAACCCCATGGTTCATCATCTTCAACACACTAGAGAACGCGCGCTTAACAATCGAACACCAAAACCATTTCCGTGGCTTGGTAGAAACACTTCCCAAATACTAAGGAATGCTTGGTTGCACCAAGCCTTACGCCCTTCGTCCCAAAAATCAAACATCGGCACAGGGTACTCCCATTAGGAACGTCACCCTTAACAATAACATGCACGACACCATGCATTTAACAAATCCAAACATAAACGCCACATTAACAAATATTCAAAAGACATATTTATTAAATCGAAACGTACCTCAGCGTCTCCTTGCGGCATTCGCCGCCGCCAACTCGGGACAATCCGGCTTGCGATGTCCCTCTTTATGACAATAGTAGCACATTCCGTTATCACTTCTCGGCATTGTGCATTCCCACAACTTGTGGCCCCTAACACCACAATTGAAACACCTAGGCGCACGAGAATCCGTCGCGCCTTTTACCACATCACTCGTACTCGCACTCGGACCCTTAGTCCTCTTACTCGGAGCACCATAAGAAACAACCCTCCTTTCACTTGAAGGTTCACCCACCTTTGATCGCGTATAAGACTCGAAACCTCTAGCCACGGCGAACAATTCAGCAAACGATTTCGCGTAGCCCCGGCTAATCTTACTCTTCAAGTCATCATTCAAGGTCCGATAGAAATCCCCCATTAACAATCGATCATTCCCCAAATACTCCGGACAAAAATGAGCATTTGCCATAAAGGTCGCCTTAAGAGTACTCAAATCCATAGATCCTTGTCGCAAATTTCGCAACTCATTGCGCAATTCCCATAAATCGGCCGAAGTCCGGAACTCCTCAAAGAATTCCTCCTTAAACTCATCCCACGATAAGGCCATAAACGTCTCACCACCGACAAGATCAATCTTACCATCCAACCAATCCCTTGCCCTACCCCGCAACAAACTCGTAGCGAGTCTCGTCTTCCTCTCGGGAGGGCAATCTATAGTACGAAAACACCCTTCGACATCCGAAATCCAAGTTGTGCTTACCAATGGATCCGGTTTTCCGTCGTACATCGGGGGTTTAGTCCTCATGAAGCTTTTAAGATAACGCTCCATTTCACTACTACATTGAAGTTCGGAATACTTCCTTTCCATTCTTTCTTCCAACCCACGCATTTGCTCCGCAACGGCGGCCGCAACTCTAGCGTTAAACTCCGCGTCGTTCGTATCGATCCCACTTCCCGTCGCCATTCTAAGGAATGCAAAATGATTAGATCACGAACGTATGAGTAAACACGCACAACCCCGACCCATCTTGCTAAGCACTCGTCGTACGTCACTCGTTAGACACGATTTGCACCCGTAATAAGGTCTGCAAGTTCTTATTACGCACGCACGCCGTATCGACTCGTTAGTACAACGACCGCCTCGCTCGATGATAATAATCAACAAAACAAAATTCCTACACATATAACATACGCAAGGAATAACATCACAACACAAACCAAAATCCTAGTTAGTTCACCTACACGCTAAGGCACTAACCAAGTTCCCGTCCGTCCCGCTTTCCTACAAATCCCGCAGCAAATAAGCATACACGAAAGTCTAAGTCTAGGCACCTATCTCAAGTCGCCTAAATCCCTTAGACCATGCTCTGATACCACTTGAAACAACCCAACCCGCATTAAAATCCGACCCATAAATTTTTTTTTTTTTTAATACGTTATAATTCATACATTAGGTCCCATTATTATTTCCAAAACGTCCTTAACACAATAATAAGTTTAATAACTCAAAACAACATTAATATTTTAAACCCTTTAATGCAACGATACATTAACGAAGTCATAAACCGAGCATGGTGATTTGGGACAACGCTACCCAAACCCTAATCAAGTACAAAAGCAAGATCTTCTAAGCAACCTAGCAAAGATCTCTAATCCCAAGCTCACCCGAACCGCCAAGCATGCAATCTGTAAAAATGTCAACAACGAGAGGGTAAGCTAACGCTTAGTGAGTGCTAACATACTACATACATATATATGTATAAAATGGACACGCCAAACAATAACAAATACCGCATACTGAACGTCCAAGCAATAAAGTAAGCTAGTCTAGGCGTACCATACAACACTAAGCACGAGCTAAGATACAACAACAATAATATACAAGTTCACCATCAACGATGCGAACAACGCCAAATAGCTACACCCGGAGGGCTAGCTACAACACAACAGTACATTAATATAATACAATAATAATAATACACAAAGTTAACCCCTTAACCTTAATCATACTAACATTGGCCGAACAAACCGAGCCTTAGTGAATTCGCACAACCCGAAATTCACTTCTCAACCATAAGATGACCGAACAACCCGAGTCATCATGAATCCGCACTACCCGAGATTCATTTCTCAACACCAAGAACCACGGTCACGGGATTATAAAATCCACCACGTCGGGGCCATACACATCTCAACCATCTCAACCCTTCGCCATTGGGTTATAACATCCAAATCACAACCACGTGTGATAACATGCACACAAACGTGTACCTCGCCAAAGGTGGCCAACCAATACGCACAACCGTGCCAATTGGACCTATACACAAGTCCATCAAATCCACCTATATGTGAAGTGAGCTCTATAATCGAGAATCACTTCACCCGACCCGTACCCATCCTACACATACATATGCACATAGGATATTAACACTCACCTTGAAGTCTTGAGAAAAGCTTCCAAGTAATCCGCAACACGTCAATGGAAAGTACCTATTCCATTATCATAAATATCACAACACAATTAGATTGGATTTACAAACCAACCCAATTCGACACTTAGTGCAAACTCGACCCAAATGCACTTCCAAGTACAAACCGCACCCAAACTTAACCAATAATCACTAACACAAGTGATAATGGTCCTAATATGCCAATTAAACTCGAACACGAGTGTTAAACACGTGTCTTGCCCATTTTGACACCGAAACCCTAGTTTTGACCCATTAAGACCAAAATCTCGTCCTTTACAAGTTTTAACACCAAAACACATTGGAATCGGTTTAACACTTCAACTTAATCCATTTTAAGTTCATAAACCTCGCTTAATCCACAATCGGGTCAAAATCATCATAAAACCCTAATTTTGACTCTAGTCAAAATTAGTCAACTTCAAGAACCCTAATTAACACCAAAACCTCAATAATCACTAACACTAGTGATTAAACACCATTAACAAGTCCTTTAAACTCAAACTTGCACACCAAACCCAAAACCCGCCAATAATCACAATAAACCCGAGTATTGGTGTTAATCTCCAATTAACAACTAAATGGGTTTCATCTAAGAATCATACAATCAAAAGCCCTAAAATTGAATGATGAACACAAAAACGAATTTCGGAGTTAGAGCTTACCACTAGTATCACCACGTAGCCAAGAACGAGGAGAACACACTTTCCAACTACGCCAAAGATTGAATCCCACTTCTTCCCTTCCAAATCACACTTTGAATCAAATGGGGTTTTATGTTTTGAGAGAAAAGTGGAAGGAAAAATGAAAAAGAAAATGATTAAATGAGATGAGTGGATGAGGTTTGAGTCTATAATCTGATCCACATGTGAAAAGACGGATTTACCCCTGAACACACCCTTTTAAAAGCTGGAAATCGGGTCTGAACCCAGACTGGTCGCGGCGCGGCCCTAATTGTCGCGGCGCGACAATGTACTGCAACTGGTACTTCTGTTTGAGCCCTCTTCTGTCCCATCTTTGCTTGATTTCTCGCGGCGCGACGGCCTCTGTCGCGGCGCGACAATAAGCTGTTTTGCTACCATTTTTGTCTAAACGAACCCTTGTCTCATTGTTCCACTCGTACGCTCTAATCCCGACTTGTTAACGCAAGTAAACCCTTCTAGGAAACCCCAAAGTGAACCTAAACCAACAACCCTTACATGCATGCGTATCCATCACCTTTTACCCATATATATACACTTATACATACATGCAATGTACACTAAGTACTCCGCGTACTTCTCGTTCTAATATATATACGTGCATTTTCACGCAACCCAAACCATAAAGGTATATCTATACATACTTTAATATCTCCATGCCCATGTATATACATATATATATGTATATATCCATTTCTCGCGTATAAAATATTCGGGTGTTACAACTCTCCCCCACTTAAGCTCGATCACGTCCTCGTGATCCTCATCGCTTAACCAAATGGACCTCACCTCACGGTTCTCGACTTAAGTCCCAATCCGACTTTCCTAAGCAATTCTTTCCAACGAATTGCCTTTTACAACTAAATCGTCACTCGCGATTTCTCAAGTTCACAATCCGAGCACTAAAACCATGCTCATTTCCCCAACATCGGGAAACTCAACCAATCTCATACCGAGATATTAATTCCTTAGTGTACTATTACCGAGTACAACACTAAAGGCAACCAAGCCTCAACCTAGGGTCTACAACCCGAAACAATGAAGACCGAACCAAACGAATCCTTACGGATATCACCAATCGTGAAACATCCCTTGTAGTGCGCAATACGACCAATACGCAACTACCGTAACATCATGATCACACGGCTAAAACCGGTAGCGTCCAAACGACTATGGAAACGCAAATCCCAAGGTGTACGAAATCAACCATCGTCACACCCGTAACCAACATGTGAGCGAAACACGGCTATCGCATCACTAATCACACAACATGGTCCTCGCGACCCCACCATCGGCGTATACAACAACCGATAGTTCACAACAAGACATGGTCCTCACGACCCCACCATTGGTATATAAACAACCAATAGTTCACAACTCAACATGGCCGAAACAACCCGAGCCAAAACACATATGGAGGATGGTCGAAACAACCCGAACCTTAGTGAATTCGCACAACCCGAAATCCACCAACCCAATCCATATATCTCATAACGAAATGACCGCACAACCCGAGTCCTCGTGAATACGCGCAAACCGATATTCACTACCACCGCCACATAGTATAACCGAGGATGGCCGTACAACCCGAGCCTTAATGAATCCGAACTACCCGACATTCACTACCTCAAACTATGAGCCCAACCAACAGGGACAATCGTATAACCCGAAATATTGTGAATACGAACAACCCGATATTCACGTTCCACAACACAACACTCTTGATGAAGTCAGCGGACCCCGAAGGTCATGCTCCACCAATCTCAATACCGGATGAAGTCAGCGGACCCGAAGATCATGCTTCACCGATCATGTACTCCCGTGATGAAGTCAGCGGACCCTAAAGATCATGCTCCATCACTCAACCGTACCATAATGAAGTCAGCGGACTCCGAAAGTCATGCTTCATCAATCAATGCCCTTTTTGGCCTCGAACGACGAGTAGCGTAACATCGCGCTCTGCTACGCCATAGTGAATCCTAACGGATAACACTAACCACTCACCATACTCGAGAAAGAAGCCACCTATATCAAACATAGGCACAAAACCATACTTCTCTGTAAGAGAATCCAACTCACACACATCCCTTAACCGAGGGATTTCACCTTGCTCACCAAACACGACCATTATCTCTTAACGAGATTTATCACATTACCACCTCGGTGGTAATTCCAATCCAAACCATAAGTACAATTTATCCGAAATCGTACTCTACCACAAATTGACCAAAACTAGGTCTCGACAAGATTTCCGGATCTACCAAAAGTATCATCCGAAATATCACACTAAAACTTCCTCGTGCGGGAGTGCGACTCCCCCACTTGGAACCACGTTCCTATATCACAACTTGTACACTCGTACAATGCTACCAAAGGTAGACTTCACCAACAATTGGGTACACACGACCCATCACCACAACTTGCTCCGACCTTGAGCATACGAAGGATTTCAATCAATCCTTAAACACTTCAAACGAAAAGTGTACCACGATTACACAAACCATACCCTCGCAATTATCCAATTGCTTTAGTTTGTCAAGTTTCACCTAGTCACTCATGTACCTACGGGTTTCTCCCGGTGCCCTAAGTACAATGTAACCACAACACAATCGGAGTCGACACCACGCTAGTAGGTATAAAAGAGGCACCTAATGTCGCGTCATAAAGACTCCATTACCAACACACATCGAGATTTTAAACACTCGATCTCTCGGGTTTTAAATCACCCGACGAACCCCATGGTTCATCATCTTCAACACACTAGAGAACGCGCGCTTAACAATCGAACACCAAAACCATTTCCGTGGCTTGGTAGAAACACTTCCCAAATACTAAGGAATGCTTGGTTGCACCAAGCCTTACGCCCTTCGTCCCAAAAATCAAACATCGGCACAGGGTACTCCCATTAGGAACGTCACCCTTAACAATAACATGCACGACACCATGCATTTAACAAATCCAAACATAAACGCCACATTAACAAATATTCAAAAGACATATTTATTAAATCGAAACGTACCTCAGCGTCTCCTTGCGGCATTCGCCGCCGCCAACTCGGGACAATCCGGCTTGCGATGTCCCTCTTTATGACAATAGTAGCACATTCCGTTATCACTTCTCGGCATTGTGCATTCCCACAACTTGTGGCCCCTAACACCACAATTGAAACACCTAGGCGCACGAGAATCCGTCGCGCCTTTTACCACATCACTCGTACTCGCACTCGGACCCTTAGTCCTCTTACTCGGAGCACCATAAGAAACAACCCTCCTTTCACTTGAAGGTTCACCCACCTTTGATCGCGTATAAGACTCGAAACCTCTAGCCACGGCGAACAATTCAGCAAACGATTTCGCGTAGCCCCGGCTAATCTTACTCTTCAAGTCATCATTCAAGGTCCGATAGAAATCCCCCATTAACAATCGATCATTCCCCAAATACTCCGGACAAAAATGAGCATTTGCCATAAAGGTCGCCTTAAGAGTACTCAAATCCATAGATCCTTGTCGCAAATTTCGCAACTCATTGCGCAATTCCCATAAATCGGCCGAAGTCCGGAACTCCTCAAAGAATTCCTCCTTAAACTCATCCCACGATAAGGCCATAAACGTCTCACCACCGACAAGATCAATCTTACCATCCAACCAATCCCTTGCCCTACCCCGCAACAAACTCGTAGCGAGTCTCGTCTTCCTCTCGGGAGGGCAATCTATAGTACGAAAACACCCTTCGACATCCGAAATCCAAGTTGTGCTTACCAATGGATCCGGTTTTCCGTCGTACATCGGGGGTTTAGTCCTCATGAAGCTTTTAAGATAACGCTCCATTTCACTACTACATTGAAGTTCGGAATACTTCCTTTCCATTCTTTCTTCCAACCCACGCATTTGCTCCGCAACGGCGGCCGCAACTCTAGCGTTAAACTCCGCGTCGTTCGTATCGATCCCACTTCCCGTCGCCATTCTAAGGAATGCAAAATGATTAGATCACGAACGTATGAGTAAACACGCACAACCCCGACCCATCTTGCTAAGCACTCGTCGTACGTCACTCGTTAGACACGATTTGCACCCGTAATAAGGTCTGCAAGTTCTTATTACGCACGCACGCCGTATCGACTCGTTAGTACAACGACCGCCTCGCTCGATGATAATAATCAACAAAACAAAATTCCTACACATATAACATACGCAAGGAATAACATCACAACACAAACCAAAATCCTAGTTAGTTCACCTACACGCTAAGGCACTAACCAAGTTCCCGTCCGTCCCGCTTTCCTACAAATCCCGCAGCAAATAAGCATACACGAAAGTCTAAGTCTAGGCACCTATCTCAAGTCGCCTAAATCCCTTAGACCATGCTCTGATACCACTTGAAACAACCCAACCCGCATTAAAATCCGACCCATAAATTTTTTTTTTTTTAATACGTTATAATTCATACATTAGGTCCCATTATTATTTCCAAAACGTCCTTAACACAATAATAAGTTTAATAACTCAAAACAACATTAATATTTTAAACCCTTTAATGCAACGATACATTAACGAAGTCATAAACCGAGCATGGTGATTTGGGACAACGCTACCCAAACCCTAATCAAGTACAAAAGCAAGATCTTCTAAGCAACCTAGCAAAGATCTCTAATCCCAAGCTCACCCGAACCGCCAAGCATGCAATCTGTAAAAATGTCAACAACGAGAGGGTAAGCTAACGCTTAGTGAGTGCTAACATACTACATACATATATATGTATAAAATGGACACGCCAAACAATAACAAATACCGCATACTGAACGTCCAAGCAATAAAGTAAGCTAGTCTAGGCGTACCATACAACACTAAGCACGAGCTAAGATACAACAACAATAATATACAAGTTCACCATCAACGATGCGAACAACGCCAAATAGCTACACCCGGAGGGCTAGCTACAACACAACAGTACATTAATATAATACAATAATAATAATACACAAAGTTAACCCCTTAACCTTAATCATACTAACATTGGCCGAACAAACCGAGCCTTAGTGAATTCGCACAACCCGAAATTCACTTCTCAACCATAAGATGACCGAACAACCCGAGTCATCATGAATCCGCACTACCCGAGATTCATTTCTCAACACCAAGAACCACGGTCACGGGATTATAAAATCCACCACGTCGGGGCCATACACATCTCAACCATCTCAACCCTTCGCCATTGGGTTATAACATCCAAATCACAACCACGTGTGATAACATGCACACAAACGTGTACCTCGCCAAAGGTGGCCAACCAATACGCACAACCGTGCCAATTGGACCTATACACAAGTCCATCAAATCCACCTATATGTGAAGTGAGCTCTATAATCGAGAATCACTTCACCCGACCCGTACCCATCCTACACATACATATGCACATAGGATATTAACACTCACCTTGAAGTCTTGAGAAAAGCTTCCAAGTAATCCGCAACACGTCAATGGAAAGTACCTATTCCATTATCATAAATATCACAACACAATTAGATTGGATTTACAAACCAACCCAATTCGACACTTAGTGCAAACTCGACCCAAATGCACTTCCAAGTACAAACCGCACCCAAACTTAACCAATAATCACTAACACAAGTGATAATGGTCCTAATATGCCAATTAAACTCGAACACGAGTGTTAAACACGTGTCTTGCCCATTTTGACACCGAAACCCTAGTTTTGACCCATTAAGACCAAAATCTCGTCCTTTACAAGTTTTAACACCAAAACACATTGGAATCGGTTTAACACTTCAACTTAATCCATTTTAAGTTCATAAACCTCGCTTAATCCACAATCGGGTCAAAATCATCATAAAACCCTAATTTTGACTCTAGTCAAAATTAGTCAACTTCAAGAACCCTAATTAACACCAAAACCTCAATAATCACTAACACTAGTGATTAAACACCATTAACAAGTCCTTTAAACTCAAACTTGCACACCAAACCCAAAACCCGCCAATAATCACAATAAACCCGAGTATTGGTGTTAATCTCCAATTAACAACTAAATGGGTTTCATCTAAGAATCATACAATCAAAAGCCCTAAAATTGAATGATGAACACAAAAACGAATTTCGGAGTTAGAGCTTACCACTAGTATCACCACGTAGCCAAGAACGAGGAGAACACACTTTCCAACTACGCCAAAGATTGAATCCCACTTCTTCCCTTCCAAATCACACTTTGAATCAAATGGGGTTTTATGTTTTGAGAGAAAAGTGGAAGGAAAAATGAAAAAGAAAATGATTAAATGAGATGAGTGGATGAGGTTTGAGTCTATAATCTGATCCACACGTGAAAAGACGGATTTACCCCTGAACACACCCTTTTAAAAGCTGGAAATTGGGTCTGAACCCAGACTGGTCGCGGCGCGGCCCTAATTGTCGCGGCGCGACAATGTACTGCAACTGGTACTTCTGTTTGAGCCCTCTTCTGTCCCATCTTTGCTTGATTTCTCGAGGCGCGACGGCCTCTGTCGCGGCGCGACAATAAGCTGTTTTGCTACCATTTTTGTCTAAACGAACCCTTGTCTCATTGTTCCACTCGTACGCTCTAATCCCGACTTGTTAACGCAAGTAAACCCTTCTAGGAAACCCCAAAGTAAACCTAAACCAACAACCCTTACATGCATGCGTATCCATCACCTTTTACCCATATATATACACTTATACATACATGCAATGTACACTAAGTACTCCGCGTACTTCTCGTTCTAATATATATACGTGCATTTTCACGCAACCCAAACCATAAAGGTATATCTATACATACTTTAATATCTCTATGCCCATGTATATACATATATATATGTATATATCCATTTCTCGCGTATAAAATATTCAGGTGTTACAATTCACCTCAATTAGGGTGTCTGTTCCATAATTCTTAGATTACCAGACTTAATAAAAAGGGGCATATTCGATTTCGATAATTCAACCATAGAATGTAGTTTCATGTACTTGTGTCTATTTTGTAAATCATTTATAAAAATTGCGCATGTATTCTCAGCCCAAAAATATAAAGGGTAAAAAGGCAAATGAAACTCACGCATATAAATATTGTAAAATAGTTAATAAAGCATTTGCATGTATTCTCAGCTCAAAAATATATATAAAAAGGGAATAATGAAACTCACCATACTGTATTTTGTAGTAAAAATACATATTACAAAACTGAATAATGCAGGGTTGGCCTCGGATTCACGACCCTATATCATTTATACATATATTAACACATATAGTGGAAATCGAACAAATTTATATATTATTAGTGATTTAATTGTTATTTTAATTAGGTGTTTTATTAATAACCTAATTAGTTATATGCATTAATATTTATTATAAAAGTATTAATAAAATTATGTTATATGTAGTAAATATAGTTTTATATATCTAATAGTTATTTGTTAAAATAATATTGATACTAGTATTATTAATAATAATAATAATATAAAATTAGTGATATTAATGTCAAAATAATAATAATGATAGTAAAAATAATGATTTTAATGAAAATGATAATTTTTCTAATAATGATAATAATAATAAAAATGATACTTTTAATAAGAACGATAGTTTTTTTTTAATGCAAATGATAATAATAATAATAATAATAATAATAAGAATAATAATAATAATAATAATAATAATAATAATAATAATAATAATAATAATAATAATAATAATAATAATAATAATAATAATACTTTTATTATGATCTTTTTAACAATAATGATAACAACAATAATATCAATAATGTTAATAATAATAATAATAAATAAATAAATAACTACCTCAAAGAAGTAGCCCTTAAAAATAATGCCCAAGTCCGGGTCTGAACCGACGACGTCCCACTAACCCGATATCTTAAACTAGGAAACCCAATAACAAAACTCGTTGTTGATCAATTGGATTCATCAAGTCCAACACTGTATAATCCATACGATTTCGCATTCCATTATTTTCATTGTCACTAGCATCCTTAAACCATAATCATAATCACTAATATCACTAATCATCTCTTTTCCATTACGATCAACAATCATCATCTAAAATCGTATCATCTCGACATCGTATAACTCAGCCTAATAACATTATTAAATCGTTAACCCAATTTCCACATCTTAATGGACTAATTTGTTAAAAGATTCAAGGTTCACGGCCCATTTTCGGCCCAACAGAATTTAAATGGGGCACGGTCCAATTATGGAAAATGAAATCAAATCCGACTTAATTTAATGGTGTCGCTAGGTCTTATGTCGATGGGATCATTCAATGAAAAGAAATAATAAAAAAAAAGATGTCATCTCCTTGGTTGTCTACTAGCTGGCATACATTATTCTTCACATCAAAATCTTTTTTTTTATTCGTAAGCAACCTTGTCATTCTCCACTAATATATTACTACGTATTATATACCCATGATATATGTTTATTAATCAACCTAGGATTCTTCTTGGACTTAATCCATAATATACTAACTCCCAATATTTTCGATGGATACAGAAAATGGAAAAACAAGTAGTCAACACAAAACAATTACTAGCTTGCAAAACGAGAAGGTTTTGTACTCCTTAACAGATGGTATATGCCGAAATATTAAACCAACTACTTGCACAAGTGGGACTAGGATTTGGTAATGAAAGAAATGGTCCCGCAATAAAGTAGCAGACATAAGGTAAATGATAGAGGTGTTGTTTGATCATTGAGCAGAGAATAAAGGCGTTCGGTTTTCATGGTTTAAGAAATCGATCTGAATTGCAGCATCAAAGAATGATTCAACCATAATCAAAAGCTTACCTAATTACTTTTTAAAAGAATGCATTCCAACTTGGTCGGCCATAAGATTCTTTCATTGTCCCACCAATATATTTAAAATGTCTTATAAAATTCACCAAAGTCATATGTGGTTCAGTTTATATATATACTTTAAATATGGGGGAGCAGCTTGTATTGGACAAAGATATAGAAGAAAATATATCGTAATTGTAGCTGCAGTAAGAGTGATCGAGTAATAATAACATAGGTGTTTAATCTTGGTTACGGTGGTGGTGAGGTGATTGTGTTGGTGATGTTTTTCAAAAAAGAAACTGAGAACAATATAGCGGTTTGTAGTTCTCATTTGAAACAGAAAAATGGTGGTGCATGGTTGGTTGTGGGTTTCACCGAACAAGGCAGAAAAGTAAATGCAGCAGCAACTCATCGTGGTTTGTGGCTGTTTTTGAATAGAAAGTATCACAGAATGGATAACATGTATCAGGTTTGATTGTAGAGGACAAAGGTTGAATTCGGTGATGATTGGTGGCTAGTGGTGATGGTAGGAATTTGTTCACGTTGGTGTAGCAAAACAGAATAATAAAAGTGGTGGTTGGTTTGGATATGGGTCGATAGAAGGCAAGAAAAAATGAAGTGGGTTTAGTGATCGTGTACCATTTAAAGTAATAGAGACGGTGAGGTGGTTTTGATGATTGATCGTGTGAGTTTTGTTGTAAGGTTTCGATTCACAACATCAAGATTTTTGGTTTATGAGTGATGGTGTCTCGATGGTTATGATTATGGTTGATCAAAGTGTTTTATCATGGTGACCAATGGTGGTTTGTTTTGAGTTGTTTTAATTAAACTCCAGTTGAGTTCAATTATTAGAAGATGATACCTATATTTTGTAATGGATATAATCGAATGGTTTTTAAATCAATAAAATAGAACGATGGGCTGTCATATACAGGTAAAGGGTGTCGACCACACTTCACAAACAGAATAGCAGACAAGAAAATAAATAACAGATTATATGACATATGCAAAGATTTACGCGTGATATATCTTGGTTTATATATATATTTTTATATTAAAAGTAAGAAAATATATTAAATAATAATAATATTTATTTTACTAATAATAATTATGATAATAATATTTATACAATGATATTAAGTTGTAATTTAATATTAATAACAATAATACTAATAATACATATATTAATATTAATATTATCATTATCATTTATCATTTTATCATTTATAATAATACAAAAGGTAATAATCATAATATTAATGTAACATCTATACTTTAACTTATAATATACTAACCTTATATTTTATTAATTATGTATTAATTATTTTATATGGTAACATATTTGAATATTTATATATGTTATAATGTACATGTAACATTAATAGTACTTAGTAATCATATATATTTATATATATATTTATTTTAAATTACACCAAATTGTTTTTCATCTTATTTTACATATTTAATTTAAATGTTCAAATCATATTTTAAAATTTTAATCATCATATATATACTTACATCTATATATGTATATATTTAATTACATATTTGTTTACAAATAAATTGTTCGTGAATCGTCGGAACTAGTCGAAGGTCAAATGGATATATGAAAATAGTTCAAAGTTTTTGATATTTAAACATTACAGACTTTGTTTATTGTGTCGGAAACATATAATGATTAAGTTTAAATTTAGTCAGAAATTCCCGGGTCATCACAGGACCTACCCGTTAAAGAAATTTCGTCCCGAAATTTGAGTGAGGTGGTCATGGCTAACAATAAGAATGTTTTCATGACCAATATGAGTTGATAATTAGAGGTTTATCATCATTGAATAATAATGATAAAATAATTCGATTATTCTAAAAATACGAATGAAGCTATCGCAAAAGAGTGAATCGAAGAAAATAAGATTTTCCTTAGCTTTTGACGTAAACAGGGTTGAATTCCGGAATTCAAGGGATTTAAAGAAAATCTTCGAAATCTAAATGAGATATGATTCTTCGATAAATGAGGAAATTAGGATCTCTCTAATTAAATGCGGAGATCTTTCTTGCTTCCTCTATCAGACATTTTACTATAAATTAACTTCTCCCGTTCCATTACTTTTACCATTCCTATACTCAATTCCTAAATTCAAAAGATTGAACAAATGCTTAATCCAGTTCAAATCCTTGTCCTCACCCTTACTATCGTAACAATCATTCTCCTTTTTCCAACTTCCACCTGACGAATCTGTTTACTTCTACTTTTACCTTGGGGGATACTATTATTAATTCTACTGTGTCTTTATATTGCTATTCATATTAATATCCCTGGTTTGAAACCTTCGTGTTGTTATTGGGTTTTATATTTTCTCTTATATTTTGGAATACATGTTTCCGTCTTCTATAATCATTGTCATTCACAGTTAATGCTCTCTCTTATTTGCGGCGATTTATACCCCCTTTCTATCTCGGAGCTTCATGCTTTTGTTTTCTTTTTGCAAGTAACGGTCAAGAATTCATAGGTGTGAAGTTTCGAATGAGCTTAATGTTCTAAACAAGAAAGAACGTATTAGCACGATTTGATTTGTCAAATTACCAGAATCACTGAGAATAGAACTATCAAGAATATATTTTCTTGATATGTTCAGAAGTTAATCAGAATGAAAGAGTTATGTAACACGACACATGATGACGTTATAATCTGTGAATCATTATGTTCCATTTAGAAATTCAGCATGACTTACTGTAATATAATCACGTTGATCAAGTGTCATTATATTATACTAACTCATGCATCATTTCCCAACATTACTTCAATAACATTCATATTTTAAGCTCGAAAGTTTACAGAATATAGAAACTAACAGTTTCTATATGATGTAACACTGATATCATGAAGTGATTAAAGATTTTGGATAATAATGAAAATATCTTCAGAAATATGGAGGATATTTATAATGAAAGATAAGATGATATCTTGGAATTTCTAATATCGATGGATGATGAAGAAGATTTATCCGTAAGGGTTTAGATTCGGAAGCAAGGTATTCGCTAAAGATTTCATCATAAACGGAATCATTTGGATTCTTTGAAGTCAAACTTATTCTTTGTGATTTGTCCATGGCTTCCCTCATAGTTTCGCATAATCCTCTTTTCGGTACTAAATTTTCTATTGAGTGTTTCCAATACTCCATTTTTTATCATCAAACTTTCGATAGTTAAGGTCGTGTACAGTTTGTGCTGCTGTATTCAGCTTTTTCAGAATTTGTGGTATTGATTTGTAGACTAGGTGCTGTTCAAAATTTCAGAATTGAAGATCATGATTTTAAGAGGTACATGTTATATATATATATATATATATATATATATATATATATATATATATATATATATATATATAACTGTTGTTGTAAAATTGTTGCGAGATTCGAAATAATGATTGCTAATTCCCGGTATTTGGTATGGCAATACTCGTTACAAGATGTGGATGAGTATACGATAGGGTTTCAATGAATATAATAATTTTCAGAAAATCAAAGATCAACGGAGTTGCTGGTACATCTTCTGATAATGTCGTGGAATATAAAAGGTTCCTCGGTAACAATAAAAGAGTACACATATATATCAAGGTTATAATAAGGTTGTTTTGAACGAAAAGTTGAAGTTGACTTGCTGGAGCTGTGATAAAATTTGCTATTTTGAAAGGGATTACCAAGTTATTTTGGGTAATAATAATGCTAAAGGAACTAACAAAGATACGGGTTAAACGTTTTACTCAGGTTCCGAGTGTTTTCAGGTGCATAACTATATGCGTCAATCTCTTCTTCCGTAGATGAAGTGCGGTTGGTTCATACTCTCGATTGAGGTGTTTTCAAGAATCATGAAAGGTTTGAACGTAGATTGTAATTGTCAAAATACAAATGAGATTTAAGATGAAATCAAGTGGCAAACTTGAAGAATTGTTGAGTTTCATATGTTATAATCAATATTTTAATTCATTTTAATTGTCCAATGTTGGTAGTCTTCAGTTGATAGTCTATAGTTAGCAATTCAATAATTCATATATAGTTAAATATATAATATTCGAATTAATCAATATGTATCGTGACCCGTGTACATGTCTCAGAATCGATCACAACTCATATTATATATATTATTGTAGAATCAACCTCAACCATGTATAGAGAACTCGTTCATTACTGCATATAGAGTGTCTATGGTTATTCCAAATAATATATATAAATGCGTCGATATGATATGTTAAAACCTTGTATACGTGTCCCGATATTTAAAATGCGTAAAGTAAATAACAAAAATTAAATAACGATAAATAAAATGCGTAAAGTAAATAACAGAAATTAAATGACGATAAATAAAATTGAGAGAATGTAAATTGCGATAATTAAATTGCGATAAATAAAATGTAATCAGTTAGCTAGGAACAATTAGCTTGGAACAGTTAGCGTGGATTCTTAACAAAATTTCTCATAGTTAATTTGTTTGTTTCCAACAAATTTTATTTTGTCAAATGTTTTCTTCATTATGCCACTCGTTGGATTCTGATAAATCAAAATCCCAATATGAAATTGGATGAATATGGTTATTCTGTGTTGAACGGATTTGTATATCGGTGGATGTAAGTATGATATTAAATGACTATTGAATCTGATTTGAAGAATGTACAGTGTAACTTATTAATGTGATATCTAAATATTCCTCGGGTATTACCTACCCATTAAAATATTTTCATTATTAATAGTTTGTACAAAAGAATTTTTAATTACAATCGTTATGAAAAATATATATACATATATATTTTCTTCAGATGATATCATAGATTTAATGAGTTAATATGATATTAAACTCATTTGAGTCACGTTTGAACAAGAATATATAATCTCTAAATCATTAGAGATTACATATTCGCCATGTTGAACGAAGATAAAAGATGCAGAACGTCATGTAGAATGATGATTATGCTCGGGGTACCAATTGTGATGTTGAGGCGTGTGTTGTTGTGGTTTGTGTTGTTGCTGGTGGTACAGTTGATGCCGTTGATGTTGTTGAAGCTGGTACATTTTTGCATCATATTTTCCAAGGCTACAACTCGGGTGCGAAACTCATTGACTTTATTACTCCGGGATGATTGTCGATATGAACGAGCGAATGAATAAGGTTTTGAATCTGCCTTGTGATATAGTCGTGGCGAGATACTCTGGAAATGAGAGAGAAAATAGTGTTACGAACAGGTTCGCCGGTAAGTTCTTCAAGTTCTTCACTAAAAGTGCAGGTTGGTGAGTGGAAAGGATCGCCTTCTTCTCGTCTCCATTGATTTAGTCTACTATGAAACCATCAGATGAATTGGGGATGGCTGATTAGTTGATTCATTCCGGTGACACTGCTTTCAGAGCTCGAGTGAAACTCTATGTCGGAATAGCTGTCGGAATAACTATCGGAATAGTTATCAAAATCTAAGGGACTCGAACTGGTTGAGGGACTCATCTCGTACGATTAGATGAAGGATTTTCGATAAGGAATAGAATAGGATGTAGATTAGTACCCTGCAATACATAATTTACATATGCATATTTAATACTAAAATCCCATAAGTTACGGAAGAATTTACGGAAGATGTCAGGCAAAGGTAACAATAACAAATACGCTAAGATATGAATTTATCTATACACTGTCTATGCAATAGAGGCAGTACGACGTGTCTAGACTAAGAATAATAAGCAAGTGATTCCCTAAAAATGATAAGCAGATGATTCCCGACAAAAACGATAAGCAAAACTTTTGACATGCAGACACGGTCGAAGTCCAGACTCAGTAATGCATCCTAACGACTATCAGTTAGACACACTAATGCAAGACCCGGTTCGCTAAGACCACCGCTCTGATACCAACTGTAAAGACCCGTCCTAATCCATCCGGAAAAAGTCCACATCGATTATAAACGATTCACATTAGTTGATTACATCGCGAGGTACTTGACCTCTATATGATACATTTTACAAATATTGCATTCGTTTTTTAAAAGACAATATTTCATTACATCGAAAGTTGACGGCATGCATACCATTTTATAATATATCTAACTATAATTGATTTAATAATAATCTTGATGAACTCAACGACTCGAATGCAACGTCTTTTGAAATATGTCATGAATGACTCCAAGTAATATCTTTAAAATGAGCAAGTACACAGCGGAAGATTTCTTTCATACCTGAGAATAAACATGCTTTAAAGTGTCAACCAAAAGGTTGGTGAGTTCATTAGTTTAACATAAATAATCATTTCATAATTTTAATAGACCACAAGATTTCATATTTCCATTTCTCATAAACATACGTCCCATGCATAGAGACAAAAATATCATTCATATGGATTGAACACCTAGTAACCGACATTCACAATATGCATATAAGAATATCCCCATCAATCCGGGATCCTCCTTCGGACATGATATAAATTTCGAAATACTAAAGCATCCGGTACTTTGGATGGGGCTTGTTGGACCCGATAGATCTATCTTTAGGATTCGCGTCAATTAGGGTGTCTGTTCCCTAATTCTTAGATTACCAGACTTAATAAAAAGGGGCATATTCGATTTCGATAATTCAACCATAGAATGTAGTTTCACGTACTTGTGTCTATTTTGTAAATCATTTATAAAAATTGCGCATGTATTCTCAGCCCAAAAATATAAAGGGTAAAAAGGCAAATGAAACTCACGCATATAAATATTGTAAAACAGTTAATAAAGCATTTGCATGTATTCTCAGCCCAAAAATATATATAAAAAGGGAATAATGAAACTCACCATACTGTATTTTGTAGTAAAAATACATATTACAAAACTGAACAATGCAGGGTTGGCCTCGGATTCACGACCCTATATCATTTATACATATATTAACACATATAGTGGAAATCGAACAAATTTATATATTATTAGTGATTTAATTATTATTTTAATTAGGTGTTTTATTAATAACCTAATTAGTTATATGCATTAATATTTATTATAAAAGTATTAATAAAATTATGTTATATGTAGTAAATATAGTTTTATATATCTAATAGTTATTTGTTAAAATAATATTGATACTAGTATTATTAATAATAATAATAATATAAAATTAGTGATATTAATGTCAAAATAATAATAATGATAGTAAAAATAATGATTTTAATGAAAATGATAATTTTTCTAATAATGATAATAATAATAAAAATGATACTTTTAATAAGAATGATAGTTTTTTTTAATGCAAATGATAATAATAATAATAATAATAAGAATAAGAATAATAATAATAATAATAATAATAATAATAATAATAATAATAATATTAATAATAATAATATAATAATAATAATAATAATAATAATAATAATAATAATAATAATAATAATAATAATAATAATAATAATAATAATAATAATAATACTTTTATTATGATCTTTTTAACAATAATGATAACAACCATAATATCAATAATGTTAATAATAATAATAATAAATAAATAAATAACTACCTCAAAGAAGTAGCCCTTAAAAATAATGCCCAAGTCCGGGTCTGAACCCACGACGTCCCACTAACCTGATATCTTAAACTAGGAAACCTAATAACAAAACCCGTTGTTGATCAATTGGATTCATCAAGTCCAACACTGTATAATCCATACGATTTCGCATTCCATTATTTTCATTGTCATTAGCATCCTTAAACCATAATCATAATCACTAATATCACTAATCATCTCTTTTCTATTACGATCAACAATCATCATCTAAAATCGTATCATCTCGACATCGTATAACTCAGCCTAATAACATTATTAAATCGTTAACCCAATTTCCACATCTTAATGGACTAATTTGTTAAAAGATTCAAGGTTCACGACCCATTTTCAGCCCAACAGAATTTAAATGGGGCACGGTCCAATTATGGAAAATGAAATCAAATCCGACTTAATTTAATGGTGTCGCTAGGTCTTATGTCGATGGGATCATTCAACGAAAAGAAATAATAAAAAAAAAGATGTCATCTCCTTTGTTGTCTACTAGCTGGCATACATTATTCTTCACATCAAAATCTTTTTTTTTATTCGTAAGCAGCCTTGTCATTCTCCACTAATATATTACTACGTATTATATACCCATGATATATGTTTATTAATCAACCTAGGATTCTTCTTGGACTTAATCCATAATATACTAACTCCCAATATTTTCGATGGATACAGAAAATGGAAAAACAAGTAGTCAACACAAAACAATTACTAGCTTGCAAAACGAGATGGTTTTGTACTCCTTAACAGATGGTATATGCCGAAATATTAAACCAACTACTTGCACAAGTGGGACTAGGATTTGGTAATGAAAGAAATGGTCCCGCAATAAAGTAGCAGACATAAGGTAAATGATAGAGGTGGTGTTCGATCATTGAGCAGAGAATAAAGGCGTTCGGTTTTCATGGTTTAAGAAATTGATCCGAATTGCAGCATCAAAGAATGATTCAACCATAATCAAAAGCTTGCCTAATTACTTTTTAAAAGAATGCATTCCAATTTGGTCGGCCATAAGCTTCTTTCATTGTCTCACCAATATATTTAAAATGTCTTATAAAATTCAACAAAGCCATATGTGGTTCAGTTTATATATATACTTTAAACATGGGGGAGCAGCTTGTATTGGACAAAGATATAGAAGAAAATATATCGTAATTGTAGCTGCAGTAAGAGTGATCGAGTAATAATAACATAGGTGTTTAATCTTGGTTACGGTGGTGGTGAGGTGATTGTGTTGGTGATGTTTTTCAAAAAAGAAACTGAGAACAATATAGCGGTTTGTAGTTCTCATTTGAAACAGAAAAATGGTGGTGCATGGTTGGTTGTGGGTTTCACCGAACAAGGCAGAAAAGTAAACGCAGCAGCAACTCATCGTGGTTTGTGGCTGTTTTTGAATAGAAAGTATCACAGAATGGATAACATGTATCGGGTTTGATTGTAGAGGACAAATTTTGAATTCGGTGATGATTGGTGGCTAGTGGTGATGGTAGGAATTTGTTCACGTTGGTGTAGCAAAACAGAATAATAAAAGTGGTGGTTGGTTTGGATATGGGTCGATAGAAGGCAAGAAAAAATGAAGTGGGTTTAGTGATCGTGTACCATTTAAAGTAATAGAGACGGTGAGGTGGTTTTGATGATTGATCATGTGAGTTTTGTTGTAAGGTTTCGATTCACAACATCAAGATTTTTGGTTTATGAGTTATGGTGTCTCGATGGTTATGATTATGGTTGATCAAAGTGTTTTATCATGGTGACCAATGGTGGTTTGTTTTGAGTTGTTTTAATTAAACTCCAGTTGAGTTCAATTATTAGAAGCTGATACCTATATTTTGTAATGGATATAATCGAATGGTTTTTAAATCAATAAAATAGAACGATGGGCTGTCATATACAGGTAAAGGGTGTCGACCACACTTCACAAACAGAATAGCAGACAGGAAAATAAATAACAGATTATATGACATATACAAAGATTTACGCGTGATATATCTTGGTTTATATATATATTTTTATATTAAAAGTAAGAAAATATATTAAATAATAATAATATTTATTTTACTAATAATAATTATGATAATAATATTTATACAATGATATTAAGTTGTATTTTAATATTAATAACAATAATACTAATAATACAAATATTAATATTAATATTATCATTATCATTTATCATTTATCATTTATAATAATACAAAAGGTAATAATCATAATATTAATGTAACATCTATACTTTAACTTATAATATACTAACCTTATATTTTATTAATTATGTATTACTTATTTTATATGGTAACATATTTGAATATTTATATATGTTATAATGTACATGTAACATTAATAGTACTTAGTAATCATATATATTTATATATATATTTATTTTAAATTACACCAAATTGTTTTTCATCTTATTTTACATATTTAATTTAAATGTTCAAATCATATTTTAAAATTTTAATCATCATATATATACTTACATCTATATATGTATATATTTAATTACATATTTGTTTACAAATAAATTGTTCGTGAATCGTCGGTACTAGTCGAAGGTCAAATGGATATATGAAAACAGTTCAAAGTTTTTGATATTTAAACATTACAGACTTTGCTTATTGTGTCGGAAACATATAATGATTAAGTTTAAATTTAGTCAGAAATTCCCGGGTCATCACACAAATCATTGAAGATCGAAACATTTTCTAATACTTTTAAAAGATGTGACGACATCTGATGAAGGTATAATAAAAGATCTACGGGTGGGGAAAGGGAGAATCTATTAGAAAGAACCTCATATTCCCGCTTTTTGCTTGAGGACAAGCAAAGCCAAGTGTGGGGTATTTGATATCGGCCAAAAAGTCACATTTTTACCCTCAATATTAAGCCGTAGAACAATAAAGATTTAAAATTTGTTGGCAAAATTATTGCTTTTTCGGTTGATTTTGTAGATTAAGTAATTACGAAGGCGATGCAAAAGGAATCAAGTAAAACGGAGCTAAAACGAAGATTCTAGAGCGAAAACGGTGAAAGACAAGAAATCAAGTTACGATCCAGTGAAATCAGCTGACCAGGCAGACCAAACGGCTTGCCAAACGGCCAGAGAAAACGGGCAACTTATGAAATGTCCCGTTCATATTGATTATAAATGTTCCATATTAATTGATTTCGTTGCGAGGTTTTGACCTCTATATGAGACGTTTTTCAAAGACTGCATTCATTTTTAAAACAACAATAACCTTTATTTTATCAATAAAGGTTTTAAAAACATTACGTAGATTATCAAATAATGATAATCGAAAATATACTGTTTACACACGACCATTACATAATGGTTTACAATAGAAATATATTACATCGACATATGTTTCTTGAATGCAGTTTTTACACAATATCATACAAACATGGACTCCAAATCTTGTCCTTATTTTAGTATGCAATAGCGGAAGCTTTTAGTTTTCACCTGAGAATAAACATGCTTTAAACGTCAACAAAAATATTGGTGAGTTATATGTTTAACCTATATATATCAAATCATAACAATAGACCACAAGATTTCATATTTCAATACAGATCCCATACATAGAGATAAAAATCATTCATATGGTGAACACCTGTTAACCGACATTAACAAGATGCATATATAAGAATATCCCCATCATTCCGGGACACCCTTCGGATATGATATAAATTTCGAAGTACTAAAGCATCCGGTACTTTGGATGGGGTTTGTTAGGCCCAATAAATCTATCTTTAGGATTCGCGTCAATTAGGGTGTCTGTTCCCTAATTCTTAGATTACCAGAATTAATAAAAAGGGGCATATTCGATTTCGATAATTCAACCATAGAATGTATTTTCACATACTTGTGTCTATTTTGTAAATCATTTATAAAACCTGCATGTATTCTCATCCCAAAAATATTAGGTTTTAAAAGTGGGACTATAACTCACTTTCGCAGATATTTCCTTCCTCGGAAATAAGACTTGGCCACGGATCGATTCATGAACCTATACAAATATGTACATATATATCAAAGTATGATCAAAATATATGTTTTAAAGATTTGAGTGTATTAAGTCAGCTGTCCTCGTTAGTAACCTACAACTAGTTGTCCACAGTTAGATGTACAGAAATAAATCGATATATATTATCTTGAATCAATCCACGACCCAGTGTATACATGTCTCTGGCTAGATCACAACTCAAAGTATATATATTTTTGGAATCAACCTCAACCCTGTATAGCTAACTCCAACATTACTGCATATAGAGTGTCTATGGTTGTTCCAAATAATATATATACATGGGTCGATATGATATGTCAAAGCATTTACATACGTGTCTATGGTATCCCAAGATTACATAATATATTAAAATACATGTATAATACAATATAAGTTAGCTAGGATATGATTTGTATAGATTTGTTAAACATTTCCCGTTAGCTAAAAAGATCAAAAATATCGAATCTTGTTTTATCCATAACTTCTTCATTTTAAATCCGTTTTGAGTGAATCAAATTGCTATGGTTTCATATTGAACTATAATTTAAGAATCCAAACAGAAAAAGTATAGGTTTTGTAATAACCCGAATTTTTCCGTTAACTTTTCTTTGAGAACTTAACAACCGTTGCTTAAAACTTACAATTTTGTATGTATTTTTTTTTAAATATACTATTATTAATATTGGTTATATTTTATTTTTTTAAAACACTACGGTTAGTGAAAATGAGAAAAATATATTTTAAGACAACAAAACGTATGATTATTAATTTTAATAGTTATTATGTTATATAATAATTGAATTTTGAAAATCAACTGTATTATTTAGGATATTCTTAAACCAAACGCGAGAAAATTAGTTTAAACATTCATGTTTTCAGTATCTAATTTAAAAATATAATAAATAAGTATTTTATGAAACACATCAACTAAGTATAACGTCAAGATTCTAAAAGGTTTTGAACAATATATAAATGTATTTTTTTAAATACAAAATAAATCAATTAAGTAAATCATATTAAAGTAAAATACATTGGGTTTTAGATAACGGATAAGAATTTAATAGAACCCGTGACCATACAGTTAAAAATTGTGACATCTATAATTATAATTGCAAATAGATATAATACCCGTGTTTATCAAATTATTACACCCGTGATATCTTATAACTACCCGTGACTACTACAGTTTAAACCGTGACTTCCCTTTTCTACTTATATTTCTGATCTAGATTCATTTCACCAAACAAACACACATATGTATCTATCTTATTCTCTTATCAAGAACACCCATTACTATTCATCATCATCATCAATCTTTCATCCTCAAGAACACCTTCAATAATCACTTGATCATAAAATCGTTTACATATTCGGACTCCTCTCGAAGAGCTCTACACATCTATACCAATAATTTCTTGATTAGGGTAAGTTTCAAAAACTCTAATTTTTGGGTTTTCATGTTTTTGTTACATTTTAGGGTAGATATAGTGTCTAGTGCTCAAGTCCTTGTATGTATGCATGATAGTATTCGTTAATTTGATCGTTTGATGACTTTTTGATGAATCACGAATTTGTTTTGTGTGAGGTCAGAAACTTAAACTTGTTGAATGTATAATATTATGAGATAATCAGAATCCTCTTGAAAAACTAATAAGTTTGGGCTTTGGAATTTCGAATTTTCGTTACCGTATGCTCATGTTATGCTTAATTGAAGTTTTAACTCGTTTTTATGAATGATCACGTTTTTGAATAATATGCTATTGATATGAACATGATATTTTCAGTTTATGAAATAATTATAAATGAAATCCTTGTGAAAAATTAATAAGTTTGCTCTTTTGAATCGCATATTTTCGCTATGTATAACTCAAGTTATGATCAATTGAATTATCGTTGTGTTTTATGCATTAATCTGAAAACTGGTATTGATTGGTGATGAATTGGTTTATGTATGTTACATGGTTGAAAAGACAAGTGAAAAACACTCAAGATAGACTCGGATATCATGTTAATTGGATTTTTAAAACTCCCGTTATGCTTAATTGATTATTAGACCCGACTTTTGTTGATCAACGTTTTAAACAGATGAAAAACGCCATTTAAATTGATTTCTGGATTATGAGCTGAGGATTTTTGAAAATTATATGATTAGTACTTCACTTTTCATGTAGAGTATGCATGCTAATTGTTCCTAGATGTTCGGTTATATGCGTTTGAATATGACCTCCTGAAACGAATTGAATCTGTCCAAAAAATTTGCAGCGAATGACATAACTTGATTTGTAAATGGACTTAGGACTTGTGCTTCTAGTATGTGGTTATTTACATGTTGTTGCACATATGTCATTTGTATGTTAGCTTCTGAAACCGTTGTTTTCTATGCGTTATATGTGTTACAAAACAACATGTCTAAATTCTATCCAAATCAGGAAGTCCATAGTATTTTGTAAAACTGTATGAATTGGCTATATGAATTGCTTAGATTTATTTACCAGTGATTATTTGTGATGTTTGTGGCCATCTCCAATTGGCCGTTCGTCGTTTTCATTTTTCTAGAATAAATGGCAGAATTTACAAAACTGGCGCGCGCTGAAAATTTTCTGAAAAACTGTCGGGCGCATTTGAGACTGCTGCAATTTTTCTATTTTGACTTAGAGTCTGATCTCTGGATATGTTTTAGGAATTTGAGTTACGGAGATTTTGGCATGTATTTTAACTCAAACGGACCTGTACTTATTTTTATAAAAATTCTGGAAGTTGACTACATTATTTAAGCTAAATATTATGTGTAATTGACTTTGTTTGACCAAATGGGTTTAATGGGTCAAAATGGGTAACGATCAGTGTAGAAAATTCCCAAATGTTGATTTAAGTAAGTTTAAAGGTTGTGGTGTTTAAAAAATAAGTTGTGGCATGTTTTGGTCAAAATGGGTATTTATGATCCATTTGGGTCATACGAGCCTACTTTGACCCATATGCGAAATTTTGAGAACCAAAGGTATGTAACACATCCCGTATATTGATTTAAGTATGTTTGTAAGTTTTGGTGCTTTAAAAATGAGTTTGGGTCAAATTTGGTTTAAAGAAAGTTTTATGACTCATTCGGATCAAACGTGCATAAATTGACCCATATGCATAATTTTGGAAAACGAAAATCACCAACACATCTAAAATGTCATTTTTGAGTTGTGATAAAAATTTGATTAAGTCAGGTCAGCTGGATTCAAATTTGGATCGTCAACCGAAAATTTTAGTATTTTAACAAAATTGTCAAAATGACTCTCGGACCTAATTTGAGGACTCGCAAGTTGAAATCAGTTAAGTTTAGATAAAAACTATTATTTGTTATTGAAAGTATTTGCGACAAACTTTAAAACAATATATTATTTGTATAATTTTGTTGAGTCTAAACAGGTATAAAACAAGCGAGAAAATGGGCAATTGTTGCTGATTTTGAACACTTAACGAAAATTTTATCAGCATTTTATGTTTCGGGAGACTGTTTTTGCGAGGTCATAACTTTAAAACCGTAACTCCGTTTTTGTCAAATAAACTGTCTATAGAAAGGTGGGATGACATAATTTCCAATGGTCACGACCTAAGGTATTATATCAAATTTGGTAGGACCCGGAATCAGCTGCAAAATACTAAAAAATACATATATGTAAATAATATAAATTTTTCTAAGTAAAAATGAATAACTTAAGTTTGACCTATGTTTGACTACTTGACCAACTTGTGTAATTTTATGCGGTTGTTGACTTGTGTTAACCATGTTGACTATGTTTGACTTGCGTTTGACTTACATTTGACTTACTTTGACTTGCGTTGACTTTTGTTGACTTTTGCTAAATTTTGCTAAATTTATGAGTCGGACTTGAGCAATAGGACTATACGAACCCTATGACCTGACCTAGCTTGTTAGACATTTATTAACCAACATATATTCTTTAGGATGAGGTCTACGGTTACTTGCATTCCGAGTATTGGTTACATCTACGTGAATTGTTTATTGGGCTACAAAGGTGAGTTTCATTTGCTCCCTTTTTAATTGCTTTTGCAATATATATTTTTGGGCTGAGAATACATGCGTTGTTTTATAAATGTTTTACGAAATAGGCACAAGTACTGAAACTAATTCTATGTGGGTTTAAACCAGAAATATACCCTTAGCTTGGTAACATTAAACTACTTGTCTATGTACGGTAGGCGCGAATCCTAAAGATAGATCTATTGGGTCTGACAAACCCCATCCTGACTATGGGATGCTTTAGTACTTCGAGGTTATTTTAAACACACCTGATCTGGTGTACTTCAGAGGGTAAAACATGAATGTTAAGGCTTGTTACCGGGTGCCTACAACTTATAGAATACTTTTATGCACTTGCGAGTGTACATATATTTATAAACGGAAATCTTGTGGTCTATTGAAACTATTGATAACTATTGTTATGATAAACCTATGAACTCACCAACCTTTTGGTTGACACTTTTAGCATGTTTATTCTCAGGTTTTTCAAAAGTGCTTCCGCTGTCTGCTTGCTATTTGCTCAAGGTGCTGCATGGAGTCTTTTATGCCATATTTTCAAAAAGACATTGCATTCAAATATTATTGTTATAATCTGTTATTAAATAAATTGATGATTTAGTCATTTTGTATAAGTTGTCATATATATTTGGGATATGTCTATATTTTGGTAAACTTTCTATGTATAGAAAGTATGTTTTAAAAAAAAAAAAAATGAATGCAATGTTTTATCAAAACGTATCATATAGAGGTCAAAATCTCGCTGTGGGACCGTAGATAACGTACCGCGTCCATAGAGATTTTGGCGGGTCGTTAGAGATGGTATCAGAGCGTTGGTTCTAGGGAATTAGGTGCATTAATGTGTCTGACCTGGACCGTTAGGATACATTAGTGATCTAGTCTAGAACCGTGTCGTTACACTTATATGTCATTATGTGCATATTCTGATATTAATATAATATTATTATTACTATCGGTGAGAAAGTATTTCTCCCTTTGATTACAAGCCTTCTCATGCTCAAACGAGTTCATTTTCAACACCCCGGTCATTGAAAAACCAGGAAGCGTCATTCAGGACTTTCGAAATTTTCGACATTCCTACATGAGTTATTACTTATATATTTTTATAGATATCATATGTGTTATATTAGGTGCTTATATGCTTCGATTCAGAAACTCCTGACATCTCGAATTGTAAATCGGAAGAAGTCTTATCCGACTCACGAAGATTCTCAATAGTTTCAAAGACATTCTTATGTCATTACCCTTTCAATATTATTAAATTAATTAAATATTATATTCTCGTACTATTTTTAGTGCACCCCTTTTTGAAATCATTTTGATTTATAAATTTTGAAAAACGACACTTGTTTTATATCCATAAATATTTTCGAGTAATGTTAGAATGGAAGCATGAGTTAGTGTAATATAATGACGCTTGATCAACGTGGTTATATTACGGTAAGTCATGTGGAAGTTTTAATGGAACGTGATGGTGGTAATGCTTGATCAACTTTACTTTCACCACGTACCATGTTACATAAATCCTTTATTTTTTTTTGCTGACATCTGAATATACTGAGACTCTATATGTGACATCATTCGAGTCACCCGTAATTTCCTTCTCATCTCTGTCATATCACACTTGCACTCCGAGCAGTTTATTCAAAGGTATTCGTATCAAAAGACTATGATCTCGTTTTACCTACAAGATGCTCGATCTTTCTACGTCAAGACGAGCATTTCTATCCTCACTTGTTTCTTAAACGCCGTTTAATCACACCAACTAAAATTTCGGGACGAAATTTTCTTTAAGGGGTAGGTAATGTAATAACCCGACTTTTTCCGTTAACTTTTCGTTGAGAACTTAACAACCGTTGCTTAAAACTTACAATTTTGTATGTATTTTTTTTTAAATATACTATTATTAATATTGGTTATATTTTATTTTTTTAAAACACTACGGTTAGTGAAAACGAGAAAAATATATTTTAAGACAACAAAACGTATGATTATTAATTTTAATAGTTATTATGTTATATAATAATTGAATTTTGAAAATCAACTGTATTATTTAGGATATTCTTAAACTAAACGCGAGAAAATTAGTTTAAACATTCATGTTTTCAGTATTTAATTTAAAAATATAATAAATAAGTATTTTATGAAACACATCAACTAAGTATAACGTCAAGATTCTAAAAGGTTTTGAACAATATATAAATGTATTTTTTTAAATACAAAATAAATCAATTAAGTAAATCATATTAAAGTAAAATACATTGGGTTTTAGATAACGGATAAGAATTTAATAGAACCCGTGACCATACAGTTAAAAATTGTGACATCTATAATTATAATTGCAAATAGATATAATACCCGTGTTTATCAAATTATTACACCCGTGATATCTTATAACTACCCGTGACTACTACAGTTTAAACCGTGACTTCCCTTTTCTACTTATATTTATGATCTAGATTCATTTCACCAAACAAACACACATATGTATCTATCTTATTCTCTTATCAAGAACACCCATTACTATTCATCATCATCATCAATCTTTCATCCTCAAGAACACCTTCAATAATCACTTGATCATAAAATTGTTTACATATTCGGACTCCTCTCGAAGAGCTCTACACATCTATACCAATAATTTCTTGATTAGGGTAAGTTTCAAAAACTCTAATTTTTAGGTTTTCATGTTTTTGTTACATTTTAGGGTAGATATAGTGTCTAGTGCTCAAGTCCTTGTATGTATGCATGATAGTATTCGTTAATTTGATCGTTTGATGACTTTTTGATGAATCACGAATTTGTTTTGTGTGAGGTCAGAAACTTAAACTTGTTGAATGTATAATATTATGAGATAATCAGAATCCTCTTGAAAAACTAATAAGTTTGGGCTTTGGAATTTCGAATTTTCGTTACCGTATGCTCATGTTATGCTTAATTGAAGTTTTAACTCGTTTTTATGAATGATCACGTTTTTGAATAATATGCTATTGATATGAACATGATATTTTCAGTTTATGAAATAATTATAAATGAAATCCTTGTGAAAAATTAATAAGTTTGCTCTTTTGAATCGCATATTTTCGCTATGTATAACTCAAGTTATGATCAATTGAATTATCGTTGTGTTTTATGCATTAATCTGAAAACTGGTATTGATTGGTGATGAATTGGTTTATGTATGTTACATGGTTGAAAAGACAAGTGAAAAACACTCAAGATAGACTCGGATATCATGTTAATTGGATTTTTAAAACTCCCGTTATGATTAATTGATTATTAGACCCGACTTTTGTTGATCAACGTTTTAAACAGATGAAAAACGCCATTTAAATTGATTTCTGGATTATGAGCTGAGGATTTTTGAAAATTATATGATTAGTACTTCACTTTTCATGTAGAGTATGCATGCTAATTGTTCCTAGATGTTCGGTTATATGCGTTTGAATATGACCTCCTGAAACGAATTGAATCTGTCTAAAAAATTTGCAGCGAATGACATAACTTGATTTGTAAATGGACTTAGGACTTGTGCTTCTGGTATGTGGTTATTTACATGTTTTTACACATATGTCATTTGTATGTTAGCTTCTGAAACCGTTGTTTGCTATGCGTTATATGTGTTACAAAACAACATGTCTAAATTCTATCCAAATCAGGAAGTCCGTAGTATTTTGTAAAACTGTATGAATTGGCTATATGAATTGCTTAGATTTATTTACCAGTGATTATTTGTGATGTTTGTGGCCATCTCCAATTGGCCGTTCGTCGTTTTCATCTTTCTAGAATAAATGGCAGAATTTACAAAACTGGCACGCGCTGAAAATTTTCTGAAAAACTGTCGGGCGCATTTGAGACTGCTGCGATTTTTCTATTATGACTTAGAGTCTGACCTCTGGATATGTTTTAGGACTTTGAGTTACGGAGATTTTGGCGTGTATTTTAAGTCAAACGGACCTGTACTTATTTTTATAAAAATTCTGGAAGTTGACTACATTATTTAAGCTAAATATTATGTGCAATTGACTTTGTTTGACCAAATGGGTTTAATGGGTCAAAATGGGTAACGATCAGTGTAGAAAATTCCCAAACGTTGATTTAAGTAAGTTTAAAGGTTGTGGTGTTTAAAAAATAAGTTGTGGCATGATTTGGTCAAAATGGGTATTTATGATCCATTTGGGTCATACGAGCCTACTTTGACCCATATGCGAAATTTTGAGAACCAAAGGTATGTAACACATCCCGTATATTGATTTAAGTATGTTTGCAAGTTTTGGTGCTTTAAAAATGAGTTTGGGTCAAATTTGGTTTAAAGAAAGTTTTATGACTCATTCGGATCAAACGTGCATAAATTGACCCATATGCATAATTTTGGAAAACGAAAATCACCAACACATCTAAAATGTCATTTTTGAGCTGTGATAAAAATTTGATTAAGTCAGGTCAGCCGGATTCAAATTTGGATCGTCAACCGAAAATTTTAGTATTTTAACAAAATTGTCAAAATGACTCTCGGACCTAATTTGAGGACTCGCAAGTTGAAATCAGTTAAGTTTAGATAAAAACTATTATTTGTTATTGAAAGTATTTGCGACAAACTTTAAAACAATATATTATTTGTATAATTTTGTTGAGTCTAAACAGGTATAAAACAAGCGAGAAAATGGGCAATCGTTGCTGATTTTGAACACTTAACAAAAATTTTATCAGCATTTTATGTTTCGGGAGACTGTTTTTGCGAGGTCATAACTTTAAAACCGTAACTCTTTTTTTGTCAAATAAACTGTCTATAGAAAGGTGGGATGACATAATTTCCAATGGTCACGACCTAAGGTATTATATCAAATTTGGTAGGATCCGGAATCAGCTGCAAAATACTAAAAAATACATATATGTAAATAATATAAATTTTTCTAAGTAAAAATGAATAACTTAAGTTTGACCTATGTTTGACTACTTGACCAACTTGTGTAATTTTATGCGGTTGTTGACTTGTGTTAACCATGTTGACTGTGTTTGACTTGCGTTTGACTTACATTTGACTTACTTTGACTTGCGTTGACTTTTGTTGACTTTTGCTAAATTTTGCTAAATTTATGAGTCGGACTTGAGCAATAGGACTATACGAACCCTATGACCTGACCTAGCTTGTTAGACATTTATTAACCAACATATATTCTTTAGGATGAGGTCTACGGTTACTTGCATTCCGAGTATTGGTTACATCTACGTGAATTGTTTATTGGGCTACAAAGGTGAGTTTCATTTGCTCCCTTTTTAATTGCTTTTGCAATATATATTTTTGGGCTGAGAATACATGCGTTGTTTTATAAATGTTTTACGAAATAGGCACAAGTACTGAAACTAATTCTATGTGGGTTTAAACCAGAAATATACCCTTAGCTTGGTAACATTAAACTACTTGTCTATGTACGGTAGGCGCGAATCCTAAAGATAGATCTATTGGGTCTGACAAACCCCATCCTGACTATGGGATGCTTTAGTACTTCGAGGTTATTTTAAACACACCTGATCTGGTGTACTTCAGAGGGTAAAACATGAATGTTAAGGCTTGTTACCGGGTGCCTACAACTTATAGAATACTTTTATGCACTTGCGAGTGTACATATATTTATAAACGAAAATCTTGTGGTCTATTGAAACTATTGATAACTATTGTTATGATAAACCTATGAACTCACCAACCTTTTGGTTGACACTTTTAGCATATTTATTCTCAGGTTTTTCAAAAGTGCTTCCGCTGTCTGCTTGCTATTTGCTCAAGGTGCTGCATGGAGTCTTTTATGCCATATTTTCAAAAAGACATTGCATTCAAATATTATTGTTATAACTTGTTATTAAATAAATTGATGATTTAGTCATTTTGTATAAGTTGTCATATATATTTGGGATATGTCTATATTTTGGTAAACTTTCTATGTATAGAAAGTATGTTGTTTTTTAAAAAAAAATTGAATGCAATGTTTTGTCAAAACGTATCATATAGAGGTCGAAACCTCGCTGTGGGACCGTAGATAACGTACCATGTCAATAGAGATTTTGGCGGGTCGGTAGAGGTTTATTGTTGGAAATTTAAGTTACATGTCAATTACTAAAGAGGTAGTCATTTCCGTCGAAAGAACGACATCTTGAAGACCATTTTGAAAAACATACTTTCACTTTGAGTTTAACCAAGATTTTTTGGATATAATTTCATGTTCATATGAAAAATCATTTTCCCAGAATAACAACTTTTAAATCAAAGTTTATCATAGTTTTTAATTATCTAAACCAAAACAGCCTCCGGTTTCACTACGACGGCGTATATCCGATTTTATGGTGTTCATCGTGTTTCCAGGTTTTAAATCATTAAGTTAGCATATCATATAGATATAGAATATGTGTTTAGTTTATTTTAAAAGTCAAGTTAGAAGGATTAACTATTGTTTGCGAACAAGTTTAGAATTAACTAAACTATGTTATAGTGATTACAAGTTTAAACCTTCGAATAAGATAGCTTTATATGTATGAATCGAATGATGTTATGAACATCATTACTACCTCAAGTTTTCTTGATAAAACTACTGGAAATGAAAAAAATGGATCTAGCTTCAAAGGATCCTTGGATGGCTTTAAAGTTCTTGAAGCAGAATCATGACACGAAAACAGTTCAAGTAAGATTTTCACTCGAAATAAGATTGTTATAGTTGTAGAAATTGAATCAAAGTTTGAATATGAATATTACCTTGAATTATAAAGATAACCTACTATAAATAACAAAGGTTCCTTGATCTTAGATGATTACTTGGAATGGATTAGAAAGCTTGGAAGTAGACTTGCAAACTTGGAAGTATTCTTGATTTTTATGAAACTATACTTATGGAATTTATGAAGAACACTTAGAACTTGAAGATGGAACTTTAGAGAGATCAATTAGATGAAGAAAATTGAAGAATGAAAGTGTTTGTAGGTGTTTTTGGTCATTGGTATATGGATTAGATATAAAGGATATGTAATTTTGTTTTCATGTAAATAAGTCATTAATGATTACTAATATTTTTGTAATTTTATGAGATATTTCATGCTAGTTGCCAAATGATGGTAACCACATGTGTTAGGTGACTCACATGGGCTGCTAAGAGCTAATTATTAGAGTGTATATACCAATAGTACATACATCTAAAAGCTGTGTATTGTACGAGTACGAATACGGGTGCATACGAGTAGAATTGTTGATGAAACTGAACGAGGATGTAATTGTAAGCATTTTTGTTAAGTAGAAGTACTTTGATATGTGTCTTGAAGTCTTTCAAAAGTGTAAGAATACATATCAAAACACAACATGTATATACATTCTAATGGAGTCGTTAAGTCTTCGTTAGTCGTTACATGTAAGTGTTGTTTTGAAACCTTTAAGTTAACGATCTCAATTAATGTTGTTAACCCAATGTTTATTATATCAAATGAGATGTTAAATTATTATATTATCATGATATTATGATGTATGAATATCTCTTAATATGATACATACATTAAAATATCGTTACAACGATAATCGTTACATATAAGTCTCGTTTCGTAATTCTTGAGTTAGTAGTCTTGTTTTTACATATGTAGTTCATTGTTAACACACTTAATGATATATTTAAATATCCTTTTATCATGTTAAATATAGTGTATCAATATCTTAATATGATACATATGTATTTAGTAGACGTTATCATAATGATAATCGTTATATATATCATTTCGAGTTTCTTAACTTAGTAATCTCATTTCTTATGTATATCGCACATTGTTAATATACTTAGTGAGATACTTACTCATCATAATCTCATGTCAACCATATATATATGTCTATATATACCACAACATGTAGTTTTTACAAATTTGTAACGTTCGTGAATCGCCGGTCAACTTGGGTGATCAATTGTCTATATGAAACTTATTTCATTTAATCAAGTCTTAACAAGTTTGAATGTTTAACACGTTGGAAACATTTAGTCATGTAAATATCAATCTCAATTAATATATATAAACATGGAAAAGTTCGGGTCACTAAAGTACGTACCCATTAAATAAATTTCGTCCTGAAATTTTAAGCTGTTGAAGGTGTTGACGAATCTTCTGGAAATAGTTGCGGGTATTTCTTCTTCATCTGATCTTCATGCTCCCAGGTATATAATGACCCGTCCTAATCCATCTGGACGAATACATTACATTTGGTTACATCGCGAGGTACTTGCCTCTAAATGATACATTTTACAAACATTACATTCGTTTTTAAAAGACAAACTTTCTTCACATCAAATGTTGATGGCATGCATACCATTTCATAATGTATTGAACTATAATTGACATAATAATAATCTTGATGAACTCAACGACTCGAATGCAACGTCTTTTAAAATATGTCATGAATGACTCCAAGTAATATCCTTAAATTGAGCAAATGCACAGCGGAAGATTTCTTTCATACCTGAGAATAAACATGCTTTAAAGTGTCAACCAAAAGGTTGGTGAGTTCATTAGATTATCATAAACGATCATTTTCATCATTTTAATAGACCACAAGAATTTCATTTCCAGTTCTCATAAATATACGTCCCATGCATAGAGATAAAAATCATTCATATGGATTGAATACCTGGTAACCGACCTTAACAAGATGCATATAGAATATCCCCATCATTTCGGGACTCCCTTCGGACATGATAATTTCGAAGTACTAAAGCATCCGGTACTTTGGATGGGGCTTGTTGGGCCCAATAGATCTATCTTTAGGATTCGCGTCAATTAGGGTGTCTGTTCCCTAATTCTTAAATTACCAAGCAAAAAGGGCCATATTCGGCTTCGATCATTCAACAATATAATGTAGTTTCGATTACTTGTGTCTATTTCGTAAAACATTTATAAAAATTGCGCATGTATTCTCAGCCCAAAAATATAAAGGGTAAAAAGGCAAATGAAACTCACAATACTGTATTTTGTAGTAAAAATACATATGACGACATTGAACAATGCATGGTTGGCCTCGGATTCACGAACCTATATCATTTGTATATATATATATTAAAACATATAATCGTACTCGAACAAATTAATGTTTTATTCTTAATTGTTATGTTAGTAATTTGTATGTTTCATTAATAACTAAATTAACTATACTTATTTTATATACTTTAGATAAATAATTAGTATTCATTATGAAAATAGTAATGCTGTTATATGATGTGTTTTAAATATATTCTTATATAACTATTTATTTGGTAAAATAATATCACTAATATTAAATAAAATTTTGTATCTTTTTATGATAATAATAATAATAAAAATAATAATAATGAAATAATAATAAGGGTATTAGTAATAATTACCTCAAAGGAGTAGCCCTTAAAAGACGTTCAAGTCCGGGTTTGAACCCGCGACCTCCCGCTAACCTTATAACATACCCAAATCTTCCCTCTACCCGATGCATTCTATTATGACTCATAGTCCTTCTACTTAACCCGTATCTTCTTGTTGTCTTCTCAACACCACAACTCCATCGTCATCATTATTTTTAATTATCATCATTAATCCTCATCATAATCGTTTTCGCTATTTTTATCTATCCTAATTATATTAGTATATCATCATCATGTTTCATAATCATCATCACTTACACCACCACTGTTAAATTCGGCCCAACAAAATCTGGCAGCCCAATAGCAGAACAGATCAGGCCCAACTGGAAATTACGGACCATTTAATAAGTCGAATTTTGGCCCCAATGTGGAAGGAAACTAAATTGAACACTAAGCCTAGGTACTTTGCAAGAGCCCACATAATTTTGTTTATGAATTGTCCCAACAATTCTCAATTTCACGGTCCTAGTTGTTTGTATAAAATGGAATTGATTTCCAGCGTAAACTATCACTTTCATATATAAAAAAACGACATAATCATCAACATACTTTCTTTTTGTTTCCCATCACCTTTTTATCTTTATGAGTATTTTTCCTTATCATCACACATAACTTAATCTTCATTATCATCACTTTCTAATTTCCTTGTTTCCTATATTTGTCATCATACTCATCGTAATTCTTTCCTAAATCAATATCATCTTCCTTATACCACTAAACCATATCTTTATCATCATGAACCATTATCTAGATCATGATATTATCATCTAAATAATCATCCTATTAATTGTAGCCAATTATTACTTCTAGGATCATATTTGTCGATAATAAAGTTCCAAGAAGATTCAACTCATCAATCGTCTTTGTTAAATTAATGCAATTGTATATCTTAGTTTGTAAATTAAGATGCATATGACAACCATGTAACAACCTTTTATGACTTTCTTAAAATACTTACCACTTGTTAATATAGTGGCGGACCCCAGGAAAAAACACTTGCAACTACAACTTGTATGGATTTTTCACTCGGTACATTGTATCAATATATAACCGTAACACCAAAATGGATATAAGCGATTTTCATCATAGCAACTGCCCAAAATGCATCAGACCTACGGTTCTACCATATCACGTGGCATCTTCATCATCAATTTTGTTTGTATATCTTTACCCTACTCGTATCATTTCATTATCGTAACCATGAATACATAATCATCATCTTAATCGCCATCAACCTTATCTTCATGAATATCGTCATCATTTATTTCGGTTGAGCAGTGGCAACAACTTACAATGGTGATCCATGGTGATTTCGTGGTGGTTATGGTGGCGGTTTACAGCAGCCAAACTGCTGTAGCAGTGACGGTTCATTACAGCTGCAAGTATGGAATACGTGGGTGGTTTAATGGTGACAGGTTTGTGATGTTCTGGTGGTCATTTAATGGCAAAACAGAAACAGTGAAAAACAGTTGTAGTAATACCAAAACAGTGGTATTCCACGATGGTTTCAATGGTGGTGGACAGGGGTGGTTTACTTACGGTTATACAAAAGCATAAGTAGCAACAAAATATAAGCGTAATTGTAGCAATAACACTCGAAGTTGCAGGTTTTTGTGATGTATTTGGTGATCGAACAAGAAGGTGGTTCCTGTGTTTTGTCGAGGTTTTGATGATAGTGATGATCAACTATGGTTTGTGATCGATGGTGGTTCATCGGTGTAGTGAAGGCGATTGGTGGTGATAGCCGGTAGTAGTGATAGAGGTGGTGGGTGTATGGTAGTGGCTTGTTTGATTGATGAAGATGATGAGGAAGGTAGAAACCAAAGACAAGAGTAAAGAAATGAATTAGTTTGGTGATGATTTTGGGTGATGGTTTGTTGGTGTTATAATTAAAAACGGAGTATTAAGTAATCATGAGGGAAGTCACGGGTACAAAGGCATGGGTCCCTAGGTTGACCACCCACAAAGGGACACCCCGTAATCCAACTAAACCGGATCACGGGTTTGCTTTACTTTGTTCCCAATTTTTGTTAATATCCGATAGGATAACAATGATTAATTCCTTTCACATTCTTTTGTCAGTATACCATTTATAATGGTTAAGGTGACAAGATTGTAGGTTAAAATAAACGAGAATATAGTGAAAGATGGTTGATAAAAAGTTGTGATTTTATGTACGTGACGTGGGGTGTTGGATTAAATATAGGTTCTAAATATCGACTAAATATAGAGTTAATTTGTTAGGATCTAATATATACAAATGTGATCATGTTAGATCAATAGTTGGTATTGTTTATTTTGTTGGCTTTTATGGTTTGTTAAGTGTGTTTTTCAATACGTTGTGCTTCATATGGATCACAATAATTAAAATGTGATTACAACTAAGGGATGTAGACATCAAACAAAAAGGAAACAGACAACTACTAATCTAAGCAATCATTTATGCTTTATAAATTTCACGGGTATAATTCAACAATTGAAAGTAATAATATAATATTAATAATAATTAATAATAATAATAATAATAAATAATATAATAATAATTAAAGAAATATAAACGTGTAAATTGTTAGCTGTCGTCTACTATTTAATTCATGGACTGAAATTCATGCTCCGTTGATCATCAGTGGCGGATAAAAGTTTCTTTGAAAAATCCCATATTTTTAAATTAAGTATATTTATTTATTTTGGTCATTATGGTATAAAATTCGAGTATTAACTATCAAATAAAAATTACATTAATTATTCACTCCCAACCCCAAGAAAAATATAAAATTTTTTAAAATTAAACAAATAGTTCCTATTTATATTTTTAATAAGCATAAAGTTTATATTACTCATTTTCGGATCACTGTTTATTTTAATTTAATATCAGCTTGAATTTAACTTGCTTAATATCAATCGGAACATCAATGAGTATTACTATTATTTAATATTCATTTTTAATATACATTATTTGTATATAGACATGTTTTAAATAATAATTATTATTTTTACATAATTAATTTCTAACAATTACATCATAAATTATATTTCAAATCATATATATATTTATTTAAATATATACATACCTATTTACAAATAGTTATTCGTGAATCGTCGGAAATAGTCAAAGGGTAATTTAAACACATGAACATAGTTTCCAAAATTTTCGAGACTTAACATTACAGACTTTGCTTATCGTGTCGGAATTATACAAAGATTAAGTTTAAATTTGGTCGGAAATTCCCGGGTCGTCACAGTACCTACCCGTTAAAGAAATTTCGTCCCGAAATTTGAGTGAGGTGGTCATGTCTAACAATAAAAATGTTTTCATGACGAATATGAGTTGCTAAATAGAGTTTTATCATCATTGAGTAATATGGATAAAACAATTCGATTACGCGAAGAGTATAAGTGAAGCTATCACAAAAGAGTGAAGTGAGTAAGTGTAAGTTCATCTTAACCGGTTACGTAGTCACGGTAAATTTCTGGAATTCCAGGGATTTAGAGAAAATCTTCGTAATAAGAGTTGGTTGTTCGATAATTAAGGTAATTAGGATTCATCTTTGGTTAAATGCGATAATCTGTTTCGATTGTTGTGTCAGATATTTCACTATAAATCCACCCTCTCAGTTTCCTTTATATTATGGAGTTCCATCCTTTTGTTTTATCTTTCCGACTTTAAATCAAGCGAATAATGGTCCAGAATTAGTAGATTTGAATTTCGGAATGAACATAGTTAATGTTCTAAGAAAGAAACGGTAATAGTACAACCTGACTTGTCAAATTACTAGAATTCAAGAGAATATAAGACTATCAAGAAAATACGTTCTTGATATGTTTGGAGATGAGGTAGAATGTAAGAGTCGTGTAAATGGCACATGATGATGTTAAGATCTGTGAATCATCACGTTCCATTAGAAACTCATCATGACTTACTGTAATATAATCACATTGATCAGGTGTCATTATATTATACTAACTCATGCTTCAGTTTTTAACACTACTTCAAAACATTCATAATTCAAACTCGAATGTTTACAGAATATAGAAACTAACAGTTTCTTATATGATGTACTACTGATAGCGCGAAGAGATAAATGATTTCAGATTAGATTAGTTATGAAAATATCTTCAGAAATATTGAAGATATTTATAATGAAAGATACGATGATATTTTAGAATTTCAGAATCAAATTGTGATGAAGAAATTCATTCACGATGATTTAGAGCGATCAAGGAGTAAGGTATTCGCTACTGACTTCAGCAGATACTGAATCATTTGGATTCTTTGAAGGCAGGTTTAGTCTTTGTGATTTGTCCATAGCCTCCTTCATGGTTTTCTCAATCCGTTTTCCAGTTCCAGACCTTCTCTTTTTCTGAGCTTTACCAACACATTATTCTTTATTATCAAACTTTCGATGATTAAGGTCGTTTATGGTTGTCTATGGTTTCTGCTGCTTCATTAAGCTTTTTCAACATTCAGAGTATTGATTTGTAGACTGAGTGCTTTTCAGAATTTCAGAATGAAAGATCATAATTCTAAGAGATAAATGTCATACATATAACTGTTGATGTAGATATGCTGTGAGTTTTCAAAGTACTGATTGCTAATTCCCGGTAATTGGTATGGCAGTTCTCGTTACAAGATGCGGATGAGTATATGATAGGGTTTCAATGAATAAATATAATGATTTATCAGAGAGATTTAAGCCAAGAAGCAACGAGGTTGCTGGTACGTCTGCTGGTAATATGGTGGAATATAAAAAGTTTCCTGGTAACAATAAAAGAGCACGCATATATATCAAGGTTATAATAAGGTTGTTTCGAACGAAAAGTCGAAGTTGACTTGCTGGAGCTGTGACAAAATTTGCTACTTTGAAAGGGATTACCAAGTTATTTTGGGTAATAATAACACTAAAGAATTAGTACAGCTATGTGTTAAACGTTTAATCAGTTACCGAGAGTTTTTCAGATGCATAACTATATGCATCAATCTTTTCTTCCGTAGATGAAGTGTGGTTGGTTCATCTTCTAGTTTGAGGTGTTTTCCAGAATCATGAAAGGTTTGAACGCAGATCGAAATCATCAAGATACAAATGAGGTTTAAGATGAAATCAAGTGGCAAACTTGAAGAATTGTTTAGTTTCATATGTTATAATCAATATTTTAATTCATTTTAATTGTCCAATGTTGGTAGTCCTCAGTTGATAGTCCACAGTTAGCAATATATAATATTCGAATTAATTAATACGTGTCGTGACCCGTGTACATGTCTCAGACTTGATCACAACTCAAAGTATATATATTATTGTAGAATTAACCTCAACCCTGTATAGCTAACTCCAGCATTACTACATATAGAGTGTCTATGGTTATTCCAAATAATATATATAGATGCGTCGATATGATATGTCAAAACCTTGTATACGTGTCCCGATATTTAAATGTGTAAATAACAGTATTTAAATGACGATAAATAAAGTGCGTAAAATAAATAACAGGAATTAAATGACAATAAATAAAATTGCGAGAATTAAATTACGATAATTAAAATGTAATAAGAAATTAACGGTTAGCTAGGAACAGTTAGCTAGGATTTTGTTAGCGTGGATTCTTAATAGAATTTCTCATAGTTAATTCGTTTGTTTCTAACAAATTTTTATTTTGTCCAATGTTTTCTTCATTATGCCACTTGTTGGATTCTGATAGATCAAAATCCTAATATGAAATTGAATGAAAATGGTTATTTTACGGTGAACGGATATGTATATCGGTGGTTGTAAATAGGATAGTAAATGACTGTTGAATCAGATTTGAAAGAATGTACAGTGTAACTTATTAATGAAAAATCTAAATATTCCTCGGGTAATACCTACCTGTTAAATTATTTTCACCATTAACAGTTTGTACAAAAGAATTTTTAATTATAATCTTTATGAAAACATATATATACATATATATTTTCTTCAGATATAATTATGGATTTAATGAGTCAATATGATATTAAACTCATTTGATTTACCGTTAGAACAAGAATATATAATCTCTAAAATATTAGAGATTATATAATCGCCATGTCGAACGAAGATAAATGATGTAAAACGTCATGTAGAACGAAGATAATCAATGTAGGACATCATGTAGTATGATGATTATGCTGGAGATACATACTGTGAGTTTGAGGCATGTGGTGTTGAAGCTTGTGCTACGGATGTTGTTGTTGTTGGTACTGGTATTGTTGGTCCTGTTGCTGAAGCTGGTAGGTTTTGCACCACGTTTTCCAAATTAATTACTCGAGCGCGAAGCTCGTTGGCTTCTTCTATTATTTCGGGATGATTGTCGGTCGGAACGAGCGGATGAATAAGGTTTAGAATTGTGGATAGAATATAACCGTGTCTAACTACTCTGGAAATGAGACTGAAAATGGTGTTCCGGATAGATTCGCCGGTAAGTGCTTCAGGTTCTTTGCCAAGAGGGCAATTAGGTTGGTGGAAAGGATCGCCTTCTTTGCGTCTCCATTGATTAAGTCGACTACGAACCCATTAGATGAATTGGGGATGGCTGATTGATTGATTCATTCTGGTGACACCACTTCCGGAGCTTAGGTGAATATCCGTGTCGGAATAACTGTCGGAATCTGAGGAATTCGAACTGGTTGAGGGATCCATATCGTACGATCAAATGAAGGTTTTTCGATAAGAAATAAATTATAGGATGTAGATTAATACCCTACAATACATAATTTACATATGCATATATCATACTAAAATCCCATAAGTTACGGAGGAATCTACGAAAGTTGTCAGGCAAAGGTAACAATAACAGATATGCTAAGATATGAATTTTTGTTTGTACACTATTCATGCAATCAATGCAGTAAGATGTGTCTAGACTAGGAATGATAAGCAGTTAATTTCCTAAGGATAATAAGTAGATGATTTTCGACACGAATGACAAGCAAAACTTTTGACATGCAGACACGGTCGAAGTCAAGACTCACTAATGCATCTAAACAACTATCAGTTAGACACACTAATGCAAGACCTGGTTCGCTAAGACCACCGCTCTGATACCACCTATAACGACCCGTCCTAATCTATCTAGACAAATACATTACATTTGGTTACATCGCGAGGTACTTGGCCTCTAAATGATACATTTTACAAACATTACATTCGTTTTTAAAAGACAAACTTTCTTCACATCAAATGTTGATGGCATGCATACCATTTCATAATGTATTCAACTATAATTGACTTAATAATAATCTTGATGAACTCAATGACTCGAATGCAACGTCTTTTAAAATATGTCATGAATGACTCCAAGTAATATCCTTAAATTGAGCAAATTCACAGCGGAAGATTTCTTTCATACCTGAGAATAAACATGCTTTAAAGTGTCAACCAAAAGGTTGGTGAGTTCATTAGTTTATCATAAACGATCATTTTTATCATTTTAATAGACCATAAGAATTTCATTTCCAGTTCTCATAAATATACGTCCCATGCATAGAGACAAAAATCATTCATATGGATTGAATACCTGGTAACTGACCTTAACAAGATGCATATAGAATATCCCCATCATTTCGGGACTCCCATTCGGACATGATAATTTCGAAGTACTAAAGCATCCGGTACTTTGGATGGGGCTTGTTGGGCCCAATAGATCTATCTTTAGGATTCGCGTCAATTAGGGTGTCTGTTCCCTAATTCTTATATTACCAAGCAAAAAGGGGCATATTCGGCTTCGATCATTCAACCATATAATGTAGTTTCGATTACTTGTGTCTATTTCGTAAAACATTTATAAAAATTGCGCATGTATTCTCAGCCCAAAAATATAAAGGGTAAAATGGCAAATGAAACTCACAATACTGTATTTTGTAGTAAAAATACATATGACGACATTGAACAATGCATGGTTGGCCTCTAATTCACGAACCTATATCATTTGTATATATATATATATATTAAAACATATAATCGTACTCGAACAAATTAATATTTTATTATTAATTGTTATGTTAGTAATTTGTATGTTTAATTAATAACTAAATTAACTATACTTATTTTATATACTTTACATAAATAATTAGTATTCATTATGAAAATAGTAATGCTGTTATATGATGTGTTTTAAATATATTCTTATATAACTATTTATTTGGTAAAATAATATCACTAATATTAAATAAAATTTTGTATCTATTTATGATAATAATAATAATAACAATAATAATAATAATGAAATAATAATAAGGGTATTAGTAATAATTACCTCAAAGGAGTAGCCCTTAAAAGACGTTCAAGTCCGGGTTTGAACCCGCGACCTCCCGCTAACCTTATAACATACCCAAATCTTCCCTCTACCCGATGCATTCTATTATGACTCATAGTCCATCTACTTAACCTGTATCTTCTTGTTGTCTTCTCAACACCACAACTCCATCGTCATCATTATTTTTAATTATCATCATTAATCCTCATCATAATCTTTTTCGCTATTTTTATCTATCCAAATTATATTAGTATATCATCATCATGTTTCATAATCATCATCACTTACACCGCCACTTTTAAATTCGGCCCAACAAAATCTGGCAGCCCAACAGCAGAACAGATCAGGCCCAACTGGAAATTACGAACCATATAATAAGTTGAATTTTGGCCCCAAAGTGGAAGGAAACTAAACTGAACACTAAGCCTAGGTACTTTGCAAGAGCCCACATAATTTTGTTTATGAATTGTCACAACAATTCTCAATTTCACGGTCCTAGTTGTTTGTATCAAATGGAATTGATTTCCAGCGTAAACTATCACTTTCATCTATAAAAAAAACGACATAATCATCAACATACTTTCTTTTTGTTTCCCATCACCTTTTTATCTTTATGAGTATTTTTCCTTATCATCACACATAACTTAATCTTCATTATCATCACTTTCTAATTTCCTTGTTTCCTATATTTGTCATCATACTCATCGTAATTCTTTCCTAAACCAATATCATCTTCCTTATACCACTAAACCATATCTTTATCATCATGAACCATTATCTAGATCATGATATTATCATCTAAATCATCATCCTATTAATTGTAGCCAATTATTACTTCTAGGATCATATTTGTCGATAATAAAGTTCCAAGAAGATTCAACTCATCAATCGTCTTTGTTAAATTAATGCAATTGTATATCTTAGTTTGTAAATTAAGATGCATATGACAACCATGTAACAGCCTTTTATAACTTTCTTAAAATACTTACCACTTGTTAATATAGTGGCGGACCCCAGGAAAAACACTTGCAACTACAACTTGTATGGATTTTTCACTCGGTACATTGTATCAATATATAACGTAACACCAAAATGGATATAAGCGATTTTCATCATAGCAACTGCCCAAAACGCATCAGACCTACGGTTCTACCGTATCACGTGCCATCTTCATCATCAATTTTGTTTGTATATCTTTACCATACTCGTATCATTTCATTATAGTAACATGAACACGTAATCATCATCTTAATCGCCATCAACCATATCTTCATGAATATCATCATCATTTATTTCGGTTGAGCAGTGGGAGCAGCTTACAATGGTGATCCATGGTGATTTCGTGGTGGTTATGGTGGTGGTTTACAGCAGCCAAACTACTATAGCAGCAACGGTTCATTGCAGCTGTAAGTATGGAATACGTGGGTGGTTTAATGGTGACAGGTTTGTGATGTTCTGGTGGTCATTTAATGGCAAAACAGAAACAGTGAAAAACAGTTGTAGTAATACCAAAATAGTGGTATTCCACGATGGTTTCAATGGTGGTGGACAGGGGTGGTTTACTTACGGTTATACAAAAGCACAAGTAGCAAAAAAACATAAGTGTAATTGTAGCAATAACAATCGAAGTTGCAGGTTTTTTGTGATGTATTTGGTGATCGAACAAGAAGGTGGTTCCTGTGTTTTGTCGAGGTTTTGATGATAGTGATGATCAACTATGGTTTGTGATCGATGATGGTTCATCGGTGTAGTGAAGGCGATTGGTGGTGATAGCCGGTAGTAGTGATAGAGGTGGTGGGTGTATGGTAGTGGCTTGTTTGATCGATGAAGATGATAAGGAAGGTAGAAACCGAAGACAAGAGTAAAGAGATGACTTAGTTTGGTGATGATTTTGGGTGATGGTTTGTTGGTGTTATAATTAAATACGGAGTATTAAGTAATCATGTGTGAAGTCACAGGTACAAAGGCATGGGTCCCTAGGTTGACCACCCACAAAGGGACACCCCGTAATCCAACTAAACCGGATCATGGGTTTGCTTTAGTTTCTTCCCAATTTTTGTTAATATCCGATAGGATAACAATGATTAATTCCTTTCACATTCTTTTGTCAGTATACCATTTATAATGGTTAATGTGACAAGATTGTAGGTTAAAATAAACGAGAATATAGTGAAAGATGGTTGATAAAAAGTTGTGAGTTTATGTACGTGACGTGGGCTGTTGGATTAAATATAGGTTCTAAATATCAACTAAATATAGAGTTAATTTGTTAGGATCTAACATATACAAATGTGATCACGTTAGATCAATAGTTGGTATAGTTTATTTTGTTGGCTTTTATGGTTTGTTAAGTGTGTTTTTCAATACGTTGTGCTTCATATGGATCACAATAATTAAAATGTGATTACAACTACGGGATGTAGACATCAAACAAAAAGGAAACAGACAACCACTAATCTATGCAATCATTTATGCTTTATAAATTTCACGGGTATAATTCAACAATTGAAAGTAATAATATAATATTAATAATAATTAATAATAATAATAATAAATAATATAATAATAATCAAAGAAATATAAACGTGTAAATTGTTAGCCGTCGTCTACTGTTTCATTCATGGACTGAAATTCGTGCTCCGTTGATCATAAGTGGCGGATAAAATTTCTTTTAAAAGTCCCATATTTTTAAATTAAGTATATTTATTTATTTTGGTCATTATGGTATAAAATTCGAGTATTAACTATCAAATAAAAATTACATTAATTATTCACTCCCAACCCCAAGAAAAATATAAAATTTTTAAAATTAAACAAATAGTTCCTATTTATATTTTTAATAAGCCTAAAGTTTATATAACTCATTTTCGGATCACCGTTTATTTTAAAATAATATCAGTTTGAATATAACTTGCTTAATATCAATCGGAACATCAATGAGTATTACTATTATTTAATATTTATTTTTAATATACATTATTTGTATATAGACATGTTTTAAACAATAATTATTATTTTTACATAATTAATTTCTAACAATTACATCATAAATTATATTTCAAATCATATATATATATTTTTTTAAATATATACATACCTATTTACAAATAGTTATTCGTGAATCGTCGGAAATAGTCAAAGGGTAATTTGAACACATGAACATAGTTTCCAAAATTTTCGAGACTTAACATTACAGACTTTGCTTATCGTGTCGGAATTATACAAAGATTAAGTTTAAATTTGGTCGGAATTTCCCGGGTCGTCACAAGGTGAACTCGGGTCCTCTACGAGCATTCCATCGAACCTTAACAATCGGTATCTTGTTTTGCTTAAGTCTCTTAACCTCACGATCCATTATTTCGACGGGTTCTTCAATGAATTGAAGTTTTTCATTGATTTGGATTTCTTCCAACGGAATAGTGAGATCTTCTTTAGCAAAACATTTCTTCAAATTCGAGACGTGGAAAGTGTTATGTACAGTCGCGAGTTGTTGAGGTTGCTCCAGTTGGTAAGCTACTGGTCCGACACGATCTATAATCTTTAATGGTCCAATGTACCTTAGATTTAGTTTCCCCCGTTTACCAAATCGAACAACGCCTTTCCAAGGTGAAACCTTAAGCATGACCATTTCTCCAATTTCAAACTCTATATCTTTTCTTTTACTGTCCGCGTAGCTCTTTTGTCGACTCTGGGCGGTTTTTTAATCGTTGTTGAATTTGGATGATTTTCTCGGTAGTAATCTGTCTATCCCCTACTTCATTCCAATAAATCGGAGACCTGCACTTTCCACCATAAAGTGCCTCAAACGGCGCCATCTCAATACTAGAATGATAACTGTTGTTGTAGGAAAATTCTGCTAACGGTAGGTGTTGATCCCAACTGTTTCCGAAATCAATAATGCATGCTCGTAGCATGTCTTCAAGCGTTTGTATCGTCCTTTCGCTCTGCCCATCAGTTTGTGGATGATAGGCAGTACTCATGTCTAGACGAGTCCCCAATGCTTTTTGCAACGTCTGCCAGAACCTTGAAACAAATCTACCATCCCTATCAGAGATAATAGAGACGGGTATTCCATGTCTGGAGACAACCTCCTTCAAATACAATCGCGCCAACTTCTCCATTTTGTCATCTTCTCTCATTGGCAGGAAGTGTGCTAACTCGGTGAGACGATCAACTATTACCCAAATAGTATGATAACCACTTGCAGTCCTTGGCAATTTAGTAATGAAATCCATGGTAATGTTTTCCCATTTCCATTCCGGGATTTCAGGTTGTTGTAGTAGACCTTATGGTTTCTGATGTTCAGCTTTGACCTTAGAACACGTCTAACATTCTCCTACATATTTAACAATATCGACTTTCATACCCGGCCACCAAAAGTGTTTCTTGAGATCTTTATACATCTTCCCCGCTCCGGGATGTATTGAATATCTGGTTTTATGTGCTTCTTTAAGTACCATTTCTCTCACATCTCCAAACCTTGGTACCCGAATTCTATCAGCCCTATATCGGGTTCCGTCTTCCCGAATATTAAAATGCTTCTCCGATCCTTTGGGTATTTCATCCTTTAAGTTTTCCTCTTTTAAAACTCCTTGTTGCGCCTCCTTTATTTGAGTAGTAAGGTTAGTGTGAATCATTATATTCATAGATTTTACACGAATGGGTTCTCTGTCCTTTCTACTCAAAGCATCGGCTACCACATTCGCCTTCCCCGGGTGGTATCGAATCTCAAAATCATAATCATTCAACAGTTCAATCCACCTGCGTTGTCTCATATTCAGTTGCTGCTGATTAAATATATGTTGGAGACTTTTGTGGTCAGTATATATAATACTTTTGACCCCATAAAAATAATGCCTCCAAGTCTTTAATGCAAAAACAACAGCACCCAATTCCAAATCGCGAGTTGTATAATTTTTCTCGTGAATCTTCAATTATCTAGACGCATAAGCAATCACCTTCGTTCGTTGCATTAATACACAACCGAGACCTTGCTTTGATGCGTCACAATAAATCACAAAATCATCATTCTCTTCATGCAATGACAATATAGGTGATGTAGTTAGCTTTTTCTTCAATAACTGAAACGCCTTCTCTTGGTCATCCTTCCATTCAAATTTCTTCCCTTTATGCATTAATGCAGTCAAGGGTTTTCCTATTTTGGAGAAATCTTGGATGAATCTTCTGTAGTAACCAGCCAATCCTAAAAATTGACGTATATGCTTCGGAGTTTTTGGGATTTCCCACTTTTCAACGGTTTCGGTCTTTGGCGGGTCCACCTGGATACCTTCTTTGTTCACTATGTGACCGAGGAATTGAACTTCTTCCAACCAAAATGCACACTTTGAAAACTTAGCGTACAGTTTTCTTTCCTCAATACTTCTAGCACTTTTCTTAAATGTTCTTCGTGCTCTTGATCATTCTTTGAGTAAATAAGTATGTCATCGATGAAAACAATGACAAACTTGTCAAGATATGGCCTACACACTCGGTTCATAAGGTCCATGAACACAGCTGGTGCGTTAGTCAATCCAAACGGCATAACCATAAACTCGTAATTACCATAACGCGTCCTAAAAGCAGTTTTTGGAATATCATCCTCCTTTACTCGGATTTGATGATATCCAGAACGTAAATCGATTTTCGAATAAATCGACGAGCCTTGTAGTTGATCAAATAAGTCATCAATTCTCGGCAATGGATAACGGTTTTTGATGGTAAGTTTATTCAACTCTCTGTAGTCAATACACAACCTGAATGTACCATCCTTCTTTTTGACAAACAAAACAGGAGCTCCCCATGGTGATGTGCTTGGTCGAATGAAACCACATTCTAATAGTTCTTGCAGATGGCTTTGCAGTTCTTTCATCTCGCTGGGTGCGAGTCTGTAAGGAGCACGAGGTATTGGTGCAGCTCCTGTTACAAGATCTATTTGAAATTCAACAGATCGATGTGGAGGTAGTCCCGGTAATTCTTTCGGAAATACATCGGGAAATTCTTTTGCGACGGGAACATCATTGATGCTCTTTTCTTCAGTTTGTACTTTCTCGACGTGTGCTAGAACAGCATAGCAACCTTTTCTTATTAGTTTTTGTGCCTTCAAATTACTAATAAGATGTAGCTTCGTATTGCCCTTTTCTTCGTACACCATTAAGGGTTCTCCTTCTTCTCGTACAATGTGAATTGCATTTTTGTAACATACGATCTCTGCTTTCATCTCCTTCAGCCAGTCCATGCCAACTATTACATCAAAACTCCCTAACTCTACTGGTATCAAATCAATCTTAAATATTTTGCTACCCAGTTTAATTTCTCAATTCCGGCATATATAATCTGCTGAAATTAATTTACCGTTTGCTAATTCGAGTAAAAATTTACTATCCAATGGCGTCAATGGATAACTTAATTTAGCACAAAAATCGCTACTCATATAGCTTCTATCCGCACCCAAATCAAATAAAACGTAAGCAGATTTATTGTCAATAAGAAACGTAACCGTAACAAGCTCCGGGTCTTTCTGTGCCTCTGCCGCATTAATATTGAAAACTCTTCCGCGGCCTTGTCCATTCGTGTTCTCCTGGTTCGGGCAATTTCTAATAATGTGGCCCAGTTTTCCACATTTATAACAAACTACATTGGCATAACTTACTCCGACACTACTTGCTCTGCCATTACTCGTTCCGAAACCATTTGTTCCTTTCGTTCTGTTAACCCCTGGTCCGTAGACCTCACACTTCACCGCGCTATGACCATTTTTTTTTACACTTGTTGCAAAATTTGGTGTAGAACCTCGAGTGATACTTTTCACATCTTTGGCATAGCTGCTTCTAATTGTTGTTGTTGTTGTTGCGGTTGTTATTGCTGTTGGGATGATTGTTGTAGTTGTTGTTGTTGTTGTTGTTGTTGTTGTGCCATTTGTTGTAGTTGCGATTGATGTTGCGATTGTTGGGATAGTTGTTGTTGTTTTGGTGACTCTTATCACCGTTTTTCTCCCACTTTCTTTTGACTAGCTTCACGTTGGCCTCTTCGGATGCCAGTTCTTTAATTCTTCCCTCAATCTGGTTCACTAGTTTGTGAGCCATTCTACATGCCTTTTGTATGGAGGTAGGCTCATGTGAACTTATATCTTCTTGGATTCTCTCCGGTAACCCTTTCACAAACGCTTCGATCTTCTCTTCCTCATCTTCGAACGCTCTCGGACACAATAGGCACAATTTTTTGAATCGTCTTTCGTACGAAGTAATATCTAATCCCTGTGTTCGTAACCCTCTAAGTTCTGACTTGAGCTTATTAACCTCGGTTCTGGGACGGTACTTCTCGTTCATCAAGTGCTTGAATGCTGACCACGGTAGCGCGTAAGCAGCATCTTGTCCCACTTGCTCTAGATAGGTATTCCACCATGTTAACGGAATACCTGTGAAGGTATGCGTAGCGTACTTCACTTTGTCTCCTTCAGCACACTTACTTATGGCAAACACCGATTCAAATTTCTCGGTCCACCGTTTCAATCTGATTGGTCCTTCGGTCCCAACAAATTCTGAAGGTTTGCAGGCAGTGAATTCCTTGTAGGAGCATCCTACACGATTTCTTGTGTCGTTAGCTGTATTGCTAGATTCAGAGTTATTGTTGGTATGTAGCGCGACCTGTACTGCGGCTATGTTTGAAGCAAGAAAGGCACAAAATTCCTCTTCGCTCATATTCAAGGTGTGTCGAGTAGTGGGTGCCATTTCCTTCAAAATAGTCAAATGAAACAAGTTAATCATACAGAATATTAAGAGTAGTCAATAGTATCTCGTAGCATAATATGAACTCATTTATAAAAGTTTTTTCTTCATATTAGCGTTTTATAAGTTTAAATTCGGGTACTACCTACCCGTTAAGTTCATACTTAGTAGCTAATATACAATTCAACTACTACAATTCCATATGAAAAACTGATTATAATAATATATCACATACAAATATTCTTCAAACTTACAACTTCGCTATATTACATATAACATGAAATATAGTACACTATGATACAGGATAGTTTTGAAGATAAATCTAGTTAATACGCAAGTTGTTCAGCAAAGGAAATAAAGACACGTAATTCATAAGTCCAGAAACAAGTCATGCATTCTGGTTTTACTAAGATGACTTCCCATCCTTGGTCTTGTGGAAAATAACCGTTATGACCATTGGCTAGGCAGCATGTTGTAATGTCGTCAAAAGGACGAGGGTTTCGTAATGTCTAACAGCCCCGTAATAATCTAAATACCTTGTTTCTCACCCCAACTATTGAATCCGTCACTTGTGGGAAAGTTTTATTTAAAAGCTGCAATCCGATGTTCTTTTTCTCACTTTGGTAAGAAGCGAACATCACTAACCCGTAAGCATAACATGCTTCTTTATGTTGCATGTTAGAAGCTCTTTCTAATTCACGAAATCCACTGTTGGGATATGTTGAGTCAAAATAAGTTCTTAACCCGTAGCGTAAAATTGCATTTGGGTTACCCGCATTTAATGCTTTAAAGAAAACACGGCGTAACTTACGGTCTCCCTAATGTGATATACCCCACCTATCAAAGGAAAGCCTTTTATAAACTAAGGCATTTCTTGAAAGTCTTTCAAATGTTTGACAAGTTAATTTCGCCATAACTAAATGTGCTGATGAATTCTGACCGACTCTAGACAAGATTTCCTCAATCATATCCTCTGGTAGGTCTTCTAAAATATTCGGTTGTCTACCCTTAACGTCCATTTTATTTTTATACTGTAAAATAGACAAGGATTAGATTCGTAATAAAAAACAATACAAGCAATTTTTACATAGAACATAAAAGTACAAGCACACTACAATACATTTATTACACAACATGCTCACCCCCCTCTAATCTGAATCACTGGTTTCTTCTTCTTCGGACTTGGTTCTTTTTCCTAATCTTCTAGGGATATATGATGTTCCTCTAATACGAGTTGTCGTTTTCCACATTGGTTTAGAAAAACCTGGTGGTTTAGAGGTTCCCGGGTCATTGTTACATTTTAGGAAATACGGATGTTGTTGATACATATAAAGTTCATCGGGGTTGGAATCGGGTTTCTCTATTTTTATACCTTTTCCCTTATTATTTTCTTTTGCCTCATTAAATTGGGTCGGGGTAATTTCTATAATATCATCGGAATCCTCATCAGGATCTGATTCATCGAAAAATTGGTAATTTTCCCAATATTTTGCTTCCTTAGCGGAAACACCATTGACCATTATTAACTTTGGTCCATTGGTTGAGGATTTTCTTTTATTTGACCAGTTTTCTGTGGTTCCTACTATTCCCCCTCCGGAACCTCTTCTTCTTCCGGTTCCTCTTCTTCTGGTTCCTCTTCTTCCGGTTCCTCTTCTTCCGGTTCCGTTTCCTCTTCTTCCGATTCTTCGGGAACTTGTGAATCTTGCCAATATATATTCGACTCTTCGTTATTATTAGGTGAGTCGATGGGATTTGTACTAGAGGTAGACATCTATCAGACAATATCAAACACGTTAAGAGATTAATATATCACATAATATTTACATGTTAATAATATATAGTTTCCAACAAAAAAATGTTAAGCAATCGTTTTTGAAGAAAAATACGGTCGAAGTCCAGACTCACTAATGCATCCTAACAAACTCGGTAAGACACACTATTACAATTTTCTGGTTCTCTAAGACCAACGCTCAGATACCAACTGAAATGTCCTGTTCATATTGATTATAAACGTTCCATATTAATTGATTTCGTTGCGAGGTTTTGACCTCTATATGAGACGTTTTTCAAAGACTGCATTCATTTTTAAAACAACTATAACCCTTATTTTATCAATAAAGGTTTTAAAAACATTACGTAGATTATCAAACATGGACTCCAAATCTTGTCCTTAGTATTCACCTGAGAATCAACATGCTTTAAACATCAACAAAAATGTTGGTGAGTTATAGGTTTAACCTATATATATCAAATCGTAACAATAGACCACAAGATTTCATATTTCAATACACATCCCATACATAGAGATAAAAATATTCATATGGTGAACACCTGGTAACCGACATTAACAAGACGCATATATAAGAATATCCCCATCATTCCGGGAAACCCTTTGGATATGATATAAATTTCGAAGTACTAAAGCATCCGGTACTTTGGATGGGGTTTGTTAGGCCCAATAGATCTATCTTTAGGATTCGCGTCAATTAGGGTGTCTGTTCCCTAATTCTTAGATTACCAGACTTAATAAAAAGGGGCATATTCGATTTCGATAATTCAACCATAGAACGTAGTTTCACGTACTTGTGTCTATTTTGTAAAACATTTATAAAACCTGCATGTATTCTCATCCCAAAAATATTAGATTTTAAAAGTGGGACTATAACTCACTTTCACAGATATTTCCTTCCTCGGAAATAAGACTTGGCCACGGATCGATTCACGAACCTATACAAATATGTACATATATATCAAAGTATGATCAAAATATAATTACAACCATTTTTATTGTGTTTTAAAGATTTGAGTGTATTAAGTCAGCTGTCCTCGTTAGTAACCTACAACTAGTTGTCCACAGTTAGATGTACAGAAATAAATCGATATATTTATCTTGAATCAATCCATGACCCAGTGTATACATGTCTCTGGCTAGATCACAACTCAAAGTATATATATTTTTGGAATCAACCTCAACCCTGTATAGCTAACTCCAACATTACTGCATATAGAGTGTCTATGGTTGTTCTAAATAATATATATACATGGGTCGATATGATATGTCAAAACATTTACATACGTGTCTATGGTATCCCAAGATTACATAATATATTAGAATAAATGTATAATACAATATAAGTTAGCTAGGATATGATTTGTATAGATTTGTTAAACATTTCCCGTCGCTAAAAAGATCAAAAAATATCCAATCTTGTTTTACCCATAACTTCTTCATTTTAAATCTGTTTTGAGTGAATCAAATTGCTATGGTTTCATATTGAAATCTAATTTAAGAATCCAAACAGAAAATGTATAGGTTAATAGTCGAAAATTTAAGTTACATGTCAATTACTAAAGAGGTAGTCATTTCTGTCGAAAGAACGACATCTTGATGACCATTTTGAAAAACATACTTTCACTTCGAGTTTAACCAAGATTTTTGGATAGAGTTTCATGTTTATATGAAAAATCATTTTCCCAGAATAACAACTTTTAAATCAAAGTTTATCATAGTTTTTAATTATCCAAACCAAAACAGCCCCCGGTTTCACTACGACGGCGTATATCCGATTTTATAGATGAAGAAAATTGAAGAATTAAAGTGTTTGTAGGTGTTTTTGGTCGTTGGTATATGGATTAGATATAAAGAATATGTAATTTTGTTTTCATGTAAATAAGTCATGAATGATTACTAATATTTTTGTAATTTCATGAGATATTTCATGCTAGTTGCCAAATGATGGTTCCCACATGTGTTAGGTGACTCACATGGGCTACTAAGAGCTAATCATTGGAGTGTATATACTAATAGTACATACATCTAAAAGCTGTGTATTGTACGAGTACGAATACGGGTGCATACGAGTAGAATTGTTGATGAAACTAAACGAGGATGTAATTGTAAGCATTTTTGTTAAGTAGAAGTACTTTGATATGTGTCTTGAAGTATTTCAAAAGTTTAAGAATACATATCAAAACACAACATGTATATACATTCTAATGGAGTCGTTAAGTCTTCGTTAGTCGTTACATGTAAGTGTTGTTTTGAAACCTTTAAGTTAACGATCTCAATTAATTTTGTTAACCCAATATTTATTATATCAAATGAGATGTTAAATTATTATATTATCATGATATTATGATGTATGAATATCTCTTAATATGATACATACATTAAAATATCGTTACAACGATAATCGTTACATATAAGTCTCGTTTCGTAATTCTTGAGTTAGTAGTCTTGTTTTTACATATGTAGTTCATTGTTAACACACTTAATGATATATTTAAAGATCATTTTATCATGTTAAATATAGTGTATCAATATCTTAATATGATACATATGTATTTTGTAGACGTTATCATAACGATAATCGTTATATATATGATTTCGAGTTTCTTAACTTAGTAAACTCATTTCTTATGTATATCACACATTGTTAGTATACTTAGTGAGATACTTACTCATCATAATCTCATGTCAACCATATATATATATGTCTATATATACCACAACATGTAGTTTTCACAATTTTGTAACGTTCGTGAATCACCGGTCAACTTGGGTGATCAATTGTCTATATGAAACTTATTTCATTTAATCAAGTCTTAACAAGTTTGATTTCTTAACATGTTGTAAAACATTTAGTCATGTAAATATCAATCTAAATTAATATATATAAACATGGAAAAGTTCGGGTTACTACACCTTAAACGGCTTGACTTGCCAAACGGCCCCTGCAAACGGCCTACCAAATGGCTTGCCAAACGGCCTGCCAGCCGTTTGCAGGCAAAAATCAAGTCTATTTAAAGGGCTTTCTCCATCCATTTCAATACACACTCAATTTGTAATTCATTTCATATTTTCAAGCTTTTAGTTAGTTTTTAGTAGTAGTTAGCTTAGCTTTTATTTTCTTGAGGATATCCCGGCGAGTCCCTGCGATCTCGGGCAGATTTCTTTGGCCTTTTAAGGTTTTTATCCTAAACGCTTATCTTTTGTATTAAATATGTGTTCTTACTTTTTATGTTTAAAAATACGTTCCAATATTACCATGATAGCTTAATTAATCTGTATGTTGTCATGATAGAAGTTTGGGTTAGCGTAATTATGTTAATTTAGTACGATTACTGTTATAATATTGAACTAGGAAGTCTGATAGATTTTTATGCTAGCATCTTAAGGATTGACCAACCTAGGTTGTGATCAGGACTTGTCTACCTATATAAAATTAGCTACTTCATAGGATTAAGACCCCTGGTTATACTGTATCTGAAGATTCTATGAACTCGGTATGGTCGGAGTTCCCGAGAGGCATTTAATGCGCTTTTAGGACACGAAACTTAGGAATTGAGACATGAATGACCTGGTATGCCTATTGACTGTTCCGAAGAGACTTCTTAGGAGCTGTTAAGATCTAGTTAGTGCCTTCACTGTGTGACCCAAGCCTATTGCATATTCTTATTTGATTGTTACCTTAGGACTTAGTCATATCAACTGTTTAGGTATTCATTAGGTTTCTATCTGCTTTACTATCAGTATCTCAACTGTAATGCCATATAATGTTTGAATTGATATGATCTCATTAGTATGATGGAATGGTTGTTAGTTTTCACTTAAGGTTTTGCCAACTTAAATCGACAGATTCCTTCCGTTTGTGATCAGTGTTCAATCAACACGACACGTTGTTATTCAGTTAACTAAACTGATAATCAGGGTTATGATTAGGGCTCAACTCACTAATAAACCAAGTACTTTACTGAGGATAACCTCCGAGGTATAGCTACCCTTCAATTATACGACCAAGTGACATACTTTTCACTGCTCAAAGAGAACTCTGAGAGTTCAGCGACAAGTAAGTCTGTGTAATTGGCTCATCCAACCAGATCTACATCATTCCAAGCATAGTCTTAACATAAGCATAATTACCTTTCCCTAACCAAACACTGATATCTTGTTCAACATTTCCCTGATCTGCATACTCCGGATATCCTTCCACTTATTTACTTTTCCGCACTTAGGACTTTTAGCTTAAACCAACTACTATCTTTTATCTAGGTAATTTAACTAAAAGACAATTATCCACTTGATCTTTAATTCATTAATCCATAAAAAAAAATGACACTAGGTTAACTTACACCTTCTACACCTTAGAAAGTAAAAGTAAATTTAAGCATCGCACAATATAAATAAAAAAAACCACTGTGTGCTACCTTAATCAACTGAATCAGACGTCATGCGACCTAACGACACTGTTGTTGTGTCAGCGAAGGGGTATGAAATATAATATTATTGTTTACTATGAAATACGATACAAATTACACAAGTTTTAATTATTTATTTACAAATGGGATATACCTAAACTCTGCTACAACACTATAGGCAGTGTACCTAATCGTAGAGTTGTATAGTTTTTAGTAAGTCCGGTTCGTTCCATAGGGAGCTGGGTTATTTTACACTATATTTTTTACAACTACATTTGTACAAATATATATATATATATATATATATATATATATATATATATATATATATATATATATATATATATATATATATATATATATATATATATATATATATAAGTAGTAATATTATTATTAGAAAAGGGGGGTTTTACCGTTTATTGACCGGTTTGTCGATTTTATATTTTAAGCTAAAAGATAAATGACAATAATTAAAGTGCGTAAAATAAATGACAAAATTAAAATGACAATAAATAAAATGACAATAAATAAAAGTACGATGAGATATAAAATAACACAATTATGCTTATTTAAACTTCCGTAACCATGATGTTTGACATTTTGATTTTAATTTATATATCCGGGTTAATTGTCCTTTGTCCTGGATTATTTATAACCTATCTGGTTTTTGCCCGTAATAGTCCATCGGTCATAATTATAAAATACTCGTCAAATTAACCTTATACCCAAAGTCAAATATATTCCAACTAATTAGGGATTTAAAATGTAACAAGGTTTTAATACTTTGTTAATAATTACACCAGGTTATCGACTGCGTGTAATCCAAGGTTTTAATACTTTGTTAAAAATTACACCAATTACCCTTGTATGTAATCCACCCCTATTTTAATAAGATATGAACATTAATTTACCCACTTGATCAGTTTGAATAATCAATTACCCAACCCGAATAATTAATTAAATGATCGTAAAAGATGTCGTATAAACGTCACTAAATAGGACATGTATAATCATTTAATAATTATTAGGTTAACTAATTTGAAGATAGGTTCGACAGATTCCAATGAGTTGTCATTCGATTAGACAATACCCCCCATCTATTAATAGTCCATAGTCCAATGTCCACAAGTGTCGGTCTTTTGTCCAAACCCGAATTATGGTACAAAATCCAATAACCCCGTCTTAATATTTAGTCCAACATCACGATTACTTCAGCTCAAATAGTATAATAATAACTTAGTTACGATACATTAATTTAGAAAGGAAGAACATAGCTTACAGTGATTATTAATCGCGTAGCGTTACACGGACAGAGTTCCGACTTTAAAACCCGTAAAACATTCGTTACAATAACCCAATTATTATTAAACTTAAATTTAAATTTAAATTATAATTATAAATATATATTACATAGAGAGATAGAAAGAAAAGGGAATTGGATCCTTAAGGAAATTGGATCTTTATGAAAACATTTGATCTTTTGAAAATTTAAGCTAGATTTTACCCTAGATAAGTTTTCCGGAATAACCCTTCACCGGTGTTTGCAAAATGTTTTTGTGAGTTTTGTGGGTTTTAGATTTGAAAATTTTACCTCAAAACTTGCGGTTTTTTGTCACCCACTTGCTAACCTTGTATTAGGAAAGCAATACGTCCATGCTCCGTATATTACCTTTCGGTAAACTACCATCTGATTGTAAAGGAAAGCGATGAACAAGCAACTGTTAAGGCAATGTCTAATGACATGCAGATGTTCATGGTCCACAATGTGTCGGATGCAATTACTATCCTTTGTATGAGAAATAGTAAAGATCACCCTATAATTTTTCGGTCTGGAACAAGGTCCTGTCTTTGACCATGCTATGCGACCATCGTTCTTACGATTGACACCCGATTTAGTTCAGGTGACCTAATGAATTTCGGTGAATTCTTAGGATTTTACTTTCAATGGTAATGAACGCATTGAAAATAGGTTTTCAGAAAACAAATCGGTTTTAATTTGATCAAAATATTTTCTCGTTCAAGCTTGAGTTTAGATATTGTAACGACCCGGATTTTTCCGATCGTTTTATACATATAAGATTAATATTTACATAAATTAAACATTACCAACATGATAAGCAATCCAAATTGTTGAGTCTTGTGTTTTTGAAAAGAGTTTTACACAACGTTTGACCGTCCAATTTGACCGATGATATCACGAACTATATAACATACGATAATTATATGATTGTGTACATATATGTATTTATACATATTTAACTTTATTTAAGGATGGTTTAACATCTCATTGTGTATTAATAACAATGAGTTATAAGTATACTTTGAGACTACTAACTTAAGTTTTCAAAACAGTAACTATCGTAACGTTCTTTGACATATATACCTATAACCAATAATGCTTATACAAGTATCATATAAATACGTATTTAATCACTTTTAGAGGGCTTAAATACATAAAACAATATAAGTATATTTACAAAAGATAGCTATATTTGAATCCTCGTTCCGTTTCCTCAAGATTTCTACAAGTATACCTAGGGTATATGTACCCGTATCATACCCAGCTTCTATACGTATTTACTATTTGTATATACACATAAAATCAACATCCTAATCAACCAAAGTTCTGCCCTAGCTATGAGGTAATTAGGATTTGTAAGCTAGCATGGAAATTACACTAAATAACAACATAAAAATTTGTTTTTGTCACGCCATTTAATGGCTAGTTTGCATACCATTTTGATTCAGTTTTCTACTTCCATTTCCTAGCTAAACACACACACTTTAATAAGCCTTAAACACCTTAAATATCTCAGCAAATAACCATGAAGATCTAGCCTCAAAAACAAGCTTTAATCATCATAAGAAAGTTTGATCAAGAACATATCAAGATAACCTTCCAAGTGTACAAGTTTACTTCCAACCTTTCAATTCAACTTCACTACTCTTTAGGATCAAGATTATTTCCTATCCTTTCCAGTAGCTTTATCCAAGTAACTTGAGGTAGTAACCTTGTTCATAATCTTATTCGATTCATATTCATATAGCTATGTTATTTTAGGGTTATAAATTATAACAACAAGAACATAGTTTGAATGATTTCAAACTTGTTTGCAAACTAAATAGATCCTTCTAACTTGACTTTTAAAACACTTCAAGACCTGTAATATATCATAATGATAAGCTAACTTAACAAGATATAACTTGATTTTACAAAGAACGCCTTAAAACTGAATCTACGTCGTCGGAGTGCAACCGGGGGCTGTTTTGGGTTGGATAATTAAAAACCATCTTAAACTTTGAATTGGAAGTTTATATTCTGGAAAAATGATATTTCTTATGAATATATTAATATATAAAAATATCATGGTATAACTCAAAGTGTAAGTATTTTTATAAAAATGATCATCTAGATGTTGTTTTTATGACGGAAATGATCACTTTCATAAGATTCACCCAAGTTTGACCTATAACCTGTGATTTCGAATGAAAACTAAGGTATTTACAGTTCATATTAATAAATAATAGCTCGATCCAAGGAAGTGTCAAGTTGAACCAACAAAAACGGAGTTGTATTGAAGAAACTGCGGCTAAAACAAAATCGGGTATCCGAAGCTAGTTTAGCTACAAAAATATTTTGAGTAAAACTAAACTAATCATATCTTTGCTAATTAATATGATATTTTATATATATTTAATCATGATTTGATTTTACATATTTCAGGACCACCCGTAAACAACATGAGAAGATTAATTATAAGACCTCATGATTGTACGCAACACGTCATTTGACAACACGGCACCATGGGTTGAGATTAATTCCGATCAATACGAATACGATGGGGTCTTTATTTATTTTATTGAGCAACTAATTGTGGACCACTAACATCGGACTGCTAACTACGGACTAATAGATATTAAAAGGATTAAAAGTATATATGTAACGATTATTTGAAAAGAAAATATGTTGATATATTATATATATGGTTAGGTTCGTGATATCTATCGGAGACCAAGTCGTGTTAAATATCGTCAAGGAAAAAGTGAGTATATAGTCCCATTTTTTTAAACTCTAAATATTTCGGGATGAGAATACATGCATTTTATGATTTACATTATGGACACAAGTGATTAAAAATATATATTCTACGTTGAGTTGTACCACTGGCATACTTCCCTGTAACTTGGTAACTACTATTTACATGCGGTATTGTAAACGCGAATCCTGTTGATAGATCTATCGGGATTGACAACCCCAATCGGACTGGACGACCAGTATTCAATGGTTGCACAGTACTTCATTTCGGTGACTACACTTGGTACGGTGTAGTGAGATTTCATAATAAAGGGAATATGCGACGTTGATTAAATGTTAAGTATGGTTATCAAGTGCTCAAGCACTTAGAATATTTTTATTAAAACGTTTATGTATATTATATCTTGTGGTCTATATTTATAACGCTGCTAGCATTAAACCTATATCTCACCAACTTTATGTTGACGTTTTAACCATATTTATTCTCAGGTGATAATTAAAAGTTTCCGCTGCATTATGCCGAATTTAAGCAAGATTTGGAGTATGCATATTTGTTTAAAAAATAAAACTGCATATCGGAAGATTTGTAATGTGAAATATGTTGGAAATCGTATTGTTATTATCAAATGTAAAGTTTGTAAGACTAAGATTATCGCTAAACGATAATCATTATTATGTTGTTTAAGCCTTTGGTTATAATAAAGATTATGGTTTGTATCATAAAAACGTATGTAGATTTTTAAAAATGTCACATATAGAGGTCAATACCTCGCAATGACACCAATGAGTACGTGACGTTTATATTCGATATGAACGGGACGCTTCAGGTGGTATCAGAGCGTTGGTCTTAGAGAACCAGAAAATTTGCATTAGTGTGTCTTATCGAGTTTGTTAGGATGCATTAGTGAGTCTGGACTTTGACCGTATTTGATTTCGAAAACTATTTCTTATCCTTGTTGGTTAAAAATTAATATGTAAATATTATGTGGTACTAACGTGCTAGTTGTTGTGTGATAGATGTCTGGCTTAGAACTTGTTATCACATTCAGCGACTCCGAACCAGAATCCTCAGATAGTGTTCCAGTCATTAACCTATCCGATGATGAAAACGACACCTTTGGGGAAGACTCACAATTTCCAGATGAATCAATTGAAGAGGAACCAGAAAGTGATCCTGAGGAGGAAGAAATACAGGAAATTACGAAAGAAAAGTTCGAACAAGGGAAGAAACGAAAGGCTACTGAATTGGAAAATCCAAATCCCGAGTTTAGTGAGGATGTTGTGGCACCAACTCCACCAGACACTTCCACCCCTATTCTCGCTATTCCTATTAGTTCTATCCCGGCATCCAGTTCTTCGGCCCCTCATCCAAAACGTAGGGAGACAGCTAGAATTAGCGTTAAGCGATTCCCTGAACACAAACGTTTTGGGATATAGGCTAAATGATGCGCTGTTGTTTTAAACCATGAGATCATATAACGTTTTGTATAATATTACTAGTGTGGTTTGCTTGATGTTTGATGTAAGATAAGCATATGTAAAATAGTGAAGTATGAAATGCAATAATTTTTCATGGTTGAGTATTATTTGGGTGGTAGTAATTAATTTCCGTACTAAGCTATTAAGTATGAACTTTATCGGGTAGGTACTACCCTAGATAAGATTATAAAACGCTAATAAGAAGAAAAGACTATTATAATAATAACTGGTTCATATTATTAATAAGCTACGATGTACTGTAAATACACACTACATCTATAATATTCCATGTGAATAATTATTTTTTTTCATTCTTATTAAAGAATATGGCACGATTGAACCGAATGACGGAACAAGAAATCGAGGAACTCATCAATCAGCGAGTGAACGATAGAATGTTATGGGTCGAGGCTGCAAGAGGTGCTGTAATTAACCCAAATCCTCGTGTGGGATGCACCTACAAAACTTTTCAAGGTTGCAAGCCCTCATCATTCAGTGGAACAGAAGCACCGGTCGGTTTAACCCGGTGGATCGAAAAGATTGAGTCTGTGTTTAAAATCAGTGGTTGTATTGAGAAGGACATGACCAAGTATGCATCATGCACCTTACAAGATAGTGCACTCACATGGTGGAAAAACTATGTGAAGGCCGTAGGAGGAGATGTAGCTTATGATACTCCATGGAAAGAATTCAAAACAATGCTAATCAACAAGTATTGTCCAAGGAACGAGGTTAGGAAGTTGGAAGCTGAATTACGAAGCCTGAAAGTTGTATGTACTGAACTCACCAACTACAATCAGCGATTCATGGAATTAGCTTTGCTATGTCCCGAATTAGTACCAACCGAAGAACAGAAGATAGAACTGTACAAAGATGGTTTGCCTAAAAATGTCAAGGAAAATGTTACAGCATCGAAACCCAAGACTATTCATGAAGCCATCACTATGGCAAACGAGTTGATGGACCAGATTATTCTGGATAAGAACACCGATGTCAAGACATTGGAAAACAAAAGAAAGTGGGAAGGTAATCATCAACAATCCAACAAGAAACAAGAAACCACGCAAGGTGCGGGTAGTGGTTCAAGCTCAGATTACAAAGGATGAAATCCTTTATGTAACAGATGCTACAAACATCACTCTGGTTATTGTAATGTGGTGTGCAACAATTATAATCGAAGGGGTCATCTTGCTGAAGATTGTAAGATTCCCGTTACAAATAAAAATGGCACCAAGACTCCTGCCACCAATGCAAATAGAACTGCCTTGGCCACTGTTACTTGTTATGGGTGAAATGTCCCGTTCTTATTGATTAAAAACGTTCCATATTAATTTATTTCGTTGCGAGGTTTTGACCTCTATATGAGACGTTTTTCAAAGACTGCATTCATTTTAAAACAAACCATAACCTTTATTTCATCAATAAAGGTTTAAAAAGCTTTACGTAGATTATCAAATAATGATAATCTAAAATATCCTGTTTACACACGACCATTACATAATGGTTTACAATACAAATATGTTACAACAAAACAAGTTTCTTGAATGCAGTTTTTACACAATATCATACAAGCATGGACTCCAAATCTCGTCCTTATTTAAGTATGCCACAGCGGAAGCTCTTAATAATCACCTGAGAATAAACATGCTTAAAACTTCAACAAAAATGTTGGTGAGTTATAGGTTTAACCTATATATATCAAATCATAATAATAGACCACAAGATTTCATATTTCAATACACATCCCATACATAGAGATAAAAATCATTCATATGGTGAACACCTGGTAACCGATATTAACAAGACGCATATATAAGAATATCCCCATCATTCCGGGACACCCTTCGGATATGATATAAATTTCGAAGTACTAAAGCATCCGGTACTTTGGATGGGGTTTGTTAAGCCCAATAGATCTATCTTTAGGATTCGCGTCAATTAGGGTGTCTATTCCCTAATTCTTAGATTACCAGACTTAATAAAAAGGGGCATATTCGATTTCGATAATTCAACCATAGAATGTAGTTTCACGTACTTGTGTCTATTTTGTAAATCATTTATAAAACATACATGTATTCTCATCCCAAAAATATTAGATTTTAAAAGTGGGACTATAACTCACTTTCACAGATTTTTACTTCGTCGGGAAGTAAGACTTGGCCACTGGTTGATTCACGAACCTATAACAATATATACATATATATCAAAGTATGTTCAAAATATATTTACAACACTTTTAATATATTTTGATGTTTTAAGTTTATTAAGTCAGCTGTCCTCGTTAGTAACCTACAACTAGTTGTCCACAGTTAGATGTACAGAAATAAATCGATAAATATTATCTTGAATCAATCCACGACCCAGTGTATACGTATCTCAGTATTGATCACAACTCAAACTATATATATTTTGGAATCAACCTCAACCCTGTATAGCTAACTCCAACATTCACATATAGAGTGTCTATGGTTGTTCCGAAATATATATAGATGTGTCGATATGATAGGTCGAAACATTGTATACGTGTCTATGGTATCTCAAGATTACATAATATACAATACAAGTTGATTAAGTTATGGTTGGAATAGATTTGTTACCAATTTTCACGTAGCTAAAATGAGAAAAATTATCCAATCTTGTTTTACCCATAACTTGTTCATTTTAAATCCGTTTTTAGTGAATCAAATTGCTATGGTTTCATATTTAACTCTATTTTATGAATCTAAACAGAAAAGGTATAGGTTTATAGTCAGAAAAATAAGTTACAAGTCGTTTTTGTAAAGGTAGTCATTTCAGTCGAAAGAACGACGTCTAGATGACCATTTTAGAAAACATACTTCCACTTTGAGTTTAACCATAATTTTTGGATATAGTTTCATGTTCATAATAAAAATCATTTTCTCAGAATAACAACTTTTAAATCAAAGTTTATCATAGTTTTTAATTAACTAACCCAAAACAGCCCGCGGTGTTACTACGACGGCGTAAATCCGGTTTTACGGTGTTTTACGTGTTTCCAGGTTTTAAATCATTAAGTTAGCATATCATATAGATATAGAACATGTGTTTAGTTGATTTTAAAAGTCAAGTTAGAAAGATTAACTTTTGTTTGCGAACAAGTTTAGAATTAACTAAACTATGTTCTAGTGATTACAAGTTTAAACCTTCGAATAAGATAGCTTTATATGTATGAATCGAATGATGTGATGAACATCATTACTACCTTAAGTTCCTTCGATAAACCTACTGGAAAAGAGAAAAAATGGATCTAGCTTCAATGGATCCTTGGATGGCTCGAAGTTCTTGAAGCAGAATCATGACACGAAAAGAAGTTCAAGTAAGATCATCACTTGAAATAAGATTGTTATAGTTATAGAAATTGAACCAAAGTTTGACTATGATTATTACCTTGTATTAGAATGATAACCTACTGTAAGAAATAAAGATTTCTTGAGGTTGGATGATCACCTTACAAGATTGGAAGTGAGCTAGCAAACTTGAAAGTATTCTTGATTTTATGAAACTAGAACTTTTGTAATTTATGAAGAACACTTAGAACTTGAAGATAGAACTTGAGAGAGATCAATTAGATGAAGAAAATTGAAGAATGAAAGTGTTTGTAGGTGTTTTTGGTCGTTGGTGTATGGATTAGATATAAAGGATATGTAATTTTGTTTTCATGTAAATAAGTCATGAATGATTACTCATATTTTTGTAATTTTATGAGATATTTCATGCTAGTTGCCAAATGATGGTTCCCACATGTGTTAGATGACTCACATGGGCTGCTAAGAGCTGATCATTGGAGTGTATATACCAATAGTACATACATCTAAAAGCTGTGTATTGTACGAGTACGAATACGGGTGCATACGAGTAGAATTGTTGATGAAACTGAACGAGGATGCAATTGTAAGTATTTTTGTTAAGTTGAAGTATTTTGATAAGTGTATTGAAGTCTTTCAAAAGTGTATAAATACATATTAAAACACTACATGTATATACATTTTAACTGAGTCGTTAAGTCATCGTTAGTCGTTACATGTAAATGTTGTTTTGAAACCTTTAGGTTAACGATCTTGGTAAATGTTGTTAACCCAATGTTTATAATATCAAAAGAGATTTTAAATTATTATATTATCATGATATTATGATGTACGAATATCTCTTAATATGATATATATACATTAAATGTCGTTACAACGATAATCGTTACATATATGTCTCGTTTCAAAATCATTAAGTTAGTAGTCTTGTTTTTACATATGTAGTTCATTGTTAATATGTAGCGACCCGACCAAATCGTCATTGACGGCGCCGTCTACTTAGGTCCCGTTACGTGGTCATAAGTCTTTAAAACAACGTTTGACCAAAATATGTCGCCTTCATTTCAAAATAAAGATTGTTTCAAAGTATACAAGAATTGTTCAACCAAAAGTTAAGTTACAACGTTATAAGTACGATTGAAATCTGGGCGACACGGTTTAAAGTAAAGTCAAAAGACGCTCTATGAAATGCATGTATACTCGACATCCAATGCAAGTATCAAATAATGAGCGGAAGCATGTTTCACATAGCGTTTAAAGACCTGAGAAAAACATAGAAATCTGTCAACGAAAACGTTGGTGAAATCATAGGTTTAAGTAAGTAAGTACAAGTGAACCACAAGATTTGCATCAATGAAATAATAGTAATACATTCCAAAAGTTTGTTTCACGAGCACCCAATTATCAAAGCTTAACATTCCTTCCATTGTATACCCCATCACTTAGTGCTAGAACAAACACTGATTCTCGAAAATATATTTCATCCGTAGACGGTAGCGAACCGTCAAGGATGAGGGTTGTCAACCCATATGGCCATATAACATAAGTTCTCGCTTACACCCGGCAAGTGTAACTAATGATAATCGAATTGAGGATTTTGTTCTAAACTCGTATGTAGAATGTTTGTTTTCCCGTTCTTGTGTTCACTTAGTTCAAAAGAATCGTTTATGTTTTCTCATCCCAATATAAGTTCAAAAAGAGTAAAAGTGGGACTATGATCTCACCTTGAGTGCACGAGTAGTAAAGTACTTCACAAAATAACGTGTGCGAAGGATAGTGCTAGTCTTGACCTAAACAAATAGGTCGTATCAATAACGGTAAACACGATAGGTCAAAGATGTTCAATTAGTCCTATGGCTCGTTACGACTCGATTATTTAGCATGTGAAATCAAATTGTCAAGTTTCATGCAAGATACAAGTATATAAACAAGTTAGGAAGGTTGCATAATCATTTGGTTAAGTTTGACAAAAAGTCAAACTTTGGTCGGTCAAAGTCAACGAAAGTCAACACGTTCGGGTCGGGTCCCGAACTATTTTTCTGAGGTTTTTATTCATATATAAGCCTGACCCCCTTATATGTCGCGCCGCGACATGAAAGGGCCGCGCCGCGGCAAAGGCCGGGTGCTGGTGCCTGGCCAGTCCCAAATGTTCAAGTCTCAATCCAAAACCTTTTTGTGCATAAAACACAAACCGCTAACTCTTAGAACTCGCACCTTATATCGTTGGAAAGGTAATTTGACAAAGAACACAACTAAATATATTTCACCAACCAAAAATGTTATTTGTAACAATCGGCTTTCCAAAGTAAATGATCAATTGATGCACACATTTAATACACACATTTGATAGGTGCACATTTATGATTCGGACATTTAATGCATACATATAACATGCCGTTTTGTAGGTAATCGAGCATACAATACAACTAACTACTTACTAACTACAATTCATGTCATTCAATGCATCAAATATTCATTTCAAGCTTATCAAACCCTAACCCGAATTCACCAAAATCACTAATCAAGTTTATGGAGTTTCCTTAATCAACCTATACATCAAAACGAAGCTAATGATACTAGTAACACTTTTAAAACATGCACTTTAACAATCTAACAACATTTGATCATCCAAAATCAAGGATTTAGCAAGTAATTTTCATATTGAACTAGTTACACCAAAAACAACGAATCGAGCATACAAATTACATACACGACATCACAATGAGCCATAGACACTAATTAACAACTTTATAACTCAAAAATCTCAAGAACACATAAAATTAGTGATTTTAGAAAGTTACCCGAATGAGATGAAGTTGGTATCAAATTGAAGAGGATGAAGAGAGGATTCCAAATATGTAGTTTATTTTGATTGAAGCTTGCTAGATCATGAATGGATGATGAATCTTGATGATGAAGATTGAAAGAAAAATTGAAAGTGTTAAAGGAAAATGGAAATGAAAATGGAAATGAATGAATGGATGAGAAAGGGTGTTGACTAGTTGACCTAGTCACACCTTTGATCACTTGGCAAAAATGGTCCCTCTAGTTCGGGTGCGGGTGCGTGAATTAACCAAACGAATTATTTTAAATTACACGAGAGTACGGGAGACGTTATCTTCCAACAACGAGAATATTTAAAATGTTACATAACAAAGGATACGGATCTAGATACGAAGGGTATTATTTAAAAAGAAAAAGACGGGCGTTAAATGAGCAGATTTCGGACTTGAACGATCTCAATTGTTGTTTCTTGATGGAGTTCAGATTTCGGTGGTTGATGCTTTGGTTAAATGAGCAGGGGTATGACATTAGCGGTCATATAGGGTTTCGGAAAGCGCGTGTGAACACACGAGTGGTGACTACTGTTGTAAGAGTGATCTACTAAAGGTGACAATACGAGTTTGTGACATGTCTTTCCAAGACGTAAATCGTTCATTTGCTCGGTTCGTCGGTTTGTGGGTGGTACGCGGTACTCATGTCTAAGCGGGTCCCCAAGGTTTCTTGTAAAACTAGAAGTGAAACGAGTATTTCGATACGGAATAATTGACAAAGATACACCGTGTTGGAATAGAATCTCTTAAGATACGTTTGAACAAGTTAGTTAGGGTTCGAAAAATGTTCGTTAGGACTATTCACCCTAGTGGCGAATACTTATGTAATATGAGGAGTTTCTCTATCCATGGAGAAATGTTACAAGGAGTTTCTTTAAACGGAAATGCGAACGGTAAAGATAGTAGTGAAATGAGGACTTAGAATAGGATGAGTTTACATCTCGAGGTTGCCATAACGTGCCTCTAGTTGTCAAAAGTTGAAGTCTGAAAGAGAAACGAGGTAGTACACGTAGTTGTATAGTTCGGGGTTGAATAATAGTTGGCCGATTATCAGAAACACAAGGGCGTTAAGTCAAAGAAGAGTGAAGTATCGTTGGATTGTGTGTTATCTTAAATCCCAGTAATATCAGACGGTGACGGTGAAATAACAGAGGTAGGTAGTGTGGTACGGGATGACGAGAAAATTGATCGGATCCACAATTTAGTATTCGAATTCTTCGTGCAAAATAACGAATTTCAGTTATGTTGATTTTTGAGTCGAGAGAGTATGCCTTTCGGCGTTCAAGTAGAAATATGTCCATGTTTGAGTTCCATCTGTTGCTATACGATTTTAACTAGAAATGTTGGTGTGAAGAATCACGCTCAAGGTTCGAACACGGAGAGGTTTAAAGTTTTCCTTAGTGAGTTAACGAGTTTAAAAGTCATGTAACACGAGAAAAGTTAGAAATGAATTTTCGGTAATAACAGGCGAGATCTAAGATTTTACGAATACAAGTTTGAGTTGGGAGAGTTTCCTGATTACATGTAGCTTGATTTCGAGATTGATTGTAGTGCCTCGACCATTAACATCATGGTCTAGACTTCGTTCAACAGAAATTCTCACTCGGAGAATTTGGTATAGAGTTGCTCTTTTCTCAAAAGTTCGAGACTAAGATGGTGATGTTGTTCGTTTTCCTTCTTTACTTGAATGAGTTAAGATGTCATCTATAAATACGATAACAGATTTGTCTAGATAAGTTTGCATACGTGGTTTAGGAGGTTCATGAATACGGACAGAGTCCTAAATAAATCAAACGGTACTAAGAGAGATTTACAACTAACGTCGCGAGTTCAGAAAATGGCTTAGGAGACATCATCTCCCTTAACCCCCAATTGTGGATACGAGGAAGAGGGTTTCGGTTTCCAACCGAAAATTACTCGGTTCACAACAATCTATACAAGATGATGGGGAAACATTTTTTTTTTTTTTTTTTGTTTTTTTTTAACGAATAGGTTTCGAGCTCCCTAGTTCTATAGGTGTCAAGTCAAAAGTCTTAACGTATATCCTCCAATAAAATTTATAGGCACACAATATTTTCCGTTGGTCACTTAAATTGCCTAAGTAGGGTCTAGGGGAAAAGGTGGAGTGCAAAGGGTACGAGTCAAGGTCTTGGTTATAAAACGTCTAGCGGTAATGGAATCGAATAAGTATGAAGTATACGGTTTGTTGTGAAGAAACGTACCCGTTACTAGTCCATCGTCGTTCCGGGCATCCTAGGTGTCGATGTTGAAGGTTCAACGGCGTGCGTTGGGGTTGATTTTCTTATTTGGGCACACATTCCGAAAATGACCCAGTTGGCCACATTTGAAGCAAGCACCCGTTCTGTGTGCGTTGGGCATCTTTCGAGCGACGGGTCCTTGGCGTCGGTGGCGAAACCTGCCACATCCTTCAAAGTGATGCTTGTGGCATTCGTTACAAAAAGGTAGTTTTCCGGCATAGCCTTTCTTGTCGTTGGAGGTAAAAGGCTTCTTGGCGGGGTTGTTGTTATTGTCGTGGTTGCTTGATTGAGAGGCTTCCCATGTTCTTTTGTTGTTACTCGGGTGGTTCTCGACCATTGGTGCCAGTGCTTCCATTTCATTCACCGTTTCTAAGGCTTGGCGGGCCATTGTTAAAGCCTCTTGTAGGTTAGTGGGTTGAGATGTCATTACCTTGTGTTGAATGCTCTTAGGGAGGCCATCCATGTAAAGTTCGACTCTTAGGGATTCGGGAGTCATGAGAATTGGACACATCGAGACTAGTTCGGTAAACCGTTGATTATAAGCTTTGAGGTCATTTCCGGCCGTTTTTAAATTCCTTAGACCCTGTTCGAGCCTTCGAGTCTCGTCGCGCGGGAAGTATTCGGTGATCATTCTTTCTCTTAATTCGGTCCAAGAGAGTGTGTGGGCTTCATCGCTTCCCACTAATTGTACATACGTGTTCCACCATGAGAGAGCAATACCGGTGAAAGTGAGGGTGGAAAACTTGACCTTATCTTGGTCTCGACAACCGCTTGTGTTAAAAACGGTCTCCATTTGTTCAAACCATCGGGTGAGAGTAACCGGTCCCCCGGTTCCATCGAAAGTGGGAGGATTGTACTTCATGAAGTTCTTGTAGGAGCAACCTTCGATTGAATTACCGGCTCCATGATTGTTGTTGTTAGAAAAGTGATCGGCCACGGCCGTACCCACGGCGGTGGTTATCATTCGTTGAAGAGCTTGTTCTAGAGTTTCGAGAGGAGTATTGTGTTGACCTTGGTGAGCCATTGTTCCTTCATGAGACAAGAATATCGTTGGTTAGTATTTTCGACAATACTAACCGTGGCATGGAATAAGGATAGAGAGAAAATTTTCCTTGACTCGCCTTAAATTCTCTATGTCATAAGGTCGGAACGTCCATGTGAATCACCGTAATATAATCCCGGAAATTATATTACCCTGATTCTCATGTGCATTTAACATTACTTCATAAAGTCAAGGTGGCGCATCAACAAAATTTATCAACGTAAGATCAAGATCGAATACGAGTTAGATATGATAGAAGAGTTCGAGTATAAATGCACAATTAGTCAAATAATTCCTACTTCAGTCTATATGCCGGTTGTAGTCTAGATTCACCTATGTACCCTATGACTCGGGGTGGACACAAATGTACTCTAAATCCCTACAACCAAGGCTCTGATACCATCTGTAGCGACCCGACCAAATCGTCATTGACGGCGCCGTCTACTTAGGTCCCGTTACGTGGTCATAAGTCTTTAAAACAACGTTTGACCAAAATATGTCGCCTTCATTTCAAAATAAAGATTGTTTCAAAGTATACAAGAATTGTTCAACCAAAAGTTAAGTTACAACGTTATAAGTACGATTGAAATCTGGGCGACACGGTTTAAAGTAAAGTCAAAAGACGCTCTATGAAATGCATGTATACTCGACATCCAATGCAAGTATCAAATAATGAGCGGAAGCATGTTTCACATAGCGTTCAAAGACCTGAGAAAAACATAGAAATCTGTCAACGAAAACGTTGGTGAAATCATAGGTTTAAGTAAGTAAGTACAAGTGAACCACAAGATTTGCATCAATGAAATAATAGTAATACATTCCAAAAGTTTGTTTCATGAGCACCCAATTATCAAAGCTTAACATTCCTTCCATTGTATACCCCATCACTTAGTGCTAGAACAAACACTGATTCTCGAAAATATATTTCATCCGTAGACGGTAGCGAACCGTCAAGGATGAGGGTTGTCAACCCATATGGCCATATAACATAAGTTCTCGCTTACACCCGGCAAGTGTAACTAATGATAATCGAATTGAGGATTTTGTTCTAAACTCGTATGTAGAATGTTTGTTTTCCCGTTCTTGTGTTCACTTAGTTCAAAAGAATCGTTTATGTTTTCTCATCCCAATATAAGTTCAAAAAGAGTAAAAGTGGGACTATGATCTCACCTTGAGTGCACGAGTAGTAAAGTACTTCACAAAATAACGTGTGCGAAGGATAGTGCTAGTCTTGACCTAAACAAATAGGTCGTATCAATAACGGTAAACACGATAGGTCAAAGATGTTCAATTAGTCCTATGGCTCGTTACGACTCGATTATTTAGCATGTGAAATCAAATTGTCAAGTTTCATGCAAGATACAAGTATATAAACAAGTTAGGAAGGTTGCATAATCATTTGGTTAAGTTTGACAAAAAGTCAAACTTTGGTCGGTCAAAGTCAACGAAAGTCAACACGTTCGGGTCGGGTCCCGAACTATTTTTCTGAGGTTTTTATTCATATATAAGCATGTTAGAACAAGTCTCATGTGAATCGGAGGTCCGTAGTATGCCAAACATTTTTCGTATTTTGGACATGGAGGTCAGAACCTGACCCCCTTATATGTCGCGCCGCGACATGAAAGGGCCGCGCCGCGGCAAAGGCCGGGTGCTGGTGCCTGGCCAGTCCCAAATGTTCAAGTCTCAATCCAAAACCTTTTTGTGCATAAAACACAAACCGCTAACTCTTAGAACTCGCACCTTATATCGTTGGAAAGGTAATTTGACAAAGAACACAACTAAATATATTTCACCAACCAAAAATGTTATTTGTAACAATCGGCTTTCCAAAGTAAATGATCAATTAATGCACACATTTAATACACACATTTGATAGGTGCACATTTATGATTCGGACATTTAATGCATACATATAACATGCCGTTTTGTAGGTAATCGAGCATACAATACAACTAACTACTTACTAACTACAATTCATGTCATTCAATGCATCAAATATTCATTTCAAGCTTATCAAACCCTAACCCGAATTCACCAAAATCACTAATCAAGTTTATGGAGTTTCCTTAATCAACCTATACATAAAAACGAAGCTAATGATACTAGTAACACTTTTAAAACATGCACTTTAACAATCTAACAACACTTGATCATCCAAAATCAAGGATTTAGCAAGTAATTTTCATATTGAACTAGTTACACCAAAAACAACGAATCGAGCATACAAATTACATACACGACATCAGAATGAGCCATAGACACTAATTAACAACTTTATAACTCAAAAATCTCAAGAACACATAAAATTAGTGATTTTAGAAAGTTACCCGAATGAGATGAAGTTGGTATCAAATTGAAGAGGATGAAGAGAGGATTCCAAATATGTAGTTTATTTTGATTGAAGCTTGCTAGATCATGAATGGATGATGAATCTTGATGATGAAGATTGAAAGAAAAATTGAAAGTGTTAAAGGAAAATGGAAATGAAAATGGAAATGAATGAATGGATGAGAAAGGGTGTTGACTAGTTGACCTAGTCACACCTTTGATCACTTGGCAAAAATGGTCCCTCTAGTTCGGGTGCGGGTGCGTGAATTAACCAAACGAATTATTTTAAATTACACGAGAGTACGGGAGACGTTATCTTCCAACAACGAGAATATTTAAAATGTTACATAACAAAGGATACGGATCTAGATACGAAGGGTATTATTTAAAAAGAAAAAGACGGGCGTTAAAATAATTTAACGGAAAAATGCGGGATGTTACATAATATACTTAATGATATGTTTACTTATCATAATATCATGTTAACTATATATATAACCATATATATGTCATCATATAGTTTTTACAAGTTTTAACGTTCGTGAATCACCGGTCAACTTGGGTGGTCAATTGTCTATATGAAACCTATTTCAATTAATCAAGTATTACCAAGTTTGATTGCTTAACATGTTGGAAACATTTAATCATGTAAATGTCAATCTCAATTAATATATATAAACATGGAAAAGTTCGGGTCACTACAGTTCCTACCCGTTAAATAAATTTCGTCCCGAAATTTTAAGCTGTTGAAGGTGTTGACGAATCTTCTGGAAATAGATGCGGGTATTTCTTCTTCATCTGATCTTCACGCTCCCAGGTGAACTCGGGTCCTCTACGAGCATTCCATCGAACCTTAACAATTGGTATCTTGTTTTGCTTAAGTCTTTTAACCTCACGATCCATTATTTCGACGGGTTCTTCGATGAATTGAAGTTTTTCGTTGATTTGGATTTCATCTAACGGAATAGTGAGATATTCTTTAGCAAAACATTTCTTCAAATTCGAGACTTGGAAAGTGTTATGTACAGCCGCGAGTGGTTGAGGTAACTCAAGTCGGTAAGCTACTGGTCCGACACGATCAATAATCTTGAATGGTCCAATATACCTTGGATTTAATTTCCCTCGTTTACCAAATCGAACAATGCCTTTCCAAGGTGAAACTTTAAGCATGACCATCTCTCCAATTTCAAATTCTATATCTTTTCTTTTAATGTCAGCGTAGCTCTTTTGTCAACTTTGGGCGGTTTTCAACCGTTGTTGAATTTGGATGATCTTCTCGTTAGTTTCTTGTATAATCTCCGGACCCGTAATCTGTCTATCCCCCACTTCACTCCAACAAATCGGAGACCTGCACTTTCTACCATAAAGTGCTTCAAACGGCGCCATCTCAATGCTTGAATGGTAGCTGTTGTTGTAGGAAAATTCTGCTAACGGTAGATGTCGATCCCAACTGTTTCCGAAATCAATAACACATGCTCGTAGCATGTCTTCAAGCGTTTGTATCGTCCTTTCACTCTGCCCATCAGTTTGTGGATGATAGGCAGTACTCATGTCTAGACGAGTTCCTAATGCTTGCTGTAATGTCTGCCAGAATCTTGAAATAAATCTGCCATCCCTATCAGAGATAATAGAGATTGGTATTCCATGTCTGGAGATGACTTCCTTCAAATACAGTCGTGCTAACTTCTCCATCTTGTCATCTTCTCTTATTGGCAGGAAGTGTGCTGATTTGGTGAGACGATCAACTATTACCCAAATAGTATCAAAACCACTTGCAGTCCTTGGCAATTTAGTGATGAAATCCATTGTAATGTTTTCCCATTTCCATTCCGGGATTTCGGGTTGTTGAAGTAGACCTGATGGTTTCTGATGCTCAGCTTTGACCTTAGAACACGTCAAACATTCTCCTACGTATTTAGCAACATCGGCTTTCATACCCGGCCACCAAAAATGTTTCTTGAGATCCTTGTACATCTTCCCTGTTCCAAGATGTATTGAGTATCTGGTTTTATGAGCTTCTCTAAGTACCATTTCTCTCATATCTCCAAATTTTGGTACCCAAATCCTTTCAGCCCTATACCGGGTTCCGTCTTCCCGAATATTAAGATGCTTCTCCGATCCTTTGGGTATTTCATCCTTTAAATTTCCCTCTTTTAAAACTCCTTGTTGCGCCTCTTTTATTTGAGTAGTAAGGTTATTATGAATCATTAAATTCATAGATTTTACTCGAATGGGTTCTCTGTCCTTCCTGCTCAAGGCATCGGCTACCACATTTGCCTTCCCCGGGTGGTAACGAATCTCAAAGTCGTAATCATTCAATACTTCAATCCACCTACGCTGCCTCATATTCAGTTGTTTCTGATTAAATATGTGTTGAAGACTTTTTTGGTCGGTATATATAATACTTTTGACCCCATATAAGTAGTGCCTCCAAGTCTTTAATGCAAAAACAACCGCGCCTAATTCCAAATCATGCGTCGTATAATTTTGTTCATGAATCTTCAATTGTCTAGACGCATAAGCAATCACCTTTGTTCGTTGCATTAATACACAACCGAGACCTTGCTTTGATGCGTCACAATAAATCACAAATTCATCATTCCCTTCAGGCAATGACAATATAGGTGCCGTAGTTAGCTTTTTCTTTAATAACTAAAATGCTTTCTCTTGTTCATCATTCCATTCAAATTTCTTCCCTTTATGCGTTAATGCAGTCAAGGGTTTTGCTATTCTGGAAAAGTCTTGGATGAACCTTCTGTAGTAACCAGCTAGTCCTAAAAACTGGCGTATGTGTTTCGGAGTTTTCGGGGTTTCCCACTTTTCAACAGTTTCTATCTTTGCCGGATCCACCTTAATACCTTCTTTGTTCACTATGTGACCGAGGAATTGAACTTCTTCCAACCAAAATGCACACTTTGAAAACTTAGCGTACAATTCTTCCTTCCTCAATACTTCTAACACCTTTCTCAAATGTTCAACGTGTTCTTGGTCATTCTTTGAGTAAATAAGTATGTCATCAATGAAAACAATGACAAACTTGTCAAGGTATGGTCCACACGCTCGGTTCATAAGGTCCATGAACACAGCTGGTGCATTAGTTAAACCAAACGGCATGACCATAAACTTGTAATGACCGTAACGTGTTCTGAAAGCAGTCTTTGGAATATCATCTTCTTTCACCCGCATTTGATGATACCCGGAACGTAAGTCAATCTTTGAATAAACAGACGAGCCTTGTAGTTGATCAAATAAGTCGTCGATTCTCGGTAGTGGGTAGCGGTTCTTGATGGTAAGTTTGTTCAACTCTCGGTAGTCGATACACAACCTGAATGTACCATCTTTCTTCTTGACAAACAAAACAGGAGCTCCCCACGGTGATGTGCTTGGTCGAATGAAACCACGCTCTAAAAGTTCTTGTAATTGGCTTTGCAGTTCTTTCATCTCACTGGGTGCGAGTCTGTAAGGAGCACGAGCTATTGGTGCAGCTCCTGGTACAAGATCTATTTGAAATTCAACAGATCGATGTGGAGGTAGTCCCGGTAATTCTTTCAGAAATACATCGGAAAATTCTTTTGCGACAGGAACATCATTGATGCTCTTTTCTTCAGTTTGTACTTTCTCGACGTGTGCTAGAACAGCATAGCAACCTTTTCTTATTAGTTTTTGTGCCTTCAAATTACTAATAAGATGTAGCTTCATGTTGCCCTTTTCTCCGTACACCATTAAGGGTTCTCCTTCTTCTCGTATAATGCGAATTGCATTTTTGTAACAAACGATCTCTGCTTTCACTTCTTTCAACCAGTCCATACCGATTATCACATCAAAACTCCCTAACTCTACTGGTATCAAGTCAATCTTAAATGTTTCGCTACCCAGTTTAATTTCTCGATTCTGACATATATTATCTGCTGAAATTAATTTACCATTTGCTAATTCGAGTAAAAATTTACTATCCAAAGGTGTCAATGGGCAACTTAATTTAGCACAAAAATCTCTACTCATATAGCTTCTATCCGCACCTGAATCAAATAAAACGTAAGCAGATTTATTGTCAATAAGAAACGTACCCGTAACAAGCTCCGGGTCTTCCTGTGCCTCTGTCGCATTAATATAGAAAACTCTTCCGCGGCCTTGTCCATTCGTGTTCTCCTGGTTCGGGCAATTTCTAATAATGTGGCCCGGTTTTCCACATTTATAACAAACTACATTGGCATAACTTGCTCCGACACTACTTGCTCCGCCATTACTCGTTCCGACACCATTTGTTCCTTTCGTTCTATTAACCCTGGTCCGTAGACCTCACACTTCGCCGCGCTATGACCATTTCTTTTACACTTGTTGCAAAATTTGGTGCAGAACCCCGAGTGATACTTTTCACACCTTTGGCATAGCTGCTTCTGATTGTTGTTGTTGTTGCGGTTATTATTGTTGTTGGGATGATTGTTGTAGTTGCTGTTGTTGTTGTTGTTGTTGTTGTTGTTGGGCCGTTTGTTGTAGTTGCGATTGATGTTGCGATTGTTGGGATAATTGTTGCGATTATTATTGTAATTACTGTTGTTGTATTGGTGATTCTTATCACCGTTTTCCTCCCACTTTCTTTTGACTTGCTTCACATTAGCCTCTTCAGCAGTCTGTTCTTTATTTCTTTCTTCAATCTGGTTCACTAGTTTGTGAGCCATTCTACATGCCTGTTGTATGGAGGCGGGCTTGTGTGAACTTATATCTTCTTGGATTCTTTCCGGTAATCCTTTCACAAACGCGTCGATCTTCTCTTCCTCATCTTCGAATGCTCCCGGACACAATAGGCATAATTCTGTGAATCGTCTTTCGTACGTGGTAATATCAAATCCTTGAGTTCGTAACCCTCTAAGTTCTGTCTTGAGCTTATTAACCTCGGTTCTAGGACGGTACTTCTCGTTCATTAAGTGCTTGAATGCTGACCACGGTAGTGCGTACGCATCGTCTTGTCCCACTTGCTCTAGATAGGTATTCCACCATGTTAACGCAGAACCTGTGAAGGTATGCGTAGCGTACTTCACTTTGTCCTCTTCAGTACACTTACTTATGGCAAACACCGATTCGACCTTCTCGGTCCACCGTTTCAATCCGATCGGTCCTTCGGTTCGATCAAATTCCAAAGGTTTGCAGGCAGTGAATTCTTTGTAGGTGCATCCTACACGATTTCCTGTACTGCTAGATCCAAGGTTATTGTTGGTATGTAGCGCAGCCTGTACTGCGGCTATGTTTGAAGCTAGAAAATACGGAATTCCTCTTCATTCATATTCACGGTGTGTCGAGTAGTCGGTGCCATTTCCTTCAAAATAGTCAAATGGAACAAGTTAATCATACAGAATATTAAGAGTAGTTAATAGTATTTCGTAGCATAATATGAACTCATTTATAAAAGCTTTTTCTTCATATTAGCGTTTTATAAGTTTAAATTCGGGTAGTACCTACCCGTTAAGTTCATACTTAGTAGCTAATATACAATTCAACTACTACAATTCTATATGAAAAACTGATTATAATAATATTTCGCGTTCAAACTTTTACACAATATTTTACAAACTTACAATACCGCTTATTTTACATATAGCATGAAATATAGCACACAATAAATTTGATACAAGATGATTGTGAAGATAATTCTAGCTAGTACACAAGTCGTTCAGCAAAGGCAATAAAGACACGTAATTCATACGTCCAGAAACAAGTCATGCATTCTGGTTTTACTAGGATTACTTCCCATCCTTGGTCTTGAGGAACATAACCGTTATGGCCGTTGATAAGACAGCGTGTAGTAACGTTGTCAAAGGGACGAGGGTTACGTAATGTCCAACAGTCCCGTAACAATATAAAAACCTCATTTCTTACCCCAATTACCGACTCCGTCACTTGTGGAAACGTTTTGTTTAATAGTTGTAGCCCAATGTTCTTTTTCTCACTTTGGTGAGAAGCGAACATTACTAACCCGTAAGCATAGCATGCTTCTTTATGTTGCATTTTAGCCGCTTTTTCTAAATCATGAAGTCCTATATTCGGATACATTGAGTCAAAATAATTTCTTAACCCGTTGCGTAAAATAGCATTTGGGTTCCCCGCAATATATGCGTCAAAGTAAACACATCGTAACTTATGGGTTTCCTAATGTGATATCCCCCATCTTTCAAACGAAAGTCTCTTATAAACCAAGACATTCTTGGAACGTTCTTCGAATGTCTTACAAACTGATCTCGCCTTAAATAGTTGTGCCGAGTAATTCTGACCGACTCTAGACAAGATTTCATCAATCATGTCTCCGGGTAGGTCTCTTAAAATATTGGGTTGTCTATCCATTTTGTGTTTTTAAACTGTAAAATAGACAAGAGTTAGATTCATAAAAAAAAATACTTATTAATACAAGCAATTTTTACATATATCATAAAGCATAAGCACACTATATTACATATATTACACCACACGAATACAACTATCTTATTCCGACTCGCTTGTTTCTTCTTCTTCGGTTTTGGTTCGTTTTTCCAAGTTTCTAGGGATATATGATGTTCCCCTAATACGAGCCGTCGTTTTCCACATTGGTTTAGAAAAACCTGGTGGTTTAGAGGTTCCCGGGTCATTGTTACAACTTAAGGACTTCGGGGGTTGACGATACATATAAAGTTCATCGGGGTTGGAATTAGATTTCTCTATTTTTATGCCCTTTCCCTTATTATTTTCTTTTGCCTTTTTAAATTCAGTTGGGGTAAGTTCTATAACATCATCGGAATTCTCGTCGGAATCCGATTCATCGGAGAATTGGTAATCCTCCCAATATTTTGCTTCCTTGGCGGAAACACCATTGACCATAATTAACCTTGGTCGGTTGGTTGAGGATTTTCTTTTACTTAACCGTTTTATTATTTCCCCCACCGGTTCTATTTCCTCCTCCGGTTCCTCCTCTTCCAGTTCTGATTCTTCTTCCGGTTCCTCTTCGGGAACTTGTGAATCAGTCCAATATATATTCGACTCTTCGTTATTATTAGGTGAGTCAATGGGATTTGTGCTAGAGGTAGACATCTATCACACAATATCAAACATGTTAAGAGATTAATATATCACATAATATATACATGTTAATAATATATAGTTTCCAACAAAAATGTTAAGCAATCATTTTTAAATAAAACACGGTCGAAGTCCAGACTCACTAATGCATCCTAACAAACTCGATAAGACACACTAATGCAAATTTTTTGGTTCTCTAAGACTAACGCTCGGATACCAACTGAAATGTCCCGTTCTTATTGATTAAAAACGTTCCATATTAATTGATTTCGTTGCGAGGTTTTGACCTCTATATGAGACGTTTTTCAAAGACTGCATTCATTTTAAAACAAACCATAACCTTTATTTCATCAATAAAGGTTTAAAAAGCTTTACGTAGATTATCAAATAATGATAATCTAAAATATCCTGTTTACACACGACCATTACATAATGGTTTACAATACAAATATGTTACAACAAAACAAGTTTCTTGAATGCAGTTTTTACACAATACCATACAAGCATGGACTCCAAATCTCGTCCTTATTTAAGTATGCGACAGCGGAAGCTCTTAATAATCACCTGAGAATAAACATGCTTAAAACTTCAACAAAAATGTTGGTGAGTTATAGGTTTAACCTATATATATCAAATCATAATAATAGACCACAAGATTTCATATTTCAATACACATCCCATACATAGAGATAAAAATCATTCATATGGTGAACACCTGGTAACCGACATTAACAAGATGCATATATAAGAATATCCCCATCATTCCGGGACACCCTTCGGATATGATATAAATTTCGAAGTACTAAAGCATCCGGTACTTTGGATGGGGTTTGTTAAGCCCAATAGATCTATCTTTAGGATTCGCGTCAATTAGGGTGTCTGTTCCCTAATTCTTAGATTACCAGACTTAATAAAAAGGGGCATATTCGATTTCGATAATTCAACCATAGAATGTAGTTTCACGTACTTGTGTCTATTTTGTAAATCATTTATAAAATCTGCATGTATTCTCATCCCAAAAATATTAGATTTTAAAAGTGGGACTATAACTCACTTTCACAGATTTTTACTTCGTCGGGAAGTAAGACTTGGCCACTGGTTGATTCATGAACCTATAACAATATATACATATATATCAAAGTATGTTCAAAATATATTTACAACACTTTTAATATATTTTGATGTTTTAAGTTTATTAAGTCAGCTGTCCTCGTTAGTAACCTACAACTAGTTGTCCACAGTTAGATGTACAGAAATAAATCGATAAATATTATCTTGAATCAATCCACGACCCAGTGTATACATATCTCAGTATTGATCACAACTCAAACTATGTATATTTTGGAATCAACCTCAACCCTGTATAGCTAACTCCAACATTCACATATAGAGTGTCTATGGTTGTTCCGAAATATATATAGATGTGTCGACATGATAGGTCGAAACATTGTATACGTGTCTATGGTATCTCAAGATTACATAATATACAATACAAGTTGATTAAGTTATGGTTGGAATAGATTTGTTACCAATTTTCACGTAGCTAAAATGAGAAAAATTATCCAATCTTGTTTTACCCATAACTTCTTCATTTTAAATCCGTTTTGAGTGAATCAAATTGCTATGGTTTCATATTAAACTCTATTTTATGAATCTAAACAGAAAAAGTATAGGTTTATAGTTGGAAAAATAAGTTACAAGTCGTTTTTGTAAAGGTAGTCATTTCAGTCGAAAGAACGACGTCTAGATGACCATTTTAGAAAACATACTTCCACTTTGAGTTTAACCATAATTTTTGGATATAGTTTCATGTTCATAATAAAAATCATTTTCTTAGAATAACAACTTTTAAATCAAAGTTTATCATAGTTTTTAATTAACTAACCCAAAACAGCCCGCGGTGTTACTACGACGGCGTAAATCCGGTTTTACGGTGTTTTTCGTGTTTCCAGGTTTTAAATCATTAAGTTAGCATATCATATAGATATAGAACATGTGTTTAGTTGATTTTAAAAGTCAAGTTAGAAAGATTAACTTTTGTTTGCGAACAAGTTTAGAATTAACTAAACTATGTTCTAGTGATTACAAGTTTAAACCTTCGAATAAGATAACTTTATATGTATGAATCGAATGATATGATGAACATCATTACTACCTTAAGTTCCTTCGATAAACCTACTGGAAAAGATAAAAAATGGATCTAGCTTCAATGGATCCTTGGATGGCTCGAAGTTCTTGAAGCAGAATCATGACACGAAAACAAGTTCAAGTAAGATCATCACTTGAAATAAGATTGTTATAGTTATAGAAATTGAACCAAAGTTTGACTATGATTATTACCTTGTATTAGAATGATAACCTACTGTAAGAAACAAAGATTTCTTGAGGTTGGATGATCACCTTACAAGATTGGAAGTGAGCTAGCAAACTTGAAAGTATTCTTGATTTTATGAAACTAGAACTTTTGGAATTTATGAAGAACACTTAGAACTTGAAGATAGAACTTGAGAGAGATCAATTAGATGAAGAAAATTGAAGAATGAAAGTGTTTGTAGGTGTTTTTGGTCGTTGGTGTATGGATTAGATATAAAGGATATGTAATTTTGTTTTCATGTAAATAAGTCATGAATGATTACTCATATTTTTGTAATTTTATGAGATATTTCATGCTAGTTGCCAAATGATGGTTCCCACATGTGTTAGGTGACTCACATGGGCTGCTAAGAGCTGATCATTGGAGTGTATATACCAATAGTACATACATCTAAAAGCTGTGTATTGTACGAGTACGAATACGGGTGCATACGAGTAGAATTGTTGATGAAACTGAACGAGGATGCAATTGTAAGCATTTTTGTTAAGTAGAAGTATTTTGATAAGTGTATTGATGTCTTTCAAAAGTTTATAAATACATATTAAAACACTACATGTATATACATTTTAACTGAGTCGTTAAGTCATCGTTAGTCGTTACATGTAAATGTTGTTTTGAAACCTTTAGGTTAACGATCTTGTTAAATGTTGTTAACCCAATGTTTATAATATCAAAAGAGATTTTAAATTATTATTTTATCATGATATTATGATGTACGAATATCTCTTAATATGATATATATACATTAAATGTCGTTACAACGATAATCGTTACATATATGTCTCCTTTCAAAATCATTAAGTTAGTAGTCTTGTTTTTACATATGTAGTTCATTGTTAATATACTTAATGATATGTTTACTTATCATAATATCATGTTAACTATATATATAACCATATATATGTCATCATATAGTTTTTACAAGTTTTAACGTTCGTGAATCACCGGTCAACTTGGGTGGTCAATTGTCTATATGAAACCTATTTCAATTAATCAAGTATTACCAAGTTTGATTGCTTAACATGTTGGAAACATTTAATCATGTAAATGTCAATCTCAATTAATATATATAAACATGGAAAAGTTCGGGTCACTACAATGGGTGTTGGAAACAGGGTCATTTTAAGAGCCAGTGCCCGAATCCAGAGAAGAATAATGCTTGAGAGGCGTGTGAAGACCCGGAGCTTGTTACGGGTACGTTTACCATTAATAACTTATCAGCATCTATTATATTTGATACTGGTGCCGATAGAAGTTACGTGTGTAGAGATTTTTACGCTAAATTGAATTGTTCATCATTACCCCTAGATGCTAAGTACATGATTGAGTTAGCTAATGGTAAACTAATTAAAGCCGATAAAATTTGCCGTGATTGTAAAATAAATTTAGTCGGAGAAACGTTTAAAATTAATTTGATACCCATAGAATTAGGAAGTTTTGATGTAATAGTCGGCATGGACTGGATGTCCAAAATAGGAGCTGAAGTTGTGTGTGCCAAGAAGGCAATTCGCATTCCTCGTAAGGATAAAACGCCAGTAATGATTTATGGAGAGAAGGGTAACTCAAAGCTAAAACTCATTAGCTGTTTGAAAGCCCAAAAGTGCTTGAAGAAAGGGTGCTATGCTATCTTAGCACATGTTAATAAAGCCGAAACGAAAGAAAAAGAGAAGTGCATCAACGACGTGCCTGTAGCAAAAGATTTTCCTGAAGTCTTTCCGGAAGAGTTGCCGGGATTACCTCCATTTAGATCTGTAGAATTTCAAATAGATCTAGTACCAGGAGCTGTACCAGTGGCTCGTGCTCCATACAGACTTGCACCATCTGAGATGAAAGAGTTACAAAGCCAGTTACAAGAATTACTGGACCGTGGTTTCATTCGACCGAGCACTTCACCGTGGGGAGCTCCGATTTTATTCATCAAGAAGAAAGATGGATCCTTCCGAATGTATATAGATTACCGTGAATTAAATAAGTTAACTATCAAGAATCGGTATCCACTACCGAGAATTGACGACTTATTTAATCAACTGCAAGGATCATGTGTTTATTTGAAAATCGACCTAAGATCGGGCTATCATCAACTACGTGTCAAAGAAGAAGATATTCCTAAAACTGCTTTCCGGACACGCTACGGTCATTACGAATTTTTGGTCATGCCGTTTGGGTTGACGAATGCGCCAGCTGTATTCATGGACCTCATGAATCGAGTTTGTAGTCCGTATTTAGATAAGTTTGTTATCGTTTTCATTGACGATATTCTCATCTATTCCAAGAATGAGCAAGAGCATGAGCAGCATTTAAGGTTGGTATTACAATTGTTAAGAAAAGAACAGTTATACGCCAAATTTTCTAAGTGTGCGTTTTGGTTGAAAGAAGTGCAATTTCTTGGCCACGTTGTTAGTAGCAAAGGAATTCAGGTTGATCCAGCTAAGATTGAGGCCATTGAAAAATGGGAGACTCCTAAGACACCAACAGAAATACGTCAATTTTTGGGTTTAGCATGTTATTATAGAAGGTTTATTCAAGATTTTTCCCGAATAGCTAAACCATTAACAGCGTTAACGCAAAAAGGGAAGAACTACGAATGGACTTCTGAGCAGGAGAGTGCATTTCAATTACTAAAGAAGAAGTTAACTACGGCGCCTATTTTATCATTACCTGAAGGGAACGATGATTTTGAGATATATTGTGATGCTTCGCGATAAGGTTTTGGTTGCGTCCTTATGCAATGAAAGAAAGTTATTGCGTACGCATCCCGACAATTGAAGATTCGTGAGCGAAATTATACGACACATGATCTGGAACTGGGAGCAGTAGTGTTTACATTGAAGATATGGAGACACTACTTATATGGGGTTAAATGCACTGTGTTTACCGATCATAAAAGCCTTCAACATATTTTTGATCAAAAACAGCTGAACATAAGGCAACGTAGGTGGGTCGAGCTGATAAACGACTATGATTGTGAGATTCGCTATCATCCCGGGAAAGCGAATGTAGTGGCTGACGCTCTAAGCAGAAAGGAACGAGAGCCAATTCGAGTACGAGCGATGAACATAAAAATTCGCATGAATCTCAACTCACAAATCAAAGAGGCTCAACTGAAATGTCCCGTTCTTATTGATTAAAAACGTTCCATATTAATTGATTTCGTTGCGAGGTTTTGACCTCTATATGAGACGTTTTTCAAAGACTGCATTCATTTTTAAAACAAATCATAACCTTTATTTCATAAATAAAGGTTTAAAAAACTTCACGTAGATTATCAAATAATGATAATCTAAAATATCGTGTTTACACACGACCATTACATAATGGTTTACAATACAAATATGTTACATCGAAATCAGTTTCTTGAATGCAGTTTTTACACAATATCATACAAACAAGGACTCCAAATCTTGTCCTTATTTTAGTATGCAACAGCGGAAGCTCTTAGTATTCACCTGAGAATAAACATGCTTTAAACGTCAACAAAAATATTGGTGAGTTATAGGTTTAACCTATATATATCAAATTGTAACAATAGACCACAAGATTTCATATTTTAATACACATCCCATACATAGAGATAAAAATCATTCATATGGTGAACACCTGGTAACCGACATTAACAAGATGCATATATAAGAATATCCCCATCATTCCGGGACACCCTTCGGATATGATATAAATTTCAAATTACTAAAGCATCCGGTACTTTGGATGGGGTTTGTTAGGCCCAATAGATCTATCTTTAGGATTCGCGTCAATTAGGGTGTCTGTTCCCTAATTCTTAGATTACCAGACTTAATAAAAAGGGGCATATTCGATTTCGATAATTCAACCATATAATGTAGTTTCACGTACTTGTGTCTATTTTGTAAATCATTTACAAAACCTGCATGTATTCTCATCCCAAAAATATTAGATTTTAAAAGTGGGACTATAACTCACTTTCACAGATTTTTCCTTCGTCGGGAAGTAAGACTTAGCCACTAGTTGATTCACGAACCTATAACAATATATACATATATATCAAAGTATGTTCAAAATATATTTACAACACTTTTAATATATTTTGATGTTTTATGTTTATTAAGTCAGCTGTCCTCATTAGTAACCTACAACTAGTTGTCCACAGTTAGATGTAAAGAAATAAATCGATAAATATTATCTTGAATCAATCCACGACCCAGTGTATACGTATCTCAGTATTGATCACAACTCAAACTATATATATTTTGGAATCAACCTCAACCCTGTATAGCTAACTCCAACATTCACATATAGAGTGTCTATGGTTGTTCCGAAATATATATGGATGTGTCGACATGATAGGTCGAAACATTGTATACGTGTCTATGGTATCTCAAGATTACATAATATACAATACAAGTTGATTAAGTTATGGTTGGAATAGATTTGTTACCAATTTTCACGTAGCTAAAATGAGAAAAATTATCCAATCTTGTTTTACCCATAACTTCTTCATTTTAAATCCGTTTTGAGTGAATCAAATTGCTATGGTTTCATATTGAACTCTATTTTATGAATATAAATAGAAAAAGTATAGGTTTATAGTCAGAAAAATAATTTACAAGTCGTTTTTGTAAAGGTAGTCATTTCAGTCGAAAGAACGACGTCTAGATGACCATTTTAGAAAACATACTTCCACTTTGAGTTTAACCATAATTTTTGGATATAGTTTCATGTTCATAATAAAAATCATTTTCTCAGAATAACAACTTTTAAATCAAAGTTTATCATAGTTTTTAATTAACTAACCCAAAACAGCCCGCGGTGTTACTACGACAGCGTAAATCCGGTTTTACGGTGTTTTTCGTGTTTCCAGGTTTTAAATCATTAAGTTAGCATATCATATAGATATAGAACATGTGTTTAGTTGATTTTAAAAGTCAAGTTAGAAGGATTAACTTTTATTTGCGAACAAGTTTAGAATTAACTAAACTATGTTCTAGTGATTACAAGTTTAAACCTTCGAATAAGATAGCTTTATATGTATGAATCGAATGATGTTATGAACATCATTACTACCTCAAGTTCCTTGGATAAATCTACTGGAAATTAAAAAAATAGATCTAGCTTCAAAGGATCCTTGGATGGCTTGAAAGTTCTTGAAGCAGAATCATGACACGAAAACAATTTCAAGTAAGATTTCCACTCGAAATAAGATTGTTATAGTTATAGAAATTGAATTAAAGTTTGAATATGATTATTACCTTGTATTAGAAAGATAACCTACTATAAGTAACAAAGGTTTCTTGATCTTGGATGATTACTTGGAATGGATTTAGAAAACTTGCAAGTAAACTTGCAATCTTGGAAGTATTCTTGATTTTATGAAACTAGAACTTTTGGAATTTATGAAGAACACTTAGAACTAGAAGATAGAACTTGAGAGAGATCAATTAGATGAAGAAAATTGAAGAATGAAATTGTTTGTAGGTGTTTTTGGTCGTTGGTGTATGGATTAGATATAAAGGATATGTAATTTTGTTTTCATGTAAATAAGTCATGAATGATTACTCATATTTTTGTAATTTTATGAGATATTTCATGCTAGTTGCCAAATGATGGTTCCCACATGTGTTAGGTGACTCACATGGGCTGCTAAGAGCTGATCATTGGAGTGTATATACCAATAGTACATACATCTAAAAGCTGTGTATTGTACGAGTACGAATACGGGTGCATATGAGTAGAATTATTGATGAAACTGAACGAGGATGTAATTGTAAGCATTTTTGTTAAGTAGAAGTATTTTGATAAGTGTCTTGAAGTCTTTCAAAAGTGTATAAATACATATTAAAATACTACATGTATATACATTTTAACTGAGTCGTTAAGTCATCGTTAGTCGTAACATGTAAATGTTGTTTTGAAACCTTTAGGTTAACGATCTTGTTGAATGTTGTTAACCCATTGTTTATTATAACAAATGAGATGTTAAATTGTTATATTATCATGATATTATGATATATAATATATCTTAGTATGATGTATATAAAGTTAAATGTCGTTACAACGATAATCGTTACATATATGTCTCGTTTCGAAATCATTAAGTTAGTAGTCTTATTTTTACATATGTATTTCATTGTTAATACACTTAATAATATATTTACTTATCATTTAACATAATTAACCAAGTGTATCAATATCTTAATATGATTCATATGTACCTAGTAAGACGTTGTTATAACGATAATCGTTATATATATCGTTTTCGAGTTTCTTAAATTAATAGTCTCATTTTTATGTATATAACTCATTGTTAAATACCTAATGAGATACATACTTATAATAAAATCATGTTAACTATATATATAACCATATATATGTCATCGTATAGTTTTTACAAGTTTTAACGTTCGTGAATCACCGGTCAAATTGGGTGGTCAATTGTCTATATGAAACCTATTTCAATTAATCAAGTCTTAACAAGTTTGATTGCTTAACATGTTGGAAACACTTAATCATGTAAATAACAATTTAATTTAATATATATATAAACATGGAAAAGTTCGGGTCACTACATCAACGAGAAGCTCTTACTAAGGAAAACATAGGAAATGAAATAATGAAGAAGTATGAGAAGCAACTCATTATACGGGAAGACGGAATTCGATATTTTGCAAAACGTGTTTGGGTACCAAAGTTGGGTGGATTAAGGAAGTTGATATTGAACGAGGCACATAAGACAAGATACTCGATACATCCTGGAGTTGAAAAGATGTATCAAGATCTTAAGACGCATTATTAGTGGCCTAATTTAAAGACAGACATTGCAACATATGTCGGGGAATGTTTAACTTGTTTCAAAGTCAAAGCAGAACACCAGAAGCCGTCAGGGTTACTTCAACAACCAGAAATCCCAGAATGGAAGTGGGACGATATTACCGTGGATTTTATCACGAAGTTACCCAAGACTGCATGGGGTTATGACACCATTTGGGTAATAGTTGATCGTCTCACCAAATCTGCACATTTCTTGCCTATAAAAGAAACGAATAGAATAGAGAAACTATTACGATTATACATAAAGAAAATTGTTTCAAGGCATGGAATACCTATTTCCATTATATCTGATCGTGATAGTAGATTTACATCAAAGTTCTGGCAATCACTACAGGAGGCTCTGGGAACTCTTTTGGATATGAGCACCGCATATCATCCGCAAACTGACGGGCAGAGTGAAAGAACAATTCAGACTCTTGAAGACAAGCTCAGGGCATGTGTGATCGATTTTGAAAACGGATGGGATAAATATCTATCATTAGCAGAATTCTCGTATAATAATAGTTATCATGCGAGCATTAAAGCTGCACCATTTGAAGCACTGTATGGAAGGAAGTGTAGATCCCCTATCTGTTGGAATGAAGTAGGAGATCGACGATTAACTGGTCCCGAGATGATACACGAAACTACTGAGAAGATAGTACAAATCAAAGAGAGATTGAAAATAGCCCGTAGGCGCCAAAAGAGCTACGCCGATGTCCGAAGGAAACCATTAGAGTTTCAGATTAGTGACATGGTTATGTAAAAGGTGTTACCTTAGAAAGGTGTAATACATTTCGGCAAAAGGGGTAAACTGAACCCAAGGTATGTAGGCCCGTTCAAGATCATCGAACGCATTGGACCGGTAGCTTATCGACTTGAGTTACCACAACAACTCACCGGAGTACATAATACGTTTCACGTTTCAAACCTTAAGAAGTGTCTTGCAAAAGAAGACCTCACCATTCCTCTTGAAGAAATCCAAGTCGACGAGAAACTACAATTCATAGAAGAACCAGTCGAAATCATGGACCGTGAAGTTATACAGCTCAAGCAGAGCAACATACCAATCGTTAAAGTTCATTGGAATGCTCGAAGGGGTCCCGAGTTTATTTGGAAACGAGAGGATCAGATGAAATAAAAGTACCTACATTTGTTTCCCAAGAACGCAAAATAGGTACAACTTTAAAATTTCGGGACGAAATTTATTTAACGGGTAGGTACTGTAACGACCCGGATTTTTCCGATCGTTTTATACATATAAGATTAATATTTACATAAATTAAACATTACCAACATGATAAGCAATCCAAATTGTCGAGTCTTGTGTTTTTGAAAAGAGTTTTACACAACGTTTGACTGTCCAATTTGACCGATGATATCACGAACTATATAACATACGATAATTATACGATTGTGTACATATATGTATTTATACATAGTTAACTTGATTTAAAGATGGTTTAACATCTCATTGTGTATTAATAACAATGAGTTATTAGTATACTTTGAGACTACTAACTTAAGTTTTCAAAACGGTAACTATACGTAACGTTCTTTGACATATATACCTATAACCTATAATGCTTATACAAGTATCATATAAATACGTATTTAATCACTTTTAAAGGGCTTAAATACATAAAAAAAATATAAGTATATTTATAAAAGATAGCTATATTTGAATCCTCGTTCCATTTCCTGAAGATTTCTACAAGTATACCTAGGGTATATGTACCCGTATCATACCCAGCTTCTATACGTATTTACTATTGGTATATACACATCAAATCAACATCCTAATCAACTAAAGTTCTGCCCTAGATATGAGGTAATTAGGATTTATAAGCTACCATGGAAATTACACTAAATAACAACATAAAAATTTGTTTTTGTCCACCATTTGTCACGCCATTTAATGGCTAGTTTGCATACCATTTTGATTCAATTTTCTACTTCCATTTCCTAGCTAAACACACATACTTTCATAAGCCTTAAATACCTTAAATATCTCAGCAAATAACCATGAACATCTAGCCTCAAAAACAAGCTTTAATCATCATAAGAAAGTTTGATCAAGAACATATCAAGATAACCTTCCAAGTGTACAAGTTTACTTCCAACCTTTCAATTCAACTTCACCACTCTTTAGGATCAAGATTATTTCCTATCCTTTCCAGTAGCTTTATCTAAGTAACTTGAGGTAGTAACCTTGTTCATAATTTTATTCGATTCATATTCATATAGCTATCTTATTTTGGAGTTATAAATTATAACAACAAGAACATAGTTTGAATGATTTCAAACTTGTTCGCAAACTAAATAGATCCTTCTAACTTAACTTTTAAAATACTTCAAGACCTGTAATATATCATAATGATATGCTAACTTAACAAGATATAACTTGATTTTACAAAGAACACCTTAAAACTGAATCTATGTCGTCGGAGTGCAACCGGGGGCTGTTTTGGGTTGGATAATTATAAACCATCTTAAACTTTGAATTGGAAGTTTATATTCTGGATAAATGATATTTCTTATGAATATGTTAATATATAAAAATCTCATGGTATAACTCAAAGTGTAAGTATTTTTATAAAAATGATCATCTAGATGTTGTTTTTATGACGGAAATGATAACTTTCATAAGATTCACCCAAGTTTAACCTATAACCTGTGATTTTGAATGCAAACTAAGGTATTCACAGTTCATATTCATAAAAAATGGCTCGATCCAAGGAAGTGGCAAGTTAAACCAACAAAAACGGAGTTGTATTGAAGAAACTGCGGCTAAAACAAAAGCGGGTATCAGAAGCTAGTTTAGCTACGAAAATATTTTGAGTAAAACTAAACTAATCATATCTTTGATAATTAATATGATATTTTATATATATTTAATCATGATTTGATTTTACATATTTCAGGACCACCGTAAACAACACGAGAAGATTAATTATAAGACCTCATGATTGTACGCAACGCGTCATTTGACAACACGGTACCATGGGTCGAGATTAATTCCGATCAATACGAATATGATGGGGTCTTTATTTATTTTATTGAGCAACTAATTGTGGATCACTAACATCGGACTGCTAACTACGGACTAATAGATATTAAAAGTATTAAAAGTATATATGTAACGATTATTTGAAAATAAAATATGTTGATATATTATATATATGGTTAGGTTCGTGATATCTATCGGAGACCAAGTCGTGTTAAATATCTTCAAGGCAAAAGTGAGTATATAGTCCCATTTTTTTAAACTCTAAATATTTCGGGATGAGAATACATGCATTTTATGATTTACGTTATGGACACAAGTGATTAAAAATATATATTCTACGTTGAGTTGTACCACTGGCATACTTCCCTGTAACTTAGTAACTACTATTTACATGCGGTATTGTAAACGCGAATCCTGTTGATAGATCTATCGGGCTTGACAACCCCAACCGAACTGGACGACCAGTATTCAACGGTTGCACAGTACTTCGTTTCGGTGACTACACTTGGTACGGTGTAGTGAGATTTCATAATAAAGGGAATATGCGACGTTGATTAAATGTTAAGTATGGTTATCAAGTGCTCAACCACTTAGAATATTTTTATTAAAACGTTTATGTATACTATATCTTGTGGTCTATATTTATAACGCTGCTAGCATTAAACCTATATCTCACCAACTTTATGTTGACGTTTTAAGCATGTTTATTCTCAGGTGATAATTAAAAGCTTCCGCTGCATTATGCCGAATTTAAGCAAGATTTGGAGTATGCATATTTGTGTAAAAAATAAAACTGCATATCGGAAGATTTGTAATGTGAAATATGTTGGAAATTGTATTGTTATTATCAAATGTAAAGTTTGTAAGACTAAGATTATCGCTAAATGATAATCATTATTATGTTGTTTAAGCCTTTGGTTATAATAAAGATTATGGTTTGTATCATAAAAACGTATGCAGATTTTTAAAAATGTCACATATAGAGGTCAATACCTCGCAATGACACCAATGAGTTACTGACGTTTATATTCGATATGAACGGGACGCTTCAGATATCATCGAATTCCATGAGTTTGTAATTCTCAATCTTTAAAGTCGATCTCAAGGATTGAGTAATATCAGGCTTAAATGCTGATTTTTAATCTTTAAGGAGATTATCCTTTTCTGGGGGTCTGATTCATTAGTCTTATCAAGCTAATTTACATGGCGCCCTCTCCATTTTACAAGACAGATCCTCTCATGGTTAGGATAAGTCTGACCACTTGGCGACCCTGTTTGATTCTGAGGTCCGTGGATTTCCTGCTGATTTTAGAGATGACTTTTCTAGATTTTTCGTCAACCTACAGCTGGTCTGGACGACAACTTCCTGACCTAAATCAAGAAGCGCGTGTCTTTTTCGGAAGACTTTACTTCCTTTTAATGATGGAATTGATTCATCGTGTAGATCCATCTTTTCTTTCAAATGTATTACAATAAACCGGGTAAAACAGTTAATTTAGTCCAAAACAAAAGCACTTGCAATAACTTTACAGAAACATGTGATAGATAGTTTTTAATTGAATAACTTGGTACATTCTCACCACACTTGGCTTTTATTTATTTCTTTCTTTACCTTTTTATTCTCCTCTTTTCCATTTTAAATGAATTCAAGCATTTTAGGTTGTTTCTCAATTTATGTTCTTTCCGAGGTAACGATAATTTCGGTATTAATACCTAGTTTTTATCATTCATAAATATGTATAAACATGATTTTGAATTCATTTAGTTGAAAATTTTTCAAATTTTCACAAAATTTGGCAAATAAACCAAGTGCAAACCCGAGAGAATTTATAACCCTTTCCCACACTTGAGATCATGCAATGCCCTCATTTGCATAAAATCAGACTATAATTATAAATTCATGAGGGTGATTAGTGTAGAAAAGTGATTAAAAATACCCAGTTTGTAATTACTAAGCACGTCAAATGATAGATGGCGCGCCTCATCGTTCATTCTTTTTGTTGTTTTATCACACATGTTTTTCCTCAAAAACGGTTGCTTTTATGAACTGTTTGCTAATCTATGAAAATACGTCTTTTACCCTAATTTATCATGCATTTTCTTTAACAAGTTATGCACTAACCCGAACCCCGAATTTAACATTAAGTGGGGTTAGACTTCCCCACACTTAGCTGACGACATGTGAAGTCGGTAGAATAAGTTCCACGAATTAGAATAGTGAGCCAGTTATTTATATCTTGGGTGGTGTATAATATATCAATTGGTTTAAAGTTTAGACCCACCCGATCGTCACTACTTAATTCTTTTTTAAGTGTAGCTTTTAGTAAATGAATATGTCTCTTTTCTGGTTCTTGGTCAAATGGATCGTCATACACTGACATACATATTTCTTTTGGGTGAACAATTTCTAACATTTCCTTCTGTTCATTCTTGGGATCAAAGTTTTCACCTCTATTACCCAAATGGGTGAAATCCGAGGTGTCATTATCTATTACAGCTCGTAGTTCATCTTCGGTAGAAGACTCGTCTATTGAGGATATTGGGTTGGAAGGTTGTGAAATGGTGAATTTCGGGATCAAAGCAAATTCTTCTTCATTAACGGTCCTTATCGGTCCTACCACTTTGGTCTCGAGGGTAAAATTTTCAACGTTATCGTTTTTCCAAGAGTACCAATTTGTCACCCTTACTTCTTCTTCATCCATTGATGGATCAATGATTTCTTCGGTAGAGGCTAATGTGTCGATATGTTGTGAAATTGGTAAGACTGAATAAAAAGTATCATCGGGATAATTGCTGATTTCGGAGCTCTCGAATTCATCAAAATTCGATGATATGAGATTTTCTTGCACACCACTCCTCAGATCAACAGGTGTGTAGTCTGAAAGAGTTTCAGCTTGCCTATTTGCAAACTCTCTCATTTGTTCATTTTGAGCGCAAATTCTTCGAGTTTGATGTTCATATAATCTAAAAATTTTCAGACACATAATTTTCCTCGTCCTCTGGTTGTTGAGTTTGGATATATTCTTAGGAATAATCCCAATTTGAATTGTATTCCTCATAATCATTCCATTCAGACTCTATGGGTGCATAATTTTCTATAGAAACGTAATAATAACATTCCCATGTTGAGTGATAATCTCCATAGATTTCACAACCAGTTATTGTTTCGTCATTCGTGATCCAAGAATGACCGAACGAATTGTCATCAACACCCGTTTGAGAGTATTGATGTGATTGATTTTGGATATCAGAAAGAGTTTCCAAAATATTTTTGAGATTTTCCATAATACGCTTATTACTAAATTTTAGCTACAATGTGGTGCATTTACTAATTATCCTATTAGTTATAAAACTAAAAATTATATAAGTTATCAAATTAATAGACTTTTTTGATTTTGCCCTCGTTTCGAATAGTCAATAGATGCAGTAGGTAGCCAGGATCCTTTAAATCGAAAAATCCACAACTCGCCACTAACCAATCCAGCTATTACTACGAACCATAAAATTTGTGTCTATTAATTCAATCGCTTACAATAATTTTTCGTCGAAATTTAAAGAAATTTAAAGAAAGTTATATGTCCTAAAAACTAGAGCGTAGAAATGAAAAAGAAAAAGCACGTCGAAAAACAAAAAGTCGAAAAATAAGCGTCGAAAGAAAAGCGTCGAAACTTAAAAGTCTAAAAACTAAAAACTTAAAATTGCGTCAAAAGGTATTAAAGCTTAAATGAAATTCTAAACGGAAAACGGCAATTACTCAAAAAGTACTAAAATCTATAAACTTAAAACGACGCCGCAAAATTCTAAAGCGCCTAAATCTTAATCTAAAGAAAAAGCACTTAAGGGATTTTACGGCAAAGCCTAAAAATCTAGAAATATAAAACAACTATGGTAAAAACTAACTTAAAACTAATATAACGAATGATAAATATACAAATTACGAATTTGAACGAATAAAGGGATACACAATATAAAAATAAAACTAAAGTTATAAAAATATGATTTTTTATAAAAATATTATTTTTATATTATTTATATAAGAGTATTAATATAAATATGTAAATAATAATAACTAAAACTTAAAATACAAATTATATTAAAAGTATATAATAATTAAACCCTAATAATAATAATAAATATAAAATTAAAACCCTAATTCGTATTTAATGCGTGGGTTCAGACCTGTCAGACCAGTCTCCGCGATCGCGATGGGGTTTTGCCTATTTCGCTCCGCAATTGCTGAGTAATGCAGGTTCAGAATCCGGTGCAGGCCAAAACAGGTTCGTTTTTTTTCAAACTTATATATAGAAAATTTATAAAAATAAACTTATATTTTAAAAACTAAAAATAAAAATAAAAATACTTTATAATTTTACAAAATATTAAAAATAATTTTTTTTCTCTTTTTTAATTATATTTTTACAAATATAAATTAAAAATATAACGTTTTGCCGCTCTCCGGCAGCGGCGCCAAAAACTTGATGTGTCAGCGGAGGGGTACGAAATATAATATTATTGCTTTCTACGAAATACGATACAAATTTCACAAGTTTTAATTATTTATTTACAAATGAGATATACCTAAACTTTGCTACAACACTATAGGTAGTGTACCTAATCGTAGAGTTGTATAGTTTTTAGTAAGTTCGGTTCGTTCCACAGGGAGCTGGGTTATTTTACACTATATTTTTTACAACTATATTTGTACATATATATATATATATATATATATATATATATATATATATATATATATATATATATATATATATATATATATATATATATATATATATATATATATATATATATATATAAGTATTAATATTATTATTATAAAAGGGGGGTTTTACCGTTTATTGACCGGTTTGTCGATTTTATATTTTAAGCGTAAAGATAAATGACAATAATTAAAGTGCGTAAAATAAATGACAAAATTAAAATGACAATAAATAAAATGACAGTAAATAAAAGTACGATGAGATATAAAATAACATAATTATGCTTATTTAAACTTCCGTAACCATGATGTTTGACGTTTTGATTTTAATTTATATATCTGGGTTAATTGTCCTTTGTCATGGATTATTTGTGAAATATCCCGTTCATACTGATTATAAACGTTCCATATTAATTGATTCCATTGCGAGGTTTTGACCTCTATATGAGACGTTTTTCAAAGACTGCATTCGATTTTAAAACAAACCATAACCTTTATTTTATTTTATCGATAAAGGTTTAAAAATGATAATAAAAAAATATAGCATTTTCACACGATCATTACATAATGGTTTACAATAATATTACCCAATAATATATGTCTTCGAATGCAGTTTTCAAACAATATTATACAAGCATGGACTCCAAATCTTGTCCTTAATTTAGTATGTAACAGCGGAAGCTCTTAACAATTATCTGAGAATAAACATGCTTAAAACGTCAACAAAAATGTTGGTGAGTTATAGGTTTAACCTATATATTTATCAATCATAATAATAGACCACAAGATTTCATATTTTCATTTTTCATAAACATCATCCCATACATAGAGATAAAAATCATTCATATGGTGAACACCTGGTAACCGAGATTAACAAGATGCATATAAGAATATCCCCATCATTCCGAGACATCCATCGGACATGATATAAAAACTCGAAGTACTAAAGCATCCGCTACAACGGATGGGGTTTGTTAGGCCCAATAGATCTATCTTTAGGATTCGCGTCAATTAGTAGACTTGTTTACTAATTCTTAGGTTACCAAGCAAAAGTGGCATATTCGGCTTCGATCATTCAACCATAGAAAATAGTTTCACGTACTTGTGTCTATTTTGTAAAACATTTATAAAATTGCATGTATTCTCATGCCAAAAATATTAGATTTTTAAAATTGGAACTATAACAAATATGTACATATGTATCAAAGTATGATCAAAATATAATTACAAGATTTTTTATTACGTTTTAATGATTTGAGTTTTATAAGTCAGCAGTCCTCGTTAGTAACCTACAACTAGTTGTCCACATTTAGATGTACAGAAATAAAGCAATATATATTATCTCAAATCAATCCACGACCTCTTGTATACAAGTCTCAGGCTAGATCACAACTCAAAGTATATATAATATTTTGGAATCAACCTCAACCCTGTATAGCAAACTCCAACATTACTGCATATAGAGTGTCTATGGTTGTTCCAAAATATATATATAGATGGGTCGATATGATATGTCAAAACATTGTATTCGTGTCTATGGTATCCCAAGATTACATAATATATGTTAGAATACATATATAATACAATATAAGTTAGTTAAGTTAGGATTTGTATAGATTTATTACAAATTTCATGTAGCTAGCTACAACAAGCAAAATTATCCAATCTTGTTTTACCCATAATTTCTTGTTTTAAATCCGTTTTGAGTGATTCAAGTTGCTATGGTTTCATATTGAACTTAAGTTTATGAATCTAAACAGAAAAAGTATAAGTTTATAGTCAGAAATACAGATTACAAGTCGTTTTTGTAAAGGTTTTCATTTCAGTCGAAAGAACGACGTCTAGATGACCATTTTGGAAAACATACTTCCACTTTGAGTTTAACCATGATTTTTCGATATAGTTTCATGTTCATAAGAAAAATAATTTTCCAGAAGAACAATTTTTAAATCAAAGTTTTTGATGACCTGGGAATTTCCGACCAAATTTAAACTTTAATCTTTATATGTGTCCAACACGATAAGCCAAATCTGTAATGTTGAGTCTCGAAAGTTTTGAAATCTATATTCATGTAATCAATTACCCTTTGACCATGCCTGGCAATTCACGAATATTTATGTGTATACTGATATGTATATATATAATATATACTTACTAATTGAAAAACGATAACAAAGTATTAGATATATAATACTTTATATAAACGAGTTTGTTTCGATATTTGTTCAATATAGTTATTGACAGAATTAAGACAATATCACATGATTGAATTATCAGATACATTGAATTATGATTACGAGTCTCTGTTATGAGAGGACCACCTTGATTTGAGAAATCTTTCCTTTAACGGTATTCGGAATAAATGGTAATGTGATTTACAAGTAAGAACAAAAGGGTCAATTAACGGTAACTGGACAAAAGTTAGTGGAGATTCCTGATTAGTTCTCAAGGAATGCTTTACAATAATTTTCTCGTGACTATTGATAAGTTAAGTATTTAGCTTCCATAATATTTAATGTAAAAGTGAAATCATGTAGAGTAATTGATTGAAATAATGGTTGTTGACAAAATAAACCTATTTGACATATTACATTAAGATGATTTCACATGTTTAATTATCTATTGAACTATTCCCGACGATTCACGAAATTTTTTTGTAATATATATATATATATATATATATATATATATATATATATATATATATATATATATATATATATATATATATATATATATATATATATATATATATATATATATATATATGTATCAATCCTATACATAATAATACTATAAATCTCATAATATACATAAGTAATTAATAAATATTAAAGATTTAATACATTATGTAATAAGTAAATAAGATACAATTAATAAATTGTAAAAGTAAATACAAAATAAATATAGTTATTAATATTATTATTATTTTTTTCATTATGATTAAAGATAAATGTTAATATTAACATTATTGTTATAATTATTAGTATCATTGTATTAGTAATAATTATAAATTTAATTATCACTAGGATTATTAAAAGTATTATTATTAACTTAATTACTAAAATTATCATGTTATTTAAATTGTTACTAACATTAGTATTATTATGATATTAATATTATTAATATTATTATTATCAATATCATTATTAGTAATATTCTTATTAAAATTAATAACATTTCAGATTTGTTAAATAGATTCATATTATTTAGTAATAATAAAAAGAAAAATAAAAAAAAAATTTAATAAGATATACACATATGCATATATATATATATATATATATATATATATATATATATATATATATATATATGCAGATATATAACAGGTATATATAAAATATATAGGTAAATACGGATGTATATAAATGCAGTCATATAACATATATATATATATATATATATATATATATATATATATATATATATATATATATATATATATATATATATATATATATATATATATACAAATATACTCCATATATATTGGAATATACAGATATACTCCGTACACATAAGAAATACAGGTATACTCCGTATATAATTACATATATTATTGTAATCTGTTTAACTTCGTTATCATGCTTTATGTGAATTTGTTTTCTGTCTGTGTTTGTTATGCATCTACTTCAATCACGATCAAAGAACAGAAACTTTTCCTTATACATAATATCTTCTGCAAATTGTATTTGGATTAAACTAGAAATATTAAGCTTGACACCTCTTTTACCCGTAACTTTCTATCAAAAACTCGAATTCGTATTGAATTTCAAAATCCATTAATGTAGTATCGTTAGTAATCTTCCACTCAAACTTCCTGTAAAGTTACAGCCTTCAATTTCCATTATCGAATCCAAATTTACGAGTCAAAGTTATAATTTCAAAAAGTCAACCGAAGCGTTCTTGGTGAAATTCATAACCAATTTGATGTTTTAAGGTAAATTGACTATCCAGAAAGTTTTTAACAATGATTTTAAACCTTTTTCATGTTGTAATGGTTAGCTAAAAACGTTTAGAAATTGGATTCGATGTTTGAGTTCATCAAGTGCTATACGAATTCTGCTGCTACAAATAATCTTTTATTTCTTTCTCTCTGTCGATCCAAAACACCTGCAACAGATTATTTACGTTTTAGTTTCACATCTTAATTCAAACTCTAAACCTGCCGTTATGATTCTTATGGTTCTCTGGTCGAATTGAATTCTTGAAGAAGAAAAGGGATAACAGTTTACGGGTTAAATAAATTCAAACTTGGATATTAAACAGAAAAACAGAAATGGTCGAGTGGTTAGAGTGGGTGTCGGGTGAACGAGAGGTCTTGGGATCGAGTCCCGTCTCAGGCGTTTTATTTTCACAAAGGCTTTGAGGTAGTTTTACTTTCTTTTTTAAAAATCATTAGTTTTATTGTTATTATTTTTATGTTGTTAATATTACTAATTACTATTATTATTGTTGTTATGATTATTATTATCATTATTATTATTAGCATTATAATACTTATTATTATTATTATCATATTTATAAGGATTATAAATATTATTATTATTATTTATATAAATATTACAAGTATTATCTTTATAATTAAATTATCATTCTAAGTAGTATTATTATTATTTTGATTTTTATCTTTGTTAGTGTTATAGTTATTTTATTTACTAATATCATAATTATGTTTGTAAGTAATAAAAACGTTATTAATATTAGAAATTTTCATAAGTATTTTTAATATCATTATTTTTACCACTAATGAAATCATAACCATTATTATCTTCATTAACAGTATTAAGTATTATAAGTATTATCATTTTTATTATTAATATTACTCTAGTATTACTGTAACTAATATTTTGTAAACAAAAGATTAAGTAAATAAAAATATGTATAATAACCATAACTTAAATATATAAACACTTTACCTAAATATATAAAATGAATATATAATGAAGTATATAAGTTATTTATATAAAAATTATCACTAATAATAATATAATTATTGGTTCAATTACAATTATATGTATTGATGAAAATACAAATGATATAGGTTCTTGAATCTAAGGCCAACCTTATATTTGTTCAATGTCGTTCTATGTATTTTTACTAAGAAATACATTAGGTAAGTTTCATTTGCCTTTTTACCCTTTATATTTTTGGGCTGAGAATACATGCGCTGCTTTTATAACTGTTTTACGAAATAGACACGAGTAAATCAAAACTACATTATATGGTTGAATTATCAAAATCGAATATGCCCCTTTTTATTAAGTCTGGTAATCTAAGAATTAGGGAACAGACACCCTAATTGACGCGAACTCTAAAGATAAATCTATCGGGCCCAACAAGCCCCATCCAAAGTACCGGATGCTTTAGTACTTCAAAATTTATATCAGGTCCGAAGGAGGATAGTGGAATGATGGGGATATTCTTATATGCATATTGTGAATGTCGGTTACCAGGTGTTCAATCCATATGAATGATATTTTTTGTCTCTATGCATGGGACGTATGTTTATGAGAAATGGAAATATGAAATTTTGTGGTCTATTAAAATTATGAAATGATTATTTATGTTAAACTAATGAACTCACCAACCTTTTGGTTAACACTTTAAAGCATGTTTATTCTCAGGTATGAAAGAAATCTTCCGCTGTGCATTTGCTCATCTTAGAGATATTACTTGGAGTCATTCATGACATATTTCAAAAGACGTTGCATTCGAGTCGTTGAGTTCATCAAGATTATTATTAAGTCAATTATAGTAAGATATATTACGAAATGGTATGCATGTTGTCAACTTTCGATGTAATGAAAGATTGTCTTTTCAAAAACGAATGCAATGTTTGTAAAATGTATCATATAGAGGTCAAGTACCTCGCGATGTAATCAACTATTGTGAATCGTTTATAATCGATATGGACTTCGTCTGTATGGATTAGGACGGGTCTTCACAGTTGGTATCAGAGCGGTGGTCTTAGCGAACCATGTCTGCATTAGTGTGTCTAACTCATAAGTCGTTAGGATGCATTAGTGAGTCTGGACTTCGACCGTGTCTGCATGTCAAAAGTTTTGCTTATCATTTTGTGTCAAAAATTACCTGCTTATCATTCTTAGAGAATTACTTGCTTATTATTCTTAGTCTAGACACGTTTTACTGCATTGACTGCATGAATAGTGTATAGACAAAGTTCATATCTTAGCGTATCTGCTACTTCATATCTTAGCGTATCTGTTACTGTAACTTTGCCTGACAACTTCCGTAGATTCCTCCGTAACTTATGGGATTTTAGTATTATATATGCATATGTAAATTATGTATTGCAGGGTACTAATCTACATCCTATAATCTATTTCTTATCGAAAATCCTTCATCTAATCGTATGAGATGAATCCTGCAACCAGTTTGAGTCCCTCAGATTCCGATAGCTATTCCGATAGTTATTCCGACAGCTATTCCGACATAGATGTTCACCTAAGCTCCGAAAACAGCGTCATCGGCATGAATCAACCAATCATGTAACGACCCTGGATTTTCCAATGTTTATTTATTAATAATTATTATTATTAATACTTGTGATTAAACGAATGTATGTTATTACATTTACATGTTGCCATGATTGCCCGTACTTGACTTTAATTGCCCGAAACGTCTTTGTGACACACGAAACTTACACGAATAATATTTTCAGATATTATTTACATTCATGATTAGTTTTATTAATCATTTTAATTAACTATGGTTATTAGTTAGTTACATGGGCTTTAATTGGATTAAATTGTTACTTACATGAAACTTGGGCTTGATTAATGTTAATGGACTCTTGAATGACGACTTATAAGCCCAACCTACTTCTTAATGGATTTTTGGCCCAACCTACCATGTGAGTATTACCTTGGAACTAAACTAGATAGATTTACTAGTAAAGAATCTAGTTACTACACAATCCCCATGAAATCAACTCCATTAACCAACTTTTAATACCTTTACCATGCATGGACTAGTGGATGTTTGCCCTCCCCCTCTTGGTTACACAACCGTCGGCCATCCCCCTTTGTGGAGGGAGTTTTTGTTCCAATTTTTCATTACCTTATTCACTAGAACTCTCTCTCATTTTCACACACACTCAAGTTCCTTGCATTTCTCTCAAACCTTTTCTTTCATTTCTCTCTCAATTGTAAGCAAAAGACTTCTTTCTTCTTTTTTTTTTTTACAAAAACCGTAGCCTTGGCTACACAAATCATCATCATCGTCACTTGTTGTAGTTTACTTGATCATTGTTTACTTACTTACTAGTAGTTGTTTGTTACTTACTTGTAGTTGTTATTGTTATTTACTTATTATCTTCTAAGAAGCAAACTTGTTAGTTTGATTCTTCATCTATCTTGTTCTAACAAGAACATACAAGACATAAACTTTCTAGTTTATGATCTCCACTTAATACTTGTTTAAAGAAAGAAAGTTCATGTGTTGTAACTCATACTTGAAGTTCATGAAGTAAACTTAAAGTTTACTTTCTAAAGATCAAGACTTAGGCTTGAATCTTTAAAGTATGAACAACCATGACTTATTAACTTGTTTATTTAGTTTGTTACTTCATATTATGCACTTTAATTTCATGTTTGTTGGTTAAATGGTCAAGTACTACAAGTTAGTCTTGATCTCATACTTTCTTGAACTAGAGTTAACTTTAAAAGTTCAAGAACATGTTAGTAAGCTTTCTTTAATTATAACTTTGTACACTTATGTTAGATCTAGACTTTTGAGTCTTGGATCTTCAAGATCTAACTAAGAACTATGTTCTACATCTTAAGATCTTGATTAGTTAGTTTACTTTCAAGTTTGTAGTTCAATATTACTTTTACATTTCTTGTATGTGTTAAATCTAAGACTTTTGATGTAACTTTGGTTCATCAAAACACTTGCAACACTTAAGTGAGTTGTGCTTCATGTTTTAGACTTACACTTGGGTTATGATGGTTAAACCTTGGTGAAAATGATGCAAACACATCAACGAGTTATACACTTGAAGCTATACGCATCAAGGATGAGAACCATGATAAGCATCGAGCACCAAGAACCACCGGAACCTACTAACCCTACTGTTTTACTGTTCTGTGTCTGACCCGTATGACCTGGGCTACTGTAATTATGATTTTTAGATAGCTCTGTTCGAGTAGATAACTTTTCATATAGGACTTGTCTTAATCTGAGTTACGGTTTAGGATTTATGGCCCTCCGATCGTCACTATGTCCATTTAACATTATGCTGAAAATTCAGACCTACTCGCACTTAGACCGTCGCCACGGTCAAACGAAGATGAGTTTACTTCTGTAAGTTTTACCACACTTAAAGGACTCATAGACGGAGCCATAGACACTGGTTTCACCTTATTTCAGTAGGTATAGAGGCCATGGTGACTGACCGAACTCAGCCTTTGTTTTAAACTACTTTCATGAACGAAACTTACTTTACAACTTTTGTTTGATGATGAATGATGATGACCCTACCTTATTTACATACTTTTAAACCTATTCGGACGATTTACTGACTTAGTACTATTTTACTTAGGTTGAGGACCCGTTTGGACAACCTTCATTACTTGCTTACTTTTCGAGTCATACTTTACCGCTACTTTATCATTGTGAGTTATAGAATTCCCTTTTTACTTTAACTTATTTTAGGAACTGAGAATACATGCGGATTTTATGTTTTACATACTAGGCACGAGTACTTAAACTTATATATGTGTGGGTTATACAACGGCATAAACATTCCCTTTAGCTCGGTAACGTTTAATCATTGGTTTTTGAACCGTGAACGCGAATCTTAGATATGGATCCATAGGGTTTGACATCCCCACTCGGGCTAGTCGCGCTAGCATTTAACGAGTGTTTAATACTTCGTAAACATACGCACTTGCCAAGTGTACATTCAGGGGGTATAAACGTTAAGTTAGTTACCAAGTGCCCACGGTTAACATATACTTTATCATACTGTTTTGAAACGCTCTTTGTAGCACTGAAATCTTGTGGCCTACCTTACATTACTGTTATACTTAAACTATAGCTCACCAACCTTTGTGTTGATATTTTTAAGCATGTTTTTCTCAGGTGCTTAAGGTTATTTGCTTCCGCTGTCGTGCTAGTCTTGCCGTAGACACCCGTTGCTCTAGTGTTATCACCGCATGAACTGTTTATCTTGCATTCAAACTTTATTACATTTGAAACTATGTTTTGTAGCGACCTAAGGGTCACATACAGTTATTCATGCTTGCTATTCGTAGAAGCATTATGAGAACACGTCCTTATCCCCCTGGACAAATTCATCAACATCTGGTCCCATTGCGATGATAGACTCCAAGTAATGTCCTTAAAATGAGCAAATGCACAGCGGAAGACTTAATTCGTACCTGAGAATAAACATGCTTTAAAGTGTCAACCAAAAGGTTGGTGAGTTCATAGGTTTATCGTAATAATCATTTCAATATGTTAATAGACCACAAGATTTCATAATCATAAACATAATACACTCGCAAGTGTATGTAAAGCATTCTAAGTGGTTGATCACTTGGTAACCATACTTAACTATTAATCAACGTCGCATATTCCCTTTATTATGAAATCTCACTACACCGTACCAAGTGTAGCCTAAAAAATGAAGTACTGTGCAACCGTTGAATACTGGTCGTCCAGTTCGGTTGGGGTTGTCAGGCCCGATAGATCTATCAACAGGATTCGCGTTTACAATACCCATGTAAATAGTAGTTACCAAGCTACAGGGAAATATGCCAGTGGTACAACTCATCGTAGAATATATTTTTAAGTACTTGTGTCTATTTCGTAAATATTTATAAAAACATCGCATGTATTCTCAGCCCAAAAATATATATTGCAAAAGCAATTAAAAAGGGAGCAAATGAAACTCACTATATTGTATTTTGTAGTAAAAATACATATAACGGCATTGAACAAGTGTAGGGTTGGCTTCGGATTCACGTACCTATATCATTTATATATATTAACACATATAATGAATTTCAAATAATTCCATCTATTAATTATATAGTATTTATATATATTTAGTGTTGTAGTTTATATATAATTTGTACTAAATTCTAATATATATTTTATTTATATTTTATATCTTATGTTATATATGTATCTATTTTGTATATATATAATAAAAATGTTAATATACAATTATATGTAATATTAATATAATTATAGTATAAGTATATTTTTATATACTAAATATTTATTTGTTATAATAATATAATAATAACAATGATAATGAAGAAAAAAAAACTGTTTTAACTAATGAAAATTTTAATAATAATGATACTTTTGATAATACTAATAATTTTAATGAAAATAAAAATGTAAATTTTAGTAAAATGATAATTTTAAAAATAATGGTTCTTTTAATAATAGTAATAATAATAATAATAATAATAATAATAATAATAATAATAATAATAATAATAATAATAATAATAATAATAATAATAATAATAATAATAATAATAATAATAATAATAATAATAAAACTACCTTTAAATGTGTTTCCAAAATGAATGCCCCGGACCGGGCTCGAACCCATGACCTCTCACTTAACGAATACACACCCAACCATCAATCTATCTATTATTTCTTGATTTAATTAGGATTTTACATATACTAAAGTCAATTTCTGTTTGATTTTCCTAAAAACCCAATTTACTATCATCATCGTAGCTATTGTTGTAAGATCATTATGATTATCATCATGATCATCATACCATCATTCTTAACTTATCATGCGTGTCATTATCATAACATTATCAAAGCATTCATATTTTAATTTGATCCAGAAACGTATTTAAATTCAACACCAACGACCCCACCGAAACCTCCTCTACTCAATATAGCGGATCTCTTTATAAAATGATACTTCCTTTTTAACATGCAAGACAATTGTGTGGGGTTATGCTTTTATCAACTGTCGGCCACAAAAATGTAATAGCACTTAAAAGTGAATGCCTCAATTGCAAGTTTCTTTTATTCAACGTTTATCATCCCATTAATCACGTTCATAATCATCTTCGTTTAACTGTAACAGAAAATAGCAGCGAGTAGCACTTCGTCGACTGAAAATAGAAACACGGAACCTACATCAATAACAGAAAGTATCGATCATCAATAGTGAAAAAATGGTAGTGATAGTTTACGGTTTTTGCAGTATAATAGGACCAAACAGAAACTGCAGTAGCAGCGTAGTAGTTGTAGCAGTTTGATAAGGTGGTTGATGGGGTTTAAATGAGTAGTGGTTGTTCGTGGTTTCAACATAAATAGAGACACTGACGAGTTGATGGTGGTTATAGGGTCTTAGGCCAGAAAACATAAGGGACTAATTGCAGTCCGTAAGCATAGCAGCAGATAAGGAAACTAGTGGCATGTGGTGTTGAGGTGTTTGAATAAGAAGAAAGTGGTGTAGGGTGGTGATGAAAGTCGAGATTAGGAGAGAGAGAGAGAGGGAGAGAAAGAGAGAGAGAGAAAGGTGGTTTTCAAGTGGATTTGTGATGGTGGATCATGGATGATGGTCTTTGGTGTTGGTAACTAACACATGGAACAGAAACATTCGTATAGTATTAGTGGTTTAATGGGTGTGGGGGTTCTTAGGTTCGATTGTAACCGCAATAGAAAGAGGGAGTGGAATGGTTGTAGCCGTAAAGGAATAAAATAAGAAACAAGGGAAGGTGGTGATCGAAGGTTGTCAAGGGTGGCGGTTGGTTGTACATGGAGATGATGAAGTGGGTCTTTAAACAAGAAGTTAATGGTGGAGTTTTTCGTTAGTAGTACTAGCAAAATATTGAGTGAGATGATGATCATTGAAATCAATTGTTATCATATATATAGATATGATGTATCATATAATAATGAAATACTAATATAATATATTACCAATCAATAACAGGAAGAAACACGTGAAAGGTGAATGAAATCAAAATCAGTAATAGAATATAGTACAAATCAAGCACAATATCATTAGTGAAAATATCTAGATTTTTAGAGCATGTGAGAAATGCGGTAGACACCTATTTGGCTTACTCTATTGACATAATTTCATGAAGTGTATAACATGCTCCGAGGTTAATCAGTAGCGGATAAAAATGCACAGAAAAAAATCCCAAATTTTTAGATTAAATATATTTAATTATTTCACTCATTAACTGTTTGAAACCTAATCAAAAAGGTTTGGTAAATATTTATTTTATGTACCAATTAATATGTACGGAGTACTAAATTTAAACTCAAAGGATAAAAATATTTTTAACAAATCTAGAATCTTCGTAATCAATTTACACTCCAATTTTTATTTTAATCTTTCATAAACATGTATCATATTTATATTAAAACTAACGAAACGTCAACCGAGTGTCGCTGACGATTACTAATTAGGCTCGAGATCAATTACTTTTAATATATTCTTTTTCTATATGCAAACAGTTTTATCTAGCAAGTTTTAACTACTAAAATAAATATATTATATATATTTTTTAAACAATTAGATTTAATATAATTTGATATATTTACAATAAACATTTAGATATACATATATATACATATCTATATATTTATAATATTAGTTTTCATTACATCGCATATTATTTTACATATTTATTTCCTAAAATTAAATCATATATTATATCAAATAATATTTCAAATTATTATTATACATATATATATATTTAAATATATATGTATCTATTTACAAATAGTTGTTCGTGAATCGTCGAGAACAGTCAAAGTCAAATGAATTTATGAAACAATTCAAAATTTTTGAGACTCAACCTAACGGACTTTTCTTATCGTATCAAAAATATTAAATCGTATTGAGAGTTTGATTAAAAATTAGACGAAATTTTTCGGGTCTTGACAGTACCTACCCGTTAAAGAAATTTCGTCCCGAAATTTGATCGAAGTCGTCTTGGCTGACAATAAGAATGTTTTCATGACGATTAGGAGTTGGCAAAATAGGGTTTTATCATTATTGGGTAATATGGATAAAATAATTCGAGTACTCGAAGAGTATGAGTGAAGATATCACAAAAGATTGAGATAGAGATTTAACTTTTGACGTAGTCACTGTTGAATTCCGGAATTCAAGGGATTTAAAGAAAATGTTCTAAGCAGAAATGAAATCTAATAGCACAATTGATTAGTAAACTGTTGGAATTATGGAGAGAACAGAAATATCAAGGAAATATTTCCGTGATATGCTTAGAGATTAAGTAGAATGAAAGAGTTATGTAACATGGAACATGATGAGGGTATGATCTGTGAACCATCATCACGTTTCATTAGAAATTCAGCATGACTTACTGTACTATAATCACATTGGCCAAGTGTCATTATATTATACTAACTCATGTTCAAATTCTTAACACTTCTCCAGAAACATTCATAATTTAAACTCACATTTTATAGAAGGATAGAAACTAAAACAGTTTCTTTTATGAGGTAACATAGATAGCACGAGAAGATAGATAATTTCATACGAAGATATTTATGAAGATATCTTCAGAAATATTGAAGATATTTATGACGATATTCTGAAATTTCTAGATCGAAGGATGATGAAGAAAATGTTTCCGCAAGGATTTAGAATAAGTAAGGAACAAGATATTCGTTTAAAGGTTTCAGCAGATACTGAATCATCTGGATTCGTTAAGTACAGGTTTAGTGTTTGTGATTTGTCTACAGTCTTCTTCATGGTTTGCTCAATTCATTTTTCAGTACCAAATTTTCTATCGAGCGTTCCTAATACTTCCTTCTTTATCATCAACTTTTGGCCATTAAGACCATCTACAACATGCTGCTTTGTCAGCATTTTCAAAGTTAACGGATCTGGGTCATCGGTTATCAAACCGAGTTGGTTTCAGGAGAATTGTGTTTTTAGATGATTAAAAGCTGATGGTAATATGGTGGAATATAAAAGGTTCTCTGGTAACAATAAATAAGCACGTATATATGCCGAGGTTATATTAAGGTTGTTTTGAACGAAAAGTCGAATCAACTTGCTGGAGCTGTGAAAAAATTGGATATTTTGAAAGGAATTATCAAGTTATTTTGGGTAATAATAACACTAAAGAAATTAGCACAGCTATGTGTTAACGTTTACTCAGTTTCCGAGAGTTTTTCAGGTGCATAACTATATGCATCAATCTCTTCTTCCGTAGATGAAGTGTGGCTGGTTCATCCTCTCAATTGTGGTGTTTTCAAGAATCATGAAAGGTTTGAACATGGATTGGAATCGTCAAGATTCAGATGAGGTTTAAGATGAAATCAAGTGGCAACTTGAAGAAATGTTTAGTTTCATATGTTATAATCAATATTTTAATTCATTTTAATTGTCCATTGTTATTAGTCCAGAGTCAATAGTCCACAGTTGATAGTCCAATAATTCATATATGATTTAATATATAATATTCAAATTAATTAATACGTATCGTGACCCGTGTACATGTCTCAGACTCGATCACAACTCAAACTATATATATTATTGTAGAATTAACCTCAATCCTGTATAGAGAACTCGATCATTACTGCATATAGAGTGTCTATGGTGATTCCAAATAATATATATAGATGTGTCGATATGATATGTCAAAACCTTGTATACGTGTCCCGATATTTAAAGTGGGTAAAATAAATAACATAAATTAAATGACGATAAATAAAATTGCGATAATTAAATTGCGATAATTAAATTGCGATAAATAAACTGCGATAAAATAAAATGTAATCAGTTAGCTAGGAACAGTTAGCTGGAAACAGTTAGCGTGGATTCTTAACAAAATTTTTCATAGTTAATTTGTTTGTTTCTATCAAATTTTTATTTCGTCAAATGTGTCCTTCATTATGCCACTTGTTGGATTCTGATAGATTAAAATCCAAATCTGAAATTGAATAAAAATGGTTATTCTGTGGTGAATTAGATTCGTATATCTGTGGATGTAAGTAGGATGGTAATTGACCGTTGAATCAGATTTGAAGAATGTACAGTGTAACTTATTAATGTGAAATCTAAATATTTCTCGGGTATTACCTACCCGTTAAAATATTTTCACCATTAATCGTTTGTACAAAAGAAATTTTTTTTATTACAATCTTTATGAAAATATACTTACATATATATTCTCTTCAGATGTAATCATGGATTTAATGAGTCAATATGATATTAAACTCATTTGAGTTACCGTTAGAACGAGAATATATAATCTCTAGAACGTTAGAGATTACATAATCGTCATGTCGTACAAAGATAAATGATGTAGAACGTAATGTAGAACGATGATTATGCTCGAGGTACAGATTGTAATGTTGAGACACGTGATGTTGAAGCTTGGGTTGTTGGTGGTACTGATGTTGATGTTGGTGGTACAGTTGGTGTCGGTGATGTTGCTGAAGCTGGTAAGTTTTGCACGATATTCTCCAAATTGATTACTCGAGCGCGGAGTTCGTTGACTTCTTCCATTATTCTGGGCTGATCGCCGGTCAAAACGAGCAGATGAATAAGGTTTAGAATTGCGGATAGAATATAATCTTGACGAGATATTTTGGAAATGAGGCTGAAAATGGTGTTTCGGATAGGTTCGCCGGTAAGTGCTTCAGGTTCTTCACCAAGAGGCGAATTCGGTTGGTGGAAGGGATCGCCTTCTTTGCGTCTCCATTGATTAAGTCGACTACGAATCCATCAGATAAATTGGGGATGGCTGATTGGTTGATCCATTCCGGTCGCACTGCTTTCGGAGCTCGAGTGGAAATCCATATCAGAATCCGAGGGACTTGAACTAGTGATGAGTTCCATTTCGTACGATTAAATAAAGGATTTTTCGATATGAAATGATTTCCGGCTATCGAATGGTATTCTAATTACATAGAATATCTATATATATAGAACAAAAGATTTCATAGATTATGAAGGAATTTAAGGAAACGTGCCAGATAAAGTCTACAGTAACTGATACGCTAGGATATGAATTTATCTGTATACTATCTATCAAATAAGTGCAGGAAGTCATGTCTAGACTTAGGAATGATAAGCAGGTAATTTTCCACTAGGAATGATAAACAATACTTATAATATGCAGCTAAGGTCGAAGTCCAGACTCGCTAATGCATCCTATCAACTATCAGTTAGACACACTAATGCAAGACCTGATTTGCTAGGACCAACGCTCTGATACCACCTGTGAGAACCCGTCCTTATCCCCCTGGACAAAGTCATCAACATCTGGTCCCATTGCGATAATAGACTCCAAGTAATGTCCTTAAAATGAGCAAATGCACAGCGAAAGACTTAATTCGTACCTGAGAATAAACATGCTTTAAAGTGTCAACTAAAAGGTTGGTGAGTTCATAGGTTTATCGTAATAATCATTTCAATATGTTAATAGACCATAAGATTTCATAATCATAAACATAATACACTCGCAAGTGTATGTAAAGCATTCTAAGTGGTTGAGCACTTGGTAACCATACTTAACTATTAATCAACGTCGCATATTCCCTTTATTATGAAATCTCACTACACCGTACCAAGTGTAGCCTACAAAATGAAGTACTGTGCAACCGTTGAATACTGGTCGTCCAGTCCGGTTGGGGTTGTCAGGCCTGATAGATCTATCAACAGGATTCGCGTTTACAATACCCATGTAAATAGTAGTTACCAAGCTACAGGGAAATATGCCAGTGGTACAACTCAACGTAGAATATATTTTTAAGTACTTGTGTCTATTTCGTAAATATTTATAAAAACATCGCATGTATTCTCAGCCCAAAAATATATATTGCAAAAGCAATTAAAAAGGGAGCAAATGAAACTCACTATATTGTATTTTGTATTAAAAATACATATAACGGCATTGAACAAGTGTAGGTGAAAGGACCCGTTCATATACATTATAAACGATTCACAATAGTTGATTACATCGCGAGGTATTTGACCTCTATATGATACATTTTACAAACATTGCATTCGTTTTTAAAAGACAAACTTTCTTTACAACGAAAGTTGACGGCATGCACACCATTTGATAATACATCCAACTATAATTGACATAATAATAATCTTGATGAACTCAATGACTCGAATGCAACGTCTTTCAAAATATGCCATGAATGACTCCAAGTAATATCCTTAAAATGAGCTAATGCACAGCGGAAGATTTCTTTAATACCTGAGAATAAACATGCTTTAAAGTATCAACCAAAAGGTTGGTGAGTTCATAGGTTTATCATAACAATCATTTCAATATATTAATAGACCACAAGATTTCTGTTTATAAATATATGTACACTCGCAAGTGTATAAAAGTATTCTATAAGTTGTAGGCACCCGGTAACAAGCCTTAACGTTCATGTTTTACCCTCTAAAGTACACCAGATCAGGTGTGTTTAAAATAACCTCGAAGTACTAAAGCATCCCATAGTCAGGATGGGGTTTGTCAGGCCCAATAGATCTATCTTTAAAATTCGCGCCTACCGTACATACACAAGTAGTTTAATGTTACCAAGCTAAGGGTATATTTCTGGTTTAAACCCACGTAGAATTAGTTTTAGTACTTGTGCCTATTTCGTAAAACATTTATAAAATAGCGCATGTATTCTCAGCCCAAAAATATATTGCAAAAGCAAATAAAAAGGGAGCAAATGAAACTCACCATACTGTATTTCGTAGTAAAAATACATATAACGTCATTTAACAAGTGCAAGGTTGGCCTCAGATTCACGAACCTATATTAATTATATATATTTATATGTTGGTCAATATTTGTCTAACAATTTTTGGTCAAGTCATAGTGTACCACAATCCTAATGCTCGAGACTAATATGCAAAAGTCAACAAAAGTCAACTTGACCCAAAATGACTTCTAAAATTTATACGTGTTTATTATATAACTTAACTATAGTCGTTTTATATATTTAAATATATTTATTAGATTTTATAATAATAAAAGTTATTTATTAATAAAAATTTATATTAACGTTTATATATGATAAAATATACTTTTATATATCTTAAGTAGTAAAATTTATAAAATTCACTTAATATCGTAAAACTATAGTGGTAAGTATTATTAATGTAATTATATTACGCGTGGTGAAAAATATCTTTGTATCCCCTATTTATTTGATAAAATAATATTGATCATAATAATAATAAGTAAAAGTTGTATTATTTTGTAATAATAATTATTATTATTCTATAAAAAAATAAGAATATTTATATTTACTAAAAATGGTATTATGATAAAATGATAATACTAACATAATAGTAATAATGATATTTTATAATAACAATGATATTTCTATTAAAATAATAACGACGATAGTAATAATAATCATTTTAACAATAATACTAAAATTCAGTTGACTATAACTTCTAATCCGTTCGTCGAAACCATTCGATATCTAAATGAAAAGTCCTTAATTTTTCGCTAGCTTTCCAATGACATGCATATCATATACCCTATCTCAGTAGCATATGTATCTAATTCAGGATTCAACAAACCTATCTAAGGACAATATCGAATGTACAAGCATGCATAATCCTATATACTCGAGCACTAGTCAGGGATACACTATTGATATATAAAACTTAAGTTATGAGTGCTCACGTATCAATATTGAGATTCAATATTTCAAGAAAGTACGTAGACGCAACAGAGATGATAAACACTAGATTGACCTCATGAGCATACCCATAAACCATACCCATCACCTCCATAGCTATAACCCATAATTTCCTTAGCTTCGACTCATTTAAAAAAAACTATTTTGAAATCACTCGGACATCACTTCGTCGTAATATTTTATGTATACTAATAATATCTTGAAATAATACAGAGCATATATATATATATATATATATATATATATATATATATATATATATATATATATAAATCGATTGAGAGAGTTTTAGAGAAATATATTTTCAAGTTTCTATGAAATAATGAAACCTATTGAATTCTATTTATAATAGATTTTTGAATTATTAAAGTGAATTATTAAAGTATGAATTATTAAAGTGAATTATTAAAGTATGAATTATTAAAGTGAATTATTAAAGTATGAATTATTAAAGTGAATTATTAAAGTATGAATTATTAAAGTGAATTATTAAAGTTAAAGTAAAGTAAAAGTAAAGTAAAGGTAAAGTTAAAGTATAGTAAAAGTATAAAAACTATGTATGTATAATACGCATATAAATATATATAATATTAATTTAAATCGTTATATATATTTAATGAAATAAAATATAAATATCGTTATATTTATTATACTGGTTAAGTAATGAGTTGTCAAAAGTGATTCTAGATATTTATAAAAGTTATATACATTTTAATAATAAAGTTCTTTTTAAACTGAAAACTTTTTTGTACGTTTGAAAATAGATTAATAGAATATTATGGAAACCAATTCTCCACTAGCTTTTGTCTAACTTTCGTAAATGACACTTTTTATTTTTATTTATAAATAGCTTTACAAATTATTCCGAATATCGTTAAGAGGAATAGATTTTCTCAAATCATAGTGGACCTCTCAACAGAGACTTGTAATCATAATTCAATGTTTCTGATAATTCAATCATTTAATATATTTTATTTAATTTCATCGATAATCATATTGAAATAAATACGTTCATATAAAGCATTATATGTTTAAATACTTTGTTGACATTTTCAATTTATAACATATATACATATACATACATATTCATATATGTTCATTTAATGGTTCGTGAATCATTGGAATTTGGTCAAGGTTTAAATGAATGTATAAACATAGTTTAAAATCCTTGAGATTTAACTTAACAAACATTGCTTATCGTGTCAGAATAATATAAAGATAAAGTTTAAATTTAGTCAAAAATTTCCGGGTCGTCACAGTACCTACCCGTTAAAGAAATTTCGTCCCCGAAATTTGATAGAGGTGGTTATGGCTAACAATGAGAATGTTATTATAACGTAACGATTATGAAGTTTTATCATGTCTAAGAAGTATGGATAAAATAATTCGATTACTATAAGCGTATGAGGGAAGTTATCGTAAATGAAGGAAATAAGATTATAGTGATTCGTCATATCTTTTGACATCATCACAATTGATCTCCGAATTTAAAGAAAATCTTTGTAATCTATGTTGGATTTGATGCTTTGGTGATTAAGGAGATTATGATTCTCTTCGAATTAATACGATATTCCATCTTGGTTTCTCTGTCGGGTATTTCACTATAAATCCACCTCCTTCGTTTCCTTTCAACTCACACCTTCTATTCTTTCTCCCTCAACTCATATTTTAAAGTATTTGTCAATATGCTTCATCCAATACTGATTCTCGATATACTCCTCACTTTCATATCTGTCGTTCTTCTTTTTCATCTGCCTCTGGAATAATCTATTTACTTCTACTATACTCTCGGTTTTATAGTGTTTTTAGTTCTTCCGTGTCTTTATATTGCTATATGCATCGATATATACGGTTTATAATTTTTGGGTGGTTGTTGGGTTTTATATCTTCCCTTATATTTCAAAGCCCCTGCTTTTGTCTTCTATAATCATTGACATCCACAGTTAATGCTCCCTTCTATTTGCTGCGATTTATACTCCAATTTCTATTTTGGAGTTTTGTCTTTTCATTTCTTCTTCTTGCGATTAAGCAACGTTTGTAATGGTCCAGTATTCGAAGATATGAATTTCAGAATGAACATAGTTAATGTTCTAAGAAGGAAATGGTAATGGCACGATCTTGATTTGTTAATTTACCAGAATTCCCTGAAAAGACCGAATCATCAAGAAAATATATTCTTGATATTTTTAGAGATTAAATAGAATACAAGAGTCGTGTAACATGGAACATGATGACGGCATGGTCTGTGAATCGTCATGTCCCATTAGAAACTCAGCATGACTTACTGTAATATAATCACGTTGATCAAGTGTCATTATATTATACTAACTCATGCTTCAGTTCCCAACACTACTTCAAAACATTCATAATTTAAACTCGAAAGTTTATAGAATATAGAAACTAATAGTTTCTTATATGATGTAACACTGATAGCGCAAAGAGATAAATGACTTCAAATAAGATTAGTTGTGAAAATATCTTCAGAAATATCGCGGATATTTATAATGAAAGATATGATAATATCTTAGAATTTTTAATATTGATGGATGATGATGAAGATTTTTCTGTAAAGGTTTAGAATAAAGAGTAAGGTATTCGTTAATGACTTTAGCAGGCACTGAATCATTTGGATTCTTTGAAGGCAGATTTAGTCTTTGTGATTTGTCCACAGCCTCCTTCATAGTCTGTTCAATCCGTTTTCCAGTTTCAAACCTTCTCTTTTCTCAGCTTTACCACCTTACTATTCTTTGTCATCAAACTTTTTAGTGTAAAGATCGTTTACAGTTTTTGATGCTTCGTCAGCATTTCAAGAACTAGTTTGCAGTTCAAAATATTTTTCAGAACTTCACATTCAAAGTATGTAAGTCCAGGAGATAGACGTTTTACGTACACATATAACTGTTGGCGTAGACATGCTGCGAGATTTCAAAATAATGGTTACTGTTTTCCGATGATTCGTATGACAATTCTCATTACAAGATGCGACTGAGTAAATGATGTGATTTCAATAAATATAATGATTTTTCAAAAAGTCAAAGATAATTGAAGTTGTTGGTAAGTTTATTGCTAAGGTGGCGAAATATGAAAGGTCCCCAGTAACGATGACGAAAGGGCAACGTATCTATCGAGGTTATAATAAGACTAGTCTGACTGAAAAGTCAAAGTTGACTTGCTGGAGCTGTGACAAAACTGTCTACTTTGAAAAGGAATTGAAAAGTCATTTTAGCTAATAAATGCCAAAGGGTCTGACACGGATACGCGTCGAAATATGACTTTGGCTTCGAGAGCTTTTTAGGTACATAAATGTGAGTAATATGTGGTTGGATCATCATCTCGATTGTTCATTGTTTGAAGTGTCTTCGAAAACTTCGGAGAGTTTAAACACAGTTTGTAATTGTTAATATACATATGATGTTACACAGTTTTGAAGTCAAAGTATAGCTTTGAAAGATGTAGGAATCTAAGAGTGACGTCTTCTGTTAAATCATGACTTGGATTTTGATTTGTCAAAATCAGAATGCGTAATCAAATTTGGGTGAGAATGGTTGTTTTGATTACTATACAAGAATGTATATTGTTGTGAGATTTTGGGAGTATAGTTGATGATTTGCTTAATCAGATTCGAAAAATGTAACATATTAATTGTGAATTTATATATCTCTCGGGTATTACCTACCCGTTAAAAAAAATTTTACAATTAATATTTTGTACAACAGAATTTTATTACAGTCTTTATGAAAATATATATGTGCATATTTTCTTCAGATGTAACAGAGATTTAATGAGTTAATATTAAATTAAACTCATTTGATTTACGGTTGAAACTAGAACTGAATAATCCCTAAAGACTTTAGAAATTACATAACTTTTACGGAGTATTTATTAAATAAAATTGAAATTATGAATTAATACTTCGTTATTTATTGGTGTTTGTAACCCTTGCACCATATTCTCTAAAGCCACTACTCGAACACGAAGCGCATTGACTTCTTCTATTACACCGGGGTGATTGTCGGTTCGAACGAGCGGATAAATAAAATCTAGAATTTGATGTAGTATATAATCGTGACGAGATACTCTGGAAATGAGAGAGAAAATGGTGTTTCGGACCGATTCGCTGGTAAGTGCTTCAGGTTCATCGCCAAGAGGGCAATGTGGTGGATGGAAGGGATCACCTTCTTCTTGTCTCCAATTATTGAAGAGGCTACGAACCTATCCCCAATTAATCCAGAATAGATGATGGCTAATTGGTTGATCCATTCCGGTCACACTGCTTTCGGAGGTTGAGTGGGATTCCATATCGGAATTCGAGAGACTTGAACTAATGACGAATTCCATTTCGTTCGAGTGAATAAAGGATTTTTCGATATGAAATGATTTTTCGGCTATCGGGTGGTATTCTAATTACATAGAATATCTATATATATAGCGCAAAAGATTTCATAGATTACGGAGGAATTTACGGGATATGTCGGGCAAAGTTTACAGTAACAGATACGCTAAGATATGAATTAGCAGATACGCTAAGATATGAATTTTGTCTATACACTATTCATGAAATCAATGCAGTAAGATGTGTCTAGACTAAGAATGATAAGTAGGCAATTTTTGACAAAAATTATAAGCAAAACTTTTGACATGCAGACATGGTCGAAGTCCAGGCTCACTAATGCATCCTACCAACTATCAGTTAGACACACTAATGCAGACCTGGTTCGCTAAGACCACCGCTCTGATACCAACTGAAAGGACCCATTCATATACATTATAAACGATTCACAATAGTTGATTACATCGCGAGGTATTTGACCTCTATATGATACATTTTACAAACATTGCATTCGTTTTTAAAAGACAAACTTTCTTTACAACGAAAGTTGACTGCATGCACACCATTTGATAATACATCCAACTATAATTGACATAATAATAATAATCTTGATGAACTCAATGACTCGAATGCAACGTCTTTCAAAATATGCCATGAATGACTCCAAGTAATATCCTTAAAATGAGCTAATGCACAGCGGAAGATTTCTTTAATACCTGAGAATAAACATGCTTTAAAGTATCAACCAAAAGGTTGGTGAGTTCATAGGTTTAACATAACAATCATTTCAATATATTAATAGACCACAAGATTTCCGTTTATAAATATATGTACACTCGCAAGTGTATAAAAGTATTCTATAAGTTGTAGGCACCCGGTAACAAGCCTTAACGTTCATGTTTTACCCTCTTAAGTACACCAGATCAGGTGTGTTTAAAATAACCTCGAAGTACTAAAGCATCCCATAGTCAGGATGGGGTTTGTCAGGCCCAATAGATCTATCTTTAGGATTCGCGCCTACCGTACATAGACAAGTAGTTTAATGTTACCAAGCTAAGGGTATATTTCTGGTTTAAACCCACGTAGAATTAGTTTTAGTACTTGTGCCTATTTCGTAAAACATTTATAAAACAGCGCATGTATTCTCAGCCCAAAAATATATTGCAAAAGCAAATAAAAAGGGAGCAAATGAAACTCACCATACTGTATTTCGTAGTAAAAATACATATAACGTCATTTAACAAGTGCAAGGTTGGCCTCGGATTCACGAACCTATATTAATTATATATATTTATATGTTGGTCAATATTTGTCTAACAATTTTTGGTCAAGTCATAGTGTACCACAATCCTAATGCTCGAGACTAATATGCAAAAGTCAACAAAAGTCAACTTGACCCAAAATGACTTCTAAAATTTATACGAATTTATTATATAACTTAACTATAGTCGTTTTATATATTTAAATATATATATTAGATTTTATAATAATAAAAGTCATTTATTAATAAAAATTTATATTAACGTTTATATATGATAAAATATACTTTTATATATCTTAAGTAGTAAAATTTATAAAGTTCACTTAATATCGTAAAACTATAGTGCTAAGTATTATTAATGTAATTATATTACGCGTGGTGAAAAATATCTTTGTATCCCCTATTTATTTGATAAAATAATATTGATCATAATAATAATAAGAAAAAGTTGTATTATTTTGTAATAATAATAATTATTATTCTATAAAAAAATAACAATATTTATATTTACTAAAAATGGTATTATGATAAAATGATAATACTAACATAATAGTAATAATGATATTTTATAATAACAATGATATTTCTATTAAAATAATAACGACGATAGTAATAATAATCATTTTAACAATAATACTAAAATTCAGTTGACTATAACTTCTAATCCGTTCGTCGAAACCATTCGATATCTAAATGAAAAGTTCTTAATTTTTCGCTAGCTTTCCAATGACATGCATATCATATACCCTATCTCAGTAGCATATGTATCTAATTCAGGATTCAACAAACCTATCTAAGGACAATATCGAATGTACAAGCATGCATAATCCTATATACTCGAGCACTAGTCAGGGATACACTATTGATATATAAAATTTAAGTTATGAGTGCTCACGTATCAATATTGAGATTCAATATTTCAGGAAAGTACGTAGACGCAACGGAGATGATAAACACTAGATTGACCTCATGAGCATACCCATAAACCATACCCATCACCTCCATAGCTATAACCCATAATTTCCTTAGCTTCGACTCATTTAAAAAAATATATTTTGAAATCACTCGGACATCACTCCGTCGTAATATTTTATGTATACTAATAATATCTTGAAATAATACAGAGCATATATATATATATATATATATATATATATATATATATATATATATATATATATATATATATATATATATATATATATATATATATATATATATATATATATATATATATATAAATTGATTGAGAGAGTTTTAGAGAAATATATTTTCAAGTTTCTATGAAATAATGAAACCTATTGAATTCTATTTATAATAGATTTTTGAATTATTAAAGTGAATTATTAAAGTATGAATTATTAAAGTGAATTATTAAAGTATGAATTATTAAAGTATGAATTATTAAAGTGAATTATTAAAGTATGAATTATTAAAGTGAATTATTAAAGTTAAAGTAAAGTAAAAGTAAAGTAAAGGTAAAGTTAAAGTATAGTAAAAGTATAAAAACTATGTATGTATAATACGCATATAAATATATATAATATTAATTTAAATCGTTATATATATTTAATGAAATAAAATATAAATATCGTTATATTTATTATACTGGTTAAGTAATGAGTTGTCAAAAGTGATTCTAGATATTTATAAAAGTTATATACGTTTTAATAATAAAGTTCTTTTTAAACTGAAAACTTTTTTGTACGTTTGAAAATAGATTAATAGAATATTATGGAAACCAATTCTCCACTAGCTTTTGTCTAACTTTCGTAAATGACACTTTTTATTTTTATTTATAAATAGCTTTACAAATTATTCCGAATATCGTTAAGAGGAATAGATTTTCTCAAATCATAGTGGACCTCTCAACAGAGACTTGTAATCATAATTCAATATTTCTGATAATTCAATCATTTAATATATTTTATTTAATTTCATCGATAATCATATTGAAACAAATACGTTCATATAAAGCATTATATGTTTAAATACTTTGTTGACATTTTCAATTTATAACATATATACATATACATACATATTCATATATGTTCATTTAATGGTTCGTGCATTATTGGAATTTGGTCAAGGTTTAAATGAATGTATAAACATAGTTTAAAATCCTTGAGATTTAACTTAACAAACATTGCTTATCGTGTCAGAATAATATAAAGATAAAGTTTAAATTTAGTCAAAAATTTCCGGGTCGTCACAGTAGGGTTGGCTTCGGATTCACGAACCTATATCATTTATATATATTAACATATATAATGAATTTCAAATAATTCCATATATTAATTATATAGTATTTATATATATTTAGTGTTGTAGTTTATATATAATTTGTACTAAATTCTAATATATATTTTATTTATATTTTATATCTTATGTTATATATGTATCTATTTTGTATATATATAATAAAAATGTTAATATACAATTATATGTAATATTAATATAATTATAGTATAAGTTTATTTTTATATACTAAATATTTATTTGTTATAATAATATAATAATAACAATGATAATGAAGAAAAAAAAACAGTTTTAACTAATGAAAATTTTAATAATAATGATACTTTTGATAATACTAATAATTTTAATGAAAATAAAAATGTAAATTTTAGTAAAATGATAATTTTAAAAATAATGGTTCTTTTAATAATAGTAATAATAATAATAATAATAATAATAATAATAATAATAATAATAATAATAATAATAATAATAATAATAATAATAATAATAACAAAACTAATAAAACTACCTTTAAATGTGTTTCCAAAATGAATGCCCCGGACCGGGCTCGAACCCATTACCTCTCACTTAACGAATACACACCCAACCATCAATCTATCTATTATTTCTTAATTTAATTAGGATTTTACATATACTAAAGTCGATTTCTGTTTGATTTTCCTAAAAACCCAATTTACTATCATCATCGTAGCTATTGTTGTAACATCATTATGATTAGCATCATGATCATCATACCATCATTCTTAACTTATCATGCGTGTCATTATCATAACATTATCAAAGCATTCATATTTTAATTTGATCCAGAAACGTATTTAAATTCAACACCAACGACCCCATCCAAACCTCCTCTACTCAATATAGCGGATCTCTTTATAAAATGATACTTCCTTTTTAACATGCAAGACAATTGTGTGGGGTTATGCTTTTATCAACTGTCGGCCACAAAAATGTAATAGCACTTAAAAGTGAATGCCTCAATTGCAAGTTTCTTTTATTCAACGTTTATCATCCCATTAATCACGTTCATAATCATCTTCGTTTAACTGTAACAGAAAATAGCAGCGAGTAGCACTTCGTCGACTGAAAACAGAAACACGGAACCTACAGCAATAACAGAAAGTATCGAGCAGCAATAGTGAAAAAATGGTAGTGATGGTTTACGGTTTTTGCAGTAGAATAGGACCAAACAGAAACTGCAGTAGCAGCGTAGTAGTTGTAGCAATTTGATAAGGTGGTTGATGGGGTTTAAATGAGTAGTGGTTGTTCGTGGTTTCAACAAAAATAGAGACACTGACGAGTTGATGGTGGTTATAGGGTCTTCGGCCAGAAAACATAAGGGACTAATTGCAGTCCGTAAGCATAGCAGCAGATAAGGAAACTAGTGGCGTGTGGTGTTGAGGTGTTTGAATAAGAATGAAGTGGTGTAGGGTGGTGATGAAAGTCGAGATTAGGAGAGAGAGAGAGGGAGAGAAAGAGAGAGAGAGAGAAAGGTGGTTTTCAAGTGGGTTTGTGATGGTGGATCATGGATGATGGTCTTTGGTGTTGGTAACTAACACATGGAACAGAAACATTCGTATAGTATTAGTGGTTTAATGGGTGTGGGGGTTCTTAGGTTCGATTGTAACCGCAACAGAAAGAGGGAGTGGAATGGTTGTAGTCGTAAAGGAATAAAATAAGAAACAAGGGAAGGTGGTGATCGAAGGTTGTCAAGGGTGGCGGTTGGTTGTACATGGAGATGATGAAGTGGGTCTTTAAACAAGAAGTTAATGGTGGCATTTTTCGTTAGTAGTACTAGCAAAATATTGAGTGAGATGATGATCATTGAAATCAATTGTTATCATATATATAGATATGATGTATCATATAATAATAAAATACTAATATAATATATTACCAATCAATAACAGGAAGAAACACGTGAAAGGTGAATGAAATCAAAATCAGTAATAGAATATAGTACAAATCAAGCACAATATCATTAGTGAAAATATCTAGATTTTTAGAGCATGTGAGAAATTCGGTAGACACCTATTTGGCTTACTCTATCGACATAATTTCATGAAGTGTATAACATGCTCCGAGGTTAATCAGTAGCGGATAAAAATGCACAGAAAAAAATCCTAAATTTTTAGATTAAATATATTTAATTATTTCACTCATTAACTGTTTGAAACCTAATCAAAAAGGTTCGGTAAATATTTATTTTATATACCAATTAATATGTACGGAGTACTAAAATTTAAACTAAAAGGATAAAAATATTTTTAACAAATCTAGAATCTTCGTAATCAATTTACACTCCAATTTTTATTTTAATCTTTCATAAACATGTATCATATTTATATTAAAACTAACGAAACGTCAACCGAGTGTCGCTGACGATTACTAATTAGGCTCGAGATCAATTACTTTTAATATATTCTTTTTCTATATGCAAACAGTTTTATCTAGCAAGTTTTAACTACTAAAATAAATATATTATATATTTTTTTAAACAATTAGATTTAATATAATTTGATATATTTACAATAAACATTTAGATATACATATATATACATATCTATATATTTATAATAGTAGTTTTCATTACATCGCATATTATTTTACATATTTGTTTCCTAAAATTAAATCATATATTATATCAAATAATATTTCAAATTAGTATTATACATATATATATTTAAATATATATGTATCTATTTACAAATAGTTGTTCGTGAATCATCGAGAACAGTCAAAGTCAAATGAATTTATGAAACAATTCAAAATTTTTGAGACTCAACCTAACGGACTTTTCTTATCGTATCAAAAATATTAAATCGTATTGAGAGTTTGATTAAAAAATAGACGAAATTTTTCGGGTCGTGACAAGCATACTGTTGGTGTAAAACATTTGATGTCGATTATGACGTCATCTTTCTATCGTGAATGCAACTTCTTTTGAAACAGCATATAGTACTTAACCTTGTAATGATTCTGTTGTTGATGATTCGTACACGATGGTTTTGTACGGGGCATCACATTTGGTATCAGAGCATTGGTTGTAGGGAATTAGGTTGCATTAGTGAGTCTAAGACCGACCCGAGTAGGATTCGCTAATAGGACTAATCTACAACTTGCTAATTTATGTGTTTTTGCTGAACTTACTGCATGCTGCTGCTTACTTTTACTGCTACATGCCGTATGCTACTACATGATTTCACTACTGTATGATATTACTTGCTTTCGATTGCATGCTACTTCTGTACGATTTACTGTTATTGCCACGCTACTTATTGTTATACATGATTTAAACTGTTGGCCTAATACGTGCTTGCTTTATGACTTACTGACATGGAAAAATTTATTTTTCCTTGTCCAGATGTCGGATACTCCACCTGCTATCATTTTGGGCAGTTCAGACTCGTCAGCCACCCCACCTGCTGCTGCAGCCGACACACCGATCCCGCTACCCACGAGTGACCCCGGCGCTTCATCTTCCGGGACTAGCAGCCAGGTGCCTACCCCAGTGGTTACTTCTAGTGGAGCCCAGGACCCTTTGGAGATTCCAGCTCCATCTGCCCCCGGGCCCTCAGGATCACAGCCCCACTCCGGTGAGATTGTGATTCCCGCGGAGTTCGGGGAAGGTCCTTTCCGTAACCGATATCGCCATTGGTGCCGACGCGCCCCTGATGGACGTCTCATTCCGATCGGACCCGCTAGGTACAGACAGATGATGGCTGCTTAAGGACGGCCAGTTCAGCCACCCGTACAGCCACCACATGATTCGGACGACCCGTCATCCACTGATGCTTCATCCGACGACACCTCCTCAGACGACTCCAGTGATGATGAGGACAATGCTGATGTACCTATTGAGGCACCCTCCACCCCGCCGAAGAAGCGGTACCGTTTTGATGGCACCGTCCTTCCAGGGGTGAATGGAGGTCTTGCTTTCACTGACGCATTTGGTCGGCGTCGTAGGGTTACTGCTCGTAAGTGGCTTGTGCCGTACCCTGCCGACCCACAAGTGCGTAAGGAACCATGTTACGTACTGACTATTTCTGGAGCCGGAACATCTGTACCCCGTTATGTAATGCCTGCACCACCGGCACCACCGGCACCACCTGCACCGCCAGCACCACCTGCCCCACCATCTCCCACTGTCGAGGAATTGACAAGGGAGGTGGAGATCCTTCGAGCTCGAGTTGCTGAGCTAGAGGACCAGATGGCTCATGTTATGGACATCCTTCACCCACCTTCACCGTAGGGCTTTTGTATTTAGATTTCATTATGTAATCTAGTTGTAGTTTTATGCTTCACTTATGTATTGTACGAACTTATTCAGATGTATGAAACTTATTATTATTAATGAATTGAACTTTGCGTTATTTAATTCTTGCACGACGTTCTATTTACATTACTGTACGATGATTATGTGGTATTTATACCTAGATGCGTTATTTAATAACATGTGATGTTTTGATTCCATGTTGGTTACTATATACTGTATTATTACTATTTGAATACTGGATTTTGACTTGAGTCAAAAATTTTGTTTAGAACATCATGGCCAACGGACGATCAACACCTACCACCGCCCAAATCGAAGAAATGATTGCCGAAAGGGTAGCCTTAGCCATTGCGGAAATGCAACCCCAAGCTCCACCGCCACCGCCACCACCACCGGTTATTCAACCCGTTCGAAATGGGTGTACTTACAAGGAATTCTAGAGCTGTAAACAACATAACTTCAGCGGCACTGAGGGACCGGGTTGTCTCACTAGATGGTTCGAAAAGCTAGAATCAGTATTCCGAGTTAGCAACTGTTCGGAGGACAGCAAAACCAAATTTGCTTCTTGCACGCTGTCTGACGGCGCGCTCACGTGGTGGAACACAATGGCACAGGCACAAGGCATTGATGAGGCGTATGCTACGCCATGGGAAGAATTTTAGTGTGCCATGATTGAGGAGTATTGTCCGTGAACCGAGATACAAAAGATGGAAATGGAGTTCATGCAGTTAAAGGCCGTTGGGAACGACCTTGATGGTTACAACAGGAGATTTTTGGAACTAGCCCTGATGTGCCCGACAATGGTCACCCCGGAATTCAAGCAAATGGAAAGGTACTTTTGGGGACTCCCTAAGAGCATTAAAGGAAACATCACCTCGTCCAAGCCACCGAATGTTCCCGAAGCGATGCGCATGGCGCATACTTTGATGAATCAAATAACCATCGATGAACCGGAAAAAACTAAGTCTGAAGCGGGTACTAGTGAGAAGCACAAATGGGATAACCACAACAACAACAACAACAACAACAACAGGGGAAGAAACTATGATCAAAACCCAGCGAAACGACATGAGGGTTTTAGAGGAAACAACAACGGTGGAAACCTCAACCCCAAAAACAACACCAACTCCAACCCGAACTACAAGGGAACCTTACCACAATGCAAGAGGTGTTACAAACATCACACTGGGTATTGCAATGTTGTCTGTGAGAAGTGCCAACGGTCTGGGCATATCGGGAAGGACTGCAAGGTCACCACTTTGAATGGGAAGCCGAACACCAATGGACCGAAGAAGTGCTACGAATGCGGACAGACGGGCCATTTCATAAATGCGTGTCCAAACAAGCGAAAAGATGGCGGACCACCCCGTGAGTGAGCTTTTAATGTTAATGCAAGGGATGCACGCGATAACCCCGACTTGGTGACAGGTATATTCACAATTAACAATCTTTTATCTTCTGTCTTATTTGATACTGGTGCGGATAGAAGTTATGCATGTAGACATTTTTGCGATAAGATTATTTGGTCGTTAGTCCCGTTAAAAGAGAGTATGCTTGTCGAGGTCGCCAATGGAAAACTTGAAAAGGTTAACCATATTAGTCGTGGAGCTATTATCAACATAACTGGTGCAGATTTCGAAATTGATTTGATACCTATCAAACTGGGAAGTTTTGACGTGATCGTTGGTATGGATTGGTTGAGCAAGATAAGGGCCGATATTATCTGTGGAGATAAAGCTCTTCGTATACCACAAGGAGACGGTGAGCCACTGATCATCTACGAAGAGAGATGTACCTCGAAGCTAAACCTCATTAGTTGCGTGAAAGCGCAAAAGATTATGAAGACGGGACGTCTTGCTGTCCTAGCACATGTGAAAGCGGTAGAAACTGAAGTGAAGAGCGTGAACGACGTTCGAATTGTGAACGAATTTTCTGACGTCTTCCCAGAGGAATTGCCTGGATTACCGCCGCCGAGAGCAGTAGAGTTTCAGATCGACTTAGTGCCAGGAGCTGCACCTTTCGAGATGCAAGAATTACCGAGTCAACTACAAGAGCTGTTAGACCGTGAATTTATCCAACCAAGTTTCTCGCCTTGGGGCGCACCTGTTCTGTTTGTGAAGAAGAAGGATGGATCCTTCCGTATGTGTATCGACTACCGTGAACTCAACAAATTGACAATCAAGAATCGGTATCCTCTTCTTAGAATTGACGATCTTTTTGACCAACTACAGGGATCGAGCGTTTACTCTAAGATCAATTTGCGATTCGGTTATCACAAGTTGAGGGTGAAGGAAAGCGATGTAATGAAGACTGCGTTCAGAACTCGTTATGGTCATTATGAGTTTCTCGTGATGCCATTCGGATTAACCAACGCACCTGCCGTGTCATGGATCTTATGAATCGTGTCTGCAAGCCGTACCTGGATAAGTTTGTTATCATCTTCATAGATGATATTCTCATCTACTCTAAGAGTGAAGAAGAACATGAGAAACACCTTCGACTTGTACTTGAACTCTTGAGGCAAGAGCAACTTTACGCTAAATTCTCCAAGTGTGAATTTTGGTTGAAGGAAGTTCAATTTCTAGGTCATGTTGTGAGCGACCAGGGTATCAAAGTTAATCCCGCCAAGATTGAAGCCATCAGCAAGTGGGAGACCCCCACTACTCCAACTCATATTCGCCAATTCCTAGGTCTCGCCGGTTACTACCGAAGGTTCATTGAAGGATTTTCTCTGATTGCGCATCCTTTGACCGCGCTGACTCACAAGGGCAATAAGTTCATTTAGGAACCCACACAGAATCAGTATTTCAAACTTTGAAGAAAAAGTTAACCACCGCACCTATCCTATCACTTCCTGAGGGTAGTGACGACTTTGTTGTTTATTGTGATGCATCTAAGAGTGGTTTTGGTTGTGTACTGATGCAACGATCAAAAGTTATTGCCTATGCCTCCCGCCAATTGAAGATTCATGAACGGAACTACACTACTCATGATCTTGAACTTGGAGCCGTTGTGTTTGCGCTCAAATTGTGGAGACATTATTTGTATGAAACTAAGAGCACTATTTTCACCGATCACAAGAGTCTCCAACACATCTTCAATCAGAAGCAACTGAATATGAGATAGCGTCGATAGATTGAGACGCTGAACGACTACGATTGTGAACTCCGTTATCATCCTGGCAAGGCCAATGTTGTAGCTGACACTTTAAGCTGAAAGGAGAGGGCGGAACCTCTTTGTGTTAGGGCTCTGAACATCACCATCCATTCGAATACCAACAGCCAGATCAAAGTAGCCCAAGATGAGGCTCTCAAGAAGGAGAATATAACTCATGAACATTTGAACATACTTGTCTCTCGATTCGAGGTTAGGGAGTCTGGACTCCGATGTTATGCCGGAAGAATTTGGGTACCTTTTTATGGAGATCTGCGGAACCTTATACTTGACGAAGCCCACAAATCAAGATATTTGATTCACCCCAAAGCGGGCAAGATGTACCACAATCTTAAGGAACAGTATTGGTGGCCGAATCTTAAGAAGGACGTTGCGACTTATGTTGGCAAGTGTTTGACTTGCTCAAAGGTTAAAGCTGAGCATCAAAGGCCCTCTGGATTGCTTCAACAACCAGAAATCCCACAATGGAAGTGGGAACGGATCACAATGGATTTCATCACCAAGCTACCAAAGACGGTGGGCGGATACGATACCATCTGGGTTACCGTTGACCGTCTTACCAAATCTGCACACTTCTTGGCTATGAAGGAAACGGATACGATGGAAAGACTTGCTCAACTATACATCAAAGAGGTTGTATCTCGTCATGGTGTTCCTTTATCGATCATCTCAGATCACGATCCCCGTTTTGCTTCTAGATTTTGGCGTTCTTTACAAGAAGCCATGGGAACCCGTCTCGATATGAGTACTGCTTATCACCCTCAGACTGACGGGCAAAGTGAACGAACGATTTAGACCTTGGAGGACATGTTGCGTGCATGTGTCATTGATTTTGGAAAGGCCTGGGAAAGGCATTTGCAGTTAGCCGAATTCTCGTACAACAACAGTTATCACTCAAGCATTAATGTTGCACCTTTCGAAGCATTGTATGGCCGCAAGTGCCGATCTCCTATTTGTTGGGCTGACGTAGGCGAAAAGCAAATCACCGGACCGAGGTAGTCCACGAAACCACGGAGAAGATTGCTCAGATTCAAGCTAGACTTAAGACTGCCCGCGATCGTCAAAAGACTTATGCCGATCTTAAACGTAAGGACTTTGAATTCAACGTGGGCGACCGTGTAATGTTAAAGGTTGCACCTTGGAAAGGTGTGATCCGTTTTGGAAAACGTAGAAAGTTAAACCCACGATACATTGGTCCTTTTGAAATCTTAGAACGTGTTGGACCCGTTGCTTACCGTTTGGATCTACCAGCACAATTAAGCTCAGTTCATCCTACCTTCCACGTGTCAAACTTGAAGAAGTGTCTTGCTACATCCGAACTCATCATACCATTGGAAGAACTTACGATTGACGACAAACTTCACTTTGTGGAAGAACCTGTTGAAATTATGGATCATGAGGTCAAAACTTTGAAATGCAACAAGATTTCGATCGTCCAAGTACGATGGAATGCCAAACGAGGACCTGAGTTTACTTGGGAATGAGAGGATCAAATGATGCGGAAGTATCCTCACCTTTTCCCGACTCCTCCATCTACCTCAGCTTAAATTTCGGGACGAAATTTTCTTTAACAGGTGGGTAATGTAACGACCCTGGATTTTCCAAGGTTTACTTATTAATAATTATTATTATTAATACTTGTGATTAAACGAATGTATGTTATTACATTTACATGTTGCCATGATTGCCCGTACTTGACTTTAATTGCCCGAAACGTCTTTGTGACACACGAAACTTACACGAATAATATTTTCAGATATTATTTACATTCATGATTAGTTTTATTAATCATTTTAATTAACTATGGTTATTAGTTAGTTACATGGGCTTTAATTGGATTAAATTGTTACTTACATGAAACTTGGGCTTGATTAATGTTAATGGACTCTTGAATGAGGACTTATAAGCCCAACCTACTTCTTAATGGATTTTTAGCCCAACCTACCATGTAAGTATTACCTTGGAACTAAACTTGATAGATTTACTAGTAAAGAATCTAGTTACTACACAATCCCCATGAAATCAACTCCATTAACCAACTTTTAATACCTTTACCATGCATGGACTAGTGGATGTTTGCCCTCCCCCTCTTGGTTACACAACCGTCGGCCATCCCCCTTTGTGGAGGGAGTTTTTGTTCCAATTTTTCATTACCTTATTCACTAGAACTCTCTCTCATTCTCACACACACTCAAGTTACTTGCATTTCTCTCAAACCTTTTCTTTCATTTCTCTCTCAATTGTAAGCAAAAGACTTCTTTCTTCTCTTTTATTTTTTTTACAAAAACCGTAGCCTTGGCTACACAAATCATCATCATCTTTTGTCATTTGTTGTAGTTTACTTGATCATTGTTTACTTACTTACTAGTAGTTGTTTGTTACTTACTTGTAGTTGTTATTGTTATTTACTTATTATCTTCTAAGAAGCAAACTTGTTAGTTTGATTCTTCATCTATCTTGTTCTAACAAGAACATACAAGATATAAACTTTCTAGTTTATGATCCCCACTTAATACTTGTTCAAAGCAAGAAAGTTCATGTGTTGTAACTCATACTTGAAGTTCATGAAGTAAACTTAAAGTTTACTTTCTAAAGATCAAGACTTAGGCTTGAATCTTTATAGTATGAACAACCATGACTTATTAACTTGTTTATTTAGTTTGTTACTTCATATTATGCACTTTAATTTCATGTTTGTTGGTTAAATGGTCAAGTACTACAAGTTAGTCTTGATCTCATACTTTCTTGAACTAGAGTTAACTTTAAAAGTTCAAGAACATGTTAGTAAGCTTTCTTTAATTATAACTTTGTACACTTATGTTAGATCTAGACTTTTGAGTCTTGTATCTTCAAGATCTAACTAAGAACTATGTTCTACATCTTAAGATCTTGATTAGTTAGTTTACTTTTAAGTTTGTAGTTCAATATTACTTTTACATTTCTTGTATGTGTTAAATCTAAGACTTTTGATGTAACTTTGGTTCATCAAAACACTTGCAACACTTAAGTGAGTTGTGCTTCATATCTTAGACTTACACTTGGGTTATGATGGTCAAACCTTGGTGAAAATGATGCAAACACATCAACGAGTTGTACACTTGAAGCTATACGCATCAAGGATGAGAACCATGATAAGCATCTAGCACCAAGAACCACCGGAACCTACTGACCCTACTGTTTTACTGTTCTGTGTCTGACCCGTACAACCTGGGCTACTGTAATTATGATTTTTCGATAGCTCTGTTCGAGTAGATAACTTTTCATATAGGACTCGTCTTAATCCGAGTTACGGTTTAGGATTTATGGCCCTCCGATCGTCACTATGTCCATTTAACATTGTGCTGAAAATTCAGACCTACTCGCACTTAGACCGTCGCCACGGTCAAACGAAGATGAGTTTGCTTCTGTAATTTTTACCACACTTAAAAGACTCATAGACGGAGCCAACGGCATAAACATTCCCTTTAGCTCGGTAATGTTTAATCATTGGTTTTTGAACCGTGAACGCGAATCTTTGATATGGATCCATAGGGTGTGACATCCCCACTCGGGCTAGTCGCGCTAGCATTTAACGAGTGTTTAATACTTCGTAAACATACGCACTTTCCAAGTGTACATTCATGGGGTATAAACATTAAGTTAGTTACCAAGTGTCAACGGTTAACATATACTTTATCATACTGTTTTGAAACGCTCTTTGTAGCAATGAAATCTCGTGGCCTCCCTTACATTACTGTTATACTTAAACTATAGCTCACCAACCTTTGTGTTGACGTTTTTAGCATGTTTTTCTCAGGTGCTTAAGGTTATTTGCTTCCGCTGTCGTGCTAGTCTTGCCGTAGACACCCGCTGCTCTAGTGTTATCACCGCATGAACTGTTTATCTTGCATTCAAACTGAAAGGACCCGTTCATATACATTATAAACGATTCACAATAGTTGATTACATTGCGAGGTATTTGACCTCTATATGATACATTTTACAAACATTGCATTCATTTTTAAAAGACAATCTTTCTTTACATCAAAAATTGACAGGCATGCATACCATTTCATAATATCCACTATCCAACTATAAATTGATTTAATAATAATCTTTGATGAACTCAATGACTCGAATGCAACGTTCTTCGAAATATGCTATGAAAGACTCCAAGTAATATCTTTAAAATGAGCAAATGCACAGCGGAAGATTTCTTTAACACCTGAGAATAAACAAGCTTTAAAGTGTCAACCAAAAGGTTGGTGAGTTCATTAGTTTATCATAATCATTTATTTCCATCATTTTAATAGACCACAACAATTTCATTTCCAGTTCTCATAAATATACGTCCCATGCATAGAGACAAAAAAATAATCATTCATATGGTGAACACCTGGTAACCGACATTAACTAGATACATATAAGAATATCCCCTATCATTTCGGGATCCTCCTTCGGACATGATATAATTTCGAAGTACTAAAGCATCCGGTACTTTGGATGGGGTTTGTTAGGCCCAATAGATCTATCTTTAGGATTCGCGTCAATTAGGGTGTCTGTTCCCTAATTCTTAGATTACCAGACTTTAATAAAAAGGGGCATATTCGATTTCGATAATTCAACCATAGAATGTAGTTTCAATTACTTGTGTCTATTTCGTCAAACATTTATAAAAGCGCATGTATTCTCAGTCCCAAAAATATAAAGGGTAAAAAGGTAAATGAAACTCAAGCATATAAATATTGTAAAACAGTTAATAAAGCATTTGCATGTATTCTCAGCCCAAAATGTAATGAGTAAAAAGGGAGTAAATGAAACTCACCATACTGTATTTCATAGTAAAAATACATATAACGTCATTGAACAAGTGCAAGGTTGGCCTCGGATTCACGAACCTAAATTAATTATATATATTTATGTGTTGGTCAATATTTGTCTAACAAATTAGGTCAAGTCATAGTGTACCACAATCCTAATGCTCGAGACTAATATGCAAAAGTCAACAAAAGTAAATTTGACTCAAAATAATTTCCAAAAATCTATACATGATTAATATATAGTTTAAATATCGTCATTTTATATTTTTAAATATTTTTAAAAGATTTATTAGAGTAAATAATATAATTTATTTATTAATAAATAAAATTTTATATTATATTTATATAATAAAATATACTTTTATATATATTAAGTAATAAAATTTATAGGGTTCCTTTAATATTATAAAGATAATATGATAGGTATTATTAAAGTAAGTTATTACACGTAGTAAAATATGTTTGTATCAAATATTTATTTGATAAAATAATATCTATAATGATAGTAAGTAAAAGTTGTATTATTTTGTAATAATAATTATTATTATAAAAATATCAATATTTATAATTACTAAGATGACATTATGATAAAACGATAATTCTAATTATGATAACTTTAATATTTACGATAATTTTTAATATTATCTTTAAAATAATAATTCTATTTAAAATAATAATAATAATAATAATGATATTTTATAGTAACAATGACATTTCTATTAAAATGATAATTTTTATTAAAATGATAGTTTTAATACTAATGATAATTTTAATAATAATAGTAATGATAAAAATAATAAGAACGATAATTTTATCTAAATCAATATCTTATAATATTTTAATTTCATCATGATACTCTTACCCATTATTTCCTAATCGTTTCTTTTAATAGCTTTTAATCGTCTTTTATATCGTGTTCGTAATAATAATAATAATAGTAATCAAAATAATTAGGTGTTACAAATATTTGTTTTAATTACACTAATATTAATAATGATAGTTACTATAACATTATTAACGATAATACTAATAATTATCTTAATGATAATATAGTAATAATAATAATAACAATAACAATAACCATTTTTAAATAATGATATATATATTAATAATGATAATAATAATAATAATACCAATAATAATAATAATAATAATAATAATTGGATAATAATAATAATACTAATTATAACTTTAACGATAATAACGATAGTACTAATAATAAAAAATAACAATTTTTAATGATAAATTTTTTTATTTATAAAGATAATAATAATAATAATAATAAGATAAAACTAGAACGACGATAATTACGACGATAATAATGATCATTTTTAATAATAATACAAAAATTCGATGGACTATAACTTCAAATTCGTTCATCGAAATCATTTGATATCTAAATGAAAAGTTCTTAATTTTTCGCTAGCTTTCCAACAACATGCATATCTTATACCTTATCTCAGTCGCATATATAACTAATTCAGGATTCAACATAACCTAACTAAAGTCAATATCAAAAGTACAAACATGCATAATCCTATATACTCGAGCACTAGTCAGGGATACACTATTAGTATGTAAAAGTTAAATTATGAGTACTCACGTATCAATATTGAGATTCAATATTGCAGGAAAGGTACGTAGACGCAACGGAGATGATAAACACTATATTGATCTCACGAGCATACCCATGAACCATACCCAATCACCTCCATAGCTATAACCCATAATTTCCTTAATCCAATCCCACTCGAAAAACAATTTCGAAATCACTCGGACAGCACTCTGACGTAATATTTTATGTATACTAATAATATCTTGAAAGAATACGGAGTAAATATATATATGTAAATCGATTGAGAGAGTTTAGAGAAAAATATTTTCAAGTTTCTTATGAAATAATGAAACCTATTGAATTCTATTTATAATATATTTTTGAATTATTAAAGTGAATTATTAAAGTATGAATTATTAAAGTGAATTATTAAAATATGAATTATTAAAGTGAATTATTAAAGTATGAATTATTAAAGTGAATTATTAAAGTATGAATTATTAAAGTGAATTATTAAAGTATGAATTATTAAAGTGAATTATTAAAGTTAAAGTAAAGTAAAAATAAAGTAAATGTAAAGTTTAAGTATAGTAAAAGTATAAAACTATGTACGCATAATACGCGTTTAAATATATATAATATTAATTTAAATTGTTATATATATTTAATAAAATAAAATATAAATATCGTTATCTTTATCATACTGGTTAAGTAATGAGTTGTCAAAAGTGGTTCTAGATATTTATAAAAGTTATATACATTTTAATAATAAAGTTCTTTTTAAACTGAAAACGTTTTTGTACGTTTGAAACTAAATCAAATAAATATAATAATTTTGTTTTCCAAAACCAAATATATTTTTAAGAATCATTTTGTTTAAAGGTTAAAATAATGGAAAGCGTTATATCATAAAATGTTTTAGAAAAGTAGAATCATATATATTCATAATAGATTACAAGTTTTTAAATTACAGTTTGTTGGTGAAGCATGGGATAAAGTTCAAAGGTTAAATAAACGTATGAAATCATCTTAATGAAAAATGTCGAGTTACATAACTTGTCGATATCCAACATCTAAGTTATTTACACTTCACGTTCTTACTTATAAATCACTTTACCATTTTCCGAATGTTGTCAAAAAGAATAGATTTCTTAAATCACAGTGAATCTTATAACATAGACCCGTAATCATATCATAATGTATCTGATAAATCAATCATTTGATATTATCTTCTAATTCCATCGATAAACATATTGAAACAAATACGTTCATGTAAAGTATTATACGTTTAATACTTTATTAATATTCTCAAGTTATAATATATATATATATACATATATATACATATTTATTTATATATAACGGTTCGTGAATCGTCGGAATTTGGTCGAGGTTATAATGAATGTATGAACACAATTTAAAATTCTTGATATTTAACTTAACAAACTTTGCTTATCGTGTCGGAATAATATAAAGATAAAGTTTAAATTTGGTTGGAAATTTCCGGGTTGTCACAGTACCTACCCGTTAAAGAAATTTCGTCCCGAAATTTGAGTGGAAAGGTCGTGAATGATAATAAGTATGTTTTCATGATGCATACAGGCTGAAAATTAGAGTTTTATCATCAACGGATAATTTGGATAAACAATCCATTTATATGAAGAGTACGAATGAAGCTAACATAGAAGAGTGAAATGAGTAAGTGTAGATTCATCTTATCAATTGATGTAGATATGATTGATTTCCAGATTTCATGGGATTTGAAGAAAATCTTTGTAATAAGATTTGATTCTCCGGTAACAAAAGGAATTAGGATCTGCTTTAAATGCGATCGTCCATTTTAATTCTTCTGTCGGAGATTTTCTTATAAATTCACCTCCTTCATTTTCTTACAACTCACACCTTCTGTTGATGCATTTTATGCAAGTCCCTAGACATCTACCCACGTCCATTGCAGGTACAACAGTTTACAGGCCACCATGATCGTTCGTTATTATCCTATCCGTGTTTGTATGTGGTTACAGCAACTGCAGGAACGAGATTTGGATGTTTGACTATGTTAGACTTAGTCAGACGTCCGAGTGAAGCCTCACTCATACGGCTGACAGGCTCATACGCACGGTTGATGCTGAGCTAAGTCATAATTACAACCTAAATGAGAAGACACGAGTGAGTGATCACCCGTACGGCTGATGAAGCCAACTCGTATGTGTGATGGATGAATCGTACGGGTGAGTCAATAGCAGGGGTATATAAAGTCTTATGTTCTTCATTTTAGGTTAAGAATCTCATTTGTTACACACACTCAGATCTGGTGAGCTCCTCCGATTCTCTCTCAACCCAAATCACCCAGGTGGTGAATACTAGCTCTAGGTGTTGATCTAATCACACTTGATTTAGTTGTGGTATGACTAAATTAATTCCAAAAAGCTTAAACTATTCACTAGAGGGTTTGATTCACTTATTCCGTCATTGTGTGAGTTAAATCTGTTGATTTCTAAGTTCCTAGTCATGTTTCATCACCTTCTATTCTTTCCCTCTAAACTCATATTTTAAAGTATTCATCAATATGCTCCATCCAGTTCTTATTCTCGATATACTTATAACTTTCATATCGGTCATTCTTCTTTTTCATCTACCGCCGAAAGAATCTATTTACTTATACTATACTCTTGGGTTTATAGTGTTTCTAGTTCTCCCGTGTCTTTATATTGCTATATGCATCGATATATATGGTTTATAATTTTTGGTTTGTCGTTGGGCTTTATATCTTCCCTTATATTTCAAAGTCTCTGTTTCTATCTTCTATAATCATTGTCATCCACAGTTAATGCTCTCTTTTATTTGCTACAATTTATACCCCAATTTCTATTTCGGAGTTTTGTCCTTTCGTTTCTTCTTCTTGCGATTAAGCACCGCTTGTAATGGTCCAAAATTCACAGATATGAATTTCAGAATGAACATTGTTAATGTTCTAGGAAGGAAATTGTGATGGCACGATCTTGACTTGTCAAATTACTAGAATACCTTGGAAAAGGCAGAATCATCAAGAAATATTTTCTTGATATTTTAGAGGTTAAATAGAATACAAGAGTCGTATAACATGGCACATGATGATGTTATGATCTGTGAATCATCACGTTCCATTTAGAAACTCAGCATGAATTACTGTAATATAATCACGTTGATCAAGTGTCATTATATTATACTAACTCATGCTTCAGTTTCCAATACTACTTCAAAAACATTCATATTTTAAACTCAAAGGTTTACAGAGTATAGGAACTAAACAGTTTCCTTTTTGATGTAATACAGATAGCGAAAAGAGATAAATGATTCCAGATAAGAATAGTTATGGAAATATCTTCAGAAATATGGAGGATATTTATAATGAAAGATACGATGATATCTTAGAATTTCTAATATCAGAGGATGATGAAGAATATTGTCTGTAAGGGTTTAGTGTCAGGAGAAAGGTATTCGTTAATGACTTCAGCAGACACTGAATCATTTGGATTCTTTGAAGGCAGGTTCAGTCTTTATGATTTGTCCACAGCCTCCTTCATACTTTGCTCAATCCGTTTTCCAGTTCTAAAACTTCTCTATTTCTGAGCTTTGTTAATACACTAATCTTTATCATCAAACTTTTTACTGCTAAGGTCGTTTATAGTTTTTGTTGCTTCATCAGCATTTCGAGAACTAGTTCGCGGTTCAGAGTGTTTTTCAGAAACTTCACATTCGAAGTATGTAAGCCTTGGAAATAGACGTTATGTATAATTGTTGGCATCAACATGCTGTGAGATTTCACAATACTGATTGCTAATTCCTAATGATTCGTATGGCAATTCTCTTTACAAGAGGCAGATGTGTAAATGATGAGGTTTCGATAAATATAAAGATTCTTCGGAATGCCCAAGATCAGTGAAGTTGTTAGTAAGTTTATTGCTAATGTGGTGGAATATGAATGGTTCTCCGGTAACAAAAGGGTAATCACATATATCAAAATTATGATAAGGCTACTTCGAATGAAAAAATTGAAGTTGTCTTGTTGGAGCTGTGATATAATTTGCTACTTTGCAAAGGAATTGCAAGGTTATTTTGGCTAATAAATGCCAAAAGATCTGACACATATATGTGTTGAATTATGACTTTGGTTTCGAGAGCTTTTTAAGTACATAACTGTGGGTAATATGTGGTTGGATCATCATCTCGATTGCTCATTATTTGAAGTGTCTTCAGAGATTTTCGAAGGGTTTGAACACAGATTGTAATCGTTTGTATACATTTGATGTTCTAACACACTTTTGAAGTCAAAGTATAGCTTTGAAAGATGTAGGAATCTAAAAGTGATGGTACCGGTTATATCTCGAATTGAATTCTGAGATTTTAAAATCAGAATATGTAATTGTGTTTGAATGAGTATGGTTGTTTTGATTTCTATGAAAGAATGTATATTATTGTGAAAGTAGGAAGTATAATTGATAATTTGCTTAATCTGATTCGAAGAATGTAACATATTAATTGTGAATTTATATATATCTCTCGGGTATTACCAACCCGTTAAAAAATTTTCACAATTAATATTTTGTACATAAGAATTTTATTACAGTCTTTATGAAAATATATATGTATATATTCTCCTCAGATGTAACATAGATTTTAATGAGTTAATACTAAATTAAACTCATTCAATTTACGGTTGGAACTAGAATTGAATAATTCCTTGAAGGCTTTAGAGGTTACATAAGTATTTCTTCAATAATATTGAAATTATGAATCAATACTTCGTTATTTGTAGAGATGTGATGTTGGTTTTCGTTAAATTCTTGTGAACTTCGCAAAGTACGAATGATGTTATCTGAAAAGTTTCGGTTACATCAATGATGAAGTGTAAAATCAAATATATACTTGATTTATTAGGAATTGGAACTTGTTGAATTGAGACAGAGATTGTAGTTAACGATGGTTAAGTTGCGGGCGAGGGACATACATTATTGCATATTTGTAATATGAATTAACCGAGTAGTTAAGATTCACACACAATAGCTTAGCACGGAAAGATTTATTTTTTTATTTCAAAATATATATATATATATAAAATATATATATAATTTCTTAAGAGGGAATGAGTTAATTCTTCATAACTTGTTGATACAATATACACGTTATTGATTCGTAATGATGTCCACAGTGATTCTTGAACTGACGGAGTTTGTGATGTTATAGGTGTTGTTGATTCTGATGTTGACTGTACTGACGATGCTGTTGACGTTGACGGTACTATTGATGCTGTTGGTAAAACAAGTTTAACTTGTTAATCACACACCATTTTTGTCAGGGTTTCTACTCTTCCTTCTATCATTTTGGTTCGCTTAACTGATTTATGGTTAGGGTTAGATTAGATAATCTCTAAGACTTTAGAGATTATATAATCGCCGCGGAATGTTTCTCCAATGAAGTTATGAATTAATACTTCGTCAGTTATTGTTGTTGGTACTCCTTGGTATCTATGGTGTGTATGACGTTGATGCTCGTGGGACAGATTGTGAAGTTGAGGTTTACAACGCGGTTGTGGTTGGAGGTGGTAATGGTACTGTTGGCGTTGATGATGGTGGTACTGGTTATGCTGCTGGTGCTGCTGCTGGTGTTTGTAATCTCTGCACCATATTCTCCAAAGCCACTACCCGAGCGCGAAGTTCGTTGACTTCTTCTATTATTCCAGGATGATTGTCGGTCGGAACGAGTGGATAAATAAAATTTAGAATTTGATGTAGTATATAATCGTGACGAGATACCCTGGAAATGTGAGAGAAAATGGTGTCTCTAACAGGTTCGCCGGTAAGTGCTTCAGGTTCTTCGCCAAGAGGGCAATGTGGTAGATGGAAAGGATCGCCTTCTTCTTGTTTCCAATGATTGAGGAGGCTACGAATCCATCCCCAATTCATCCAGAATAGGTGATGACTGATTGGTTGATCCATTCCGGTCACACTGCTTTCGGAGCTTGAGTGAGATTCCATTTCGGAATCCGAGTGACTTGAACTGATGACAAATTCCATTTCGTACGATTGGATAAAGGATTTTCGATATAAAATGATTTTTCGGCTATCGGGTGGTATTCTATTTACATAGGATATCTATATATAGAGATCAAAAGATTTCATAGATTACGGAGGAATTTGCGGATATGTCAGGCAAAGTTTAAAGTAACAGATACGATAAGATATGATTTAGCAGATACGCTAAGATATGAATTTTGTCTATACACTACTCATGCAATTAATGTAGCAAGATGTGTCTAGACTAATAATGATAAGCAGGTAATTTCCTATGGATGATAAGCAGATGATTTCCGACTAGAAATGATAAGCAAAACTTTTGACATGCAGACACGGTCGAAGTCCAGACTCACTAATGCATCCTAACGACTTATCAGTTAGACACACTAATGCAGATATGGTTCGCTAAGACCACCGCTCTGATACCAACTGAAAGGACCCGTTCATATACATTATAAACGATTCACAATATTTGATTACATTGCGAGGTATTTGACCTCTATATGATACATTTTACAAACATTGCATTCGTTTTTAAAAGACAATCTTTCTTTACATCAAAAATTGACAGGCATGCATACCATTTCATAATATCCACTATCCAACTATAAATTGATTTAATAATAATCTTTGATGAACTCAATGACTCGAATGCAACGTTCTTCGAAATATGCTATGAAAGACTCCAAGTAATATCTTTAAAATGAGCAAATGCACAGCGAAAGATTTCTTTAACACCTGAGAATAAACATGCTTTAAAGTGTCAACCAAAAGGTTAGTGAGTTCATTAGTTTATCATAATCATTTATTTCCATCATTTTAATAGACCACAAGAATTTCATTTCCAGTTCTCATAAATATACGTCCCATGCATAGAGACAAAAAAATAATCATTCATATGGTGAACACCTGGTAACTGACATTAACTAGATACATATAAGAATATCCCCTATCATTCCGGGATCCTCCTTCGGACATGATATAATTTCGAAGTACTAAAGCATCCGGTACTTTGGATGGGGTTTGTTAGGCCCAATAGATCTATCTTTAGGATTCGCGTCAATTAGGGTGTATGTTCCCTAATTCTTAGATTACCAGACTTTAATAAAAAGGGGCATATTCGATTTCGATAATTCAACCATAGAATGTAGTTTCAATTACTTGTGTCTATTTTGTCAAACATTTATAAAAGCGCATGTATTCTCAGTCCCAAAAATATAAAGGGTAAAAAGGTAAATGAAACTCACGCATATAAATATTATAAAACAGTTAATAAAGCATTTGCATGTATTCTCAGCCCAAAATGTAATGAGTAAAAAGGGAGTAAATGAAACTCACCATACTGTATTTCGTAGTAAAAATACATATAACGTCATTGAACAAGTGCAAGGTTGGTCTCGGATTCACGAACCTAAATTAATTATATATATTTATGTGTTGGTCAATATTTGTCTAACAAATTAGGTCAAGTCATAGTGTACCACAATCCTAATGCTCGAGACTAATATGCAAAAGTCAACAAAAGTAAATTTGACTCAAAATAATTTCCAAAAATCTATACATGATTAATATATAGTTTAAATATCGTCGTTTTATATTTTTAAATATTTTTAAAAGATTTATTAGAGTAAATAATATAATTTATTTATTAATAAATAAAATTTTATATTATATTTATATAATAAAATATACTTTTATATATATTAAGTAATAAAATTTATAGGGTTCATTTAATATTATAAAGATAATATGATAGGTATTATTAAAGTAAGTTATTACACGTAGTAAAATATGTTTGTATCAAATATTTATTTGATAAAATAATATCTATAATTATAGTAAGTAAAAGTTGTATTATTTTGTAATAATAATTATTATTATAAAAATATCAATATTTATAATTACTAAGATGACATTATGATAAAACGATAATTCTAATTATGATAACTTTAATATTTACGATAATTTTTAATATTATTATTAAAATAATAATTCTATTTAAAATAATAATAATAATAATGATATTTTATAGTAACAATGACATTTCTATTAAAATGATAATTTTTATTAAAATGATAGTTTTAATACTAACGATAATTTTAATAATAATAGTAATGATAAAAATATTAAGAACGATAATTTTATCTAAATCAATATCTTATAATATTTTAATTTCATTATGATACTCTTACCCATTATTTCCTAATAGTTTCGTTTAATAGCTTTTAATCAACTTTTATATCGTGTTCGTAATAATGATAATAATATTAATCAAAATAATTAGGTGTTACAAATATTTGTTTTAATTACACTAATATTAATAACGATAGTTACAATAACATTATTAACGATAATACTAATAATTATCTTAATGATAATATAGTAATAATAATAATAACAATAACAATAACCATTTTTAAATCATGATATATATATTAATAATGATAATAATAATAATAATACCAATAATAATAATATTAATAATAATTGGATAATAATAATAATACTAATTATAACTTTAACGATAATAACGATAGTAATAATAATAGAAAATAATAATTTTTAATGATAAATCCTTTTATTGATAAAGATAATAATAATAATAATAAGATAAAACTAGAACGACGATAATAACGACGATAATAATGATCATTTTTAATAATAATACAAAAATTCGATGGACTATAACTTCAAATCCGTTCATCGAAATCATTTGATATCTAAATTAAAAGTTCTTAATTTTTCGCTAGCTTTCCAACGACATGCATATCTTATACCTTATCTCAGTCGCATATATAACTAATTCAGGATTCAACATAACCTAACTAAAGGCAATATCAAAAGTACAAACATGCATAATCCTATATACTCGAGCACTAGTCAGGGATACACTATTAGTATGTAAAAGTTAAATTATGAGTACTCATATATCAATATTGAGATTCAATATTTCAGGAAAGGTACGTAGACGCAACGGAGATGATAAACACTATATTGATCTCACGAGCGTACCCATGAACCATACCCAATCACCTCCATAGCTATAACCCATAATTTCCTTAATCCAATCCCACTCGAAAAACAATTTCGAAATCACTCGGACAACACTCTGACGTAATATTTTATGTATACTAATAATATCTTGAAATAATACGGAGTAAATATATATATGTAAATCGATTGAGAGAGTTTAGAGAAAAATATTTTCAAGTTTCTTATGAAATAATGAAACCTATTGAATTCTATTTATAATAGATTTTTGAATTATTAAAGTGAATTATTAAAGTATGAATTATTAAAGTGAATTATTAAAGTATGAATTATTAAAGTGAATTATTAAAGTGAATTATTAAAGTATGAATTATTAAAGTGAATTATTAAAGTATGAATTATTAAAGTGAATTATTAAAGTTAAAGTAAAGTAAAAATAAAGTAAATGTAAAGTTTAAGTATAGTAAAAGTATAAAACTATGTACGCATAATACGCGTATAAATATATATAATATTAATTTAAATCGTTATATATATTTAATAAAATAAAATATAAATATCGTTATCTTTATCATACTGGTTAAGTAATGAGTTGTCAAAAGTGGTTCTACATATTTATAAAAGTTATATACGTTTTAATAATAAAGTTCTTTTTAAACTGAAAACGTTTTTGTACGTTTGAAACTAAATCAAATAAATATAATAATTTTGTTTTCCAAAACCAAATATATTTTTAAGAATCATTTTGTTTAAAGGTTAAAATAATGGAAATCGTTATATCATAAAATGTTTTAGAAAAGTAGAATCATATATATTCATAATAGGTTTCAAGTTTTTAAATTACAGTTTGTTGGTGAAGCATGGGATAAAGTTCAAAGGTTAAATAAACGTATGAAATCATCTTAATGAAAAATGTCGAGTTACATAACTTGTCGATATCCAACATCCAAGTTATTTACACTTCACGTTCTTACTTATAAATCACTTTACCATTTTCCGAATGTTGTCAAAAAGAATAGATTTCTTAAATCACAGTGAATCTCATAACATAGACCCGTAATCATATCATAATGTATCTGATAAATCAATCATTTGATATTATCTTCTAATTCCATCGATAAACATATTGAAACAAATACGTTCATGTAAAGTATTATACGTTTAATACTTTATTAATATTCTCAAGTTATAATATATATATATATACATATATATACATATTTATTTATATATAACGGTTCGTGAATCGTCGGAATTTGGTCGAGGTTATAATGAATGTATGAACACAATTTAAAATTCTTGAGATTTAACTTAACAAACTTTGCTTATCGTGTCGGAATAATATAAAGATAAAGATTAAATTTGGTTGGAAATTTCCGGGTTGTCACACAAACTTTATTACATTTGAAACTATGTTTTGTAATGACCTAAGGGTCACATACAGTTATTCATGCTTGCTATTCGTAGAAGTATACTGTTGGTGTAAAACATTTGATGTCGATTATGACATCATCTTTCTATCGTGAATGCAACTTCTTTTGAAACAGCATATAGTACTTAACCTTGTAATGATCCTGTTGTTGATGATTCGTACACGATGGTTTTGTACGGGGCATCACAAATCAGCCATTATCAATTCATCTGATGGGTTCGTAGTCAACTTAATTAATGGAAACGCGCATGAGGCAATCACTTCCACCAACCGAATTCACCTCTTGACAATGAACCTGAAGCATTTACCGGCGAACCTGTTCGAGACACCATTTTCAGTCTCATTTCCAGGGTAACTTGACAAGATTATATTCTATCCACAATTCTAAACCTTATTCATCCGCTTGTTCCGACCGACAATCATCCTGGAATAATAAGTCAATGAACTTCGCGCTCGAATAATCAATTCGAAGAATATGGTGCAAAATGTACCAGCTTCAGCAACATCACCGGCACTAACAGTACCATCAATAACAGCACCAGTACCATCAACAATCCATGCTTCAATATCATCATCTGTACTTTGAGTATGATTTTCGTTTTACGTATCGTTCTACCTCATTTATCTTCGTTCGACATGGCGAATATGTAATCTCTAAAGTTTTAGAGATTATTTATTCTAGTTCCAACCGAAAAGAAAATGAGTTTAATATCATATTAACTCATTAAATCCATGAATACATCTGAAGAAAATATATATGTATATATGTTTTCATAAAGATTGTAATAAAAAAAAATTCTCTTGTACAAACTGTTAATGGTGAAAATATTTTAACGGGTAGGTAATACCCGAGGAATATTTAAATTTCACATTAATAAGTTACATTGTACGTTCTTCGAATCTGTTTCAACAGTCATATACTAACCTACTTACATCCACCGATATACAAATCCGTTCACCACAGAATAACCATATTCATCCAATTTCATATTTGGATTTTGATTTATCAAAATCCAACAAGTGGCATAATGAAGAAAACATTTTACAAAATAAAATTTGTTAGAAACAAATAAATTAACTATGAGTAATTTTGTTAAGAATCCACGCTAACTGTTCCTAGCTAATTATTCCTAGCTAACTGATTACATTTTATTTATCGCAATTTAATTATTGCAATTTACATTCTCTCAATTTTATTTATCGTCATTTAATTTCTGTTATTTATTTTATGCACATTATTTATCGTCATTTAATTTATGTTATTTATTTTTACGCACTTTAAATATCGGGACACGTATACAAGGTTTTGACATATCATATCGATACATCTATATATATTATTTGGAATCACCATAGACACTCTATATGCAGTAATGATCGAGTTCTCTATACAGGGTTGAGGTTGATTCTCAAATAATATATATACTTTAAGTTGTAATCGAGTCTGAGACATGTACCAGGGTCACGATATGAATTAATTAATTCGAATATTATATATTAAACTATGTATGAATTATTGGACTGTTAACTGTGGACTATCGACTGTGGACTGCCAACATTGGACAATTAAAATGAATTAAAATACGAATCATAACATATGAAACTAAAAAAAAAAATTCTTCAAGTTTGCCACTTGATTTCATCTTAAACCTCGTTTGTATCTTGACGATTACAATCCGCGTTCAAACCTTTCATGATTCTTGAAAACACCTCAATTGAGAGGATGAACCAACTGCACTTCATCTACGGAAGGAAAGATTTATGCATATAGTATTGCACCTGAAAAACTCTCGGAAACTGAGTAAACGTTTAACGCGTAGCTGTGCTAATTTCTTTAGTGTTATTATTACCCAAAATAACTTTGCAATCCCTTTTCAAATTAGACAATTTTGTCACAGCTTCAACAAGTCAACTTCGACTTTTCACTCGGATTAGCTTATTATAACCCTGATATATAAGTTGTCTTTCATCATCGATACCGAGAAACCGTTTATATCTCACCACATTAGCAGTAAATTTACCAACAACTCCGTTGATCTCTGACTTTTCGAAAAATCACTATATTCAGTGAAACCCTATCATTTACTCATTTACATCTTATAACAAGAATTACTATACCAACCATCGGGAATTAGCAATCAGTATTTTGAAATCTCGCAGCATGCCTACATCAATAGTTATATGTATACATATAACAATTATCTCCTAGAATTACAATCTTCAATTCTGAAATTTTGAAAAGGCACCCAGCTTACGAATCAATAAATTGAACTTTGAAAAAGCTGAATGAAGCAACAAAAACTGTAGGCAACCGTAAACGACCTTAGTCGTCGGAAGTTTGATGATAAAGAATAGTATGTTGGAAAAGCTCAGAAACGTTGGAACTGAAAAAACGGATTGAGCTAACCACGAAGGAGACCAAGGACAAATACAAGGACCATACCCTCTATTCAAAGAATCCAGGTAAATCTGGATCCGTTGAAATCTCTAGAGAATATCTTGCTCCGAAGTCATGTTAAAATCTTGCGGAAAATTTTTCTTCATCAACCTTCGAACTTGAAAATTCCAAGATATCATCGTATCTTTCATTATAAATATCCTCCATATTTCTGAAGATATTTTCATAACTGTTCTTATCTGAAATCATTAATCTCATCGTGCTATCAGTGTTACATTATATAGAAACTATTAGTTTCTATATTCTGTAAATTTTCGAGCTTAAAATAGGAATGTTATTGAAGTAATGTTGGGAATTGATGTATGAGTTAGTATAATATAATGACACTTGATCAACGTGATTATATTACAGTAAGTCATGCCGAGTTTCTAAATGAGACATGATGATTCACAGATTATAACGTCATCATGTGCCATGTTACACGACTCTTACATTTTATCTGATATATAAACATATCAAGAAAATATTTTCTTGATAGTTCTATCTTTCTCGGATATTCTGGTAATTTGACGAATCAAGATCGTACTATTACCATTTCTTTCTTAAAACATTAACTATGTTCATTTCGAAATTCATATCTATGAATTCTGGACCGTTGCTCGCTTTACTAGAGGTCGAGAGGATAATAAAAAGGCAAAGAGATCCAAAATATAAGAGAAAATATAAAGCCCAATGACAACACCGAAATTACAAACCGTGGATATCAGTACGTATGGCATTATAAAGACACGGGAGGATTATAAATACAATAATCCCTAGAGCATAATAGAAATAAACAGATTCTTCAGGTGGGAGTTAGAAAAGAAGAATGATCATTACGATGGTTAGAATAAGAACAAAGATCAGAACAGGGTTAAGCATTTTCATAAATCTTTTGAATTTTGGAATTGAGTATAGAAGTGGTGAAAACTAATGGAACGAAAAAGGTATATTTATAATGGAAAAATTCAGACGTAGTAATCGAGGAAGATCACCGTATTTAATTAAAGAGATCTTAATTTCCATAAATCCCAAAAAACCAGATCTTATAGATCTTCAAGATTTTCTTTTAAATCCCTTGAATTCTGAAATTCAACCATGACTACGTCAAAAGTAAAGACGAATATCTAATGTCTTATATCAATCTTTTGTGATAGCTTCACTTGTACGCTTCGAGTAATTGAATCATTTTATCCAAATTATTCAATGATGATAAAACTCTATTTATCAACTAATATTCGTCATGAAAATATTTTTATTGTTAGCCATAACCACCTCACTCAAATTTCTGTATATGTGTGGGTTATACAACGGCATAAACATTCCCTTTAGCTCGGTAACGTTTAATCATTGGTTTTTGAACCGTGAACGCGAATCTTAGATATGAATCCATAGGGTTTGACATCCCCACTTGGGCTAGTCGCGCTAGCATTTAACGAGTGTTTAATACTTCGTAAACATACGCACTTGTCAAGTGTACATTTAGGGGGTATAAACGTTAAGTTAGTTACCAAGTGCCCACGGTTAACATATACTTTATCATACTGTTTTGAAACGCTCTTTGTAGCACTGAAATCTCGTGGCCTACCTTACATTACTGTTATACTTAAACTATAGCTCACCAACCTTTGTGTTGACGTTTTTAAGCATGTTTTTCTCAGGTGCTTAAGGTTATTTGCTTCCGCTGTCGCGCTAGTCTTGCCGTAGACACCCGCTGCTCTAGTGTTATCACTGCATGAACTGTTTATCTTGCATTCAAACTTTATTACATTTGAAACTATGTTTTGTAACGACCTAAGGGTCACATACAGTTATTCATGCTTGCTATTCGTAGAAGCATACTGTTGGTGTAAAACATTTGATGTCGATTATGACATCATCTTTCTATCGTGAATGCAACTTCTTTTGAAACAGCATATAGTACTTAACCTTGTAATGATCCTGTTGTTGATGATTCGTACACGATGGTTTTGTACGGGGCATCACAAATCAGCCATTATCAATTCATCTGATGGGTTCGTAGTCGACTTAATTAATGGAAACGTGCAGGAGGCAATCCCTTCCACCAACCGAATTCACCTCTTGACAATGAACCTGAAGCGTTTACCGGCGAACCTGTTCGAGACACCATTTTCAGTCTCATTTCCAGGGTAACTTGATAAGATTATATTCTATCCACAATTCTAAACCTTATTCATCCGCTCGTTCCGACCGACAATCATCTAGGAATAATAAGTCAATGAACTTCGCGCTCGAATAATCAATTCGAAGAATATGATGCAAAATGTACCAGCTTCAGCAATATCACCGGCACCAACAGTACCATCAATAACAGCACCAGTACCATCAACAATCCATGCTTCAATATCATTATCTGTACTTTGAGTATGATCTTCGTTTTACGTATCGTTCTACCTCATTTATCTTCGTTCGACATGGCAAATATGTACTCTCTAAAGTTTTAGAGATTATTTATTCTAGTTCCAACCGAAAAGCAAATGAGTTTAATATCATATTAACTCATTAAATCCATAAATACATCTGAAGAAAATATATATGTATATATGTTTTCATAAAGATTGTAATAAAAAAAAATCTCTTGTACAAACTGTTAATGGTGAAAATATTTTAACGGGTAGGTAATACCCGAGGAATATTTAAATTTCACATTAATAAGTTACATTGTACGTTCTTCGAATCTGTTTCAACAGTCATATACTAACCTACTTACATCCACCGATATACAAATCCGTTCACCACAGAATAACCATATTCATCCAATTTCATATTTGGATTTTGATTTATCAAAATCCAACAAGTGGCATAATGAAGAAAACATTTTACAAAATAAAATTTGTTAGAAACAAATAAATTAACTATGAGTAATTTTGTTAAGAATCCACGCTAACTGTTCCTAGCTAATTATTCCTAGCTAACTGATTACATTTTATTTATCGCAATTTATTTATCGCAATTTACATTCTCTCAATTTTATTTATCGTCATTTAATTTCTGTTATTTACTTTACGCACATTATTTATCGTCATTTAATTTATGTTATTTATTTTTACACACTTTAAATATCGGGACACGTATACAAGGTTTTGACATATCATATCGACACATCTATATATATTATTTGGAATCACCATAGACACTCTATATGCAGTAATGATCGAGTTCTCTATACAGGGTTGAGGTTGATTCTCAAATAATATATATACTTTGAGTTGTGATCGAGTCTGAGACATGTACCTGGGTCACGATATGAATTAATTAATTCGAATATTATATATTAAACTATGTATGAATTATTGGACTGTTAACTGTGGGCTATCGACTGTGGACTGCCAACATTGGACAATTAAAATGAATTAGAATACTAATCATAACATATGAAACTAAAAAAATAAAAATTTCTTCAAGTTTGCCACTTGATTTCATCTTAAACCTCATTTGTATCTTGACGATTACAATCCGCGTTCAAACCTTTCATGATTCTTGAAACCACCCCAATTGAGAGGATGAACCAACCGTACTTCATCTACGGAAGGAAAGATTTATGCATATAGTATTGCACCTGAAAAACTCTCGGAAACTGAGTAAACGTTTAACGCATAGCTGTGCTAATTTCTTTAGTGTTATTATTACCCAAAATAACTTTGCAATCCCTTTTCAAATTAGACAATTTTGTCACAGCTTCAACAAGTCAACTTCGACTTTTCACTCGGATTAGCTTATTATAACCCTGATATATAAGTTGTCTTTCGTCATCGATATCGAGAAACCGTTTATATCTCACCACATTAGCAGTAAATTTACCAACAACTCCGTTGATCTCTGACTTTTCGAAAAATCACTATATTTAGTGAAACCCTATCATTTACTCATTTACATCTTATAACAAGAATTACTATACCAACCATCGGGAATTAGCAATCAGTATTTTGAAATCTCGCAGCATGTCAACATCAATAGTTATATGTATACATATAACAATTATCTACTAGAATTACAATCTTCAATTCTGAAATTTTGAAAAGGCACCCAGCTTACGAATCAATAAATTGAACTTTGAAAAAGCTGAATGAAGCAGCAAAAACTGTAGGCAACCGTAAACGACCTTAGTCATCAGAAGTTTGATGATAAAGAATAGTATGTTGGAAAAGCTCAGAAACGTTGGAACTGGAAAACGGATTGAGCTAACCACGAAGGAGACCAAGGACAAATACAAGGACCATACCCTCTATTCAAAGAATCCAGGTAATTCTGGATCCGTTGAAATCTCTAGAGAATATCTTGCTCCGAAGTCATGTTAAAATCTTGCAGAAAATTTTTCTTCATCAACCTTCGAACTTGAAAATTCCAAGATATCATCGTATCTTTCATTATAAATATCCTCCATATTTCTGAAGATATTTTCATAACTGTTCTTATCTGAAATCATTAATCTCATCGTGTTATCAGTGTTACATCATATAAAAACTGTTAGTTTCTATATTCTGTAAATTTTCGAGCTTAAAATAGGAATGTTATTGAAGTAATGTTGGGAATTGATGTATGAGTTAGTATAATATAATGACACTTGATCAACGTGATTATATTACAGTAAGTCATGCCGAGTTTCTAAATGGGACATGATGATTCACAGATTATAACGTCATCATGTGCCATGTTACACGACTCTTACATTTTATCTGATATATAAACATATCAAGAACATATTTTCTTGATAGTTCTATCTTTCTCGGATATTCTGGTAATTTGACGAATCAAGATCGTACTATTACCATTTCTTTCTTAAAACATTAACTATGTTCATTTCGAAATTCATATCTATGAATTCTAGACCGTTGCTCGCTTTACTAGAGGTCGAGAGGATAATAAAAAGGCAAAGAGATCCAAAATATAAGAGAAAATATAAAGCCCAATGACAACACCGAAATTACAAACCGTGGATATCAGTACGTATGGCATTATAAAGACACGGTAGGATTATAAATACAATAATCCCTAGAGTATAATAGAAATAAACAGATTCTTTAGGTGGGAGTTGGAAAAGAAGAACGATCATTACGATGGTTAGAATAAGAACAAGGATCAGAACAGGGTTAAGCATTTTCATAAATCTTTTGAATTTTGGAATTGAGTATAGAAGTGGTGAAAACTAATGGAACGAAAAAGGTAAATTTATAATAGAAAAATTCAGACGTAGTAATCGAGGCAGATCACTGTATTTAATTAAAGAGATCTTAATTTCCATAAATCCTGAAAAACCAGATCTTATAGATCTTCAAGATTTTCTTTTAAATCCCTTGAATTCCAAAATTCAACCATGACTACGTCAAAAGTAAAGACGAATATCTAATGTCTTATATCAATCTTTTGTGATAGCTTCACTTGTACGCTTCGAGTAATCGAATCGTTTTATCCAAATTATTCAATGATGATAAAACTCTATTTATCAACTAATATTCGTCATGAAAACATTTTTATTGTTAGCCATAACCACCTCACTCAAATTTCGGGACGAAATTTCTTTAACGGGTAGGTACTGTGATCACCCGAGAATTTCCGAACAAATTTAAACTTTAATCTTTATATGTGTCCAACACGATAAGCCAAATCTGTAATGTTGAGTCTCGAAAGTTTTGAAATCTATATTCATGTAATCAATTACCCTTTGACCATGCCTGGCAATTCACGAACATTTATGTGTATACTGATATGTATATATATAATATATACTTACTAATTGAAAAACGATAACAAAGTATTAGATATATAATACTTTACATAAATGAGTTTGTTTCGATATTTGTTCAATATAGTTATTGACAGAATTAAGACAATATCACATGATTGAATTATCAGATACATTGAATTATGATTACGAGTCTCTGTTATGAGAGGACCACCTTGATTTGAGAAATCGTTCCTTTAACGGTATTCGGAATAAATGGTAAAGTGATTTACAAGTAAGAACAAAAGGGTCAATTAACGGTAACTGGACAAAAGTTAGTGGAGATTCCTGATTAGTTCTCAAGGAATGCATTACAATAATTTTCTCGTGACTATTGATAAGTTAAGTATTTAGCTTCCATAATATTTAATGTAAAAGTGAAATCATGTAGAGTAATTGATTGAAATAATAGTTGTCGACAAAATAAACCTATCTGACATATTACATTAAGATGATTTCACATGTTTAATTATCTATTGAACTATTCCCGACGATTCACGAAAAATTTTTGTAAATAAATAAATAAATAAATAAATAATATATATATATATATATATATATATATATATATATATATATATATATATATATATATATTAATTACTTATGTATATTATGAGATTTATAGTATTACTTATGTATAGGATTGATATATATATATATATATATATATATATATATATATATATATATATATATATATATATATATATATATATATATATATCAATCCTATACATAAGTAATACTATAAATCTCATAATATACATAAGTAATTAATAAATATTAAAGATTCAATACATTATCTAATAAGTAAATAAGATACAATTAATAAATTGTAAAAGTAAATACAAAATAAATATAGTTATTAATATTATTACTATTATTTTCATTATGATTAAAGATAAATGTTAATATTAACATTATTGTTATAATTATTAGTATCATTGTATTAGTAATAATTATAAATTTAATTATCACTAGGATTATTTAAAGTATTATTATTAACTTAATTACTAAAATTATCATGTTATTTAAATTGTTACTATCATTAGTATTATTATGATATTAATATTATTAATATTATTATTATCAATATCATTATTAGTAATATTCTTATTAAAATTAATAACATTTCAGATTTGTTAAATAGATTCATATTATTTAGTAATAATAAAAAGAAAAATAAAAAAATTAATAAGATATACACATATGCATATATATATATATATATATATATATATATATATATATATATATATATATATATATATATATATATATATATATATATATATATATATATATATATATATATATATATATATATGCAGATATATAACAGCTATATATAAAATATATAGGTAAATACGGATGTATATAAATGCGGTCATATAACATATATATATATATATATATATATATATATATATATATATATATATATATATATATATATATATAAATACAAATATACTCCGTATATATAGGAATATACAGATATACTCCGTACACATAAGAAATACTGGTATACTCCGTATATAATTACATATATTATTGTAATCTGTTTAACATCGTTACCATGCTTTATGTGAATTTGTTTTCTGTCTGTGTTTGTTACGCATCTACTTCAATCACGATCAAAGAACAGAAACTTTTCCTGATACATAATATCTTCTGCAAATTGTATTTGGATTAAACTAGAAATATTAAGCTCGACACCTCTGTTGCCCGTAACTTTCTATCAAAAACTCGAATTCCTATTGAATTTCAAAATCCATTAATGTAGTGTCGTTAGTAATCTTCCATTCAAACTTCTTGTAAAGTTACAGCCTTCAATTTCCATTATCGAATCCAAATTTACGAGTCAAAGTTATAATTTCAAAAAGTCAACTGAAGCGTTCTTGGTGAAATTCATAACCAATTTGATGTTCTAAGGTAAATTGACTATCCAGAAAGTTTTTAACAATGATTTTAAACCTTTTTCATGTTTTAATGGTTAGCTAAAAACGTCTAGAAATTGGATTGGATTTTTGAGTTCATCAAGTGCTATATGAATTCTGCAACTACAAATTATCTTTTATTTCTTTCTCTCTATCGATCCAAAACACCTGCAACAGATTATTTACGTTTTAGTTTCACATCTTAATTCAAACTCTAAACCTGCCGTTATGATTCTTATGGTTCTCTGGTCGAATTGAATTCTTGAAGAAGAAAAGGGATAACAGTTTACGGGTTAAATAAATTCAAACTTGGATATTAAACAGAAAAACAAAAACGGTCGAGTGGTTAGAGTGGGTGTCGGGTGAACGAGAGGTCTTGGGTTCGAGTCCCGTCTCAGGCGTTTTATTTTCACAAAGGCTTTGAGGTAGTTTTACTTTCTTTTTTAAAAATCATTAGTTGTATTGTTATTATTTTTATGTTGTTAATATTACTAATTACTATTATTATTGTTGTTATGATTATTATTATCATTATTATTATTAGCATTATAATACTTATTATTATTATTATCATCATATTTATAAGGATTATAACTATTATTATTATTATTTATATAAATATTACAAGTATTATCTTTATAATTAAATTATCATTCTAAGTAGTATTATTATTATTTTGATTTTTTATCTTTGTTAGTGTTATAGTTATTTTATTTACTAATATCATAATTATGTTTGTAAGTAATACAAACGTTATTAATATTAGAAATTTTCATAAGTATTATTAATATCATTATTTTTACCACTAATTAAATCATAACCATTATTATCTTCATTAACATTATTAAGTATTATAAGTATTATCATTTTTATTATTAATATTACTCTAGTTTTACTACGAATAATATTTTGTAAACAAAAGATTAAGTAAATAAAAATATGTATAATAACCATAACTTAAATATATAAACACTTTATCGAAATATATAAAATGAATATATAATGAAGTATATAAGTTATTAATATAAAAATTATCACTAACAATAATATAATTATTGGTTCAATTACAATTATATGTATTGATGAAAATACAAATGATATAGGTTCGTGAATCCAAGGCCAACCTTATATTTGTTCAATGTCGTTCTATGTATTTTTACTACAAAATACATTAGGTGAGTTTCATTTGCCTTTTTACCCTTTATATTTTTGGGCTGAGAATACATGCGCTGCTTTTATAACTGTTTTATGAAATAGACACGAGTAAATCAAAACTACATTATATGGTTGAATTATCGAAATCGAATATGCCCCTTTTTATTAAGTCTGGTAATCTAAGAATTAGGGAACAGACACCCTAATTGACGCGAACTCTAAAGATATATCTATCGGGCCCAACAAGTCCCATCCAAAGTACCGGATGCTTTAGTAGTTCAAAATTTATATCATGTCCGAAGGAGGATCCAGGAATGATGGGGATATTCTTATATGCATATTGTGAATGTCGGTTACCAGGTGTTCAATCCATATGAATGATATTTTTTGTCTCTATGCATGGGACGTATGTTTATGAGAAATGGAAATATGAAATCTTGTGGTCTATTAAAATTATGAAATGATTATTTATGTTAAACTAATGAACTCACCAACCTTTCGGTTGACACTTTAAAGCATGTTTATTCTCAGGTATGAAAGAAATCTTCCGCTGTGCATTTGCTCATCTTAGAGATATTACTTGGAGTCATTCATGACATATTTCAAAAGACGTTGCATTCGAGTCATTGAGTTCATCAAGATTATTATTAAGTCAATTATAGAAAGATATATTACGAAATGGTATGCATGTTGTCAACTTTCGATGTAATGAAAGATTTTCTTTTCAAAAACGAATGCAATGTTTGTAAAATGTATCATATAGAGGTCAAGTACCTCGCGATGTAATCAACTGTTGTGAATCATTTATAATCGATATCGACTTCGTCTGAATGGATTAGGATGGGTCTTCACAAGTTTATCCTAGTTTTTAATTATTAAACCCAAAACAGCCCGCGGTGTTACTACAACGGCGTATGTCCGATGTTACAGTGTTTTTCGTGTTTCTAGGTTTTAAATCATTAAGTTAGCATATCATATAGATATAGAACATGTGTCTAGTTGATTTTAAAAGGCAAGTTAGAAGGATTAACTTTTGTTTGCAAACAAGTTTAGAATTAACTAAACTATGTTCTAGTGATTACAAGTTTAAACCTTCGAATAAGATAGTTATATATATATGATTCGAATGATGTTATGAACATCATTACTACCTCCAGTTTTGTGGATAAACCTACTGGAAATGAGAAAAATAGATCTAGATTTAAAGGATCCTTGGATGGCTTGAAAGTTCGTGAAGCAGAATCATGACACGAAAACAAGTTCAAGTAAGATTTCCACTCGAAATAAGATTATTATAGTTACAAAAATTGAATCAAATTTGAATATGAGTAATACCTTGTATTAGAAAGATATCTTACTGTAAATAAAAAATATTTCTTGAGGTTGGATGATCACTCAAAATAGATTTGCTAAGTTAGCAAACTTGAAAGTGTTGTTGGTGTGTTCTTGAGCAGGTGTTTTGCAACTTGGTTTATGTATGGATTTATGAACTAGGTTGAGCTAGATTTTGTTGAAGATGATGAAGAACACTTAGAATAATGGATGAACACTTGAGAGAGAGTGGTTTGATGCATGAAAGTTGAAATGAAAATGTGTTTGTGCTCTTGCTAGTTCACATGAATATAAGGTCTTCATCTAGGCTCCATTAGTTTGTAATTTTGTGAGATATTTCATGCTAGTTTCCAAATGATGGTTCCCACATGGTTAGGTGACTCACAAGGGCTGTTAAGATCTGATCATTAGAGTGTATATACCAATAGTAAATACATTTAGAAGCTGTGTATTGTACAAGTACAAATACGAGTGCATACGAGTAGAATTGTTGATGAAAATGAATGAGGATGTAAAGATAAGCATTTTTATTAAGTAGAAGTACTTTGATAAGTGTCTTGAAGTCTTTCAAAAGTGTATGAATACATATTAAAATACTACATGTATATACATTTTTAACTGAATCATTAAGTCATCGTTAGTCGTTACATGTAAGTGTTGTTTTGAAACTTTTAAGTTAACGATCCTGTTAAATCTTATTAACCCATTGTTTATTATGTCAAATGAGATGTTAAATTATTACATTATCATGATATTATGATGTATTAATATATCTTAATATGATATATATACATTTAAATGTCGTTACAACGATAATCGTTACATATATGTCTCGTTTCGAAATCCTTAAGTTAGTAGTCTTGTTTTTACATATGAAGTTTATTGTTAATACACTTAATGATATGTTTACCTATCATTTATCATATTTAAAAATAGTTTATCAATATCTTAATATGATTCATATGTATTTAGTAAGACGTTGTTATAACGATAATCGTTATATATATCATTTCGAGTTTCTTAATTCAATAGTCTCATTTTATGTATATAACTCATTGTTAATATACCTAGTGACATACTTTCTTATCATAATATCATGTTAACTATATATATATATATATATATATATATATATATATATATATATATATATATATATATATATAACATCATATAATTTTTACAAGTTTTAACGTTCGTGAATCGCCGGTCAACTTGGGTGGTCAATTGTCTACATGAAACTCATTTCAAATAATCAAGTCTTAACAAGTTTGATTGCTTAACATGTTGAAAACATTTAATCATGTAAATATACCAACTTCATTTTTTATATATATATATATATATATATATAAACATGGAAAAGTTCGGGTCACTACAATTTGAAACCTATCTGGTTTTTGCCCATAATAGTCCATCGGTCATAATTATAAAATGCTCGTCAAATTAACCTTATACTCAAAGTTAAATATTCCAACTAATTAGGGATTTAAAATGTAACAAGGTTTTAATACTTTGTTAATAATTACCACAGGTTATCGACTGCGTGTAATCCAAGATTTTAATACTTTGTTAACAATTACACCAATTACCCTTGTATGTAATCCACCCCTGTTTTAATAAGATATGAACATTAATTTACCTACTTGATCAGTTTGAATAATCAATTACCCAACCCGAATAATTAATTAAATGATCGTAAAAGATGTCGTATAAACGTCACTAAATAGGACATGCATAATCATTTAATAATTATTAAATTAACTAATTTGAAGATAGGTTCGACAGATTCCAAAGAGTTATCATTCGATTAGACAATACCCCCATCTATTAATAGTCCATAGTCCAATGTCCACAAGTGTCGGTCTTTTGTCCAAACCCGTATTATGGTACAAAATCCAATAACCCCATCTTACTATTTAGTCCAACATCACGATTACTTCGGCTCAAATAAGTATAATAATAACTTAGTTACGATACATTAATTTAAAAAGGAAGAACATTACTTACAGTGATTATTAATCGCGTAGCGTTACACGGACAGAGTTCCGACTTTAAAACCTGTAAAACATTCGTTACAATAACCCAATTATTATTAAACTTAAATTAAAATTATAATTATAATTATAAATATATATTACATAGAGAGAAAGAATGAAAAGGGGTGCATTTCATCGTCTGAATTCGTTGGCTTTTATAGGCAATTCTTGAGACTTACTGCTCCGCGATCGTGGAGGTTTTACCCTGTGCAGCTCCGCGATCGTGGAGGTTCAGAATCCAGCTCACCAATTGTTTTAAACATGGGCTGCTTAGTTTATTTTATATAATTATATATATATTATATTATATTCTTGTGCATAGTTGACTTGTAATTTTTGGTCCATTGTCTCGTACGTTGATAATCAGTTTATGTCTCGGTTCCGGATTCTCGAACGTCTTTTCGTATGATTTAATATCTTGTACTTTGCATTTTTCAACTTGTACTCTTGTCAATATTTAGACGTTATTCATCGATTATTTATACCACTTGGAGTGTAATTTGTACGTTTGAGCGTTTTGGACGTTTGCGTCTTCAAATCTTCATTTTCTTCTTTTTGTCTTCGCACTTATTTATTTAAACGATTATTACATAAAAATAGAACAATAGTAACTAAAAGCTTTACATATTGGAAGGATATTGTGCCTAAATATATGTTCGTTTGGAGCACTATCAACCGCACGAATAAAACCGTCCATTTCAGCCATATCAATCAGCCATATTCTAGTCTTACTCCCTCATCACGAACGAGGATGTTCATATCTAAGTATGGTTTGCTAAATAAGCAGATCCATACCGGAGTAAGTTGACAAGGCTTTATGATACTAAACTACTTATTCATCTTATAGTTCGGATAGTTATCTAATCCTATTATACTTCATTAAGTCGACAAACAATATATAAGGAAATTAGTGAAGGTATTTCGTATGCCCGAGAGACATATTAAATTAATGTGGCTAATATGTTATGATCCAAGTCGGGTCATACCCAATAACAAACTTACCGACACCTTATACGTATTTGATCTTAACGATTGGATCATTAAACAAATACGCGACACTTGGATTTTAGAAAATCGGGTTTCTAAAATATTATCACTTGAGATAAATTATTTGGATAATTTATATATAATTGTTTATAGGTTTAAATGATTATATTGTATTATATTTTATAAAAGGTTTTATAAAATATATAAGTAACAAAATAATACTTTAGTTTATAACAAGTTTATAAACTTTTATAAACTTACAAGTATTATTATTAAAAGGTTATGTGTTGCAGAATTTTGGGTCTCCAAGAATGACAAACACATGCTCCTTTGTTACTTTTAATACTACACAACTCCTCATAAGCATGCCTAACACTTCCACCAAGGTTTGATTAAATTCTCTCAAGTGATACATGCATAAAACATCAAAGAAAAACTAAAACATTCAGCATTTCTGCTGCTGCTGTGCCGTGGCCTTAAGGGGTCAAAAGGAGGTTCATTTTCCTTTTTGCAAGCTAGTTTTTCAAGTGTCAATTAATCCTAACAAAAGTACTAGGTGTTGGTATCAAGTTTGTGGTATAATCTCTTGAGGTTTCATGCTTTTGAGGCTTGCATTCTCATCATCTTTCTAGTTGCTGCTGTCCAGAAAATTAGGTGCAAACAAAAGGGTTTTGAGCTTGGTTAATTAGTTAGTTAAGTGTCTAAATCTTAACTAACTTAAAGGGTGGTGTTGGTGCATCAAAGGATTGAGCTTTACACACTTGTTCATCATCTTCATCATCACTCATATACCTCCTAACTTGGAGAAGGTATAACCTCTAAACTACTTCTATTTTCTAAGCATATTTCATGACTTGATGTCTAATTGGAATTCAAATAAATTGGTCAAATATATACACTTGTTTTCTTAATAAATCATGCTTCCGCTTGCTATAAATCTTACTAAATTGGTTTAGTGATTATGTTAACATTAAGAACATGTTGTTATATTGAATTCCAACAATGGTATCTAGAGCCGAGGTCTTTGGAATATGCTTCTTATATGGTTAATAAACCCATGAGTTTTGTAATCTCTAAACATGCATGAAAGTAGATTGTAAAAACTTTTCGGGTTTGGAGGGTTGCTTGGTTTAGCCGAATTCTTGGACACTCAAAATGGGTTTTGGGTTGTTCCATTTTGGTCATATTTGTTGTTCACAATCATAGCCACGACCTTGTGTTTGAATGGATGTTTGTTTGGTTGATTTATTCATTCATTTGGTTTGTAATAATTTATTCAATTTGGTTTGTAATAATTATTCATTTGGTTATGTAATTTATTTTATATTTGGTATGTAAAATAGATTAGGTTGTAATTTCATTTTTTTTAGAAAAATGTATTAGGATATATTTTTTTGTAAAAATGAAGATGAAAAGATGGAGTCAAAGGAAGAACACAAGAAGGATCTACTTGGATGCAAGATTAAGTGGGAGTGGTAAAATCTCCTACTTTGTGTTATGACCCATTACCCGGTGGCATTTTGTTTTCGGCTAAACAAAATGCTTACCAAAAGGCTTGATTGTGAACATAATTGTTTTGCATGCATGGTTGTGTTGTTTGATTATAGTTTGTATGTTTGATTACTACAAGTTATCACACATGTTAACAACAAGCTAAACTACATTTAATTGGTTAAATTAAAAATAGTTAACAACATGCAAAATGACAAATTTAATTGGTTAAATTAAAAGTGGCAAAAGACCTTAATAAATGGTTATTAAGAACAAGAAAATGATCACATATAAAATGGTTTATATCAAGTAATTGGCTAAATTACATGACATGAAAATGGATTTCAAATGAACCATACACTAAATGCATGTTGGTGTATGGCATAAAAGTTTTCTCAAATTAGAAATAAAGAAAACTTAAAATCCCTTTAACAAACAAGGTAAACAAGTTAAACGCCATCCTTTTATGTGACACTTAGACATATTAGGGAACTCATGATGGGATAAAGGTCACCTAACCGTCATGAACAAACTAATGTGATTAAGGTGAATTTCGCATGCTTGTGGGATAAAGGTCACCTAACCACTTGTATGTTAAGTTTACACGTTTACACAAGTAGGACGACTTGATTTGGAAATCATGAACTTAGGGTCACCGAAGCATGATGAACAAATAGGCGTTGATGGGATAATATGACATGCAAAAGGATTGCATGATCCCATAACTTAGAAGTTGCAAAAGGATTGCAATTGTCATATAATGACTACCTAGCTAAATCAAATGACGGGATAAAGGTCACCTAACCGAAATTTGGTTTACCGTTGGATTCTAAAATTTAATAAATATCAATTGGATTTAAAGGGTATTGATCGTTAAATTAAAATTGATACTTAAACAACTTTGTTAAATTTGGTAGATGGCCGCCAATAACAACAACATTCCGAACGCACCAATAAACTTTAACAACCTATCGTTGAGGTCAATCCTCAAAAAGGAAAAACTCAACCATATGAACTTCATGGATTGGTTCTGCAATCTAAGAATTGTCCTCAAACTAGAGGACAGGGCGTATGTGTTGGAAGACCCCATTCCCGATCAACCGGACGAGGATGATACGGAAGGCATGGCATATTGGGAGAAATATTGCACCGATTCGTTACAAGTTTCTTGCCTCATGCTTGGGACTATGTGAAAGGACCCGTCCTAATCCATCCGGACAAAGTCCACATCGATTACAAACGATTCACAATAGTTGGTTAGATCGCGAGGTACTTGACCTCTATATGATACATTTTACAAACATTGCATTCGTTTTGAAAAGACAAACTTCCTTACATCGAAAATTGACGATATGCATACCATTTCAAAACATATCTAATTATAATTATCTAAATAATAATCTTGATGAACTCGACGACTCGAATGCAACGTCTTTTGAAATATGTCATGAATGACTCCAAGTAATATCTTTAAAGTGAGCAAATGCACAGCGGAAGATTTCTTTCATACCTGAGAATAAACATGCTTTAAAGTGTCAACCAAAAGGTTGGTGAGTTCATTAGTTTAACATAAATAATCATTTCATAATTTTTAATAGACCACAAGATTTCATATTTCCATTTCTCGTAAACATACGTCCCATGCATAGAGACAAAAATATCATTCATATGGATTGAACACCTGGTAACCGACATTCATAGTATGTATATAAGAATATCCCCATCATTCCGGGATCCTCTTTCGGACATGATATAAATTTCAAAGTACTAAAGCATCCGGTACTTTGGATGGGGCTTGCTGGGCCCGATAGATCTATCTTTAGAGTTCGCGTCAATTAGGGTGTCTGTTCCCTAATTCTTAGATTACCAGACTTAATAAAAAGGGGCATATTCGATTTCGATCATTCAACCATATAATGTAGTTTCAATTACTTGTGTCTATTTCGTAAAACAGTTATAAAAACAGCGCATGTATTCTCGGTCCCAAAAATATATATTGCGAAAGCATTTAAAAAGGGAATAATGAAACTCACGCATATAAGTATTGTAAAACAGTTAATAAAGCATTTGTATGTATTCTCAGCCCAAAATGTATATAAAAAGGGAATAATGAAACTCACGCATATAAGTATTATAATACAGTTAATAAAGCATTTGCATGTATTCTCAGCCCAAAATGTATATAAAAAGGGAATAATGAAACTCACAATACGATATTTTTTAGTAAAAATATGCATACGACAAAACTGAACAATGCAAGGTTGGCCTCGGATTCACGAACCTATATCATTTGTATATTTATTAACACATATAATTGCAATAGAACAAATTTATTTTTATTAGTGATGTCAATTTTATATTATTAACTTATATGTTTCCTTAATAAATTAAGTATATTCATTATATATATAAAAATATTAATATTGTTATGTATTAAGTTTAGTTTTATTTATCTAATATTTATTTGATAAAATAATGTTATTAATATTAACTAAAATGTTGTATTATTTTATAATATTAATAATAATAGTAAATGTCATTAATAATAATAATAATAATAATAATTTTAAAATCATGTTAATACTAATAATAATAATGTTACTTACAATACTTATAACAATAATAGTAATAATATTTTATTTAGATCATGACTTATTATTAGTTATACCTATATATACAATTATAATCTTTACAATATTTTATCATAATACTAATAATAATACTTAATAATTATATTAATAATAACATAATAATAATAATAATAATAATAATAATAATAATAACAATAATAATAATAATAATAATAATAATAATAATAATAATAATAATAATAATAATAATAATAATAATAATAATAATAATAATAATAATAATAATAATAATAATAATAAAATTATACCTTAGAAGCTTTAAATAAAATGAATTACCTCTGCCGGGTCTCTAACCCACGACCTCCCAGTAACCCGACACTCCCTCCAACCATCTCTTCTATCACGATTATCTGATTTAAATCCTATATTGAATTTTATTTAACCCAAAATTTTCTATTTTTCATATTTCTTCTTCTTCACAATTTTCTTCATCATCTATCATTGTGATTATCATCATATCATCATCTTCGAATCATCATCATTATCTTAATGATCGTAATCCCACCATCATTACTTCGTCATCATAATCGTAACTTAATCATCATTAATATAATACACTCGCCTATTTCTATCATCATCAATTCATGAGCTCACCATCATTTAATCGTTAATCAACTTAATCATATAACCACTTATCATGTCCGTCATTCGCACAGACAAAACAGAAACGTCGAACAGGAATTACTCAACAACAATTGCAGATCGTGGTGTTTTTGTGCGATGGTTTTGGACAGAATTAGATGCAAAGCATCGAACTACTTGCAGCAGGAATAAGATATGAGTGTGGGGTTTTGCATGGAACTTTTGTGGCCCATCCTACGGCCCAGGCAATGTTATTGACCCAACAATTGAAGTCTAGTTCGTGGAGCTTATAGATGTTAAAAGATATCAGAATAATTGGTCAAGAGATGTGGGGTTTACTTGGTCCCCATGATACATGCACTTACGCATTAAGTCTCACCCACTCAAGATCACTTTATAAAATAATCAACACCTCATTTTGTAACCTACTATGGTTGGCCATCAACTTTCATGATTGACAAGCATTTTTTAAAAATGTTGTATAATAGTGTTATATATAACCAAATTGACCACCTTTAGATAATGCACAACTAACATTCATTACCATCGTTTTTCTCTATATTAGAAGCAGAAATAATAGCAACAAATGGTGGTTTGGTACAGAAAACAAAAAGCGTTGTAGCACCTGTAGCAGTAGTATTTCAAATAGAAACAGATCGTACAGTAGCTGTAGAAAGGTGTAGTTTTATAAGGTGGTTGTGGCGGTTTTGGTGGTGCTTTGTTGGGTGATTGAAAAGAAAATAATCATGATGGGATGATGGTGGCGTCAGTTTGTAGTAGCAGAAGTAAATAAAAAAAATGGTGGGTTGAGAATGGTTAAATGGGTCGTGGTCATGGTTCTTGAACAAACCAAAAATAATACGAAAGGGTGATGATCGAAGGGTGATGGTATTTCACGGTTTGCACGTGGTGGTATTTATGGGTCGTTGGTCTTCGAAGATGGTCAAGGTGGTGATGTTAACTTGTTGGTTAATGTTTGAAGAACAAGGTCAGGATTTTCTTAGTGTTGGTTTCATGAGGGTGAAGTAGGTTTTTCTATATATGCGTAAGTAGTATATGTATATGTATTGTAATATTTCGGTTTCCTTTTCTTTATTTTTGTTTAATTTATGAGATATAGTGATTGATATGTATTATTATCATTATCATAATTGAATCGATTTGATTTTTGTGAAATGGACGTTCAACTGATTTCAGACAGGAAGAATCAACAATTATAAAAAAATATAGTAGGTAGAATAATATATCTGATTCGTACGATTTAGATGTAGATATATAACAACTCTAGATAAGAAACAAAGTTCAGTATAATTGATTGAAATATAACAGCCCGATTATGAAACTCCTTTGTTAATATATTTTTTTTAATAATAGTGAAATTAATTAATAATATTAATTCTATTAATATTAATATTAATATTAATACTAATATATGATAATGATAATAATAACCTTATTAATGATACAAGTAATAATACTAGTTATAATAATATTAATATTATTAACGAATATAATATTAATAATGAATATAATAATCTATATATATCAAATTTCATTTTTTTTATATAATAATATTATTAATACTGATTTTTAGATATTAACATTTATTTTAATGTAAATAATACAATTATATCAATTATATTTTTAACTTGTATGTAAATTTAATATGTAGAAATTATATCTTATTAGCTATATAACATTTAATAATTATATTATATATCTTATAACAACATTTATTAGATATTAAATATTTATATATTATATATTTATATATATATATACACATATCTATTAACAAATAGTGGTTCGTGAATCGTTGGGAATAGTCAAAGGCTAACTGAATAGATTAAAACAGTTCAAAAATTTTGAGATTCAACATTACAGACTTTGCTTATCGTGTCAGAAACATATAAAGATCAGGTTTAAATTTGGTCGGAAATTCCCAGGTCATCACAGTACCTACCCGTTAAAGAAATTTCGTCCTAAAATTTGAGTGAGGTGGTCATGGCTAACAATAAAAATGTTTTCATGACAATATGAGTTGATAAATAGAGGTTTATCATTATTGAATAATAATGATAAAATAATTCGATTATTTTAAGAATACGAGTGAAGCTATCGCAAAATGTGAATTGAAGACAATAAGATTTTCCTTAGCTTTTGACGTAATTAGGGTTGATTTTCGGAATTCAAGGGATTTAGAGAAAATCTTCGAAATCTAAAAGATTTGATTCTTCGGCGGGTAAGGAAATTAAGATCTCTATATTTAAATACGGTGATCTGCCTCGATTACTCTGTCTGATATTTCCATTATAAATTTACCTTTTTCTTTCCAATTGCTTTCAACACTTCTATACTCAATTCCCAAATTCAAAAGATTATGAAAATGCTTAACCCTGTTCTGATCCTTGTTCTTATTCTGACTATCGCAATGATCGTTCTTCTTTTCCCACTCCCACCTGAAGAATCTGTTTATTTCTATTATGCTCTAGGGATTATTGTATTTATAATCCTCCCGTGTCTTTATATTGCCATACGTACTGATATCCACGGTTTGTAATTTCGGTGTTGTCATTGGGCTTTATATTTTCTCTTATATTTTGGATCTCTTTGCCTTTTTTTTATTCTCTCAACCTCTAGTAAAACGAGCAACGGTCCAGAATTCATATATATGAATTTCGAAATGAACATAGTTAATGTTCTAAGAAAGAAATGGTAATAGCACGATCTTGATTCGTCAAATTACTAGAATATCCGGGAAAGATAGAATTATCAAGAAAATATATTCTTGATATGTTTATATATCAGATATAATGTAAGAGTCGTGTAACATGGCACATGATGATGTTATAATCTGTGAATCATCATGTCCCATTTAAAAACTCAGCATGACTTAATGTAATATAATCACGTTGATCAAGTGTCATTATATTATACTAACTCATGCATCAGTTCCCAACATTACTTCAGTAACATTCATATTTTAAGCTTGAAGTTTACAGAATATAGAAACTAACAGTTTCTATATGATGTAACACTGGTAGCACAAATAGATTAATGATTTCGGATAAGAATAGTTATGAAAATATCTTCAGAAATATGGAGGATATTTATAATGAAAGATACGATTATATCTTTTAATTTCTAATATCGATGGATGATGAAGAAGATTTATCCGTAAGGGTTTAGATTCGGAAGCAAGGTATTCGTTAAAGATTTCATCTGAAACAGAATCATTTGGATTCTTTGAAGTCAAACTTATTCTTTGTGATTTGTACACGGATTTCTTCATAGTTTCGCATAATCTGCTTTTCGGTACTAAATTTTCTATTGAATGTTTCCAATATAATGATACACAGGAAGTACGAAGAGGTATATAATTTCGGACGAGAATATTTATGAAAATATCCTCAGAAATATCGAAGATATTGATGATGATATTTTGGAATTTCTAAGTTTGATGGTTGATGGAGAAAGATTTCCGCAAGATTTTAACATGATTTCGGAGCAAGATATTCTTTGAAGGTTTCATCGGATCCAGAATCACCTGGATTCTTTGAATATATGGTATGGTCCTTGTATTTGTCCTTGGTCTCCTTCGTGGTTAGCTCAATCCGTTTTCCAGTTCCAACTTTTTTGAGCTTTTCCAACATACTATTCTTTATCATCAAACTTCCGATGATTAAGGTCGTTTACGGTTGTCTACAATTTCTGCTGCTTCATTCAGCTTTTTCAACATTCAGAGTATCGATTCGTAAACTGGGTGCCTTTTCAAAATTTCAGAATTGAAGATCGTAATTCTAGGAGTTAATTGTTATATGTATACATATAACTATTGATGTAGAATTGCTACGAGATTCCAAATATTGATTGCTGATTCCTCTACATTTACTGCTACTATATCTGAATCATTGGTTATCGATCCGAGGTGATTTTTAAGAGAATTGTGGAATATAAAAGGTTCCCCGGTATCAATAAAAGAACATACATATAAATCAAGGTGATAATAAGGTTGTTTCGAACGAAAAGTCGTAGTTAATTTGCTGAAGCTGTGACAAAATTTGCTACTTTGAAAAGAGATCGCAAAGTTATTTTTTTTTTTGCTAATAAATGCCAAAGGATCTGACGCGGCTATGTGTTAAACTTTTACTCAGTTGTCGAGAGTTTCTCAGATGCAATACTATATACATAAATCTTTCCTTACGTAGATGAAGTGCGGTTGATTCATCCTATCGATTGAGTTGTTTTCAAGAATTATAAAAGGTTTGAATGCAGATTGTAATCGACGAGATACAAATGAGGTTTAAGGTGAAATCAAGTGGCAATCTTGAAGAATTGTTTAGTTTCATATGTTATAATCAATATTTTAATTCATTTTAATTGTCCAATGTTGGTGGTCCTCAATTGATAGTCCACAGTTAGCAATATATAATTTTCGAATTAATTAATACGTGTCGTGACCCGTATACGTCTCAGACTCGATCACAACTCAAATTATATATATTATTATAGAATCAACCTCAACTCTGTATAGAGAACTCGATCATTACTGCATATAGAGTGTCTATGGTTATTCCAAATAATATATATAAATGCGTCGATATGATATGTCAAAACTTTGTATACGTGTCCCGATATTTAAAGTGCGTAAAATAAATAACAGAAATTAAATAACAATAAATAAAGTGCGTAAAGTAAATAACAGAAATTAAATGACTATAAATAAAATTGTGATAATGTAAATTGCGATAAAGAAACTGCGATAAATAAATTGCGATAATTAAATGGTAATACGGAATTAACAGTTAGCTAGGATCAGTTAGCTAGGATTTTGTTAGTGTGGATTCTTAATAGAATTTCATATTGTTAATTAATCTGTTTCTAATCAATTTTTATTGTGTCCATTATTTCTTCATTATGCCACTTGTTAGATTCTGATAGGTCAAAATCCAAATATGTAGTTGGATGAATATGGTTATTCTGTGGTGAACGGATTTGTATATTGGTGGATGTAAGTAGGATAGTATATGACTGTTGAAACAGACTCAAAGGACGTACAATGTAACTTATTAATGTGAAATTTAAATAGTCCTCGGGTATTACCTACCCGTTAAAATATTTTCACCATTAACAGTTTGTACAAGAGAATTTTTAATTACAATCTTTATGAAAACATATGTACATATATATTTTCTTCAGATGTATTCATGGATTTAATGAGTTAATATGATATTAAACTTATTTTCTTTTCGGTTGGAACTAGAATAACTAATCTCTAAAACTTTAGAGATTACATATTTGCCATGTCGAACGAAGATAACTGAGGTAGAACGATACGTAGAACGAAGATCATACTCAAAGTACATATGATGATATTGAAGCATGGATTGTTGATGGTACTAGTGCTGTTATTGATTGTACTGTTGGTGCCGGTGATGTTGCTGAAGCTGGTACATTTTGCACCATATTCTCCGAATTGATTATTCGAGCGCGAAGTTCGTTGACTTATTACTCCAGGATGATTGTCGGTCGAAACGAGCGGATGAATAGGGTTCAGAATTGTGGATAGAATATAATCTTGTCGAGTTACCCTGGAAATGAGACTGAAAATGGTGTCTCGAACAGGTTCGCCGGTAAACGCTTCAGGTTCATTGTCAAGAGGTGAATTCGGTTGATGGAAGGGATTGCCTTCTGCGCATTTCCATTAATTAAGTCAACTATGAACCCATCAGATGAATTGATAATGGCTGATTGGTTGATTCATGCCGATGACGCTGTTTTCAGAGCATAGGTGAACATATTTGTCGGAATAGCTGTCGGAATAACTATCGGATTAGCTATCGGAATCTGAGGGACTCGAACTGGTTGCAGGATTCATCTCGTACGATCAGATGAAGGATTTTTCGATAAGAAATGGATTATAGGATGTAGATTAGTACCCTGCAATACGTAATTTACATATGCATATATAACACTAAAATCCCATAAATTACTGAGGAATCTACGGAAGTTGTCAGGCAAAGTTACAGTAACAGATACGCTAAGATATGAAGTAGCAGATATGCTAAGATATGAATTTTGTCTATACACTATTCATGCAGTCAATGCAGTAAAACGTGTCTAGACTAAGAATGATAAGCAAGTGATTCTATAAGAATGATAAGCAGGAAATTTTTGACACAAAATGATAAGTAAAACTTTTGACATGCAGACACGGTCGAAGTCCAGACTCACTAATGCATCCTAACGATTCATCAGTTAGACACACTAATGCAGACATGGTTCGCTAAGACCACCGCTCTGATACCAACTGAAAGGACCCGTCCTAATCCATCCGGACAAAGTTCACATCGATTACAAACGATTCACAATAGTTGGTTACATCGCGAGGTACTTGACCTCTATATGATACATTTTACAAACATTGCATTCGTTTTGAAAAGACAAACTTCCTTACATCAAAAATTGACGATATGCATACCATTTCATAACATATCTAATTATAATTATCTAAATAATAATCTTGATGAACTCGACGACTCGAATGCAACGTCTTTTGAAATATGTCATGAATGACTCCAAGTAATATCTTTAAAGTGAGCAAATGCACAGCGGAATATTTCTTTTATACCTGAGAATAAACGTGCTTTAAAGTGTCAACCAAAAGGTTGGTGAGTTCATTAGTTTAACATAAATAATCATTTCATAATTTTTAATAGACCACAAGATTTCATATTTCCATTTCTCGTAAACATACGTTGAAAGGAGCCGTCCTAATCCACCTGGATGAAGTCATCAACATTTGGTCCCATTGCGATGATAGGCTCCAAGTAATGACATTATATTGAGCAAATGCACAGCGGAAGACTTAATTCGTACCTGAGAATAAACATGCTTTAAAGTGTCAACCAAAAGGTTGGTGAGTTCATAGGTTTATCATAACAATTATTTCAATATGTTAATAGACCACAAGATTTCATAATCATAAACATAATACACTCGCAAGTGTATGTAAAGCATTCTAAGTGGTTGAGCACTTGGTAACCATACTTAAAATTTAATCAACATCGCATATTCCCTTTATTATGAAATCTCACTACCCCGTACCAAGTGTAGTCACCAAAACGAAGTACTGTGCAACCGTTGAATACTGGTCGTCCAGTTCGGTTGGGGTTGTCAGGCCCGATAGATCTATCAACAGGATTCGCTTTTACAATACCCATGTAAATAGTAGTTACCAAGCTACAGGAAAATATGCCAGTGGTACAACTCAACGTAGAATATATTTTTAAGTACTTGTGTCTATTTTGTAAACATTTATAAAAGCAGCGCATGTATTCTCAGCCCAAAAATATATATTGTAAAAGCAATTAAAAAGGTAGCAAATGAAACTCACTTTTGCCTTGAAGGTATTTAATTCGACTTGGTCTCCGATAGATATCACGAACCTAACCATATATATAATATATCAACATATTTTCTTTTTAAGTAATCGTTACATATATATATACTTTTAATATTTTCTTAGTCCGTAGTTAGCAGTTCGATGTTAGTGGTCTACAATTAGTTGCTTAAATAAAATAAATAAAGACCCCATAATATTCGTATTGATCAGAATTAATCTCGACCCATGGTACCATGTTGTCAAATGATGTGTTGCGTACATAAAGTACCGTGTTGTCAAATGACGTGTTGCGTACAATTATGAGGTCTTATGATTAATCTTCTCATGTTGTTTACGGGTGGTCCTGAAATATATAAAATCAAATCATAAGTAATTATATATAAAATATCATATTAATTGGAAAAGATATGATTAATTTACTTTTTCTCCAAATATTTTCGTAGCTAAACTAGCTTCGGATACCCAATCTTGTTTTAGTCGTAGTTTCTTCATTACAACTCCGTTTTTGTTGGTTCAACTTGCCACTTCCTTGGATCGAGTCAAATTTTAAGAATATTAACTGAAAATACCTTAGTTTGTATTCAAAATCATAGGTTATAGGTCAAACTTTGGTGAAACTTATGAAAGTGATCATTTTCCATCATAAAAACAACATTTAATGATCATTTTTCTAAAAATACTTACACTTTGAGTTAAACCATGAAATTTTTATGTGTTAACATATTCATAAGAAATTTCATTTTTCCAGAACATGAACTTTCAATTCAAAGTTCAAGATGGTTTTTAATTATCCAACCCAAAACAGCCCCCGGTTGCACTCCGACGACGTAGATTCAATTTTTAAGATGTTCTTTGTAAAACCAAGTTATATCTTGTTAGGCTAGCATATCATTATGATATATTACAGGTCTTGAAGTGTTTTAAAAGTCAAGTTAGAAGGATCTATTTAGTTTGCGAACAAGTTTGAAATATTTCAAACTATGTTCTTGTTGTTAAAATTTTATACCACAAAATAAGATAGCTATATGAATATGAATTGAATAAGATTATGAACAAGGTTACTACCTCAAGTTACTTGGACAAAGTTACTGCAAAAGATAAGAAATAATCTTGAAATCAAAGAGTGGTGGAGTTAGATCAAAAAGTTGGAAGTAAACTTCTTCAAATGGGTGGTTATTTTGATATGTTCTTGAAAGAGTTTTCTTATGGTGTTTAAGGCTTGTAATTGAAGCTAAATGATGGTAAAAATGCTTGGAGATGATTAAGTATGAAGTTAGGAGTATTTTGAGAGAGAAATTAGGGTGTAGGTATGAGAAAATGGAGTGAAGAAATGGTGTTCATTTATAAAAACGTTTTTAGTTTATAAAGAAAGAAAAGGATTCCTAATTTTGTTTTCTTACTAATAATTCATACTACTTGATAAATCCTAGTTACCTCATATCTAGGGCAGTAATAATATTGATTAGGATGTTGATTTGATGTGTATATACCAATAGTAAATGCGTATAGAAGCTGGGTATGATACAGGTACATATACCGTAGTTATACGTATAGAAATCTTGAGGAAACGGAACGACAATTCAAATATAGCTATATTTTGTGAATATAGTTATATTGTTTTATGTATTTAAGTCCTTAAAAAGTGATTAAATACATTATATATACGATACATGTATAAGCATTATAGATTATAAGTATATATATCAAAGAATGTTACGTATAGTTATCGTTTTGAAAACTTAAGTTAGTAGTTTCAAAATATACTTATAACTCATTGTCATTAGTACACAATGAGATGTTAAATCATCCTTAGATCATGTTAAATATATATAAATACATATATATAAACAAATGTATAATTATCGTATGTTATATAGTTCGTGATATCATCGGTCAAACGTTGTGTAAAACTCTTTTCAAAAACACAAGTCTCAACAATTTGGATTGCTTATCATGTTGGTATGGTTTAATTTATGTAAATATTAATCTCATAAGTATAATTTGGTCGGAAAATTCCGGGTCATTACAGTACCTACCCGTTAAAGAAATTTCGTCCCCGAAATTTGATAGAGGTTGTTATGGATAACAATAAGAAGGTTTTCATGACAAATATAAGGTGATAATGGAGTTTTATCATCATTGAGTAATGTAAATAAAACGATTCGATTATGCGAAGAATATAAATGAGACTATCGTAAAAGAGTGAGATGAGTAAAATATATTCGTCTTAACCGATGACGTAGTTATGATTGATTTCCGGGATTTAAGGGATTTAAAGAGAATCTTACGTAATAAGATTTGGTTCTTTGGTGATTAAGGAAATCATGATCTTTTTTGATTATATGCAATAATCTGTTTCGATTGCTCTGTCGGATATTTCACTATAAATTCACCCCTTCGTTTCCTTATTTTCCATGACTCACTCCTTCTATTCTTTCTCCCTTGATTCTTACTTTAAAGCATTCATCAATATGCTCCATCCAGTCCTGATTCTTGATATATTCCTAACTTTTATATTTGTCATTCTTCTTTTTTATCTACCACCAGAAGAATCTATTTACTTCTACTATACTCTTGTGTTTATAGTGTTTCTAATTCTCCCGTGTCTCTATATTACTATCTGCATCGATATACACGTTTTGTAATTTCGGGGTTATTATTGGAGTTTATATTCTTCATTATTTTTCGGAGCTTCAAGCTTTCGTTTTCTCTTCCCGACTTCGAGTCAAGCGAGTAATGGTCCGAAATTCGTAGATATGAAATTCAGAATGAACATAGCTAATGCTCTAAGAAGAAAATGGTAATAGAACGATTTTGATTTGTTAAATTACCAGAATACCCTGGAGAAGACCGAGTCATCCAGAAAAATATTCTCTTGATATGTTTAGAGATTAGATAGAATGTAAGAGTCATGTAAATGGCACATGATGACGGTACTGTGAATCATCATGCTTCATTAGAAACTCAGCATGACTTACTATAATATAATGATGTTGATCAAGTGTCATTATATTATACTAATCCATGCTTCAGTTCCCAACACTACTTCAAAACATTCATATTTTAAACTATAAGGTTTCAGAATTTAGAAACTAACACAGTTTCTTTTATGTTGCAGATATTACGGAGAGATAAATGATTTCAGATAAGAATAGTTGTGAAAATATCGCCAGAAATATGGAGGATATTTATAATAGAACATACGAGAATATCTTAGAATTTCTAATATCAATGGATGATGAAGAAGATTTGTCTGTGAAGGTTTAGAATGAGAAATAAGATGTTTGCTAACGATTTCAGCAGGCACAGAATGATTTGGATTCTTTGAAGGCAAACTTATTCTTTGTGATTTGTCCACGGCTTTCTTCATAGTTTCCCATAATCCGCTTTTAGGTACTAAATTTTCTATCGAGCGTTCCTAACACTCATTTCTTTATCATCAAACTTTTGGCCATTAAGATCATCTACAACATGCTGCTTCGTCAGCATTTTCAAAGTTAACTGATCTGGGTCATCGGTTATCAAACCGAGGTAGTTTCAGGAGAATTGTGTTTTTTAGAATGATTAATCGCTGATGGTAATATTGTAGAATATAAAAGGTTCCCCAGTAACAATAAAGAGTACGCATATATATTGCGGTTATAATAAAGTTGTTTCGGATGAAAAGTCGGAATTGACTTGCTAGAGCTGTGACAAAATTAGCTACTTTGGAAAGGGATTGCAAACGATCTTCGGTAATAACAATGTCAAAGGAACTAGAACAGATACGTGTCAAACGTTTACTCAGTTTCCGAGGGTTTTTCAGGTGCATAACTATATGCATCAATCTTTTCTTCCGTAGATGAAGTGCGGTTAGTTTATCCTCTCGATTGAGGTGTTTTTAAGAATCATGATAGATTTGAACGCTGATTGTAATCGTCGAGATACAATGAGGTTTAAGATGAAATCAAGTGGCAATCTTGAAGAAATGTTTAGTTTCATATGTTATAATCAATATTTTAATTCATTTTAATTGTCCAATGTCATTAGTCCAAAGTCGATAGTCCACAGTAACAGTCCAATAATTCATATATAGTTTAATATATAATATACGAATTAATTAATACATGTCATGACCCGTATACGTCTCAGACTCGATCACAACTCAAACTATATATATTATTGTAGAATCAACCTCAACCCTGTATAGAGAACTCAATCATTACTGCATATAGAGTGTTTATGGTGATTCCAAATAATATATATAGATGCGTCGATATGATATGTCAAAACATTGTATACGTGTCCCGATATTTAAAGTGCGTAAAATAATTAAAGAAATTAAATGACGATAAATAAAAGTGCGATAATTAAATTGCGATAAATAAACTGCGATAAATAAAATGTAATCAGTTAGCTAGGAACAGTTAGCTGGAACAGTTAGCGTGGATTCTTAACAAAATTTTTCATAGTTAATTTGTTTGTTTCTAACAGATTTTATTTTGTCATATGTTTTCTTCATATGCCACTTGTTGGATTCTGGGAAGTCAAAATCCAAATATGAAATTGAATGAAAATGGTTATTCTGCGGTGAACGGATACGTATATCGGTGGTTGTAAGTAGGATAGTAAATGACTGTTGAATCAGCTTCGACGAATGTACAATGTAACTTATTAAGATGAAATCTAATTATTCCTCGGGTATTACCTACAAGTTAAAAAAAATTTTCAATATTAATATTTTGTACAAAAGAACTTTTAATTACAATCTTTATGAAAACATATATACATATATATTTTCTTCAGATGCAATCATGAATTTAATGAGTTAATATGATATTAATCTCATTTGCTTTTCGGTTTGAGCTAGAATAAGAAATCTCTAAAACTTTTTGAAACCACATATTCTTCGCAGAATATCAATGAAGTTATGGATCAATACTTCATCGTTTATTATTGTTGGTACTCCTTGGTATCTATGGTGCGTATGATGTTGATGTTTGTGGGACAGATTATGATGTCGAGACGTGTGATGCGGATGTTGTTTGTTAGTGGTGATGATGGTATTGTTGATGTTATTGATGGTGGTGATGATTATGCTGCTGGAGCTACTGCTGGTGTTTGCAACCTTCGCACCATGTTCTCCAAAGCCGTCACGCGAGCGCGAAGTTCGTTAACTTCTGCTAGTACACCGGGATGATTGGCGGTTGGAGCAAGCGAATGAACAAGATTTGTAATATGGGATAGTATATAATTGTGACGAGATACTCTAGAAATGAGAGAGAAAATGGTGTTTCGAATAGGTTCGCTGGTAAGTGCTTCAGGTTCATCGCCAAGAGGGCAATTTGGTGGATGGAATGGATCACCTTCTTCTTGTCTCCAGTGATTTAGTATATTACGAACCCATCCCCAATTCATCCAGAATAGATGATGGGAAATTGGTTGATCCATTCCGGTGATTCTGCTTTCGGAGCCCGAATGGAAATCCATATCAGCATAACTGTTGGAATCTGAAGAATTCAAACTAGATGCGGAATCCATCTTGTATAATGGGGAAAATCAATTTTTGGTATGGAATAGATTATAGGAGTTAGATTTGGTACTCTTCAATACATAATTTACATATGTATATATAATACCAAAATCCCGTAAATTACGGAGAATCTTTGAAAAGGTATCAGTCAAAGTTCGCAATAACAGATATGCTAAGATAAGAATTCGTCTATACACTATCAATGCATTAAATGCAGTAAAACGTGTCTAGACTTATGAATGATAAGCAGGTACCTAAGGATGATAAGCAGATGATTTCTGACTAGAAATGATAAGCAAAACTTTTGACATGTAGACACGGTCGAAGTCCAGACTCATTAATGCATCCTAACAACTACTAGTTAGACACACTAATGCAAGACCTGGTTCGCTACGACCACCGCTCTGATACCAACTGAAAGGACCCGTCCTAATCCACCTGGACGAATTCATCAACATTTCGTCCCATTGCGATGATCGGCTCCAAGTAATGTCCTTATATTGAGCAAATGCACAGCGGAAGACTTAATTCGTACCTGAGAATAAACATGCTTTAAAGTGTCAACTAAAAGGTTGGTGAGTTCATAGGTTTATCATAACAATCATTTCAATATGTTAATAGACCACAAGATTTCATAATCATAAACATAATACACTCGCAAGTGTATGTAAAGCATTCTAAGTGGTTGAGCACTTGGTAACCATACTTAACATTTAATCAACGTCGCATATTCCCTTTATTATGAAATCTCACTACACCGTACCAAGTGTAGTCACCAAAACGAAGTACTGTGCAACCGTTGAATACTGGTCGTCCAGTCCGGTTGGGGTTGTCAGGCCCGATAGATCTATCAACAGGATTCGCGTTTACAATACCCATGTAAATAGTAGTTACCAAGCTACAGGAAAATATGCCAGTGGTATAACTCAACGTAGAATATATTTTAAGTACTTGTGTCTATTTTGTAAACATTTATAAAAGCAGCGCATGTATTCTCTGCCCAAAAATATATATTGCAAAAGCAATTAAAAAGGGAGCAAATGAAACTCACTTTTGCCTTGAAGGTATTTAATTCGACTTGGTCTCCGATAGATATCACGAACCTAACCATATATATAATATATCAACATATTTTCTTTTTAAGTAATCGTTACATATATATATACTTTTAATACTTTTAATATTTTCTTAATCCGTAGTTAGCAGTCCGATGTTAGTGGTCCACAATTAGTTGCTTAAATAAAATAAATAAAGACCCCATCATATTCATATTGATCAGAATTAATCTCGACCCATGGTACCATGTTGTCAAATGATGTGTTGCGTACATAAAGTACCGTGTTGTCAAATGACGTGTTGCGTACAATTATGAGGTCTTATGATTAATCTTCTCATGTTGTTTACGGGTGGTCCTGAAATATATAAAATCAAATCATAAGTAATTATATATAAAATATCATATTAATTGGAAAAGATATGATTAATTTACTTTTTCTCCAAATATTTTCGTAGCTAAACTAGCTTCGGATACCCAATCTTGTTTTAGTCGTAGTTTCTTCATTACAACTCCGTTTTTGTTGGTTCAACTTGCCACTTCCTTGGATCGAGTCAAATTTTAAGAATATTAACTGAAAATACCTTAGTTTGTATTCAAAATCATAGGTTATAGGTCAAACTTTGGTGAAACTTATGAAAGTGATCATTTTCCATCATAAAAACAACATTTAATGATCATTTTTCTAAAAATACTTACACTTTGAGTTAAACCATGAAATTTTTATGTGTTAACATATTCATAAGAAATTTCATTTTTCCAAAACATGAACTTCCAATTCAAAGTTCAAGATGGTTTTTAATTATCCAACCCAAAACAGCCCCCGGTTGCACTCCGACGACGTAGATTCAATTTTTAAGATGTTCTTTGTAAAACCAAGTTATATCTTGTTAGGTTAGCATATCATTATGATATATTACAGGTCTTGAAGTGTTTTAAAAGTCAAGTTAGAAGGATCTATTTAGTTTGCGAACAAGTTTGAAATATTTCAAACTATGTTCTTGTTGTTAAAATTTTATACCACAAAATAAGATAGCTATATGAATATGAATTGAATAAGATTATGAACAAGGTTACTACCTCAAGTTACTTGGACAAAGTTACTGCAAAAGATAAGAAATAATCTTTAAATCAAAGAGTGGTGGAGTTAGATCAAACGGTTGGAAGTAAACTTCTTCAAATGGGTGGTTATTTTGATATGTTCTTGAAAGAGTTTTCTTATGGTGTTTAAGGCTTGTAATTGAAGCTAAATGATGGTAAAAATGCTTGGAGATGATTAAGTATGAAGTTAGGAGTATTTTGATAGAGAAATGAGGGTGTAGGTATGAGAAAATGGAGTGAAGAAATGGTGTTCATTTATAAAAACGTTTTTAGTTTATAAAGAAAGAAAAGGATTCCTAATTTTGTTTTCTTACTAATAATTAATACTACTTGATAAATCCTAGTTACCTCATATCTAGGGTAGTAATAATGTTGATTAGGATGTTGATTTGATGTGTATATACCAATAGTAAATGCGTATAGAAGCTGGGTATGATATGGGTACATATACCCTAGATATACGTATAGAAATCTTGAGGAAACGGAACGAGAATTCAAATATAGCTATTTTTTGTGAATATAGTTATATTGTTTTATTTATTTAAGTCCTTAAAAAGTAATTAAATACATTATATATACGATACATGTATAAGCATTATAGATTATAAGTATATATATCAAAGAATGTTACGTATAGTTATCGTTTTGAAAACTTAAGTTAGTAGTTTCAAAATATACTTATAACTCATTGTCATTAGTACACAATGAGATGTTAAACCATCCTTAGATCATGTTAAATATATATAAATACATATATATAAACAAACGTATAATTATCGTATGTTATATAGTTCGTGATATCATCGGTCATATTGGACGGTCAAACGTTGTGTAAAACTCTTTTCAAAAACACAAGTCTCAACAATTTGGATTGCTTATCATGTTGATATGGTTTAATTTATGTAAATATTAATCTCATATGTATAATTTGGTCGGAAAATTCCGGGTCATTACATACGTCCCATGCATAGAGACAAAAATATCATTCATATGGATTGAACATCTGGTAACCGACATTCACAATATGTATATAAGAATATCCCCATCATTCCGGGATCCTCCTTCGGACATGATATAAATTTCGAAGTACTAAAGCATCCAGTACTTTGGATGGGGCTTGTTAGGCCCGATAGATCTATCTTTAGAGTTCCCGTCAATTAGGGTGTCTGTTCCCTAATTCTTAGATTACCAGACTTAATAAAAAGGGGCATATTCGATTTCGATCATTCAACCATATAATGTAGTTTCAATTACTTGTGTCTATTTCGTAAAACAGTTATAAAAATAGCGCATGTATTCTCAGTCCCAAAAATATATATTGCGAAAGCATTTAAAAAGGGAATAATGAAACTCACGCATATAAGTATTGTAAAACCGTTAATAAAGCATTTGCATGTATTCTCAGCCCAAAATGTATATAAAAAGGGAATAATGAAACTCACGCATATAAGTATTGTAAAACAGTTAATAAAGCATTTGCATGTATTCTCAGCCCAAAATGTATATAAAAAGAGAATAATGAAACTCACAATACGATATTTTGTAGTAAAAATATGCATACGACGGAACTGAACAATGCAAGGTTGGCATCAGATTCACGAACCTATATCATTTGTATATTTATTAACACATATAATTGTAATAGAACAAATTTATTTTTATTAGTGATGTCAATTTTATATTATTAACTTATATGTTTCCTTAATAAATTAAGTATATTCATTTTATATATAAAAATATTAATATTGTTATGTATTAAGTTTAGTTTTATTTATCTAATATTTATTTGATAAAATAATGTTATTAATATTAACTAAAATGTTGTATTATTTAATAATATTAATAATAATAGTAAATGTCATTAATAATAATAATAATAATAATAATTTTAAAATCATGTTAATACTAATAATAATAATGTTACTTACAATACTTATAACAATAATAGTAATAATATTTTATTTAGATCATGACTTATTATTAGTTATACCTATATATACAATTATAATCTTTACAATATTTTATCATAATACTAATAATAATACTTAATAATTATATTAATAATAACATAATAATAATAATAATAATAATAATAATAATAATAATAATAATAATAATAATAATAATAATAATAATAATAATAATAATAATAAAATTATACCTTAGAAGCTTTAAATAAAATGAATTACCTCTGCCTGGTCTCGAACCCACGACCTCCTAGTAACCCGACACTCCCTCCAACCATCTCTTCTATCACGATTATCTGATTTAAATCCTATATTGAATTTTATTTAACCCGAAATTTTCTATTTTTCATATTTCTTCTTCTTCACAATTTTCTTCATCATCTATCATTGTGATTATCATCATATCATCATCTTCGAATCATCATCATTATCTTAATGATCGTAATCCCACCATCATTACTTCATCATCATAATCGTAACTTAATCATCATTAATATAATACACTCGCCAATTTCTATCATCATCAATTCGTGAGCTCACCATCATTTAATCATTAATCAACTTAATCATATAACCACTTCTCCTATCCGTCATTCGCACAGACAAAATAGAAACGTCGACCAGGAATTACTCAACAACAATTGCAGATCGTGGTGTTTTTGTGCGATGGTTTTGGACAGAATTAGATGCATAGCATCGAACTACTTGCAGCAGGAATAAGATATGAGTGTGGGGTTTTGCATGGAACTTTTATGGCCCATCCTATGGCCCAGGTAATGTTATTGACCCAACAATTGAAGTCTAGTTCGTGGAGCTTATAGATGTTAAAAGATATCAGAATAATTGGTCAAGAGATGTGGGGTTTACTTGGTCCCCATGATACATGCACTTACGCATTAAGTCTCACCCACTCAAGATCACTTTATAAAATAATCAACACCTCATTTTGTAACCCACTATGGTTGGCCATCAACTTTCATGATTGACAAGCATTTTTTAAAAATGTTGTATAATAGTGTTATATATAACCAAATTGACCACCTTTAGATAATGCACAACTATCATTCATTACCATCATTTTTCTCTATATTAGAAGCAGAAATAACAGCAACAAATGGTGGTTTGGTACAGAAAACAAAACGCACTGTAGCACCTGTAGCAGTAGTATTTCAAATAGAAACAGATCGTACAGTAGCTGTAGAAAGGTGTAGTTTTATAAGGTGGTTGTGGCGGTTTTGGTGATGCTTTGTTGGGTGATTGAAAAGAAAAATAATCATGATGGGATGATGGTGGCGTCAGTTTGTAGTAGCAGAAGTAAATAAAAAAAAATGGTGGGTTGAGAATGGTTAAATGGGTCGTGGTCATGGTTCTTGAACAAACCAAAAATAATACGAAAAGGTGATGATCGAAGGGTGATGGTATTTCACGGTTTACACGTGGTGGTGTTTATGGGTCGTTGGTCTTCGAAGATGGTCAAGGTGGTGATGTTAACTTGTTGGTTAATGTTTGAAGAACAAGTCGGGATTTTCTTAGTGTTGGTTTCATGAGGGTGAAGTAGGTTTTTCTATATATGCGTAAGTAGTATATGTATATGTATTGTAATATTTCTATTTCCTTTTCTTTATTTTTGTTTAATTTATGAGATGTAGTGATTGATATGTATTATTATCATTATCATAATTGAATCGATTTGATTTTTGTGAAATGGACGTTCAACTGATTTCAGACAGGAAGAATCAACAATTATAAAAAAATATAGTAGGTAGAATAATATATCTGATTCGTACGATTTAGATGTAGATATATAACAACTCTAGATAAGAAACAAAGTTCAGTATAGTTGATTGAAATATAACAGCTAGATTATGAAACTCCTTTGTTAATATTTTTTTGTTTAATAATAGTGAAATTAATTAATAATATTAATTCTATTAATATTAATATTAATACTAATATATGATAATGATAATAATAACCTTATTAATGATACAAGTAATAATACTAGTTATAATAATATTAATATTATTAATGAATATAATATTAATAATGAATATAATAATTTATATATATCAAATTTCATTTTTTTTATATAATAATATTATTAATACTGATTTTTAGATATTAACATTTATTTTAATGTAAATAATACAATTATATCAATTATATTTTTAACTTGTATGTAAATTTAATATGTAGAAATTATATCTTATTAGCTATATAACATTTAATAATTATATTATATATCTTATAACAACATTTATTAGATATTAAATATTTATATATTATATATTTATATATATATATATATATATATATATATATATATATATATATATATATATATATATATATATATATATATATACACACATATCTATTAACAAATAGTGGTTCGTGAATCGTCGGGAATAGTCAAAGGCTAACTGAATAGATTAAAACAGTTCAAAAATTTTGAAATTCAACATTACAGACTTTGCTTATCGTGTCAGAAACATATAAAGATCAGGTTTAAATTTGGTCAGAAATTCCCGGGTAATCACACTATGATACCCAAACTCCAAAAGGATTTTGAGCATCATAGTGCATATGACATGATCACACAGTTGAAGGAGATGTTCCTTCAACAAGCTCGTGTCGAGCGCTTCAAAACGGTCCGAGCGCTTCATGCATGTCGGATGGACGACTCCCAATCCGTTTCATCTTATGTCCTTAAGATGAAAAGCCTAATTGATCGAGCGAACCGTCTAAACTGTAACGTGTCTAATGAATTAGCCACGGACCTCATTCTCAACTCATTGTCAAAAGGGTTTGACACATTTGTAATGAATTACAATATGAATAGTTGGGATAAAAGCATTGGCGAATTACATGCCATGCTTAAGACGGCAGAAGCAAGCATGGGTAAAAGGGCTTCACCCGTGTTTACGATCAATGAAGGCGGGTCCAAAAACAATAACACTTCTAAGCCAAAGGCGTCTAAGAGGAAGGGACCCGCCTACCAAGGCAAGGGCAAGGGAAAGGGGAAGATGGTTACCCCAACCAACAACAAGAAGCAAAAGGTTGCCGGTAAAGCTAACCCCAAGGAAGATCCGTGCTTCGGTTGCGGTGAAATGGGTCACTGGAAACGAAACTGCCCGGCCTACCTTAAGGAGTTGAAGGAAAAGAGGGATGCAGGGCAAACCTCAGGTAATGCATATATGGTATACATTGAGCTTAGTATTACTTCTTCTAATACATGGGTATTAGACACAGGATGTGGAACTCATATTTGCAATTCTTTGTAGGGGTTCAAAAGAATTGATCAGGATACGGGAACAACAAGTCTCTTTATGGGAAATGGAGCAAGGGTGCAAGTGAAAGCTCATGGAGACTTTGTTTTACAGCTTCCAAGTGGTTTGGAGCTTATTTTGAAAAATATTTTGTATGCACCCGATTTATCACGAAACATTATTTCTGTATCCCGTTTGAAACAATATGGTTTTAATCTTAATTTCATTAATGATGATATCCATGTTTCTTTAGATAATGTATTCTATTGCAAGGCCTCGCCTTCGAATGGTATTTATGAATTGGTTCATGATGACACATCATACAATAGATCAATGTTCCATGCAAACACCAAGAAACCTAAAAGGGATTTGAGTAATTCCTACTTATGGCATTGTTGCCTTTGTCACATAAACAAGAATCGAATGCATACACTTCAAAAGAATGGCCTTTTAAAATCAAATGAACTAGACTCATTTGATGTATGTGAATCTTTTTTACAAGGCAAAATGACTAAAGCACCTTTCAAAGGGACCTATGAAAGGTCTAAAGACTTATTGGGATTAATACATTCGGATGTATGTGGACCCTTTAAGCCCATAACTAGGAATGGTGAAAGATACTTCGTTACCTTCATTGATGACTTCAGTCGTTTCGGATATGTCTACTTGTTAAGACATAAGGACGAAACTTTTGAAGCATTCAAAGAGTATCAAAACGAAGTACAAAATCAACTCAATAAGACAATTAAGGTACTTCGTACAGATAGAGGAGGTGAATACCTAAGCGATGCTTTTCAAGATCATCTTAGAAGTTGTGGGATTATCTCGCAACTTACTCCTCCTGGAACACCCCAACTTAATGGAGTTTCTGAAAGGAGGAACCGAACCCTAATGGATATGGTTCGATCTATGATGGCTAGAAGCTCGTTACCTCTATCATTTTGGGGTTATTGTCTATGCTCCGCGGCTCGTATTTTAAATATAGCCCCAACCAAGAAAGTGGAATGAACTCCTCATGAGATGTGGTTTGGAAAACCTCCATCTCTATCATACTTAAAGGTATGGGGATGTGAAGCTTATCCTAAGCGTTACGTCCCTAATAAGTTAAATGCTCGATCCACGAAGTGTATCTTCATAGGATATCCCAAGGATAATATGGGATATTATTTCTATTATCCTTCCGAGCAGAATGTATTTGTTGCTCGGAAGGCAGAATTCATTGAAACTAAGTTCTTAATGGAAGGCGAAAGTGAAAGGAAAATAAATCTTGAAGAGATTCAAGATCAAGTAGATGATACACAATTGGTTGACACTAGCACTCAACATGAAAATGTTAAGAATGATCAAATGGATGATCAAAATACACAAGACGTTCGCAGATCTGGTAGGATTAGTAATCCTCCTGAGAGATATGGGTTTCTCATGGATGGTTGCTATGTGGTTGATTTGGATGAACCAACAAACTACCAAGATGCTTTATCAAGGATTGATAAGGATAAATGGCAGGAAGCCATGAACGCTGAGATGCAATCCATGTATGACAACCAAGTTTGGGAACTTGTTGCATAATCTGTTGGCTCAAGGCTAGTTGATTGTAAATGGCTTTTCAAAATGAAAACCGACATACATGGAAACTTGGATACATATAAAGCTGGACTTGTAGCAAAAGGTTTCACTCAAACTCAAGGGGTTGACTATGATGAAACTTTTTCGCCCGTGGCAATGCTAAAGTCTATTAGGATATTATTTGCCATTGCTGCTCATTATGATTATGAAATAAGGCAAATGGATGTCAAGACCGCTTTCCTAAATGGATATCTTGTGGAAGATGTCTATATGGTTCATCCTGAAGGTTTTGTTGATCCGAAATATCCTAAAAAGGTATGCAAGCTAAAGAAGTCAATCTACGGATTGAAACAAGCATCTAGAATGTGGAATCATCATTTTAATGAGGAAGTCGAGAAATTTAGCTTCATTAAAAATGGTGATGAAGCTTGTGTATATAAGAAAGCTAGTGGGAGCACTGTCATGTTCCTTGTACTATATGTGGATGATATATTGTTATTTGGAAATGATATTCCGGCAATGCAAGGAGTTAAAACTTGGCTAAGTAAATGCTTCTCCATTAAGGATCTTGGAGAAGCACAATACATCTTAGGGATCAGGATCTACAGGAATAGATCCAAGAAACTGATAGGTTTGAATCAAACTGCATACATTGAAAAGATCTTGAAAAGGTTCAAGATGGTGAATTCTAAGAAAGGTTTGGTACCTATTCAAAAGGGAACACTTCTCAGTTCATCTCAGTGCCCCACCACGAAAGATGAACAGGAGAGAATGAAGAAAGTCTCATATGCATCTGCCATTGGGTCAATCATGTATGCAATGATATGCACTAGACCGGATGTGTCATGCACTCTTAGCCTGACAAGTAGATACCAGAATAACCCAGGAAACAGTCAGTGGATTGCTGTTAAAAGTATATTGAAATACCTTAGAAGGACTAAGGATATGTTTCTTATATATGGGTCTGGTGAGGAGGAACTCGCTGTAAGAGGTTACGTGGACGCGAGTTTCCAAACTGATCGTGATGATTCTCGATCACAATCTGGTTATGTCTTCACACTAAATGGAGATGCGGTCTCTTGGAAGAGTTCAAAATAGGATGTTGTTGCATTATCCACTACAGAGTCGGAGTACATTGCTGCCTCATTGGCAGCTCAGGAAGCTGCATGGATGAAGAAATTCATCGACGACTTAGGAGTAGTCCCTTCCATTCAGGACCCTCTTGAGATCTTTTGTGACAACGAGGGTGCGATTGCTCAAATCAAAGAACCTCGTGCTCACCAAAAGACCCGTCACATTGAGCGGAGATTCAACTACATAAGGGATGAAGTTGAAAAGGGAAAGATATGTATTCGCAAAGTTCACACAGATCTTAATATAGCGGATCCTCTCACGAAGCTCTTACATGGATCAAAACATACAAGACATGTTTGTGCATTAGGGCTTCGATATTCTAGTGATTGGTCATGATCTGTTTTAAGTATTGTAACGGAACGAAATTGTTCAAACTCATTAATATAATTATGGCATTAATTTATTTTGAGTTATGTTCCTATTTTGCATATTTTATCCATGAATAAGTAATTATTCTAAATTCCATAGGTGATCACATTTGTGGGAACAAGTGTGAGGTTTAGACTATTATGAACTTGGATTGGTATACATTCACGGACTGAATGTGGGGCAAGGTTGCTGCCAAGGTTCATAGATATTTGTGGGATACAAATATTGGAAGACCCGCTCTCAAGATTCACTAAATGGAGCCTTTGTGGTTGATCACATGTAATCTTGAGTAAAGGTGAATATCATTGTATCCTCTGACCTGAGATACATATTGGGTTCAGATATTTTCCAAGTATTGTGCCTTGATTCTTTCCTTCGCTATTCTGAAAAATGGTTGTTCATAAGGAAGAACTCAGGTATAATACAAGGTGTATATTTAGGACGTATGTAGTCAAGATGGAATTTGTCCCTCTTATTCGTTGAGAGTCAGATGTATAAGGCCTGATAAAGTTAAATCAGAAAGAGAGTGATCACTCTGTGTCTCTTGGATTTAACATGACATCTAGGACAAAAGGAAATAATGAAAAGATTCACCTATTCATATTTGAGATGGGAACTCGAAAGGGATGATGTTGTTGAATGGCACAAAGTCATAACATATGGGGGGTGATGGACGGTCGTTAGGTGGTATCCGTCACTTGCATTAATTTCTTATGTTTCTCGTGCAAGTGGGAGATTGAAGGTATTTCGTATGCCCGAGAGACATATTAAATTAATGTGGCTAATATGTTATGATCCAAGTCGGGTCATACCCAATAACAAACTTACCGACACCTTATACGTATTTGATCTTAACGATTGGATCATTAAACAAATACGTGACACTTGGATTTTAGAAAATCGGGTTTCTAAAATATTATCACTTGAGATAAATTATTTGGATAATTTATATATAATTGTTTATAGGTTTAAATGATTATATTGTGTTATATTTTATAAAAGGTTTTATAAAATATATAAGTAACAAAATAATACTTAAGTTTATAACAAGTTTATAAACTTTTATAAACTTACAAGTATTATTATTAAAAGGTTATGTGTTGCAGAATTTTGGGTCTCCAAGAATGACAAACACATGCTCCTTTATTACTTTTAATATTACACAACTCCTCATAAGCATGCCTAACACTTCCACCAAGGTTTCATTAAATTCTCTCAAGTGATACATGCATAAAACATCAAAGAAAAACTAAAACATTCAGCATTTCTGCTGCTGCTGTGCCGTGGCCTTAAGGGGTCAAAAGGAGGTTCATTTTCCTTTTTGCAAGCTAGTTTTTCAAGTGTCAATTAATTCTAACAAAAGTACTAGGTGTTGGTATCAAGTTTGGGGTATAATCTCTTGAGGTTTCATGGTTTTGAGGCTTGCATTCTCATCATCTTTCTAGTTGCTGCTGTCCAGAAAATTAGGTGCAAACAAAAGTGTTTTGAGCTTGGTTAATTAGTTAGTTAAGTGTCTAAATCTTAACTAACTTAAAGGGTGGTGTTGGTGCATCAAAGGATTGAGCTTTACACACTTGTTCTTCATCTTCATCATCACTTATATACCTCCTAACTTGGAGAAGGTATAACCTCTAAACTACTTCTATTTTGTAAGCATATTTCATGACTTGATTTCTAATTGGAATTCAAATAAATTGGTCAAATATATACACTTGTTTTCTTAATAAATCATGCTTCCGCTTGCTATAAATCTTACTAAATTGGTGTAGTGATTATGTTAACATTAAGAACATGTTGTTATATTGAATTCCAACAATTAGGAACATCAAGGTGATTCATTCTAGCATACTAAGAAGGCAGACTATCCCTAAAGTAATAGGTCTTGTCAGTTTGGGCGTTCTAGTAGTAGGCATCTAGGATTATTAAACCCTAGTGGTATTAATATCGGGAATCCCTCCCTAAGATAGTAACTGAATGATTCACATGTTGAATTTACATCTAATCTTATACTCCTTATTTCCTATGAGCACATGAGGTGTTGGGAAAATAATGGTCATGTCGAGTCCAGAGAATCTATCAGGCAAGAATAACTAAGAACTAAACCTAATGATTTAGCTACTCTAACAGGGAAGACTAGGTCTAAGATACACTATAAGTTGGATAATAACGGTTACTAAACCTGAAATCGAACATTCCATATTTTTACCAAAAGGCTAACAAGCTTAGTAGTAATGTTGGTTATGAATTTGTGAAGGTGGATGGGGGTATTTATAAGGATAGACGTCTTCAAAATTTGCACCCCAAGTCGCTCATGTTAATTGCAGTTCAACACTTGAAATTGGGTGTCGGGATACTAACATTTTGTGAAGTCTCTTGCTGTAAACATAATAAAAATAGTATCTTGAAGATACCAGTCGGTATCGCGATAAATGGCCTCCTTCCCGGCATCTCTTTCTCCTTTTCTCCTCGGTCCCGGCGTTGTGGGTCTCGGTCTATAACACCCCGCCAAAATACCATCTGACGGCGTGTTAATTCCGGTCCCACAGTTAACATTTACGCCCTCTATATGAGACGTTTAAAGCAATCGCATTTAATTTTATTTAAATTAATAACTTTCAAAAACAAAAGTCAGAAATCCCAAAATAAAAACACTGTTGTGATCGTAACCACAAGCCAACAGTATTTAAACAGTATAAAAGTTTTAAATGCGAAAGTAAATAATGTTCTTTAAAATCAAATGCTGACTCCACGGCCAGACATGCAGCAAACACAGCGGAAGCATACCTCTTAAGGACCTGAGAATAACAACACGCAAAAACAGGTCAACAAATAATGTTGGTGAATCTACAGGTTTAAAGTAATGTAACAGTATCTGAAAAACAGTTATCAGAAAAATAGTTTAATTTCATTGACCACGAGATTCTATCGCTTGCATAAACTGAGCACCTGAATACTAGCATTAACCCGAGTATAGAAACCACTACACCCGACCTTACCTCGTAAAATGTTATACACTTGTTCAAATGTATTTAATGTTTAAGTAAATACAACACTGCTTTTAGAGTGGGTGAAGTTGTCAACCTAACGGATCCGTCCATCTAAATTGTGCTTACACTGATGGTATTAAAAGTATTCAAGCTAGAGGCTTTTTGAACAAACTCATTATGCATATGTGTAGTACTCATGACAATATAAAAGTAATTGAAAATGTAACATAACAGCGTGTATTCTCATCCCTAAAAACATGTAAAAAGCGGGACTGTAGACTCACCTTTGAATAAGCTCGGAATGAAAGACAAATGACTTGTACGGTTTAGACCCGAGTATTGTAACCTAAGTATACGTATGTAGGTTGGTCAATATATATATCTTAAATAAGTGTGGTTTCATAGTGTACGTTGTCTTATTGCTCGACTCGACGCGTTTTAAAGTAAAAGTCAACTATATCATGCAAGTCAAACAAAGTCAACCGAAGTCAAACCAAAAGTCAAACTTGGTCAAGGTAGTCAACTAAAGTCAACATCAGTAGGTTCATGTCAAATATTGGTCAATAAGTCAAACCTAAGTCAAACAATACGTTTCAGGTCATGAATGATCATTTTCACAATTTCAGTTTATCGTTATGCACAAAGTTTATGAACACGTAGCATACTTAGCACATTATCTCATAGTACAAAATTCAAGTAAATATGAAAAACTCCAGATCATAATTAGACTTAAAATCGATTCCAAAAAGTCCAGCCAGGGACTCATACGACAATTAAAATTCAGGAATCAGAAGGAATACATTTGGGGTTTGCCAAGTCAGTTTCTGACCGCGCACTGATTTCATTTCGGCTATAACCGGAGTTAGGAACATGAAATTGATACAAGACCAGTGGCCATAGTTCAAGGACAAATCAAAGTAACACATATCAAAAATTTAGCCACTTTTGTTTAGCCAATTTGTACAGTTTATTCGTGCAATTTGATCATTCAGTTTTTCAGCTCAAATCAGAATTCACATAAAATATGTCTCTATTGTACCCAATGCATAAGATTTCAAAGATTGACATAAACTAACAATAAGTCACATATCATATTAAGTTTGATTTTCCGGAAGCATACATGATCAAATAATATACAAAATTCACAAAGTACAAAACCGTGTTCAATTTACAGATTCGATTCCCATTTCGTTAGTCACATTCGTATACGATTATCCGAAGATCTAGATACAATTAACCTATGATATCTACATGAAAGATTAATTACTTTTTGTCTACTTTTCAAATATGTAAAGCTTTAATCACAGAAGTTAACACATTTTATCATACAAGGTTATTTTCATGCAAGTGCTGTATAAAACTACATTTACACTAATTCTTGCATATCTCGGGCTATACATAAGCAAACGACATGATATCCTAGTCCAACTTGAGTGTTTTTAAATTATCTTTCCAGTGGTATAAGTCTCACATGCCAATTCATTTTCTATAAATACCAGATTTCTGATCAAGCAACAAAAACACAACGATAATTCTAATCGACATAACTTAATCATACGGAAACGAAATCAAGCGAATCCAAAGCCTAAACTCAATAGTTTTTCGCAAGGAAGCCGATTATAACATCATAATTAACATTTTAAAAACTTAATTTTTCTGATCAAACAAATACAAATTCATTTTTAAACCCTAGCGCATCAAACAATCAAAATAACGATTACAATTAACACGTACGCGTATAGACTTGAGCAATTGACAACATAACTATGAAACTCACATGAAAATCAGATTTTTAAGATTTAGAGTTCATGCAATTATACCTTTGATCGCTAAATTAAATACACCAACGCGTAGAGGAGATCGGGAATTACAACTTTCGTGTTCCCGGGCTCTCGTTTTGCAAAAGCGCGTATTCGTGGTCCGTTTTAAGTGTTGTTTAGTCGTACCGAAGGCCCGAAACTCTAATCCAATCGTTAAACACAACCACTCGCTTAATTTATTAAAAACCCAATAAATTAAATATTTTAAAAAGTTAATAATTAATAAAATTAATTATTAAAATAAACCCGAGCGTTTCGTTGCTCAAAAAGCTATTATCAAAATCGTTTCGTTTTTATCGTATTTCATTATCCGAAATATTTATTTGAATTAATATCAACCCATATTAATTATTGAAACCCTCCAAAGGTCAAGTACGCATTTAAAACACGTAAACACATTAAAGTTAATTAATCGCCTTTAAATAAACTAACGGAAGGTTAACGAAATTAACGAAAAAATCAGGGTTGTTACATTACCCACCTGCTTTTGAAAATTTCGTCCCGAAATTTTAGTGATCGTCCGCCGAAGTAGTTTCCTCGGAAAACAATTGCGGATACTTCAACCTCATCTGGTCTTCACGCTCCCACGTGAATTCTGGTCCTCTTCTCGCGTTCCACCGAACTTTAACGATAAAATTTCTGCTTTGCTTCAACTGTTTGACCTCACGGCCCAAGATTTCAAAAGGTTCCTCGATGAAATGAAGTTTGTCGTCGATACGTAGTTCCTCTAAAGGAATAATCAAATTATCATCGGCTAGGCACTTCTTTAGATTGGATACATGGAAAACGTCATGAATACCACTGAGTGCTTGTGGTAGTTCCAATCTGTAAGCCACTGGTCCAACTCTTTCAGTTATCTCAAACGCTCCAACATATCTAGGACTCAGTTTACCTCGTTTCCCAAATCGTACAACACCCTTCCAAGGTGATACCTTAAGCATAACCTTGTCACCAACTTGGAAATCTATGTCCTTCCATCTAACATCGACGTAACTCTTTTGACGACTTCGAGCCGTTCTCAATCGTTCCTGAATCTGTAGAACTTTCTCAGTTGTCTCCTGAATAATCTCAGGACCCGTCAACTGACTATCTCCCAACTCGCTCCAACAAACGAGAGATCTACACTTCCTTCCATACAATTCTTCAAATGGTGCAGCTTTAATGCTCGCATGGTAACTGTTATTGTATGAGAACTCAGCTAGTGGTAAATACTTATCCCATCTGTTTCCGAAATCAATGACACACACTCTCAAGATGTCCTCAAAAGTCTGAATAGTTCGTTCGCTCTGGCCATCCGTCTGGGGGTGATATGCTGTACTCATATCTAAACGAGTCCTCATTGCTTTCTGCAATGATTGCCAAAACCTGGAAGTAAATCTGCTGTCGCGGTCGGATATAATAGATATAGGCACTCCATGCCTAGAGACGACTTCCTTAATGTAAATCTGAGCCAACTTCTCCATCTTATCAGTTTCCCTTATCGGTAAGAAGTGTGCGGACTTAGTGAGACGATCCACGATAACCCAAATAGTATCGTGACCTCCCGCCATTCTCGGCAGTTTCGTAATGAAGTCCATGGAAATTCCTTCCCACTTCCACTGGGGAATCTCTGGTTGAATCAGTAATCCTGATGGCTTCTGATGCTCAACCTTGACTTTAGCGCAAGTCAAGCACTTCCCGACATAAGTAGCAATGTCAGCTTTCAAGTTCGGCCACCAATAAAATGCCTTCAAATCTTGGTACATCTTATCTGATCCCGGATGAATTGAGTATCTCAACTTGTGTGCTTCCTCCAACACTAGTTCTCTCAATCCACCAAACTTTGGTACCCAAATTCGGTTAGCAAAATACCGTGTTCCGTCCTCCTTGATGTCAAACTTCTTATCCATCCCTTTGAGAAATTCAACATCAACATTCTCCTGTTTCATAGCTTCTTATTGTGCTTCGCGGATTTGTGATGTGAGATTCGTACGGACAACTATGTTAAGCGCTTTAACCCTAAGAGGTTTCTCTCGCTCCTTTCTGCTTAAGGCATCTGCCACAACATTCGCCTTGCCCGGATGGTATTGAAGTTCGCAGTTATAATCGTTAAGTAGTTCCATCCAACGTCGTTGTCTCATGTTGAGCTGCTTCTGATCGAATATGTGCTGTAAACTCTTACGGTCGGTGAAGATAGTGAACTTGGTTCCAAATACGTAGTGTCTCCACATTTTAAGTGCAAAGACAACAGCTCCTAACTCAAGGTCGTGTGTAATGTAGTTCTGCTCGTAAATCTTTAACTGACGCGATCCATAAGCAATAACTTTGCTTCGTTGCATAAGCACGCAACCCATTCCTTGACGTGACAATAAACCACAAAATCGTCACTTCCCTCGGGTAGAGACAATACTGGTGCAGTTGTCAACTTCTCTTTCAACACCTGAAATGCAGTCTCTTGTGGTTCTGACCACTCAAACTTCTTGCCCTTATGAGTCAATGCGGTTAATGATCGGGCGATCTTAGAGAATCCTTCAATGAATCTACGGTAGTAACCAGCTAGACCCAAAAATTGCCTAATCTGCGTTGGCGTCTTTGGAGTTTCCCAATTCTTAACCGACTCAATCTTTGCTGGATCGACTTGTATTCCATTGGCCCTTATAACATGACCAAGAAATTGTACTTCTGGTAACCAAAAGTCACACTTAGAGAACTTTGCATACAACTGCTCTTCTCTAAGCATAGTCAATATCGAACGTAGATACTGTTCGTGCTCTTCTCTGTTCTTGAAGTACACCAATATATCATCAATAAACACAATGACGAATTTATCTAGGTATGGCTTACACACATGGTTCATGAGGTCCATGAACACTGCTGGTGCGTTCATCAAACTAAACGACATCACTGTAAACTCATAATGCCCATAACGTGTTCTAAACGCTGTCTTCGGGACATCAGCTTCTTTGACTCTCAATTGATGATACCCGGATCTCAAATCAATCTTCGACTAACAACTGGATCCCTGCAACTGATCAAATAAGTCATCAATCCTCGGTAACGGATACCGATTCTTTTTGTTAGCTTTTTCAATTCTCTGAAGTCGATACACAATCTCATCGACCCATCCTTCTTCTTAACAAACAGGACCGGAGCTCCCCAAGGCGAAGAACTCGGTCTAATAAATCCCTTGTCTAACAACTCTTGCAATTGACTAGACAACTCTTGAAGTTCTGGGGGTGCAAGTCTGTATGGTGCGCGAGCCACCGGTGCCGCTCCTGGCACTAAGTCTATCTGAAACTCAATTTCTCGATGCGGTGGGAGACCAGGTAATTCCTCCGGAAAAACTTCAAGAAATTCCTTAACTATAGGAACGTCTTCGGGTCTCCTTTCTTCTGGTACAATTTGGCTTACATGAGCCAAGAACGCGATACATCCCTTTCTCACATACTTTTGGACTTTCAAGCAGTTAATGAGATGTAATTGTGAGCAATACATCCCTTTCTCACATTCTTTTCATCATAGATCATCATAGGTTCACCGTCAGCAATAGGAATACGAATAGCCTTTAGGTCACAGACCACCTCGGCTTTGTTATCAGCTAACCAGTCCATTCCAACCACAAGGTCAAAACTTCCCAGTTTAATAGGTATCACATTAATGCTAAAGGGCTTACTTTCTAACGTTAAAGTACAATCACGATAAATCTTATCAGCTCTCATCAAGTTACCTTTCCCTAGTTCTATGGAATACACGTTATCTAGGGGAGATACAGGTTTCTTAACATTGTGACAAATATCCTTTGATATAAAACTTCTATCAGCGCCAGTATCAAACAAAACATAAACAAGTTGATCATCAAGTGAAAACGTACCCGTGACTAGCTTTGGATCATCACGAGCTTCCGTAGAATTGATGTTGAACGCCCTTCCTCGAGCATTCCCATTGTTGTTCTTAGGACAGTCCTTCTTGAAATGACCCTGGCTGTCCACAACCATAACAGTTCTTACCACCATTAGCATTGTTTGCGTTGCTTGCAGTGCTGTTGTTGTTGGTGTTGCCGTTGAGATTAACCTTGCAATCCTTTGACAAATGGCCAAACTTCTTACAACGGTCACAATTTAGAACAGGAAAATTTCCAGTATGATGCTTGCCACACTTCTGACATTGTGGCTTTTTGCCCTTATACCGGGAGTTAGTTCCTGTGGTTCCAGTGTCGTTGCGATAAGAATCTTGCTTTTTGAACGGCTGTTGATTGAAATTCTTGTCCTGACTACCGTTCCACTTCCTTTTACCATCGTTTGACTTATTCTCATTCACTGTAGTGCCCTTCCCTCTTTGGGCAATCTGATCCAACAGCAAACTAGCCATGTCAATAGCTTCCTGCACATTTGCGGGTTTTGAAGTAGTGACCCTGCCTTGAATATTCTCACTCAGACCTTCAACGTACAGTTCTACCTTACGCCTTTTCGGAGTAACCATTTCAGGACACATTAACGCCATCTCAAAGAACCTCTTGTTATAGGCAGTGAGATCGTTGCCTATTAACTTCAGCTCTCGGTACTCGCGTTCCATTTTCTTAACCTCGTTCCTCGAACAATACTCCTCGATCATTCTTTGCTTCAGAGTGTCCCAAGGTAGGGCATAGGCCTGATCACGACCTAGGGATTGAGCATATTTATTCCACCAGGTGAGCGAACTGTCTGCCAGTGTGCCCGTTGCAAATCCTACCCTGTCGTTATCATTACAACCATTAATGCGGAAAACCAATTCGAGCTTCTCAAACCACCTAGTGAGACCAACTGGTCCCTCAGTTCCGTTGAAAGAATGCGGGTTGCAACTAGTGAACGTTTTGTAGGAACATCCATTATGGCCTTGTGTGCCGTTTCCATTGGTGTTGCTCGAGCCACCACGATCATTACTGTTTCGAGCATTGTTGAATTCTCTCAGTAGTTCAGCTCTTTCAGCCGCGATTCCTTCGGCGACCATTCTCCTGATTTGGGTGGCGGTTGATTCCTTCGAAGGCATCTTCAACACAGAAAAACACACCAGGTCAGTGTCAAAACAACGCTATATATGAAAATATACTAGCAACGAGTGTTGAAGTCTAGTAAATAATAGTACGAAAAGATTCGCTAGTAGTGAGAAGTAGTGTAAGTAGTGATAGTAGTAACACTAGTGATAGTAGTAGTGGTACTGGTGTTATGTAGTGATAGTAGTGATAGTAGTAACATTAAGTAGTAACATTAATGGCAATAGTAGTAGTATAACTGATGTGCGTAGAGGCGTATATGAAATAGCTTATATTTTACTAGGAAATACTATTAAATACGATACAATTTTACACAAGATTTTTATTTATTTATAGAATCGATATACCTAAACCTTGCTACAACACTTATAGGCAGTGTACCTAATCGTACAGTAGTGTAGTTTTTAGTAAGTCCGGTTCGTTCCACAGGGAAATCTTTAAACAAAGCTTAACGCTATATTAGTTTAAATTATAAAAATACAAATATATATATAAGTAATATTATTATTATAAAAGGGGGTTTTTACCGTTTAATGACCGGTTTGTCGATTTTTAAAACTTTAGTCGCAGTTAAAACCTAATGTAAAAATATATAAAAATAAATACAACTTAATTTAAAACGTAGATTAAATAATGATAATGAAATTGCGATAAATGAAATTGCGATAAAATATAATTTCGATAATTAAAAAGTACGATAATTAAAAGTGCAATTAAATACGATGACAATAAATAAAAGTGCAATAATTAGAAGTGCAATTAAATATGAAAATAAAGGAATTATGCTTATTTAAACTTCCGTAATCATGATGTTTGACGTGTTGATTTTTAGTTTTATGCCCATGGGTTAATTGTCCTTTGTCCTGGATTATTTAATATGTCCGTCTGGTTTTTGTCCATAACAGTCCATCAGTCATAAATATAAAGTGCGAGTGTCCTCATCAAATTATCCTTATACCCGAAGTCAAATATTCCAACTAATTGGGGACTTAAACTGTAACAAGGTCTTAATACTTTGTTTAATAATTACACCAGGATATCGATTGCGTGTAACCCAAGGTTTTAATACTTTGTTATCAATTATGCCAAGTGTCCTTGTACATAATTTCACCCCTGTTTTAATAATTCCATAGACTATTAATCCATTCCCGTGTCCGGTTAAATGAATGATTATTCGTACATATAAATATCCCGCCCATCGTGTCCGATTGAGTGTATATGGTTATTTATAGGTACGTCCAATTGTAAATCTTTATATTAAAATTGACAAACTATCATTTAGTTAAACAAATATAAAGCCCATTAATAGCCCATAGTCCAATTTCCACAAGTGTCGTTCTTTTGTCCAAACCCCAATTATGGTACAAAGCCCAATTACTCAATTTTAGTAATTAGTCCAACATCATGATTACTTCGTTTTAAATAAGCATAATAATAACTTAGCTACGAGACATTAATGTAAAAAGGTTGAACATAACTTACAATGATTAAAAATAGCGTAGAGTTACACGGACAGAATTTCGACTTACACCCTTACAACATTCGCTAACATACCCTTATTATTGGAAATTAAAATTAAAATTATAATATATATATATATATATATATATATATATATATATATATATATATATATATATATATATATATATATATATATATATATACACACGTTGAGAGAATTGGATGGATGGATTAAACTGAACCAAACACGCGAATTTATAGGCCTGTGAGCTGGAAAAGGAGCTCATGCGATCGCATGAAGATTACTCTTCAAGGCCATTCGATCGCATGGCCAGCTGGGGAGGCTCACATGCTCTTGTTTTTTCTGCCGACGGTTTTTATAATATAATATAATATATATATTAATTTTAAGAATTAATTATATATTATATTATATTCATGTGCATAGTTGACTTGTAATTTTTAGTCCGTTGCGTTGAGCGTTGAGAGTTGACTCTGGTCCCGGTTCCGAATTTTCGAACGTCCTTGCGTACAATTTAATATCTTGTATTTTGTGTTTCAAATCTTGTACTCTTGTAATTTTGAGACGTTTCTCATCAATAATTGGAACCTCTTTAATTGTATTTTGTACTTTTGAGCTTTTTGGTCGTTTGCTTCTTCAATTTGTCGAATCTGTCTTTTGTCTTCACCTTTTATTATTTAAACGAATATCACTTGTAAATAGAACAATTGCAACTAAAAACTTGTCTTTCTTGAGGGATAATGCTATGAAATATATGTTCGTTTTTAGCATTATCAAATATTCCCACACTTGAACGTTGCTTGTCCTCAAGTAATATAGTCTTGAAATATACTAGAATCACTTCTTTATTCTTCACACTTTGTACATCAGTGATTTCTTTACGGCGGTATAAACAATGGTAGTAACGATGTGGTTTACAGTCCCACATGACTATAAAAATTTAGATCCATTAAGGAAATTGGATCTTTATGAAAACATTTGATCTTTTGAAAATTCAATCTAGTTTTTACCCTAAATAAGTTTTCCAGAAAAACTCTTCTCCGGTGTTTGCAAATTCTTTTGGTGGGTTTCAGATTTGAAAACTTTAGCTCAAAACTTGTGATTTTGTATCACCCACTTGCTAACCTTGTATTGGGAAAGCAACACATCCAGTATACTTGCTCTGTATATTACCTTTCGGTAAACTACCGTCCGATTGTAAAGGAAAGCGTTGAACAAGCAACTGTTAAGGCAATGTCCCCTGACATGCTTTTAATTATGGTCTATAACGTGTCGGATGCAATTACTATCCTTGGTAGGAGCAATAGTAAAGCTCACCCTTATAATTTTTCGGTCTGACACAAGGTCCTGTCTTTGACCATGCTATGCAACTAACGATCTTACGGTTGACACCCGATTTGGTTCAGGTGACCTAATGAATTCCAGGTGAATTCCAGGTGGATTCATAGGATTTTACGTTCAATGGTAATGAACGCATTGAAAATGGGTTTTCAGAAAACAAATCGGTTTGCAATTTTGATCAAAATATTTTCTCGTTCAAGCTCGAGTTTAGATATCATCGAATTCCATGAGTTTGAATTCTCAATCTTTAAGGTCAATCTCTAGGATTGTGTAATATCAGTCTTAAAAGCTGATTTTTGTTCTTTTAAGGAGATTATCTTTTTCTGGGGATCTGATTCATTAGTCTTATCCAGCTAATTTGCACGGCATCCTCCCCATTTTACAAGACAGATCCTCTCATGGTTAGGATAAGTCTGACCACTTGGCGACCCTGTTTGATGCTGAGGTCCGTGGATTTCCTGCTGATTTTAGTGATGACTTTTCTAGATTTTTCATCAACCTACAGCTGGTCTGGATGACAACTTCATGACCTAAATCAAGAAGCGCGTTTCTTTTTCAGAAGACTTTACTTCCTTTTAATAATGGAATTTATTCATCGTGTAGATCCATTTTTCTTTCAAATATATTACAGTAAATCGGGTAAAACTGATTAGATTAGCCCAAAGCAAAAGTATCTTCAATTATTTGTACAAAAATATGTGATATATGTTTTAAATAACTTGGTAAATTTTCCCACACTTGGTTTTTATTTTCCTTTTTATTGTCCTCTATTCCATTTTAAATGAATTTTAACATTTCGGTTTGTTTCTCAATTTATGTCCTTTCCAAGGTAACAATAATTTCGGTGTTAACACCTAGTTTTATCGTTCATAAATATGTATAAACATGATTTTGAATTCATTTAATTGAAAATTTTGAAAAATTTTACTAGAATTGGGTAGTCAGTATATATAAGACTAGGGCTGTTCTTTATTATCAGAGAGCACTAGATTCTAATACAACTACTGCTTTACTAGTATTTCTAATGGTAACCAAGTGTATAAATCAAAAAAATTTTAAAATTCCGAAAGAATTTAACCCCTTCCCACACTTAAGATCTTGCAATGCCCTCATTTGCAAGAAATCAGTAACAATTTAAATTATTGAGGGTAAATAGCGTAGAAAAATGATTAAATTTTACCAAAGTTTTCAAACATATTGGCGTTTGTTTGCTGAATGATAAATGGTGCATATCATTTGTTCATTCCATCTTGTTGTTACATCACATTTATTTTTCATCTTGTCGTCAAAATTACTAGCTTTTGCTGAACTTAATGCCAGTCTTTGAAAATGCGCTGTTTTACCCTGTTTTGTACAATCGACAATATACATACATACAAATATAAACATGCATGGCAATTTGAAATGGGACTTAATATCCCACTTTCAAATCCTAAATGTGAAATATTAGTACACAATAATAATAAAAATGATAAAAATTACATAAATATATCCAATAACGTAAGTTTAAACATGAATAAGTAAAAAGATAAAAACATAAAAATCATAAAAATAACCAATGGAACCAAATCAGATGGATAGGGGTTCCAGTTCATCTCGTCAGGTGGGTTCCATTGTTGGTTATAGGTGTTCTGATAGGCTTGGTTATAGTCATACCGGTTAAAGGGTGGTCGGATGTCGGGGTTGTGTGGCGGAAAATGAGCAGGTCGAGTAGGCACGTAATTATTTGGTACCTGATATGATAGCTGGCTCATGATTTGGTTCTGATGAACTAACCAGCTATCGTGTTGGCGTCGCCTATAATCCTCGTATACTCGCTCGGAGTTCCACTGCTCGTACATACTATGTCTGGCCGCGCTCGTCATTGCTTCCTCATCTATACGAACGTGGACGTCAAGAATAGCATATCGAAATACATCCCTAATGTCTTCCGCTTCCTCCATTTCCTCGTCTGAGCCTCTCTCTACCTGAGGATGATTACCTTCATAGGAAATTGTCTGGTTGCATCTACTCTTCAATACCTTAGCACCCGTATAAACCCGCAATCCTATGGTCTCATCCTGTTCTCTACAAACCTGTAATGGACCCCCTTGGTTCCTATCAACACCTAAATACTCTCCAATGAGAGTAACAAAAATACCTCCTCCTATTATACTCCCGTCCTGCATTCCTTCTACCATTTTAGATAAATAAAAACCAACACAGTAAGGGATATTAACAAAGCTTCTCGGGTCTCGAATACACTTTAGGTAAAATAAATCATGTAAGGTCATTTTTTCCTTATTGTGACCTCTCTGTGTAATCGAGTTAGCCAAAAATCTATGAATTACACGAAGCTCGGCTTTGTTAATATGTAAGTAGGAGTGTTTTCCTCCTAGTGTAAAAACATTATAGCTTGACATAAGCCTCCAAACGGCGTTCGCGTCAAAATTCCTATCTACCCTTTCACCACAATAAATCAAACTCATACAGTCGGGTAGTAGCAATTCACTAGGAGTGTAAATCTATAATGCCCTGGCCATGTCCATCATGGACATTCTGTACATCCTACCGCCAAGGATAAATCTAAGAAAACTTCTATCATCTAACCTATCTACATCTACATTTAACGCTATAGTACTCATCAGCTCAACACACCATTCCTTATATACAGGTCTACGAATGGTGAAAAGACGTTCCCAATCTGTAAAAGAAGAACTGACATACCTTTGAATCAAATGCTATCTAACACGGTCAGCTTGATGGACCGTTTCCAAAGGATTCCAATCAATTACCCTCGGCACCTCTACCTCTTTTGTTACCAATTTAAATTTATTACTTTGATATGCCGGGTAATCTCTCCATCGTCTATCGAATCTCAGATTAGGATGCAACGTGTGTTCCAGAATTATTGGGTATTCTACAGGTGGATGTGGCGGAAATACTATGAATTCATTAGGTAACTGTAGCGGGTCATAATAAGGTACGTGCTGATCAGGCTGTTGTTGTGGTTCCTGTTGCGGTTGTTGTTCAGGTTCATATTGCATTTCTGGTTCTGGTTCTGGAGCTGGAGCAGGTCATCTAGATGATGATGATCCTGAACCTCCCGTATCGGCTTTCTGCAAAACACATTAAACACAAAATTTTTGCATACAAATATGCATTAGTGTTAGTAAAATAACAATTTAAAACAATCACAATAACATGTTAAATCAAAATTAAACTTATACACATTTTCACATTTTTTTTCTTTTTTTATTTTTACAATTCTATACTTTTTCAAATAAGCACATATGAAAATGTATACAAAGTTCATAGGCATTTAACTCAAATAACATGTCAAAATAGTCATTACTAACAATTAAACAAGTCTCAATTGGCAATTATATCAAATTAATCAACTTAATGAATTTTTGCCTAAAAAGTCCACTTTAATCTTTAAAAATCCTGTTTATGATCAATGTTTGGATCATTTAACTACCTAAACATGTTACACTACTCAATTAAGCAATAATTCATGACAAAAATCGGCCATAACCTGTTTATATCAAAAAGCCCCAAATTGCTCAAGAACATAAACCCTAGATTTCTAAAAATTTTGAAGGTTTTGGCTTCAAATCATGCTAAATAGCATCAATCTAGGTTATACATGTATAAAATACTAACAATTTATCACTAATTACACTAGAAATCAACAAAATTGCATTAGGTAAAATATTGGTAATTATCACAAAAACTAGGAATTTATAGAGTTTAGGGGTGTAATTTGTACCTTTTTGCTGAAGAATGCGAATCTAGGCATGATTAGAGCAAGAAAATTGACGAATTACAGTGAAAATTTTCGAATTTTAGAGAGTATTTTGGGGTATTTTCGTATGTGTGTGTGTGGAGTGGTAAAGAACACAGACCCGCTGATCCTTTTGTTTCTGGCCTGGAATTTCTCCCCATGCGATCGCATGGCACCAAAGGCCAAACTCCATGCGATCGCATGGAGTCCCGGGTACAGTGTTTTTGTCATTTTTTTTTATAAAACCTTATAACTTTTTAAAACATTTAATTAATTAAATTCTAAAAATTTTGTTTTCCTTTAGGAGCGAGGGCGTTTCGGAACGTTGTCCTAGTCCGTCCCTCGATAAAAATTTTAAAATTTCGTCAATTCAAAGCGCGGTTTTAAAAGTAAAGATTTTTGGGTTTTTTTAATGTTTTTGGCATACTTTAATTCAATAAGATTAAAAATAATGATAATAAAAGTTCTCGTCCCTCCCTCGGGTAAAGCAATTTCGGTTCAAAGACCTAGTCTTCAACTTACGACGAATTTTAAAAATCATATTTTTAACTTATCGAAATACAGTAAATTTTTGTTTTTAAATTCACACCAAACTTAAATTTAAAATGCATAAAATTAAAAATTCATATTAAAAATTTACACCAAACTTAAATTATAATTTTGTTTTTATACATACAAACTTATATTAAAAATATTAATTTTTCAAATATTTACAATTTTAAATATATTTATTTAAAAAGTTTACAATATTATTTTAATATTAATTAAAAAAACAAAGTAAAAATAAAATTAAAAATCTTTTTGGCTTTTATCCCACTTTAATCAATCAAATATTATCAAAAATATGCGCCCCTCTTTTCGGTAAAGTAATTTCGGTTTTATAACCTAGTTTAACTCATGACGAATTTTTGAAATATTTTGATTGATTGATTAAAGATATTTATACCTTAAGAATAAACGGTAAATTTCGCAGTGATGTAGTAAATTTTTTTTTTTATGATATCAATAATTTCGGTCGCAAGACCTAATTTTATCGAATACCAATTTAATACTTTATAGCGAACAAATTAGCGTTTATTATCAAAAGGTTAAAAGTAAAAATAAAAACTGAAAACTGTACAAACTTACCTATGAGATAAAATTCTTAATGATATGCTCTAGCCCACTCATAATATAGTCGAACTAATTGGTTTTCCATGACTATATAGGCGTAACCTCGTGCATTTAACGTTTTTTCTTCTAAACATATAAACGGTTCGTCTCTGCATAGAGTAACGAACTCGGTATTGGAATATGTCTGATTCGTCGAGCATTTTCCTTCATGTGACCATTTTCCGCATTTGTGACATCTTTCAAGGTGTCGTGCTCTTCTTTTCGCTGCGGATTTTGATTTTCCTTTACCAAATTGTAACTTATTATTTTCGCATCTGGATTTTTTTCTTACTCCGTCCAATTTACCTCTGATTAATGATACTATTTCACTTGGAAGTGTGTCATTATTACGTTTAGTGATCAAAGCGTGTAGCATTAGACCATGGTTTAATTCACAGGAAGTCTTCATCTCGTAAAAACCTAAAAAAAATAAAAATTCAGAATGGGGGGAGAAGACTAATTCTTTAGGGTCTGCTAGGGAAAGACCATTCGGGTTCCATTTTCGAGAACTACACGAAAATAAAAAATCTAACTCTAACAGAAATACATATTATCCTTTAAAGACTTGATTCTCCCCACACTTAGTTAGCTGTGGTGTCGAAATTGTGATTAACTTCGTTGTCGACTTCCATTGGACTATCTATGTAATGTTTAACTCTGTGACCATTAACCTTAAATTCAATCCCATTTGAATTTATTAATTCTATTGTTCCGTATGGGAAAACTCTTTTGACTATAAATGGTCCAGACCATCTTGATTTCAATTTTCCAGGAAATAGCTTGAATCGTGAATTGAAAAGAAGAACTCTGTCTCCTTCTTTAAATTCTTTTGAACTTCTGATTCTTTTATCATACCATTTCTTCATTCTTTCTTTATAGATTAACGAATTTTCGTATGCTTCATGTCTTAATTCTTCTAATTCGTTTAATTGACTTAACCGTAGACGTCCAGCTTCATGTAAATCAAGATTACATGTCTTCAAAGCCCAAAATGGTTTGTGTTCAATTTCTACTGGAAGATGACATGCTTTTCCGTAAATGAGTCTAAAAGGTGTGGTTCCAATTGGAGTTTTGTAGGCTGTTCTAAAAGCCCAGAGTGCATCCTCCAATTTTATGGACCATTCCTTCAGATTTGATCCTACGATTTTCTCTAAAATACGTTTTAAAGCTCGGTTGGTATTTTCAACTTGTCCACTTGTCTGTGGATGATATGCGGTGGAGATTTTATGAGTTACTCCATATCTTTTAAGAACTTTCTCAAGTTGGTTATTACAGAAATGAGTTCCCCGATCACTTATTAAAGCTTTCGGTGTTCCAAACCTAGCAAAAAGACGTTTTAAAAAGTTGACTACAACTCGTGCATCGTTAGTTGGGAGAGCTTGTGCTTCCGCCCATTTAGATACATAATCAATGGCTACGAGAATGTAGAGATTATTATGAGATTTTGGAAATGGACCCATAAAGTCAATACCCCAAATGTCAAATACTTCACATACTTGAATGACATTTTGTGGCATTTCATCCCGTTGACTTATTTTTCCGGCCCTTTGACAAGCATCACAGGATTTGCAAAGAAGGTGTGCGTCTTTGAAAATTGTACGCCAATAGAATCCAGCATCGTAAACTTTTCTTGCTGTAAGTTGAGGCCCATAATGCCCTCCTGTTGGTCCTGTGTGACAATGGTTTAAGATTTTACTAGCTTCATCTCCGAATACACATCGGTGTATTATTCCATCGGGAAAACTTTTAAACAAATGTAGATCTTCCTAGAAATAGTGTTTTATATCACTAAAGAATTTCTTTCGTTTTTGGTACGACAATCCTTTTTTAAGGAATCCACATACTAAGTAGTTTGCATAGTCTGCAAACCATGGAATTTCATTATGATCTATCTTCAATAGATATTCATCAGGAAAGTTGTCTTGTATGGCTGATTCATTTAGAACTTCTAATTCAGGATTTTCAAGACGAGAAAGATGATCAGCGACGAGATTTTCTGCTCCCTTTTTATCTCGGATTTCAATATCAAACTCTTGTAAGAGTAAGATCCAACGGATTAATTGTGGTTTAGCATCTTGTTTCGAAAATAGGTATCTAAGGGCAGAATGGTCGGTATAGACCACCGTTTTTGCTAGAACGAGATATGATCGAAATTTATCAAAAGCAAAGACAATAGCAAGGAGTTCTTTTTCAGTAGTTGTATAATTTTTTTGTGCTCCTTGTAACGTCTTACTAGCATAATAAATAGGTTGAAATCATTTTTCAATCCTTTGTCCTAAAACGGCTCCCATTGCAAAATCACTTGCATCGCACATTAGTTCAAACGGTAGATTCCAATTTGGAGTTATCATGATCAGCGCATTAGTGAGTTTCTCTTTAAGAATATTAAAATATTTGATACATTCATCTGAAAAGATGAATGGAGCATCCTTTTCTAGGAGTTTATTCATAGGAGTGACAATTTTAGAAAAATCTTTTATGAAACGTCGGTAAAAACCGGCATGCCCTAGAAACTCCTAACTCCTCTAACATTGGTGGGATGTGGAAGTTTAGCAATTACATCTACTTTAGCTCTATCCACTTCAATTCCTTCCTTTGAAATTTTATGACCAAGAACGATGCCTTCTTTAACCATGAAATGGCATTTCTCCCAATTAAGAACTAGATTTGATTGTTCACATCTAATAAGCATTCGTTCAAGATTAACTAGACATGATTCAAAAGTATCACCGAAGACTGAAAAGTCATCCATGAAAACTTCCATGCATTCTTCTATCATGTCGTGAAAAATCGCCATCATGCACCTTTGAAAGGTTGCAGGGGCTTTGCAAAGTCCAAATGGCATGTGTTTGTAAGCAAAAGTACCATAAGGGCACGTGAATGTGGTTTTCTCTTGATCCTCGGGTGCTATTGGAATTTGAAAATATCCGGAAAAACTATCAAGAAAACAATAGTAACTATTTCCGGCTAATCTTTCCAACATTTGATCAATAAAAGGTAAGGGAAAGTGATCTTTTATGGTGGCGTCATTTAATTTTCTATAATCAATACAAACATGCCATCCTGTTACAGTCCTAGTAGGAATAAGCTCATTTTTCTCATTTGTAATGACAGTCATGCCACCCTTCTTAGGCACGCATTGAACTGGGCTTACCCATGGACTATCAGAAATTGGATAAATTAAACCTGCATCTAGCAGTTTAATAATTTCTTTTTTAACAACATCTTGCATATTAGGATTTAGTCTTCGTTGGCGTTGCACATACGTTTTATGACCTTCTTCCATAAGGATTTTATGTGTGCAATACGAAGGACTTATTCCTTTAATATCATGAATCTTCCATGCAATGGCTGGTTTATGAGCTTTTAGCACAGAAATGAGTTGAGATTTTTCATTTTCAGTAAGAGAAGACGATATTATTACAGGTAATTCAGATTCACCATGTAAATAAGCGTATTCCAAATGGTTTGGAAGTGGCTTTAACTCTAATTTCGGAGGTTCTTCTATCGATGATTTATATCGATATCTGTCTTCTTCTTTTAGCATTTGAATTTCTTCTGTTGTTGGTTCATATCCATTAGCCATAAGTGTAGCTAACATTTCAGTTTCATCAATTGGTTCAGTACCTTCTCCTAAAGAACATTCTCCTGTTCCTTGTAATTCTGGAAATTCTTCTAACAAATCTGCATGTGTATCTATAGTTTGAATATAATAATATGTATCATCTGCAGATTGCGGTTGTTGCATGGCTCTATCAACTGAAAAGGTAACACTCTCGTCCTCTATACTTAGGGTCAGTTTCTTACCAAACATGTCTATTATTGCATTAGCCGTGTTTAATAATGGTCTTCCTAATATGAGAGGTACTCGAGAATCTTCTTCCATGTCCAGGATAACAAAATCTACTGGAAATACTAAAGTACCAACTTTAACTAGCATGTTCTCCATTATCCCTCTAGGATATTTTATTGATCGATCGGCTAGTTGTATACTTATTCTTGTTGGTTTCAATTCTCCAAGGTCTAGTTTAGCGTATAGTGAATACGGCATTAAATTTATACTAGCACCTAAGTGTGCCGATGCTTCTATTGAACTAAGACTACCCAGAAAACATGGAATTGTTAAACTTCCTGGATCAGATAGTTTTTCTGGTATCTTATTCAACAACACTGCAGAATAATTAGCATTCATAGTAATAGCCGAGAGTTCTTCCATTTTCTTTCTATTCGAGATTAGATCTTTCAGAAATTTAGCATATCTAGGCATTCCTGAAATCACATCAATGAAAGGAAGATTTACATTTATCTGTTTAAACATATCCAAGAATTTGGATTGCTCGGCTTCAAGTCTCTCTTTTCTCATTTTACTCGGGTAAGGAAGTGGTGGCTGGTATGGTTTAACATAAGGTTTAGCCTTAACTGTGTTATCTTCATTAACCTTTTCAACTACCGGTTCTTTTTCCTTATCTTGTTCAAGTTGTGGTTCTTGTGGAGTAGGAATAGCTTCATCAGAAATTACAGGTATTTCAGGTGGTTTAAGTGTAATACCACTTCTTGTGGTAATGGCTTTAGCTGTTTCATTCCGGGGGTTAGCATTTGTATCACTAGGTAGACTTCCCGGTTTTCTTTCACCTATCAACCTTGCTAGGTTACTTACTTCTTGTTCCAAATTTTGAATAGAAGCTTGTTGATTTCTAAATGCTTGAGCATTTTGTTCATTCGTTTATTTCTGAGATGTGAAAAACTGTGTTTGAGATTCAACTAGCTTTGTCATCATATCTTCTAAATTTGGCTTTTTATCAACGGTTTGTGGTGGTTTGTTTTGAAAATTAGGTCATTGCTGATTGTAAGTATTATTGGATACTTGTTGATTGCTAGGTCCTTGTTGGTTGTTGTATTGAATATTTCGATTATAATTCTGGTTTTGATTGTAAATTGGTCTTGGCGGTTGATAATTATTCTGATAATTATTTCCAGGCCTTTGGTTTATATATGAAACATTCTCTCTTTGTTCCATTGTTAGTTCAATACTAAGACAATCTTTTGTCAAATGTGGTCCTCCACACTGCTCACAACTAATTCGTATTGAGTGAATATCTTTAGTCATCTTTTCCATTCGTCTCTCGACAGCATTTATCTTTGCAGAAATGGAATCTAAGTCATGGCTAGAATCGGCTCTAGCTGCTTTAGATGATCTAACGATATCTTTTCTTGATGCCACTCATGTGAGTGGGAAGCAGTGTTATCAATAATTTTGTAAGCATCAGTTTCGATTTTCTTCATAATAGAACCACCAGCTGCTATATCTATGTCTTTCCTTGTAGTGATGTCGCATCCTTGGTAGAATATTTGTACTATTTGACAGGTGTCTAAACCATGTTTAGGACATCCTCTCAATAACTTTCCAAATCTTGTCCACGCCTCATATAGAGTTTCATTTGGCTTCTGTGTGAACGTAACAATTTCTCCTTGAAGTCTTACGGCTTTAGATGCCGGAAATAATTGTTTAAGAAAATTTTCAACTAAAACGTCCCATGTATCAATCGCCCCTTCAGGTAACGATTCTAACCAATCTTTGGCTTCTCCCTTTAAAGTCCAAGGAAATAACATGAGATATATCTGTTCATCCTCAACTTCTCGAATTTTAAATAGTGTGCAGATCCTATTAAAGGTACGAAGATGTTCATTTGGATCTTCCTTCGGTGCAACACTAAATTGGCATTGATTAGTCACCATGTGTAGAATTTGTCCTTTGATTTCATAATCTAGCGCATTAATGTCTGAATGAGTAATTGCGTGACCTTGGCAAGTGCGTTTAGCTCTCATTCGGTCTTCCATACTTAGAGGTTCCAGATTTTCCATGATTGAATTTGTTGAATCTGAATCACTAGAGGATTCTGATTTAATGGTTGGTTCCTCAACAATCTCTGTTTGAATGATTGGTGGTTCCGGAGGAAAAATTAATGGTTCAGGATCTATGAATCGTCCCTGAATATTCTCCGGATTCTCAATTGTGAGGTCGGGTTCAAAAAATGGATTATCGGAAATTTGAATTGGAGTACTTGGTCGACTGGATGACGATTCTAAAGAAAAATCAACGGCGACAATATTTTCTAGATGTCTTGATCGAGTTACAGGTGGTGAATGTACAAAAGGTGGTGAACGTTTTGCTCGGTGCATTCACTGAATATCCTATTAGTTTTTAAAAAGGAAGAAAAATTATATAAGTTATCAAATTAATAGACTTTTCTGATTTTGCCCACGTTTCGAATAACCAAAAGATGCAGCAGAGGGGCAGGATTCGTTTGGTCTCAATATAATTGAGTACTGTTTGGCTCCAATAACCCGGTCCACGTACAAATCCAACTATTACTACGAACCAGAAAATTTTGATGTCTATCAAGTTAACCACTTAAAATAATTTTTCGTAATTTAAAGAAATTTTAGAGAAGAAATAGAATAAAAATCTATGTCCTAAAAACTAGATTGGCGAGAAATAAGAAAGAAAAAGAGCGCGTTGAAAAAGGTCGTAAAATAAAAAATTGAAAAAAAATTAGGCGTCGCAAAATAAAAATAAGAAAGTAGCGCGTCGAAACTTAAAAAGGAACTAAAAACTAAGAATTAAAAGTTGCGTCTTAAAATATTAAAGCTTAAAAGTAAAACTATATCCCAAATGACAATAACTTAAAAAAGTACTAAAATATAAAAACAGCGTCGCAAAATTCTAAAGCACCTAAATTTTAATCTAAAGAAAAAGCACTTAAGGGATTTTACGGTAAAGCCTAAAAATCTAGAAGTAAAAATAACTATGGCAAAAACTATGACTTAAAACTAAATACGAGCGGAAAATACAAAAATTACGCTAAAACAATTAAAAAGAGACAAAATATAAAAATATACTAAAAGTTGTAAAAAGTACAATTTTTTATAAAAATATTATTTTTATATTATTTATTTAATAAAACTATTAATTTTATAAATTATTTAAACTAATTAAACTAAATATACAAAATAATAATAAAAACTAAATTATATAATAATAATACCCTAATTAGGGTTTAAATTAAATAATAATAATAATAATTACTCCGTAATGATTGCAGAGTTCAGTCAAATGTGGCGTGTCAGCAGGGCTCATGCGATCGCATGAGTCCTAAGTTACCCAGCCATGCGATCGCATGGGCTAGGGTTTCGGGCCAGAGAGTGGGCTGCTACAGTACGGGCCGAATGTTTTTATTTTTTTATTTTTTTTTGCTGTTTTAATTTATATTAAAACAAAATATTTAAATAAAATTTATATTTTTACAAACTAAAATAAAAATAAAGAAACTTTATAAAACTTATATATTTAACAAACTCTTAAAAATATTTATATTTTTCTTTTTCTTTTTATATTTTTGAATTTTTAAAACGTATTTTTACAAAAGCATATTTTTTATAAAAGTAAACTAAAAATTTTTTTTTTTTTTTTTTATATAGCGTTGCGCTTTCGGCGTTTAAGCAGATATGTCCCCGGCAGCGGCGCCAAAAATACTTGATGTGCGTAGAGGCGTATATAAAATAGCTTATATTTTACTAGGAAATACTATTAAATACGATAAAATTTTACACAAGATTTTTATTTATTTATAGAATGTATATACCTAAACCTTGCTACAACACTTATAGGCAGTGTACCTAATCGTACAGTAGTGTAGTTTTTAGTAAGTTCAGTTCATTCCACAGGGAAATCTTTAAACAAAGCTTAACGCTATATTAGTTTAAATTATAAAAATACAAATATATATATAAGTAATATTATTATTATAAAAAGGGGTTTTTACCGTTTAATGACCGGTTTGTCGATTTTTAAAACTTTAGTCGTAGTTAAAACTTAATGTAAAAATATATAAAAATAAATACAACTTAATTTAAAATGTAGATTAAATAATGATAATGAAATTGCGATAAATGAAATTGCGATAAAATAAAATTTCGATAATTAAAAAGTACGATAATTAAAAGTGCAATTAAATACGATGACAATAAATAAAAGTGCGATAATTAGAAGTGCAATTAAATATGAAAATAAAGGAATTATGCTTATTTAAACTTCCGTAATCATGATGTTTGACGTGTTGATTTTTAGTTTTATGCCCATGGGTTAATTGTCCTTTGACCTGGATTATTTAATATGTCCGTCTGGTTTTTGTCTATAACAGTCCATCAGTCATAAATATAAAGTGCGAGTGTCCTCATCAAATTATCCTTATACCCGAAGTCAAATATTCCAACTAATTGGGGACTTAAACTGTAACAAGGTCTTAATACTTTGTTTAATAATTACACCAGGATATCGACTGCGTGTAACCCAAGGTTTTAATACTTTGTTATCAATTATGCCAAGTGTCCTTGTACATAATTTCACCCCTGTTTTAATAATTCCATAGACTATTAATCCATTCCCGTGTCCGGTTAAATGAACGATTATTCGTACATATAAATATCCCGCCCATCGTGTCCGATTGAGTGTATATGGTTATTTATAGGTACGTCCAATTGTAAATCTTTATATTAAAATTAACAAACTATCATTTAGTTAAACAAATATAAAGCCCATTAATAGCCCATAGTCCAATTTCCACAAGTGTCGTTCTTTTGTCCAAACCCCAATTATGGTACAAAGCCCAATTACCCAATTTTAGTAATTAGCCCAACATCATGATTACTTCGTTTTAAATAAGCATAATAATAACTTAGCTACGAGACATTAATGTAAAAAGGTTGAACATAACTTACAATGATTAAAAATAGCGTAGCGTTATACGGACAGAATTTCGACTTACACCCTTACAACATTCGCTAACATACCCTTATTATTGGAAATTAAAATTAAAATTAAAATTATAATATATATATATATATATATATATATATATATATATATATATATATATATATATATATATATATATATATATATATATATATATATATATATATATATATATATACGTTGAGAGAGTTGGATGGATGGATTAAACTGAACCAAACACGCGAATTTATAGGCCTGTGAGCTGGAAAAGGAGCTCATGCGATCGCATGAAGATTACTCTTCAAGGCCATGTGATCGCATGGCCAGCTGGGGAGGCTCACATGCTCTTGTTTTTTCTGTCGACGGTTTTTATAATATAATATAATATATATATTAATTTTAAGAATTAATTATATATTATATTATATTCATGTGCATAGTTGACTTGTAATTTTTAGTCCGTTGCGTCGAGCGTTGAGAGTTGACTCTGGTCCCGGTTCCGGATTTTCGAACGTCCTTGCGTACAATTTAATATCTTATATTTTGTGTTTTGAATCTTGTACTCTTGTAATTTTGAGACGTTTCTCATCAATAATTGGAACCTCTTTGATTGTATTTTGTACTTTTGAGCTTTTTGGTCATTTGCGTCTTCAATTCGTCGAATCTGTCTTTTGTCTTCACCTTTTATTATTTAAACGAATATCACTTGTAAATAGAACAATTGCAACTAAAAGCTTGTCTTTCTTGAGGGATAATGCTATGAAATATATGTTCATTTTTAGCATTATCAATAACATAACACAAGTATTATGATCATACAAGTTACTAAATACAGAATATTACCGCATGCAATAAAAGATAATAGTTACTAATAGCATATTCCACCATTAATATAAATAAAATTCGGAAGTGATAAACCAAATTCCAAAGTAGTAAACCAAACAATAAACATAATGTGCTAATAGCCCGGTTTATAACACCCGGTAAGTCTTATATAATCAATTAAAGAAGGTATGGCGGATGAAAAAGGAAAAGAAGCTCATGGTCAACGACCCTTCACTTCCTCTTCTGTCGGGTACGGAAGGCAGGTCCATCATTCCTCGGCCTATTTCGTTCTGCCTCTAACGCAGCAACCCTGGCAGTTAAGGCTGCTATCAATCTCGCCATCTCAACGAACCTCGCTTCAGCCTCGTACGTATAAGTATTTATACCTGTGACTCTTTCCTCCATCCTCTCAAGATCATCGGGGTGCGGATATGTCCTAGCAATATCGCTCAAGGCGTTAACACGATCAACAATATCCTTGTTACGGTTAGTATGAACCAAATCCAATGCATAAAGGTTCACGGGATGGTTAGGTATCCGATGCGGAGCAGGTGCTAGTGCTGGGGCTGGAACATTCACCTCAGCCACATTGGAGTCGCTGTCACTGCTTCCTGAATCCTGTGACATCTAACTCATAGTACAAGAACACAAACAAAACAGATTAGTCAAGTAAATAACGTTAGTCACAAAGTACTCATGTAATGACTAAGTCCCGGTCGTAGTCTAGACTCATCAAGGTGTCCTAATGACTAAATCAGACACACTAATGCAAGTCCTAGTTTCCCTACGAACCGTTAGCTCTGATACCAACTATAACACCCCGCCAAAATACCATCTGACGGCGTGTTAATTCCGGTCCCACAGTTAACAGTTACGCCCTCTATATGAGACGTTTAAAGCAATCGCATTTAATTTTATTTAAATTAATAACTTTCAAAAACAAAAGTCAGAAATCCCAAAATAGAAACACTGTTGTGATCGTAACCACAAGCCAACAGTATTTAAACAGTATAAAAGTTTTAAATGCGAAAGTAAATAATGTTCTTTAAAATCAAATGCTGACTCCACGGCCAGACATGCAGCAAACACAGCGGAAGCATACCTCTTAAGGACCTGAGAATAACAACACACAAAAACAGGTCAACAAATAATGTTGGTGAATCTACAGGTTTAAAGTAATGTAACAGTATCTAAAAAACAGTTATCAAAAAAATAGTTTAATTTCATTGACCATGAGATTCTATCGCTTGCATAAACCGAGCACCTGAATACTAGCATTAACCCGAGTATATAAACCACTACACCCGACCTTACCTCGTAAAATGTTATACACTTGTTCAAATGTATTTAATGTTCAAAGTAAATGCACCACTGCTTTTATAGTGGGTGAGGTTGTCAACCTAACGGATCCGTCCATCTAAATTGTGCTTACACCGATGGTATTAAAAGTATTCAAGCTAGAGGCTTTTTGAACAAACTCATTATGCATATGTGTAGTACTCATGACAATATAAATGTAATTGAAAATTTAACATAACAGCGTGTATTCTCATCCCTGAAAACATGTAAAAAGCGGGACTGTAGACTCACCTTTGAATAAGCTCGGAATGAAAGACAAATGACTTGTACGGTTTAGACCCGAGTAATGTAACCTAAGTATACATATGTCGGTTGGTCAATATATGTATCTTAAATAAGTGTGGTTTCATAGTGTACGTTGTCTTATTGCTCGACTCGGGGCGTTTTAAAGTAAAAGTCAACTATATCATGCAAGTCAAACAAAGACAACCGAAGTCAAACCGAATGTCAAACTTGGTCAAGGTAGTCAACTAAAGTCAAAATCAGTAGGTTCATGTCAAATATTGGTCAATAAGTCAAACCTAAGTCAAATAATACGTTTCAGGTCATGAATGATCATTTTCACAATTTTAGTTTATCGTTATGCACAAAGTTTATGAACACGTAGCATACTTAGCACATTATCTCATAGTAAAATATTCAAGTAAATATGAGAAACTCCAGATCATAACTAGACTTAAAATCAATTCCAAAAAGTCAGGCCAGGGACTCATACGACAATTAAAAGTCAGGAATCAGAAGCAATACATTTGGGGTTTGCCAAGTCAGTTTTTGATCGTGCACTGATTTCATTTCGGCTATAACCGGAGTTAGGAACATGCAATTAATACAATACCAGTGGCCATAGTTCAAGGACAAATCAAAGTAACACATATAAAAAATCTAGAAAGTTTTGTTTAGCCAATTTGTATAGTTTATTCGTGCAAGTTGATCATTCAGTTTTTCAGCTCAAATCAGAATTCACATAAAGTATGGCTCTATTGTGCCCAATGCATAAGATTTCAGAGATTGACATAAACTAAAAATAAGTCACATATAATATTAAGTTTGATTTTCCGGAAGCATACATGCTCAAAAAATATTCAAAATTCACAAAGTGCAAAACCGTGCTCAATTTACAGATTCGATTCCCATTTCGTTTGTCACATTCGCATACGATTATCTGAAGATCTAGATACAATTAACTTATGATATCTACATGAAAGATGAATTACTTTTTGTCTAATTTTCAAATATGCAAAGCGTTAATCACAGAAGTTAACACATTTTATCATACAAGGTTATTTTCATGCCAGAGCTGTATAAAACTACATTTACACTAATTCTAGCATATCTCGGGCTATACATAAGTAAACGATATGATATCCTAGTCCAACTTGAGTGTTTTTAAATTATCTTTCCAGTGGTATAAGTCTCACATGCCAATTCGTTTTCTATCAATGTCAGATTTCTGATCAAGCAACAAAAACACAACGATAATTCAAATCGACATAACTTAATCATACGGAAACGAAATCAAGCGAATCCAAAGCCTAAACTCAATAGTTCTAAACTCAATAGTTTTTCGCAAGGAATCTGATTATAAAATCATAATTAACATTTGAAAAACTTAATTTTTCTGATCAAACAAATACAGATTCATTTTTAAAACCTAGCGCATCAAACAATCAAAATAACGATTACAATTAACACGTACGCGTATAGACTTGAGCAATTGACAACATAACTATGAAACTCACATGAAAATCAGATTTTTAAGATTTAGGGTTCATGCAATTATACCTTTGATCGCTAAATTAAATACACCAACGCGTAGAGGAGATCGGGAATTACAACTTTCGTGTTCAAGGTTTAATCTAAAAATTAAAAATTTATGGTATGGTGGTGGTGATATGGTCGACGATGGGAGGGAGAAGGAGGGAAGAAAAAGCTGCGTTTTTATGTTCTTAATCCTAATTAGATTTATTACTTCTATTTATATCATCCATAGTTATCCTAAATTGCACATAAGTCCCTAAAGTTACAAGTTTTAGACATAAAAGGGGTGGGGAGGGGGGTTCAGCCGATGGGCCCCATGGGATGGGTTCCCGGGCTCTCGTTTTGTAAAAGCGCATATTCGTGGTCCGTTTTAAGTGTCGTTTAGCCATACCGAAGGCCCGGAACGCTAATCCGATCGTTAAACACAACCAATCGCTTAATTTATTAAAAACCCAATAAATTAAATATTTTAAAAAGTTAATAATTAATAAAATTAATTATTAAAATAAACCCGAGCGTTTCGTTGCTCAAAAAGCTATTATCAAAATCCTTTCGTTTTTATCATATTTCATTATCCGAAATATTTATTTGAATTAATATCAACCCATATTAATTATTGAAACCCTCCAAAGGTCAAGTATGCATTTAATACACGTAAACACATAAAAGTTAATTAATCGCCGTTAAATAAACTTACGGAAGGTTAACAAAAGTAACGGAAAAATCAGGGTTGTTACACGGTCCCTAGGGTGGACCTCTTGGTCCCGGTTTGTGGGTCTCGACCAAAATCAAAGGCCTTAGTCCCGACACCAATGGCGGGTGTCGGTCTCGAGTGCGTTTCTTGCTATACCAGTCGGTGCATTAGGTGCTGGTCCCGACATCAATGGCGGGTGTTCATCTTGGTATCCTTTTGGTGGGTACCGTCCAGTTTTGTTCCGTGATGCGTATTATGGAATGTGTTTTTCGATCATTCACCATTTTGGCTCTGGTTTCTTCCTTTAACTCTATTTTCTTTGATTCTTGCTCCATTGAGTTCGCTTTTTCGAGATCTTCAAAATGAATAATAAAAAGGAATTTTAAAGTCAAATTTATATTTTTGTTGTCTAAAATGGAACACATAACGGATGTGAAAACGTGACTTTTTACGAGTTATCAAGCATCCCACACTTTTGTTTGTCCTCAAACAAACTACTACCTCTTAGTAATGAGGTCTTTAGAACGTTCTCGTTTCTACTAAGCAGAGATGTGCCATCTGCAAAAAACACTGATTTCTAAGCTGAATCTAGGCACTTATCCTTGTGTTACTTTCTACTTTGACTCTTTTTAAGAATATCAGAAGTGTTTATTCCGAATACGTGGAAAGATTGAGTTTTTGAGAGAGGTGAAATCTAAGTTTTGATTAGTGGTTTATTTGGGAGTGTATTAATTTTTTGCGAAGGTGCTTTTCAGAAGGTTTTTTTGAGATCATGATTTTGATTTCCTACATTCTTTTGATCAATTTTTTCATATTCACATCAGACTTCATTTTCATCGTCTATGACGGTTAATGATACGCGTACCTTGCGCATGGCGCTCGTGCGTATCGCGTCCTTTGAGCACGTCATTCATGAGTAACCCTGAACAGTAACAGATGGCACATTACGCAGTCATTCTTGGCGCATACGTAAACAATCTTAGGTGATCGTATCCTTAATGAAAACGTAATCCCTTCCTAACTAATACACCATTATTTATGGTTATTATTCAGGAAAAGGGCATCTAGGGTTAGAGTTTCACTATAAATACAACCCTAATACCTCATTCATTGCACATAACACGGTTTCTGTATTACTCAAATTACGATTGCATCTAGAAAACATCTTTACAGTAACATGTATGTTCTTATGAACTATAACCCTATGAAACCATCCAAGTAGCCATTATTGCGGCAACGGCCATTAATGGTGGACTAAGTTAAAATCACCCTTTCGTAGATCATCATCTCAATAAGGCTTATCCGCGGTAACTGGACCGGAGATTAAAACCATGAAGTCCTTAAACACTACCATCTAGCACTCAACATAAATCTAGTCCTGGCTGCAGATAGTTCGATCATATGGCGCAATCCATGGGACCTTGAATAAAACCGCATGAGAAGTTGGTATATATTATATATATTAACGATTAAAAAATTGCAGAATTTCTAATATTTTGTTTATGGTTGTTCTTGTGTAATAGGTAGTAATGGAGGGTAGTCACAAAACTGGTAACAATCAATCGTCCCATTACCAATCAATTGGACCAATGGGGCCAAAACAATCGAACCAGGAAACGACACTTGTCTCAAAGGCTAGTACACAGACAAACCTCCCAAAAATCAGCAACTGTTACTCCTCCAACATCACGAGAGGTACTGCCAAAAGTCCAAAAAGAATATTGGGCACCCGGTGATTCAGATGACAGTGATGGTTATGAAGAGACCCCATTAACAATTTTGGGATCAATTCCAGTGCTTTCTACGCTTATGTCAACAATTCATACCTGACGTACAATGACACCAATAAGTGCATGTGAATACCTGGCACAAAAACACATCAATGTAGAGGAACCAACTAGCATTGAAACCCTCTAGATAATTGATAATGCTAAAAACGAACATATATTTCATAGCATTATTCCTCAAGAAACACAAGCTTTTAGTTGCAATTGTTCTATTTACAAGTGATATTCGTTTAAATAATAAAAGGTGAAGACAAAAGACAGATTCGACGAATTTTAGACGCAAACGACCAAAAAGCTCAAAAGTACAAAAGACAATCAAAAAGGTTCCAATTATTGATAAGAAACGTCTCGAAATTACAAAAGTACAAGATTCAAAACGCAAAGTACAAGATATTAAATTGTACGCGAGGACGTTCGAAAATCCGGAACCGGGACCAGAGTCAACTCTTAACGCTCGACGCAACGGACTAAAAATTACAAGTTAACTATGTATATAAATATAATATAATATATAATTAATTATATTAATTATATATATATTATATTTATAAATAAAAAACCGTCGGCAGAGAAAAACTCCAAGGACTGAGCTGTAAATACATTCTCCGCGACTCGCGGAGTTTGAAGAGGATTTTGCCGCGAGTCGCGGAGCCCCAAAAATCAACTCTGGCTATAAAGCAAACCGAATTCTGATCATTTTTCATATCTATTTTTCTCTCTTCTCTCATATATACGTAAAATATATATATATATAATTTATATTTTAATTTTAATTTTAATTATAATTCTAATAATAAGGGTATGTTAGCGAATGTTGTAAGGGTGTAAGTCGAAATTCTGTCCGTGTAACGCTACGCTATTTTTAATCATTGTAAGTTATGTTCAACCTTTTTATATTAATGTCTCGTAGCTAAGTTATTATTATGCTTATTTAAAACGAAGTAATCATGATGTTGGGCTAATTACTAAAATTGGGTAATTGGGCTTTGTACCATAATTGGGGTTTGGACAAAAGAACGACACTTGTGGAAATTAGACTATGGGCTATTAATGGGCTTTATATTTGTTTAACTAAATGAAAGTTTGTTAATGTTAATATAAAGATTTACAATTGGGCGTCCCTATAAATTACCATATACACTCAATCGGACACGATGGGCGGGGTATTTATATGTACGAATAATCGTTCATTTAACCGGACACGGGAATGGATTAATAGCCACTAGAATAATTAAAACAGGGGTGAAATTACATTCAAGGGTAATTGGTGTAATTGTTAACAAAGTAGTAAAACCTTGATTTACACGCAGTCGATAACCTGGTGTATTCATTAAACAAAGTATTAAAACCTTGTTACAATTCGAATCCCCAATTAGTTGGAATATTTAACTTCGGGTATAAGAATAATTTGATGAGGACACTCGCACTTTATATTTATGACTGATGGACTGTTATGGACAAAAACCAGACGGACATATTAAATAATCCAGGACAAAGGACAATTAACCCATGGGCATAAAACTAAAATCAACACGTCAAACATCATGATTACGGAAGTTTAAATAAGCATAATTCTTTTATTTCATATTTAATTTCCTTTATTTTATATTTAATTGCACTTCTAATTATCGCACTTTTATTTATTGTTGTTTAATCGCACTTTTAATTATCGTACTTTTTAATTATCGCAAGTTTATCGCACTTTTATTATTCGCAATTTCATTATCGTTATTTACTTTAAGTTTTAATTTAAGTCTTTTATTTATTTAATATTTTGCATTAGGTTTTAACTGCGACTAAAGTTTTAAAATCGACAAACCGGTCATTAAACGGTAAAAACCCCCCTTTATAATAATAATATTACTTATATATATGTTTGTATTTTTATAAAAGTAAACTAATATAGCGTTGAGCTTTGTTTAAAGATTTCCCTGTGGAACGAACCGGACTTACTAAAAACTACACTACTGTACGATTAGGTACACTGCCTATAAGTGTTGTAGCAAGGTTTAAGTATATCCATTCTATAAATAAATAAATATCTTGTGTAAAATTGTATCGTATTTAATAGTGTTTTCTGCTAAAATTAATAACTATTTTATATACTACCCCGCTGCACATCAAGTATTTTTGGCGCCGCTGCCGGGGAAACTTATCTTAAAAGCCGGAAGCGCAACGCTAATATAAAAAAAAAAGAAGATTTTTAGTTTACTTTTATTAAAAATTCGTTTTTGTAAAAATACGTTTTAATTATTCAAAAATATAAAAAGAAAAACAAAAATATAAGTATTTTTAAGATTTTGTTAAGTATTTAAGTTTTATAAGTTTCTTTATTTCTATTTTAGTTTATAAAAATATAAGTTTTATTAACTATCTTTTATTTATAGAAAAAAATTAAAAACAGAAAGAAAAAAAAAATAAATAAAGAAAACGCGTCGAATTTAAATCTGTCAACTGAATTTCTGAACCCCGCGACTCGCGGGGTTTGATGCTTTAATTGCCGCGACTCGCGGAGCCTTTCTGATAGGCGACAAAAAAACCCTAATTCTGCATTAATTACGGGTTTTAATTAATTATAATTATTATTTAAACCTAATTATTATTATTATTATTATTAGTTTTATTTTTATTTTTACTTTTTATTTAATTTATGTATTTAGTATTAATTAGTTTTATTAAATTGTAAAATTAGTAGTTTTATTAAAAAAATAATATAAAAATAATATTTTTATAAAAATTGTACTTTTTACAACTTTTTGTATATTTTTATATTTTGTCCCTTTTTAATCGTTGTAGCGTAATATTTGTATTTTTAGCTCATATTTAATTTTAAACTTAGTTTTTGCTATAGTTATTTTTACTCCTAGATTTTTAGGCTTTGCCGTAGAATTCCTTAAGTGCTTTTTCTTTAGACTAAGATTTAGGTGCTTTAAAATTTTGCGACGCCTTTTTAAGTTTTAGTTTCTTTTTAAGTTATTTCCATTTGGGATTTAGTTTTTCCTGTAAGCTTTAATATTTTTAGACGACTTTTACTATGTACCAATTGTCATTCCAATTAGTAATTTCAATTTGCGATTATAATTTTAAGTTAGTTGTAGTAATAAGATTAGGTTAGTCAAGTATTTTTAAGTTTTTATAAGTTTCTTTTATTTTTCCGTCACCTTTTATTTTTTTTCAACCATTTTTCTTTTTCTACCTTTTTCGACGAACTCTTTTTCTTTCTTATTTCTCGCTATTCTAGTTTTAGGACATAGATTTTTATTCTACTTATTATCTAAATTTCTTAAAATTACGAAAATTTATTTTAAGTGGTTAAATTAATAGACATCAAAATTTTCTGGTTCGTAGTAATAGTTGGATTTGTACGTGGACCGGGTTATTGGAGCCAAACAGTCCTCAATTATATTGAGACCAAACGAATCCTGCCCCTCTGCTGCATCTTTTGGCTATTCGAAACGTGGGCAAAATCAGAAAAGTCTATTGATTGGATAACTTATTATAATTTTTCTTTCCTTTTTAAAACTAATAGGATATTCAGTGAATGCACCGAGCAAGACGTTCATCACCTTTTGTACGTTCACCACCTGTAACTAGATCAAGACATTTAGCAAATATAACCGCCGTTGATTTTTCTTTAGAATCGTCATCCAGTCAACCAAGTACTTCAGTTCAAATTTCCGATAATCCATTTTTTGAACCCAACCTCACAATTGAGAATCCAGAGAATATTCAGGAACGGTTCATAGATCCTCAACCATTAAACTTTCCTCCGGAGCCACCAATCATTCAAACAGAGATTGTTGAGGAACGAACCATTAAATCAGAATCATCTAGTGATTCCGATTCAACAAATTCAATTATGGAGAATCTAGAACCTCTAAGTATGGAAGACCGAATGAGAGCTAAACGCACTGGCCAAGGTCACGCAATTACTCATCCAGACATTAATGCGCCAGATTATGAAATCAAAGGACAAATTCTACACATGGTAACTAATCAATGCCAATTTAGTGGTGCGCCGAAGGAAGATCCAAATGAACATCTACGTACCTTTAATAGGATCTGCACACTATTTAAAATCCGAGAAGTGGAGGATGAACAGATATATCTCATGTAATTTCCCTGGACTTTAAAGGGAGAAGCCAAAGATTGGTTGGAATCGTTACCTGAAGGGGCGATCGATACATGGGATGTTTTAATTGACAAATTTCTTAAACAATTCTTTCCTGCATCTAAAGCCGTAAGACTTCAAGCAGAAATTGTTACGTTTACACAGAAACCAAATGAAACTCTATATGAGGCGTGGACAAGATATGGAAAGTTGTTAAGAGGATGTCCGCAACATGGTTTAGACACCTGTCAAATAGTACAAATATTCTACCAAGGATGCGACATCACTACAAGAAAAGACATAGATATAGCAGCTGGTGGTTCTATTATGAAGAAAACCGAAACTGATGCTTACAAAATTATTGATAACACTGCTTCCCACTCACATGAGTGGCACCAAGAAAAAGACATCATTAGATCATCTAAAGCAGCTAGAGCCGATTCTAGCCATGACTTAGATTCCATTTCCGCAAAGATAGATGCTGTGGAGAGACGAATGGAAAAGATGACTAAAGATATTCACTCAATACGAATTAGTTGTGAGCAGTGTGGAGGACCACATTTGACAAAAGATTGTCTCAGTATTGAATTAACAATGGAACAAAGAGAGAATATTTCATACATAAACCAAAGGCCTGGAAATAATTATCAGAATAATTATCAACCGCCAAGACCAATTTACAATCAGAACCAGAATTATAACCGAAATATTCCATACAACAACCAACAAGGTCCTAGCAATCAACAAGTATCCAATAACAATTACAATCAGCAAAGACCGAATTTTCAAAACAAACCACCACAACAAACCGATGATAAAAAGCCGAATTTAGAAGATATGATGACAAAGCTAGTTGAAACTCAAACACAGTTTTTCACATCTCAAAAACAAACTAATGAACAAAATGCTCAAGCATTTAGAAATCAACAAGCTTCTATTCAAAATCTGGAACAAGAAGTAAGTAACCTAGCAAGGTTAATAGGTGAAAGAAAACCGGGAAGTCTACCTAGTGATACAAATGCTAACCCCCGAAATGAAACAGCTAAAGCTATTACCACAAGAAGTGGTACAACACTTAAACCACCTGAAATACCTGTAACTTCTGATGAAACTATTCCTACTCCACAAGAACCACAACCTGATCAAGATAAGGAAAAAGAACCGGTAGTTGAAAAGGTTAATGAAAATAACACAGTTAAGGATAAACCTTATGTTAAACCATACCAACCACCACTTCCTTACCCGAGTAAAATGAAGAAAGAGAAACTTGAAGCCGAGCAATCCAAATTTTTGGATATGTTTAAACAGATAAATGTAAATCTTCCTTTCATTGATGTGATTTCAGGAATGCCAAGATATGCTAAATTCTTGAAAGATCTAATCTCAAATAGAAAGAAAATGGAAGAACTCTCGGCTGTTACTATGAATGCTAATTGTTCAGCAGTGCTGTTGAATAAGATACCAGAAAAATTATCTGATCCAGGAAGTTTCACAATTCCATGTTTTCTGGGTAGTCTTAGTTCAATAGAAGCATTGGCAGACTTAGGTGCTAGTATAAATCTAATGCCGTATTCACTATACGCTAAACTAGACCTTGGAGAATTGAAACCAACAAGAATAAGCATACAACTAGCAGATAGATCAATAAAATATCCTAGAGGGATAATGGAGAACATGCTAGTTAAAGTTGGTACTTTAGTATTTCCAGTAGATTTTGTTGTTTTGGACATGGAAGAAGATTCTCAAGTTCCTCTCATATTAGGAAGACCATTCTTAAACACGGCTAAAGCAATGATAGACGTGTTCGGTAAGAAACTGACCCTAAGTATAGAGGATGAGAGTGTTACCTTTTCAGTTGATAGAGCAATGCAACAACCACAATCTGCAGATGATACATGTTATTATATTCAAACTATAGATGCACATGCAGAATTATTAGAAGAATTTCCAGAATTACAAGGAACAGGAGAATGTTCTTTAGGAGAAGGTAATGAACCAATTGATGAAGCTGAAATGTTAGCTACACTTATAGCTAATGGATATGAACCAACAACAGAAGAAATTCAAATGCTAAAAGAAGAAGACAGATATCGATATAAATCATCAATAGAAGAACCTCCGAAATTAGAGTTAAAGCCACTTCCAAACCATTTGGAATACGCTTATTTACATGGTGAATCTGAATTACCTGTAATAATATCGTCTTCTCTTACTGAAAATGAGAAATCACAACTCATTTCTGTGTTGAAAGCTCATAAACCAGCCATTGCATGGAAGATTCATGATATTAAAGGAATAAGTCCTTCGTATTGCACACATAAAATCCTTATGGAAGAAGGTCATAAAACGTATGTGCAACGCCAACGAAGACTAAATCCGAATATGCAAGATGTAGTTAAGAAAGAGATTATTAAACTGCTAGATGCAGGTTTGATATATCCAATTTCTGATAGTCCATGGGTAAGCCCAGTTCAATGCGTGCCTAAGAAGGGTGGTATGACTGTCATTACAAATGAGAAAAATGAGCTTATTCCTACTAGGACTGTAACAGGATGGCGTGTATGTATTGATTATAGAAAATTAAATGACGCCACCAGAAAAGATCACTTTCCCTTACCTTTCATAGATCAAATGTTGGAAAGATTAGCCGGAAATAGTTACTATTGTTTTCTAGATGGATTTTCCGGATATTTTCAAATTCCAATAGCACCCGAAGATCAAGAGAAAACCACATTCACGTGCCCTTATGGTACTTTTGCTTACAAACGCATGCCATTTGGACTTTGCAACGCCCCTGCAACCTTTCAAAGGTGTATGATGGCGATTTTTCATGACATGATAGAAGAATGCATGGAAGTATTCATGGATGACTTTTCAGTCTTCGGTGATACATTTAAATCATGTCTAGTTAATCTGGAACGAATGCTAATTAGATGCGAAAAATCAAATCTAGTACTTAATTGGGAGAAATGCCATTTCATGGTTAAAGAAGGCATCGTTCTTGGACATAAAATTTCAAAAGAAGGAATTGAAGTGGATAGAGCTAAAGTAGATGTAATTGCTAAACTTCCACATCCCACCAATGTTAGAGGAGTTAGGAGTTTTCTAGGGCATGCCGGTTTTTACCGACGTTTCATAAAAGATTTTTCTAAAATTGCCACTCCTATGAATAAACTCCTAGAAAAGGATGCGCCATTCATCTTTTCAGATGAGTGTATCAAATCTTTTAATATTCTTAAAGAGAAACTCACTAATGCACCGATCATGATAACACCAAATTGGAATCTACCATTTGAACTAATGTGCGATGCAAGTGATTTTGCAATGGGAGCCGTTTTAGGACAAAGGATTGAAAAACGATTTCAACCTATATATTATGCTAGTAAGACGTTACAAGGAGCACAAACGAACTATACAACTACTGAAAAAGAACTCCTTGCTGTTGTCTTTGCTTTTGACAAATTTCGATCATATCTCGTTCTAGCAAAAACGGTGGTCTATACCGACCATTCTGCTCTTAGATACCTATTTTCAAAACAAGATGCTAAACCAAGATTAATCCGTTGGATCTTACTCTTACAAGAGTTTGATATTGAAATCCGAGATAAAAGAGGAGCAGAAAATCTCACCGCTGATCATCTTTCTCGTCTTGAAAATCCCGAATTAGAAGTTCTAAATGAATCGGCCATACAAGACAACTTTCCTGATGAATATCTATTGAAGATAGATTATAAAGAAATCCCATGGTTTGCAGACTATGCAAACTACTTAGTTTGTGGATTCCTTGAAAAAGGATTATCGTACCAAAGACGAAAGAAATTCTTCAGTGATATAAAACACTATTTCTGGGAAGATCCACATCTGTTTAAAAGTTGTCCCGATGGAATAATACGCCGATGTGTATTTGGAGATGAAGCTAGTAAAATTTTAAACCATTGTCACACAGGACCAACAGGAGGGCATTATGGGCCTCAACTAACAGCAAGAAAAGTTTATGAAGCTGGATTCTATTGGCCTACAATTTACAAAGACGCACACCTTCTTTGCAAATCCTGTGATGCATGTCAAAGGGCCGGAAAAATAAGTCAACGTGATGAAATGCCACAAAATGTCATCCAAGTATGTGAAGTATTTGACATTTGGGGTATTGACTTTATGGGTCCATTTCCAAAATCTAATAATAATCTATATATACTCGTAGCCATTGATTATGTATCTAAATGGGCGGAAGCACAAGCTCTCCCAACTAACGATGCACGAGTTGTAGTCAACTTTTTAAAACGTCTTTTTGCAAGGTTTGGAACACCGAAAGCTTTAATAAGTGATCGGGGTACTCATTTCTGTAATAATCAACTTGAAAAAGTTCTTAAAAGATATGGAGTAACTCATAAAATCTCCACCGCATATCATCCACAAACAAGTGGACAAGTTGAAAATACCAACCGAGCTTTAAAACGTATTTTAGAGAAAACCGTAGGATCAAATCCGAAGGAATGGTCCATTAAATTGGAGGATGCACTCTGGGCTTTTAGAACAGCCTACAAAACTCCAATTGGAACCACACCTTTTAGACTTGTTTATGGAAAAGCATGTCATCTTCCAGTAGAAATTGAACACAAAGCATTTTGGGCTTTGAAAACATGTAATCTTGATTTACATGAAGCCGGACGTCTACGATTAAGTCAACTAAATGAATTAGAAGAATTAAGACATGAAGCATACGAAAATTCGTTAATCTATAAAGAAAGAACGAAGAAATGGCATGATAAAAGAATCAGAAGTTCAAAAGAATTTAAAGAAGGAGACAGAGTTCTTCTTTTCAATTCACGATTCAAGCTATTTCCTGGAAAATTGAAATCAAGATGGTCTGGACCATTCATAGTCAAAAGAGTTTTCCCATACGGAACGATAGAATTAATAAATTCAAATGGTATAGAATTTAAAGTTAATGGTCACAGAGTTAAACATTACATACATGGTCTGATGGAAGTCGACAACGAAGTTAAACACAATTTCGACACCACAGCTAACTAAGTGTGGGGAGAATCAAGTCTTTAAAGGATAATATGTATTTCTGTTAGAGTTAGATTGTCTGTTTTCGTGTAGTTCTTGAAAATGGAACCCGAATGGTCTTTCCCTAGCAGACCCTAAAGAACTAGTCTTCTCCCCCCATTCTGAATTTTTATTTTTTTTAGGTTTTTACGAAATGAAGACTGCCTGTGAACTAAACCATGGTCTAATGCTACACGCTTTGATCACTAAACGTAATAATGACATACTACCGAGTGAAATAGTATCAGTAATCAGAGAAAGAATGGACGGAGTTAGAAAAGAATCCATATGCGAAGATAATAAGTTACAATTTGGTAAAGGAAAATCAAAATCCGCAGCGAAAAGAAGAGCACGACACCTAGAAAGATGTCACAAATGCGGAAAATGGTCACATGGAGGTAAATGTTCAAATAATCAAACCTATTCAAATACCGAATTTGTTACTTTATGCAGAGACGGACCGTTCATATGTTTAGAAGAAAAGACACCGAATGCTCGAGGTTACGCCTATGTAGCCATGGAAAACCAATTAAACCGACTATCTTATGAATGGGATAGATCATATAACTAAGAAATCTATTTCACAGGTATGTCTGTACAGTTTTTATTTTTATTTTTATTTTTAACCTTTTGATAATAAACGCTAATTGATTCGCTAAAAAGTATTAAATTGGTATTAAATAAAATTAGGTTTGGCGACCGAAATTATTGATATCATTTAAAAATTTATTACATCACTGCGAAATTTAACGTTTATTCTTAAGGTATAAATATCTTTAATCAATCAACCCAAAATATTTCAAAAATTCGTCATGAGTTAAATTAGGTCTTGGAACCGAAATTACTTTACCGAAAAGAGGGGCGCATATTTTTGATAATATTTGATTGATTAAAGTGGGATAAAAAGACAAAAAGATTTTTAAATTTATTTTTACCATGTTTTTAAAATTAATATTTAAATCTTAAATTAATATTGTAAACTTTGTAAAAACAATATATTTAAAATTGTAAATATTTGAAAAATTAATATAAGTTTGATATGATTTTTTAAATTTTTAAATTAAGTTTGGTGTGAATTTTTAATATTAATTTTGAATTTTATATTTAAGTTGTGTGAATTTAAAAACAAAAATTTACTTTATCTCATTAAGTTAAAAATATGATTTTTAAAAATTCGTCGTAAGTTGAAGACTAGGTCTTTGAACCGAAATTGCTTTACCCAAGGAAGGGACAAGAACTTTTATTATCATTATTTTTAATCTTATTAATTTAAAGTATGCCAAAAACATTAAAAAACCCAAAAATCTTAGCTTTTAAAACAATCGCTACAAAAAGACAAATTTTAAAATTTTGTCAAAGGACGGACTAGGACATCGATCCGAAACGACCTCGTCCTAAATAACAAGGGAAACAAAATTTTAAAATTAATTACTTAATTGTTTTAATAAGTTAATGATTATTAAAAAAAAAAAAATAAAAAAAAAATAAACTCCGCGACTCGCGGAGTTTGGAGGGTTAATCCCCGCGACTCGCGGAGGGACCGGAAATCAGAAAAAAAATATAGAGCTGCAACAGCTCAGTTTCACACACCCAAAACAGAATTCTGCACGAAAAAACTCCGAAAAACCACCCAAAAACACCCCAAAAATCCCAATTTTTAACCGTTAATCACCAAAGTTTTTGCTAAAATCATGTTGAGAAGGATGCTATCTAAGAATTACTCAAGAAAAACGGTAAATTTCTACACCTAAACACCATTTAATCCGAAATTTGGTGTTCTTGAGCTATTTTTTCCCCAATTTGATTTTGATGCTTTTTAGTGTAATTAGACTTAAATTGTTTATGTATTATGCTTGTATAACCTAGATTGATGCTGTTTAACATGATTAGAAGCCTTAAACTTCAAATTTTGAGTAATCTAGGGTTTGTGTTCTTGAGCAAATTTGGGGCTTTTTGATATAAACAGGTTATGGCCGATTTTTGTCATGAATTGTTGCTAAATTGAGTAGTGTAACATGTCTAGGTAGTTAAATGATCCAAACTTTGAGCCTAAACATGATTTTGAGAATTAAAGTGGACTTTTTCAAGTCTAAAATTCATGAACTTGATTTTTGAAAGATAATGCCATTTGAGACTTGTTTAATTGCTAGTAATGATTATTTTGACATGTTATTTGAGTTGAATGCTTATGAACTTGGCGAACATTTTCGTATATGCTTATATGAAAAAGTGTAGATTTGATAAAAATGTGAAAATGAGCTTAAGTTTGATATAAATTGATAATGTCATTGTAATTATTTTGATTGATGATTTTGCTGACACTAATGCATATTTGGATGCACAAAAATTGTGTTTGATGTGTTTTGCAGAATGAAAGGGGTGAATCTTCATCCCAAGCCCGCAATGCTCCTGCTGAGAATTTGGAACAACAGGAGGTGGATAACTACTACAAGCAGGATATACCTCATCCAGTCATGACCTTTTCTGATATGCACTTGGAAGAGTTGCACCCGAACCTGAGATTTGACAGACTTTGGATAGATTATCTAAAATATCAACGGGGTTTGCATACTCTTCATTCTAAGGTTGTTGAGGTACCGAGGGTCATAGAATGGGGACCCTTAGAAGTTGTAGAATTGGCCGGGCCAATTAGGGAATTACTTGTATAGAGGTATGGTAATTCTTCTTTTAATGACTGGATATGTTTATTCACCATACGTAGACCTGTATATAAAGTATGGTGTGAAGAATTGTTATGTAGTATAGAGTTGAATGATCGGGTAGCTAGTTTAACCGATCGTTCTTTTATTAGATTTTTGTTAGGCGGTTCGATGCGCCACATGTCTTTACTGGACATGGCTCAGGCTTTACGTATATATACGCCTGAGGAGTTAGCGTCTGCCGATTGTAGAGGATTGATACTAAACGGTAGAAAGATAGATGAGAATTTTGATACACACGGTGTGTGGAGTCAAATGACAAGCCATCACCGTTTCAAAGGGGGAAATTACTCTTATTTGGATATAGATAGAGCCGAGTTAAGAGTGATACATAGGTTTTTAGCTAATTCGATTACACAAAGGGGTAAAAACAAGGAAAAAGTAAATGAACAAGATTTGTTTTACCATATGTGTATTCGAGACCCACAAAGCGTTGTAAGTATACCATATTGTGTGGGTTATTATTTATCAGCTATGGTTCGGGGGATGCGACCCCATAGCATAATAGGAGGTGGTATTTTTATTACTTTGATTGGTGAATATCTCGGTGTGGATATAAGTCGGGGGGGGATTATTACTAGAAGAGCCGGAACCCCGCGATACTATAGGTTTAAATGTATACCATGGTGCGAAAGTTTTGAAGAGGCGAAATAACGCCGCAGTACGATACCATGGTAGACATCCACAGGTGGAGAGAAACCAGCAGCAAGGTAATGTAGGAGGGGGGAATGAGATGCAAGAAATGCATAGGTTTATAGCTTCTCAGGAATACGAAAATGCTAGACAGAGAGCATTTGAAGATTGGCAAGTTCATCAGAACCAGATCATAGCTCATTGCCAACATATAGGTAGAAACTATATTCCTACACCGAAACCCATCTTCCCTCCTTGGTCGATAGAGATGCAGCCACCATATCCTATGTATGACCCTGCCGAAGCATTCTATAGCACTTATGGTTATGCCTGGAACCCCTATTGGTACCAATATCATCCTTAGTTTACTTATTATTTTTTATTATTTTGTAATTTGTAATTATTGATACGTTTAATACTTTTGTTAATATTGTAATCATTTTTATAATTATCTAACTTTTATTCTTAGACTTTAATAATTTTTGAATGTGGGGTAATATACCAAACTTCAAAAATATGTATATATGTTTGCAGTTTATCTTATGTACACAACAGGGTAAAACAACGCATTTTCAAAGACTGGCATTAAGTTCAGCAAAAGCAACTAATTTTGACGACAAGATGCAAAATATATGTGAAATAACAACAAGACGGAATGAACAAATGATGTGCACCATTTATCATTCAGCAAACAAACGCCAATATATTTGGAAACTTTGGTAAAAATTTAATCATTTTCACACAAATCACCCTCAATAATTTAAATTGTTACTGATTTCTTGCAAATGAGGGCATTGCAAGATCTTAAGTGTGGGAAGGGGTTAAATTCTTTCGGATTTTAAAATTTTTTACTTTATACACTTGGTTACCATTAAAAATACTAGTAAAGCAGTAGTTGTATTAGAATCTAGTGCTCTCTGATAAAAAAAGAACAGCCCTAGTCTTATATACTGACTACCCAATTCTAGTAAAATTTTTCAATTAAATGAATTCAAATCATGTTTATACATATTTATGAACGATTAAACTAGGTTTTAACACCGAAATTATTGTTACCTCGGAAAGGACATAAATTAAGAAACAAACTAAAATGTTAAAATTCATTTAAAATGGAATAGAGGACGATAAAAAGGAAAATAAAAGCCAAGTGTGGGAAAATTTACCAAGTTATCTTAAACATATGTCACATATATCTGTAACAAATAACTGAAAATACTTTTGCTTTGGACTAAACTAAACTGTTTTACCCAATGAAAGAAAAGAAGAGATGGATCTACACGATGAATCAATTCCATCATTAAAAGGAAGTAAAGTCTTCCGAAAAAGACACGCGCTTCTTGATTTAGGTCATGAAGTTGTCGTCCAGACCAGCTGTAGGTTGACGAAAAATCTAGAAAAGTCATCACTAAAATCAGCAGGAAATCCACGGACCTCAGCATTAAACAGGGTCGCCATGTGGTCAGATTTATCCTAACCATGAGAAGGATTTATCTCGTACAATGGGGGGGCACCATGCAAATTAGCTGGATAAGACTAATGAATCAGATCCCCAGAAGGGATAATCTCCTTAAAGATTAAAAATCAGCTTTTAAGACTGATATTACTCAATCCTAGAGATTGACCTTAAAGATTGAGAATTACAAACTCATGGAATTCGATGATATCTAAACTCGAGCTTAAACGAGAAAATATTTTGATCAAAATTATAAACCGATTTGTTTTCTGAAAACCCTATTTTCAATGCGTTCATTACCATTGAACGTAAAATCCTAGGAATTCACCTGGAATTCATTAGGTCACCTGAACTAAATCGGGTGTCAACCGTAAGAACGGTGGTTGCATAGTGGTCAAAGACAGGACCTTGTGCCAGACCGAAAAATTATAAGGGTGAGCTTTACTATTGCTCCTACCAAGGATAGTAATTGCGTCCGACACGTTATAGACCATAATTAAAAGCATGTCAGGGGACATTGCCTTAACAGTTGCTTGTTCAACGCTTTCCTTTACAACCGGACGGTAGTTTGCCGAAAGGTAATATACGGGACAAATAAACTGAACGTGTTGCTTTCCAAATACAAGGTTAGCAAGTGGGTGACACAAAACCGCAAGTTTTGAGCTAAAATTTTCAAATCTGAAACCCACCAAACCCACAAAAATATTTTGCAAACACCGGTAAAGGGTTATTCCGGAAAACATATCTAGGGTAAAAACTAGATTTCAAAAAAAAATCAAATGTTTTCATAAAGATCCAATTTCCTTAATGGATCTAAATTTTTATAGTCATGTGGGACTGTAAACCATATCGTTACTACCATTGTTTATACCGCCGTATAGAAATCACTGATGTACAAAGTGTGAAGAATAAAGAAGTGATTCTAGTATTTCAAGACGATATTGCTTGAGGACAAGCAACGCTCAAGTGTGGGAATATTTGATAATGCTAAAAACGAACATATATTTCATAGCATTATTCCTCAAGAAAGACAAGCTTTTAGTTGCAATTGTTCTATTTACAAGTGATATTCGTTTAAATAATAAAAGGTGAAGACAAAAGACTGATTCGGCGAATTTTAGACGCAAACGACCAAAAAGCTCAAAAGTACAAAAGACAATCAAAAAGGTTCCAATTATTGATAAGAAACGTCTCGAAATTACAAAAGTACAAGATTCAAAACGCAAAGTACAAGATATTAAATTGTACGCGAGGACGTTCGAAAATCCGGAACCGGGACCAGAGTCAACTCTTAACGCTCGACGCAACGGACTAAAAATTACAAGTTAACTATGTATATAAATATAATATAATATATAATTAATTATATTAATTATATATATATTATATTTATAAATAAAAAACCGTCGGCAGAGAAAAACTCCAAGGACTGAGCTGTAAATACATTCTCCGCGACTCGCGGAGTTTGAAGAGGATTTTGCCGCGAGTCGCGGAGCCCCAAAAATCAACTCTGGCTATAAATCAAACCGAATTCTGATCATTTTTCATATCCATTTTTCTCTCTTCTCTCATATATACGTAAAATATATATATATAATTTATATTTTAATTTTAATTTTAATTATAATTCTAATAATAAGGGTATGTTAGCGAATGTTGTAAGGGTGTAAGTCGAAATTCTGTCCGTGTAACGCTACGCTATTTTTAATCATTGTAAGTTATGTTCAACCTTTTTATATTAATGTCTCGTAGCTAAGTTATTATTATGCTTATTTAAAACGAAGTAATCATGATGTTGGGCTAATTACTAAAATTGGGTAATTGGGCTTTGTACCATAATTGGGGTTTGGACAAAAGAACGACACTTGTGGAAATTAGACTATGGGCTATTAATGGGCTTTATATTTGTTTAACTAAATGAAAGTTTGTTAATGTTAATATAAAGATTTACAATTGGGCGTCCCTATAAATTACCATATACACTCAATCGGACACGATGGGCGGGGTATTTATATGTACGAATAATCGTTCATTTAACCGGACACGGGAATGGATTAATAGCCACTAGAATAATTAAAACAGGGGTGAAATTACATTCAAGGGTAATTGGTGTAATTGTTAACAAAGTAGTAAAACCTTGGTTTACACGCAGTCGATAACCTGGTGTATTCATTAAACAAAGTATTAAAACCTTGTTACAATTCGAATCCCCAATTAGTTGGAATATTTAACTTCGGGTATAAGAATAATTTGATGAGGACACTCGCACTTTATATTTATGACTGATGGACTGTTATGGACAAAAACCAGACGGACATATTAAATAATCCAGGACAAAGGACAATTAACCCATGGGCATAAAACTAAAATCAACACGTCAAACATCATGATTACGGAAGTTTAAATAAGCATAATTCTTTTATTTCATATTTAATTTCCTTTATTTTATATTTAATTGCACTTCTAATTATCGCACTTTTATTTATTGTTGTTTAATCGCACTTTTAATTATCGTACTTTTTAATTATCGCAAGTTTATTGCACTTTTGTTATTTGCAATTTCATTATCGTTATTTACTTTAAGTTTTAATTTAAGTCTTTTATTTATTTAATATTTTGCATTAGGTTTTAACTGCGACTAAAGTTTTAAAATCGACAAACCGGTCATTAAACGGTAAAAACCCCCCTTTATAATAATAATATTACTTATATATATGTTTGTATTTTTATAAAAGTAAACTAATATAGCGTTGAGCTTTGTTTAAAGATTTCCCTGTGGAACGAACCGGACTTACTAAAAACTACACTACTGTACGATTAGGTACACTGCCTATAAGTGTTGTAGCAAGGTTTAAGTATATCCATTCTATAAATAAATAAATATCTTGTGTAAAATTGTATCGTATTTAATAGTGTTTTCTGCTAAAATTAATAACTATTTTATATACTACCCCGCTGCACATCAATAATGTGCGCAGGTGGCGTGATACTTCGCCTATCCCTAGGCTTTCTTATTTCTTTACTCCAACTTCGCCCGCCGGATGCACCGATGGTTCTTCGAAAGAAAATAAGAAACACAGCGATGATGACTTATTTACTATTTTGGCTCAACCAGTGCCAGAAAAATATGCTTCGACATTCAGGGTTCCTGATAAGAAAGATGAAGTTTCCACCCTACATTGCTAATTACGTGTTAATGAGAAGTTTCCACCCTACATTGCTAACTACGTGCTTGGATTTCCAGACTCTTTTGCAAGGTGTTGTTAGAGAAATGTTCAGTAATTTGACAATGCCCTTAATTAGTTCTTATAGTTATCTCTGTTTGAGCATCTTGTTTAACTTTCATAACATGCGCACTCGAAAAATGAACGCATGTTGAATGCCATGATATTAGGCAAGGGGCAAAGGAATCTTTGGGGCAATTTATTGATCGGTACACCAAAGAGTTCGCAAAGATGCACGGATTGCCCGAAAGTCAGAAAGTATTAGGTTTCATACATGGGTTGTGCAGAGAAAGACATCTTTCTTTGTGGCAACATTTGCACATGAAATTCCCAGATACACTCGTAAAGGCAATTAGTGAAGCCCACGAGCATATGCGTGTGCGAGAAGACACCACGCGTAATAGTGAAAAAGGCTCCGACTATAAAGGTGACAGAGATGATGAGTTGTATCAGAGGCAATCATGTAGTTCAAAGCACAAAAGTGATAACCACAGCCATGGTTCTGGCTCGTCAAGATATGGTTATAGCAAGTTTCGAAAATCAAGTGAAAATGGGGGTAAAGGAAAATGGCATTAACCAAATCAGAAATTCACAATCATGCGCGAAATAACTAAGACACATAAAGAAATACTGGAAACCGAACCATTTGTTTGACATTCTCCTCACCTGGAAAAATGTCAGATTATGCCAGGAGAGACAAGTCTAAGTTCTGAGAGTGTCATGATGATTATGGGCACGAGATTGATCGATGCAAATCATTTATAAAAAAATGATTCAGTTGTGACAACCCGGAAATTTCCGACTGAATTTAAACTTTATCTTTATATTATTCCGACACGATAAGCAAAGTTTGTTAAGTTAAATCTTAAGAATTTTAAACTGTGTTCATACATTCATTTAACCTCAACCAAATCTCGACGATTCATGAACCATTATATAAATGGATATGATTACATATATATGTACATAATATGACTTGAGAATGTAAACAAAGTATTTAAATGTATAATGCTTTACATGAACGTAATTGTTTCAATATGTTTATCGATGGAATTAGAAGATAATATCAAATGATTGATTTATCAGTTACATTGTATGATTACGAGTCTTTGTTGAGAGGTCCACTTTGATTTAAAAAACTTTTTTCTTTTAACGGTATTCGGAATAAATGGTAAAGTGATCTTCGAGTAAGGACAAAGTGTCAAGTAGCGAGAGCTAGACAGATTGGTGGAAATTCCTGTTGATTTCCAATACATGCCTTACAATAATTGCCTCGTGACTTTTGATAAGATAAACTATTTAACTTTCATATTAATTAATGTAAAAGTAAAATTGGAGAATATAGATAACTTAAAAAAAATGAATATCGATAAATTAAGTAAAAGATAGTAACACTTGTTTATTGATTCGATTGATTTATAGATATGTTTGAGAAGTTAAATTAAACGTTGGCGCATAAATGAATCATATCAAATTATGTACTAGAGCGTAAAACGTAAGGTGATATAATAATATCTAATATATAAACAATTTTAAATATATTAAACTTTGAAATATAATTAGTTTTTGAAAATCTAAATATTATATTAGTAAGTAAATATTTCTAAAATATATAAGTTTATATTTTTAAATAATAATTTCATTGTTTTACAAGGTGATGAAATATAATATTAACTTAGTCGTAAAACTTTTTGAATTTAAAATAGTATATATTGGTAAATAACGAGACGCCGATTTATAGAAGCAAATGACCAAAACCCTCAAATGAATAAGTTACACCTAGAGTGGGATAAATTTTCATTGATTTGAGTCTTGTTATTGATAAAGGTACATTACACGAAACGTAAAGTACCAGTTTTCTAAGCGTATGAAAATGCGTTCGAAAAACCAAAACCGGTACGTAAGTCGAGCGTCAACGTACAATTCATCGGTGTAAAAATTACAAGTCAACTATGCACGTGAATATAATTATAGAGTATAATTAATTATTTTAATTAAATATATTTATATATAATATTATTATTAAGTGTCGGCAGCCATCAAAATTTTAATCATGAGTTGGTAACATAGGCCATGTGTAGAGAACCGTCCCAATCCATAAGGACGAATACAATAACATATGGTTACATTGCGAGGTATCTGACCTCTATATTATACATTTTACAAACATTGCGTTCGTTTTTAAAAGACAAACTTTCATTACATCGAAAGTTGACGGCATGCATACCATTTCATAATATATTCAAACTATAAATGACTTGATAATATTCTTGATGAACTCAATGACACGAATGCAACGTCTTTTGAAATATGTCATGAATTACTCCAAATAATATCTCTAAAATGAGCAAATGCACAGTGGAAGATTTCTTTTATACCTGAGAATAAACAAGCTTAAAAGTGTCAACCAAAAGGTTGGTGGGTTCATTAGTTTATCATAAACAATCATGTCCATTATTTTAATAGACCACAAGATTTTCATTTCCATTACTTATAAACATCATCTCATATCAGGCATTTCGCAAACTGTATAGAGATAAAAATCATTCATATGGTGAATACCTGGTAACCGACATTAACAAGATGCATATAGAATATCCCCAAAAAAGAAACCTCTCGTCTGTATAATAATAAATCGAAGTACTAAAGCATCCGTACCTCGGATGGGGTTTGTTAGGCCCATAGATCTATCTTTAGGATTCGCATCAATTAAGGGTACTGTTCCCTAATTCTTAGGTTACTAAGCTAAAGGGGCATATTCGATTCGATAATCCAACTATAGAATGTAGTTTCAATTACTTGTGTCTATTTCGTAAAACATTTATAAAAGCAGCGCATGTATTCTTAGTCCCAAAAATATAAATTGCAAAAACATTTAGAAAGGGAGCAAATGAAACTCACAATATGATATTTTGTAGTAAAAATATGCATACGACGGTACTGAACAATGCAGGGTTGGCCTCAAATTCAAAAACCTATATCAAGTATATATATTAACACATATAATAATATTCAAATAAATATATATTTTGATATTAGTAATATGCTTGTAATGTTAATATTAATAATTACTTAAATATATTTATTTTATATATTTTATTAAATTATCATAATAATATATTATATACTTTATTAAAATATTTTGAATAAATACTTAGTATTAATATTTTTAAATACTCATAATTTTTAATATGATAACATTTTTAAAAATTCGAGTTATATTAAAACGTAAATGAACAAAAAGTATTTTATTAGTAAAAGTAGTATACTTATTATATATCCTTCTATATATCTAATGTTAATATCTAAGTTATAATATAAATCTTTTTAGTTTATGATCATAAAAATATAGTTATATTTTATATACAAAATACATTTAAAACTAGAGTTATAGTTAGTAATATTAATTATAATAATGATAATGATAAAAATAATACTAATATTAATAAAAAGATAAATTTAAAAATAGTGATACTTTTAGTAATAATGATGATGATGATAATAATAATAATAATAATAATAATAATAATAATAATAATAATAATAATAATAATAATAATAACTATAATAATAATTTTACTACTAATGATAATAATCATAATAATTTTTAAAATAATAATACTTGATCATATACATAGCATTATATATGTATATTTTATTTGCTAAAGGGTAATGGCAAAAGTATGCGAACTATGATGCAAAGCTATGAAATGTTCGCTGAAAATAAATACAGCGGTTGTGTTTCCACGCAAATAGATGACTGCGGTTTAACCCGCTGAGTTTCCGCGGACAGTTAAGTGATTCGCAAACCGCGGATATCTCGAATACTATAAATAGGGAGCTTGGCCTCTCATTTATAGGTTGTTGATTCTCTGCCATTTTGCCTAAGCCTTCGTAATTTCCACTTGTGATCTTGCCCAAGGGATTTTTACACCGCGCAAAGGTGAATTAAGCTAATTAACAATCAAGACCGGGTCGGGGTGGTTGATCACTTGATAGTTAAAGTGAAAGACGATCATCGGGGTCCAAAATAATCATCAAACATTCCATCCTCCATTACATTCTTATTGCACTCAATCCGTAATTAAGTAACATCGTTAATTAAGGATTGATCACTTGGCGCCATCCGTGGGACCCGTTTTATGAATTAAACTGAAATTTTTTTATTTTATGCAGTTAAACAATTAATTCGACGGTTTAATTTCAATCGTGTTTTTTTGTTGTGATGATTTGAAGGTGCTTTTGGAATACGCAATCAGTCGATCTGCTCGACAATCGCGATGGCAAATGCAAAGCAAGCTGGTGTTTCTACGAATGCTAATGCACTGCCCAGTGATTCGCAGAACGTTGTGATTTTTCCATTGCAAACAAATTCTAGTATAATCGCAGGAAAATCGATTCAGGAACCGATCGCTAAAACACCTGCTGAAAACAATGCTAGTGATTTGCAGCCAGAAGTTGCTGCTGAAAAAATGATTATGCGAAGAACTTTGCTGCAAAATCGCATTGAAATAATCGCTGATGGGAAGCGACCAAAAGCTTTGTCTGAAAAATCTAGTCTGCGAACTGCAAAATTGTTGGTACTGCAATCAAGCAAGCTAAGAGAGATGATAAGCGTAATTGTGAATCTCGCATACCGCGCACTTACTTATAGCCATTGAATGATTCAAGATCACAAGTTGATCGTCTAGTTCTTGAGCATAATGATAGCGATAGTGACAATGCAGAAGATCGCATTCATTTGAATTCTACGTACAAATCAAAAATGACAAAAGCACCAAGAGAAGAGAGCGAATTTTCTGATGATTCGGACAGCGTAGAAGAGTTTGTTAAAAATCCACAAATTAAGCGAAAGCGACCACCAACACCTTTCCCTCACTATGGGAAAGAAGTTGACACATCTGACGCTGCTCACAGAGAGAATGCTCAGAATTTTTTGGCGGATGCTTTCAGAAGCATTGCGCCAAAGTCCATGCAACATAAGTTTGATCAGCCAAACTTTTTGCAAGACATGCTTGCCAAGTTTTGTGTGGAGAATGCAGATACTCGCACAAAGAAGGCAACATAAATCACTACTGCTGCGGACAAGTTTGCCCAGCATATTTTTGATTATCCAATTGTTTCTCCGCCGATCGTGCCGGCAACTCTGGGAGTCTATTCGGATCTAACTGATCCTTTGGATTTTCTGCAACGCTTCGAAGGCGTAGTATGTAGTGACCCGAACTTTTCCATGTTTATATATATTAATTGAGATTGATGTTTACATGATTAAATGTTTCCAACATGTTAAGCAATCAAACTTGTTAAGACTTGATTAATTGAAATAGGTTTCATATAGACAATTGACCACCCAAGTTGACCGGTGATTCACGAACGTTAAAACTTGTAAAAAAACTATATGATGACATATATATGGTTATATATATAGTTAATATGATATTATGATAAGTAAACATATCATTAATTATATTAACAATGAACTACATATGTAAAAACAAGACTACTAACTTAATGATTTTGAAACGAGACATATATGTAACGTTTATCGTTGTAACGACATTTAATGTATATATATCATATTAAGAGATATTTGTACATCATAATATCATGATAATATAATAATTTAAAATCTCTTTTGTTATTATAAACATTGGGTTAACAACATTTAACAAGATCGTTAACCTAAAGGTTTCAAAACAACACTTACATGTAACGACTAACGATGACTTAACGACTCAGTTAAAATGTATATACATGTAGTGTTTTAATATGTATTTATACACTTTTGAAAGACTTCAATACACTTATCAAAATACTTCTACTTAACAAAAATGCTTACAATTACATTCTCGTTCAGTTTCATCAACAATTCTACTCGTATGCACCCGTATTCGTACTCGTACAATACACAGCTTTTAGATGTATGTACTATTGGTATATACACTCCAATGATCAGCTCTTAGCAGCCCATGTGAGTCACCTAACACATGTGGGAACCATCATTTGGCAACTAGCATGAAATATCTCATAAGATTACAAAAATATGAGTAATCATTCATGACTTATTTACATGAAAACAAAATTACATATCCTTTATATTTAATCCATACACCAACGACCAAAAACACCTACAAACACTTTCATTCTTCAATTTTCTTCATCTAATTGAACTCTCTCAAGTTCTATCTTCAAGTTCTAAGTGTTCTTCATAAATTCCAAAAGTTCTAGTTTCATAAAATCAAGAATACTTTCAAGTTTGCTAGCTCACTTCCAATCTTGTAAGGTGATCATCCAACCTCAAGAAATCTTTGTTTCTTACAGTAGGTTATCATTCTAATACAAGGTAATAATCATATTCAAACTTTGGTTCAATTTCTATAACTATAACAATCTTATTTCAAGTGATGATCTTACTTGAACTTGTTTTCGTGTCATGATTTTGCTTCAAGAACTTTGAGCCATCCAAGGATCCATTGAAGCTAGATCCATTTTTCTCTTTTCCAGTAGGTTCATCCAAGGAACTTAAGGTAGTAATGATGTTCATAACATCATTCGATTCATACATATAAAGCTATCTTATTCGAAGGTTTAAACTTGTAATCACTAGAACATAGTTTAGTTAATTCTAAACTTGTTCGCAAACAAAAGTTAATCCTTCTAACTTGACTTTTAAAATCAACTAAACACATGTTCTATATCTATATGATATGCTAACTTAATGATTTAAAACCTGGAAACACGAAAAACACCGTAAAACCGGATTTACGCCGTCGTAGTAACACCGCGGGCTGTTTTGGGTTAGTTAATTAAAAACTATGATAAACTTTGATTTAAAAGTTGTTATTCTGAGAAAATGATTTTTATTATGAACATGAAACTATATCCAAAAATTATGGTTAAACTCAAAGTGGAAGTATGTTTTCTAAAATGGTCATCTAGACGTCGTTCTTTCGACTGAAATGACTACCTTTACAAAAACGACTTGTAACTTATTTTTCCGACTAGAAACCTATACTTTTTTTGTTTAGATTCATAAAATAGAGTTCAATATGAAACCATAGCAATTTGATTCACTCAAAACGGATTTAAAATGAAGAAGTTATGGGTAAAACAAGATTGGATAATTTTTCTCATTTTAGCTACGTGAAAATTGGTAACAAATCTATTCCAACCATAACTTAATCAACTTGTATTATATATTATGTAATCTTGAGATACCATAGACACGTATACAATGTTTCGACCTATCATGTCGACACATCTATATATATTTCGGAACAACCATAGACACTCTATATGTGAATGTTGGAGTTAGCTATACAGGGTTGAGGTTGATTCCAAAATATATATAGTTTGAGTTGTGATCAATACTGAGATACGTATACACTGGGTCATGGATTGATTCAAGATAATATTTATCGATTTATTTCTGTACATCTAACTGTGGACAACTAGTTGTAGGTTACTAACGAGGACAGCTGACTTAATAAACTTAAAACATCAAAATATATTAAAAGTGTTGTAAATATATTTTGAACATACTTTGATATATATGTATATATTGTTATAGGTTCGTGAATCAACCAGTGGCCAAGTCTTACTTCCCGACGAAGTAAAAATCTGTGAAAGTGAGTTATAGTCCCACTTTTAAAATCTAATATTTTTGGGATGAGAATACATGCAGGTTTTATAAATGATTTACAAAATAGACACAAGTACGTGAAACTACATTCTATGGTTGAATTATCGAAATCGAATATGCCCCTTTTTATTAAGTCTGGTAATCTAAGAATTAGGGAACAGACACCCTAATTGACGCGAATCCTAAAGATAGATCTATTGGGCCTAACAAACCCCATCCAAAGTACCGGATGCTTTAGTACTTCGAAATTTATATCATATCCGAAGGGTGTCCCGGAATGATGGGGATATTCTTATATATGCATCTTGTTATTGTCGGTTACCAGGTGTTCACCATATGAATGATTTTTATCTCTATGTATGGGATGTGTATTGAAATATGAAATCTTGTGGTCTATTGTTACGATTTGATATATATAGGTTAAACCTATAACTCACCAACATTTTTGTTGACGTTTTAAGCATGTTTATTCTCAGGTGATTATTAAGAGCTTCCGCTGTCGCATACTTAAATAAGGACAAGATTTGGAGTCCATGCTTGTATGATATTGTGTAAAAACTGCATTCAAGAAATTTATTTTGTTGTAACATATTTGTATTGTAAACCATTATGTAATGGTCGTGTGTAAACAGGATATATTAGATTATCATTATTTGATAATCTACGTAAAGCTTTTTAAACCTTTATTGATGAAATAAAGGTTATGGTTTGTTTAAAAATGAATGCAGTCTTTGAAAAACGTCTCATATAGAGGTCAAAACCTCGCAACGAAATCAATTAATATGGAACGTTTTTAATCTATAAGAACGGGACATTTCAGTTGGTATCAGAGCGTTGGTCTTAGAGAACCAGAAAATTTGCATTAGTGTGTCTTATCGAGTTTGTTAGGATGCATTAGTGAGTCTGGACTTCGACCGTGTTTTCTTTAAAAATGATTGCTTAACATTTTTGTTGGAAACTATATATTTTTAACATATGAATATTATGTGATATATTAATCTCTTAACGTGTTTGATATTATGTGATAGATGTCTACCTCTAGAACAAGTCCCATTGACTCACCTAATAATAATGAAGAGTCAAATGTAAATTGGAATAATTTGTGGACTGATTCACAAGTTCCCGAAGAGGAACCGGAAGAAGAGTCGGAACCGGAAGAAGAATCGGAACCGGAAGAAGAATCGGAACCGGATGAAGAAATAGAACCGGTGGGGGAAATAATAAAACGGTTAAGTAAAAGAAAATCCTCAACCAACCGACCAAAGTTAATTATGGTCAATGGTGTTTCCGCCAAGGAAGCAAAATATTGGGAGGATTACCAATTCTCCGATGAATCGGATTCCGACGAGAATTCCGATGATGTTATAGAAATTACCCCAACTGAATTTAAAAAGGTAAAAGAAAATAATAAGGGAAAGGGCATAAAAATAGAGAAATCTAATTCCAACCCCGATGAACTTTATATGTATCGTCAACCCCCGAAGTCCTTAAGTTGTAACAATGACCCGGGAACCTCTAAACCACCAGGTTTTTCTAAACCAATGTGGACAACGACGGTTCGTATTAGGGGAACATCATATATCCCTAGAAACTTGGCAAAACGAACCAAAACCGAAGAAGAAGAAACGAGCGAGTCGGAATAAGATAGTTGTATTCGTGTGGTGTAATATATGGAATATAGTGTTCTTATGCTTTATGATATATGTAAAAATTGCTTGTATTAATAAGTATTTTTTTTATGAATCTAACTCTTGTCTATTTTACAGTTTAAAAATACAAAATGGATAGACAACCCAATATTTTAAGAGACCTACCCGGAGACATGATTGATGAAATCTTGTCTAGAGTCGGCCAGAATTCTTCGGCACAACTATTTAAGGCGAGATCAGTTTGTAAGACATTCGAAGAACGTTCCAAGAATGTCTTGGTTTATAAGAGACTTTCGTTTGAAAGATGGGGGATATCACATTGGGAAACCCATAAGTTACGATGTGTTTACTTTGACGCATATATTGCGGGGAACCCAAATGCTATTTTACGCAACGGGTTAAGAAATTATTTTGACTCAATATATCCGAATATTGGACTTCGTGATTTAGAAAAAGCGGCTAACATGCAACATAAAGAAGCATGTTATGCTTACGGATTAGTAATGTTCGCTTCTCACCAAAGTGAGAACAAGAACATCGGGCTACAACTATTAAACAAAACGTTTCCACAAGTGACGGAGTCGGTAATTGGGGTAAGAAATGAGGTTTTTAGATTATTACGGGACTGTTGGACATTACGTAACCCTCGTCCCTTTGATGACGTTACAACACGCTGTCTTATCAACGGCCATAACGGTTATGTTGCACAAGACCAAGGATGGGAAGTAGTCCTAGTAAAACCAGAATGCATGACTTGTTTCTGGACGTATGAATTACGTGTATTTATTGCCTTTGCTGAACGACTTGTGTACTAGCTAGAATTGTCTTCACAACTCTCTTGTATCAAAGTTATTGTGTGCTATATTTCATGCTTTATGTAAAATAAGCGGTATTGTAAGTTTGTAAAATATTGTATAAAAGTTTGAACGCGAAATATTATTATAATCAGTTTTTCATATAGAATTGTAGTAGTTGAATTGTATATTAGCTACTAAGTATGAACTTAACGGGTAGGTACTACCCGAATTTAAACTTATAAAACGCTAATATGAAGAAAAAGCTTTTATAAATGAGTTCATATTATGCTACGAAATACTATTAACTACTCTTAATATTCTGTATGATTAACTTGTTCCATTTAACTATTTTGAAGGAAATGGCACCGACTACTCGACACACCGTGAATATGAATGAAGAGGAATTCCGTACTTTTCTAGCTTCAAACATAGCCGCAGTACAGGCTGCGCTACATACCAACAATAACCTTGGATCTAGCAGTACAGGAAATCGTGTAGGATGCACCTACAAAGAATTCACTGCCTGCAAACCTTTGGAATTTGATGGAACCGAAGGACCGATCGGATTGAAACGGTGGACCGAGAAGGTTGAATCGGTGTTTGCCATAAGTAAGTGTACTGAAGAGGACAAAGTGAAGTACGCTACGCATACCTTCACAGGTTCTGCGTTAACATGGTGGAATACCTATCTAGAGCAAGTGGGACAAGATGATGCGTACGCACTACCGTGGTCAGCATTCAAGCACTTGATGAACGAGAAGTACCGTCCCAGAACCGAGGTCAATAAGCTCAAGACAGAACTTAGAGGGTTACGAACCCAAGGATTTGATATTACCACGTACGAAAGACGATTCACAGAATTGTGCCTATTGTGTCCGGGAGCATTCGAAGATGAGGAAGAGAAGATCGACGCGTTTGTGAAAGGATTACCGGAAAGAATTCAAGAAGATATAAGTTCACACGAGCCCGCCTCCATACAACAGGCATGTAGAATGGCTCACAAACTAGTGAACCAGATTGAAGAAAGAATTAAAGAACAGACTGCTGAAGAGGCCAATGTGAAGCAAGTCAAAAGAAAGTGGGAGGAAAACGGTGATAAGAATCACCAATACAACAACAATAGCAATTACAACAATAATCGCAACAATTATCCCAACAATCGCAACATCAATCGCAACTACAACAAACGGCCCAACAACAACAACAACAACAACAGCAGCAACTACAACAATCATCCCAACAACAATAATAACCGCAACAACAACAACAATCAGAAGCAACTATGCCAAAGGTGTGAAAAGAATCACTCGGGGTTCTGCACCAAATTTTGCAACAAGTGTAAAAGAAATGGTCATAGCGCGGCGAAGTGTGAGGTCTACGGACCAGGGGTTAATAGAACGAAAGGAACAAATGGTGTCGGAACGAGTAATGGCGGAGCAAGTAGTGTCGGAGCAAGTTATGCCAATGTAGTTTGTTATAAATGTGGAAAACCAGGCCACATTATTAGAAATTGCCCGAACCAGGAGAACACGAATGGACAAGGCCGTGGAAGAGTTTTCAATATTAATGCGGTAGAGGCACAGGAAGACCCGGAGCTTGTTACGGGTACGTTTCTTATTGACAATAAATCTGCTTACGTTTTATTTGATTCGGGTGCGGATAGAAGCTATATGAGTAGAGATTTTTGTGCTAAATTAAGTTGTCCATTGACGCCTTTGGATAGTAAATTTTTACTCGAATTAGCAAATGGTAAATTAATTTCAGCAGATAATATATGTCGGAATCGAGAAATTAAACTGGTTAGCGAAACATTTAAGATTGATTTGATACCAGTAGAGTTAGGGAGTTTTGATGTGATAATCGGTATGGACTGGTTGAAAGAAGTGAAAGCGGAGATCGTTTGTTACAAAAATGCAATTCGCATTATACGAGAAAAAGGAAAACCCTTAATGGTGTACGGAGAAAAGGGCAACACGAAGCTACATCTTATTAGTAATTTGAAGGCACAAAAACTAATAAGAAAAGGTTGCTATGCTGTTCTAGCACACGTTGAGAAAGTACAAACTGAAGAAAAGAGCATCAATGATGTTCCCATTGCAAAAGAATTTCCCGATGTATTTCCGAAAGAATTACCGGGATTACCCCCACATCGATCCTTTGAATTTCAAATAGATCTTGTACCAGGAGCTGCACCAATAGCTCGTGCTCCTTACAGACTCGCACCCAGCGAGATGAAAGAACTGCAAAGCCAATTACAAGAACTTTTAGAGCGTGGTTTCATTCGACCAAGCACATCACCGTGGGGAGCTCCTGTTTTGTTTGTCAAGAAGAAAGATGGTACATTCAGGTTGTGTATCGACTACCGAGAGTTGAACAAACTTACCATCAAGAACCGCTACCCACTACCGAGAATCGACGACTTATTTGATCAACTACAAGGCTCGTCTGTTTATTCAAAGATTGACTTACGTTCCGGGTATCATCAAATGCGGGTGAAAGAAGATGATATTCCAAAGACTGCTTTCAGAACACGTTACGGTCATTACGAGTTTATGGTCATGCCGTTTGGTTTAACTAATGCACCAGCTGTGTTCATGGACCTTATGAACCGAGTGTGTGGACCATACCTTGACAAGTTTGTCATTGTTTTCATTGATGACATACTTATTTACTCAAAGAATGACCAAGAACACGGTGAACATTTGAGAAAAGTGTTAGAAGTATTGAGGAAGGAAGAATTGTACGCTAAGTTTTCAAAGTGTGCATTTTGGTTGGAAGAAGTTCAATTCCTCGGTCACATAGTGAACAAAGAAGGTATTAAGGTGGATCCGGCAAAGATAGAAACTGTTGAAAAGTGGGAAACCCCGAAAACTCCGAAACACATACGCCAGTTTTTAGGACTAGCTGGTTACTACAGAAGGTTCATCCAAGACTTTTCCAGAATAGCAAAACCCTTGACTGCATTAACGCATAAAGGGAAGAAATTTGAATGGAATGATGAACAAGAGAAAGCGTTTCAGTTATTGAAGAAAAAGCTAACTACGGCACCTATATTGTCATTGCCTGAAGGGAATGATGATTTTGTGATTTATTGTGACGCATCAAAGCAAGGTCTCGGTTGTGTATTAATGCAACGAACGAAGGTGATCGCTTATGCGTCTAGACAATTGAAGATTCACGAACAAAATTATACGACGCATGATTTGGAATTAGGCGCGGTTGTTTTTGCATTAAAGACTTGGAGGCACTACTTATATGGGGTCAAAAGTATTATATATACCGACCACAAAAGTCTTCAACACATATTTAATCAGAAACAACTGAATATGAGGCAGCGTAGGTGGATTGAATTATTGAATGATTACGATTTTGAGATTCGTTACCACCCGGGGAAGGCAAATGTGGTAGCCGATGCCTTGAGCAGGAAGGATAGAGAACCCATTCGAGTAAAATCTATGAATATAATGATTCATAATAACATTACTACTCAAATAAAGGAGGCGCAACAAGGAGTTTTAAAAGAGGGAAATTTAAAGGATGAAATACCCAAAGGATCGGAGAAACATCTTAATATTCGGGAAGACGGAACCCGGTATAGGGCTGAAAGGATTTGGGTACCAAAATTTGGAGATATGAGAGAAATGGTACTTAGAGAAGCTCATAAAACCAGATACTCAATACATCCTGGAACGGGGAAGATGTACAAGGATCTCAAGAAACATTTTTGGTGGCCGGGTATGAAAGCCGATGTTGCTAAATACGTAGGAGAATGTTTGACGTGTTCTAAGGTCAAAGCTGAGCATCAGAAACCATCAGGTCTACTTCAACAACCCGAAATCCCGGAATGGAAATGGGAAAACATTACCATGGATTTCATCACTAAATTGCCAAGGACTGCAAGTTGTTTTGATACTATTTGGGTAATAGTTGATCGTCTCACCAAATCAGCACACTTCCTACCAATAAGAGAAGATGACAAGATGGAGAAGTTAGCACGACTGTATTTGAAGGAAGTCATCTCCAGACATGGAATACCAATCTCTATTATCTCTGATAGGGATGGCAGATTTATTTCAAGATTCTGGCAGACATTACAGCAAGCATTAGGAACTCGTCTAGACATGAGTACTGCCTATCATCCACAAACTGATGGGCAGAGCGAAAGGACGATACAAACGCTTGAAGACATGCTACGAGCATGTGTTATTGATTTCGGAAACAGTTGGGATCGACATCTACCGTTAGCAGAATTTTCCTACAACAACAGCTACCATTCAAGCATTGAGATGGCGCCGTTTGAAGCACTTTATGGTAGAAAGTGCAGGTCTCCGATTTGTTGGAGTGAGGTGGGGGATAGACAGATTACGGGTCCGGAGATTATACAAGAAACTACCGAGAAGATCATCCAAATTCAACAACGGTTGAAAACCGCCCAAAGTCGACAAAAGAGCTACGCTGACATTAAAAGAAAAGATATAGAATTTGAAATTGGAGAGATGGTCATGCTTAAAGTTTCACCTTGGAAAGGCGTTGTTCGATTTGGTAAACGAGGGAAATTAAATCCAAGGTATATTGGACCATTCAAGATTATTGATCGTGTCGGACCAGTAGCTTACCGACTTGAGTTACCTCAACAACTCGCGGCTGTACATAACACTTTCCACGTCTCGAATTTGAAGAAATGTTTTGCTAAAGAAGATCTCACTATTCCGTTAGATGAAATCCAAATCAACGAAAAACTCCAATTCATCGAAGAACCCGTCGAAATAATGGATCGTGAGGTTAAAAGACTTAAGCAAAACAAGATACCAATTGTTAAGGTTCGATGGAATGCTCGTAGAGGACCCGAGTTCACCTGGGAGCGTGAAGATCAGATGAAGAAGAAATACCCGCATCTATTTCCAGAAGATTCGTCAACACCTTCAACAGCTTAAAATTTCGGGACGAAATTTATTTAACGGGTAGGTACTGTAGTGACCCGAACTTTTCCATGTTTATATATATTAATTGAGATTGATGTTTACATGATTAAATGTTTCCAACATGTTAAGCAATCAAACTTGTTAAGACTTGATTAATTGAAATAGGTTTCATATAGACAATTGACCACCCAAGTTGACCGGTGATTCACGAACGTTAAAACTTGTAAAAAAACTATATGATGACATATATATGGTTATATATATAGTTAACATGATATTATGATAAGTAAACATATCATTAATTATATTAACAATGAACTACATATGTAAAAACAAGACTACTAACTTAATGATTTTGAAACGAGACATATATGTAACGTTTATCGTTGTAACGACATTTAATGTATATATATCATATTAAGAGATATTTGTACATCATAATATCATGATAATATAATAATTTAAAATCTCTTTTGTTATTATAAACATTGGGTTAACAACATTTAACAAGATCGTTAACCTAAAGGTTTCAAAACAACACTTACATGTAACGACTAACGATGACTTAACGACTCAGTTAAAATGTATATACATGTAGTGTTTTAATATGTATTTATACACTTTTGAAAGACTTCAATACACTTATCAAAATACTTCTACTTAACAAAAATGCTTACAATTACATTCTCGTTCAGTTTCATCAACAATTCTACTCGTATGCACCCGTATTCGTACTCGTACAATACACAGCTTTTAGATGTATGTACTATTGGTATATACACTCCAATGATCAGCTCTTAGCAGCCCATGTGAGTCACCTAACACATGTGGGAACCATCATTTGGCAACTAGCATGAAATATCTCATAAGATTACAAAAATATGAGTAATCATTCATGACTTATTTACATGAAAACAAAATTACATATCCTTTATATTTAATCCATACACCAACGACCAAAAACACCTACAAACACTTTCATTCTTCAATTTTCTTCATCTAATTGAACTCTCTCAAGTTCTATCTTCAAGTTCTAAGTGTTCTTCATAAATTCCAAAAGTTCTAGTTTCATAAAATCAAGAATACTTTCAAGTTTGCTAGCTCACTTCCAATCTTGTAAGGTGATCATCCAACCTCAAGAAATCTTTGTTTCTTACAGTAGGTTATCATTCTAATACAAGGTAATAATCATATTCAAACTTTGGTTCAATTTCTATAACTATAACAATCTTATTTCAAGTGATGATCTTACTTGAACTTGTTTTCGTGTCATGATTTTGCTTCAAGAACTTTGAGCCATCCAAGGATCCATTGAAGCTAGATCCATTTTTCTCTTTTCCAGTAGGTTCATCCAAGGAACTTAAGGTAGTAATGATATTCATAACATCATTCGATTCATACATATAAAGCTATCTTATTCGAAGGTTTAAACTTGTAATCACTAGAACATAGTTTAGTTAATTCTAAACTTGTTCGCAAACAAAAGTTAATCCTTCTAACTTGACTTTTAAAATCAACTAAACACATGTTCTATATCTATATGATATGCTAACTTAATGATTTAAAACCTGGAAACACGAAAAACACCGTAAAACCGGATTTACGCCGTCGTAGTAACACCGCGGGCTGTTTTGGGTTAGTTAATTAAAAACTATGATAAACTTTGATTTAAAAGTTGTTATTCTGAGAAAATGATTTTTATTATGAACATGAAACTATATCCAAAAATTATGGTTAAACTCAAAGTGGAAGTATGTTTTCTAAAATGGTCATCTAGACGTCGTTCTTTCGACTGAAATGACTACCTTTACAAAAACGACTTGTAACTTATTTTTCCGACTAGAAACCTATACTTTTTTTGTTTAGATTCATAAAATAGAGTTCAATATGAAACCATAGCAATTTGATTCACTCAAAACGGATTTAAAATGAAGAAGTTATGGGTAAAACAAGATTGGATAATTTTTCTCATTTTAGCTACGTGAAAATTGGTAACAAATCTATTCCAACCATAACTTAATCAACTTGTATTATATATTATGTAATCTTGAGATACCATAGACACGTATACAATGTTTCGACCTATCATGTCGACACATCTATATATATTTCGGAACAACCATAGACACTCTATATGTGAATGTTGGAGTTAGCTATACAGGGTTGAGGTTGATTCCAAAATATATATAGTTTGAGTTGTGATCAATACTGAGATACGTATACACTGGGTCGTGGATTGATTCAAGATAATATTTATCGATTTATTTCTGTACATCTAACTGTGGACAACTAGTTGTAGGTTACTAACGAGGACAGCTGACTTAATAAACTTAAAACATCAAAATATATTAAAAGTGTTGTAAATATATTTTGAACATACTTTGATATATATGTATATATTGTTATAGGTTCGTGAATCAACCAGTGGCCAAGTCTTACTTCCCGACGAAGTAAAAATCTGTGAAAGTGAGTTATAGTCCCACTTTTAAAATCTAATATTTTTGGGATGAGAATACATGCAGGTTTTATAAATGATTTACAAAATAGACACAAGTACGTGAAACTACATTCTATGGTTGAATTATCGAAATCGAATATGCCCCTTTTTATTAAGTCTGGTAATCTAAGAATTAGGGAACAGACACCCTAATTGACGCGAATCCTAAAGATAGATCTATTGGGCCTAACAAACCCCATCCAAAGTACCGGATGCTTTAGTACTTCGAAATTTATATCATATCCGAAGGGTGTCCCGGAATGATGGGGATATTCTTATATATGCATCTTGTTATTGTCGGTTACCAGGTGTTCACCATATGAATGATTTTTATCTCTATGTATGGGATGTGTATTGAAATATGAAATCTTGTGGTCTATTGTTACGATTTGATATATATAGGTTAAACCTATAACTCACCAACATTTTTGTTGACGTTTTAAGCATGTTTATTCTCAGGTGATTATTAAGAGCTTCCGCTGTCGCATACTTAAATAAGGACAAGATTTGGAGTCCATGCTTGTATGATATTGTGTAAAAACTGCATTCAAGAAACTTATTTTGTTGTAACATATTTGTATTGTAAACCATTATGTAATGGTCGTGTGTAAACAGGATATATTAGATTATCATTATTTGATAATCTACGTAAAGCTTTTTAAACCTTTATTGATGAAATAAAGGTTATGGTTTGTTTAAAAATGAATGCAGTCTTTGAAAAACGTCTCATATAGAGGTCAAAACCTCGCAACGAAATCAATTAATATGGAACGTTTTTAATCTATAAGAACGGGACATTTCATAGTAAGCACTTATAACTAGGATGAACCAGTCGCGTGTAGGATATTCCCCATGGCCTTGCAAGGGTCAGCAAGGGAATGGTTTCATAGTTAGCAATCTCTTAGTATCATTGGCTTTGTAGATTTGCGCGAAATTTTTTTTCTGCAGTTTCAAAATCTATTACCGCAGAAAAAGACGCACATAGAATGTCACGATATTAAGCAAGGCAACAAGGAGACTTTGAACGCCTTACTTATGCGGTACATTTATGGGTGCCAAAAAATTCCACAATTGAATGAAGATCAGAAAATTTCTGGTTTTTTGCATGCTATTAACCCACAGCGACATCCTACTCTTGTGCGGAGATTGCGAAGAGACGTTCCGCCAACTTTTGCAAAAGTTCAACAGGAAACATATGATTATCTCCGCGGTGGAGAGGATAGCAATATAACCCCTGCGTGTGGATGGGGTAGAAACAAATGTTGGCGAGATGACAATGACTCTTTTCGTGATGGTAACATTGATAATTACAACGGATCAGGTTTTTCGCAAAGAAATAGCGGTGGTGGATACCCGCGAAATGACAGGTTTCAAGGCCAAAATGATAACCATGGATATGGCCACCGTGATCGCTATTCTACGCGAAAGTGGAGCAATGAATCATTCAACATCATTCAGACGTTAACAAAAATGCCCAAGGAAATTTTGTTGCAAGAAAGAGTTGCTAAGTCTTTTCCTGATCCGCAGCCTTTGGGAGAAAATAGCAGGCGCGATAGATCAAAATTTTGTGTTTTCCATGACGATTACGGTCATGACACCAATCGTTGCAGAGATTTGGCGGAATTCATTGCAGAAGCATATGAGCAAGGCAAACTGGACCAATTGATTGCACAAAACACCGCGAATGCGATTATAATGCCTACAGAAGCTAACACCTCGAATCGTCAAACGCGGTTGAGCGAAAGGCTCCCGCAGTAAAAAATATGGGAGTAAAAATGGTGAGCAAAAAAGAAAATCAGCGCGGAATCCAGGTAATCAACGTGGTAGAAGTGCAGGGCGAAACGTCGGTAATGCAAATTTCAGAACAGATTGTCAATTGGAAATGTCCTTCTATTACGTTTCCTCCTGCAAGTTTGACCGCGGATAATGATAAACCTGTAGTGGTTTCATGTCGCGTTGCAAATACCGTAATAATGATAATGAAGGTACATGTGGACACAGGTAGCAGTGTCAACGTCATGTATGAACAATGCTTTTGCAAGTTGCCCGCGAACATTCAAGCTTTGATGAAACCTACTGCGGTTCCACTTGCCGGGTTCTCAGGAGAGTCATCCTGGCCCGTTGGCCAGTTAGAATTACAAATGGAGTTAGTTGATGACAGCGATGAGTCGCTAAGGCGCCAAGATTTATTGAATCTGTACATAATGCGAAATCAATCGCGATTCAATATGATACTTGGGCGCACAGCTTTGTGCATGTTTGGCGCTATACCATCTACCATACACGGTATGCTAAAATTTTCTGCCAACAAGGGCATTGGCATGCTGATTTCTGCAGAAGTGGAGCCATTCTGTGCCATGATTATGGCAAATGCGAATTTGAGTATTGAAGGACGTTCAGTTAATCCTGAGTAGTATGAAAATTTAAAAACTTATAATAAGATGCTAAGGAAAAATTCATAAAGGCATGGTATTAAGAAGCGAATATCATAGTTGTGTTTATGTTTCGAATGCGAAATAGTAATGAATAAAGCAAAGTTAATTTCAGTGTTAGTAATTGTTTCTTTACAAAGCGAAAACACTGCGTGTGGCCACGCGTAGTGCTTATTTCGCAGAATGCAATTACTTGTCTTTTACAACACTAAGTTAATGTTTGTTCTGCCGATATTTTAAGTAAGGTGGCATGATTTTCGCAAAGCAGAGCCTGCTTAAGTGTTATGAAAATGCAAAACTGCATTGCGGAATAGTTTGCTAAAAACCAAGTGATGAAATTGCCCACTTGTGTTAATTTGAAAATAATTGCGAAAGGATAACACTTCCTAAGTATTTGATCTTGCCAATACTTAGATGCTTCGCAATGCTAAATTTTCCTAAGGATCGTTATGGCGGACTTAGAAGATTCATAACGTATAAGTATATACGCATACAGATTGTTTCGCAAAAGTACACATTTATTATGTGAACAATAATAAAAGTTGGAAATAGCAAAGGACAAGTCCGTGTTATGAATATCGATAATAAAGTGCTATATAAATAAAAGAAGTTGCAATTGCGAACTGTGAATAAGTGATTAATATTAAGCGTGTATGCAACGCGGATTCTTACAACAAACGCAATTCGTAATTGCGAAAATACATTCAAAAACAAATTAGGTAAGGCAAAACTAAAGTTCTAATGCTTTAATATCTTCAAATGAAACGCCTTCACGCTGACTGAGCTCGTCAAGAACAGGTATGCTAATTTGCTCAACCTCCTTCTTCGCCCTCTCGAGTATTTCGCGAGCATCATCGGTGGCGCATATTTCTTTCGCCATGTCAGAAGGAAGAGGTTGCGAAAGATCGCCAAGTTTGCATAATAAATCATACCACTCACAGCGAGTGGCAAGCTTTGCTGCTTGAGCATATGTTTGAAATTTTTCAGTGACTGGCTCGGAGTCCATCACTTTATCCGCGAATGTTGGGAGATACTTGACTAGCTGTGCGAACTCATGTTCCGCGACTTCTGCCCTTCTTTTGAGTTTGGCATTCTCTTCCATCACCTTTTCAAGACGCGTCACAGCCCTTTGCGCCCTTCTCTCTTGTGCATTGGCGGCTTTCACTGCTTTATCATACTCTTCTGACATCTCGGTGAAACACTCCATGCTGTCGACTGTCAGATAAATTGCATTGTAGCAATTATGTAGTCGTTGTCTGGCAGCCTCGGGATAAGACAATTTGCGATATTTCTCCCTTGTTTCTTCAGGAACAAATTTATAAAGCCTTTGGTATAGTCTAAAGGCCCGATTTGCTGCTGCAGTTTCTGCCGCATCAGCTTCTCCTTCCTCTTCCTGGTTGGACGTTTCTGCGTCAGATGGAAGAGATAAATTTTCATTCCCAGGTTCATTAAGAACATTTGTAGGGATTCTCCCTCTAATGTTGTAAAGCGGTGTAGCTTCAGTAGAAGACTCTGGAAGAATAGCTGTAAACAGATAAGCAAATAAAGCAAGTTTATGCTAAAACAAACAATGCGTAATAAAATAAATACTACGAAATAGCATTTGCTTACTTGCTTCTTGTTCAGAATGAGAGCGCAGACGTTTCTTACGTAGAGTGGGGGTAGTTTCCGCAACCTTACGCTTGCCGCGGTCCTCGCCTCTAGCAATATAACATGTATTGATGATCGGTTCATCAATAAGAATAATGTCGCCATCGCCATTCTTTAGGCGACGGGCAGGGATAATCCTGCTTATATCAGCGGACCTCATGATAAGGTCAAGTGCAACCACTGTAAAAATAAAAGCGCATAGTGTTATGCAAAGCAAAAATATTGCGAAAAATGTAAGTGTATTATGTTAATATACTGCGATAAATTTCAGCGGCATACCATTTTTTGTTTGGTCAACCAAAAGCGCATCATGGTCGCTCCATGGCCATTGAATTGACACTCTACCAATGTACAGTGGTACATTCAAATAAGCTCGTAGAATTAGGCCTGCGTTTTTTAGTGTCTTGAGAGTGTCATTCTCAAGATCATCGAGTACAGGCCTCTCATTGAGGTCGGGATTAAGCTCTGTACACCAAGCTTTGGGAATAGCACTGTCCAAATAGGCGGTGTCGTTAATATAAAAGAAGGAACTGCGACAATTGCCAATTAAATCTTTTGGCGAAGTCATTATGCCAAGTTTACTGCAGAAAGAAAACCACCCCACATCGTATAGTACCAGGCTATTGCACATACTAAACACGTTCAGCAGCAGTGGTTGGCCGGTGGCATTGCTGTACATCTCGAACAGCACAATTTTATTAATCGCGTTCGGATGCAACTGTGCCATGGCAATCTTATAGTATTCACAAACACTGTGGAAAAAGGGGGTAAGTGGAAATCGAAGGTTGCCTTGAGAAATGGCAGCCTCGTAAACAGAAATCATCCCTTTAGGGGGAGTATCGGCTCGCTGTTCTGTCGCAAGTGCGGTAGGAACAAATTGGGCAAGTGGCGGATACCATTCTTGTAGGGTTTGAAGTTTTGTTTCCGTCATATAGGAAACATAACCTCCGGGAGTATGCATAGATGAAGACGACGCCATTTGCAATAAGGAAAATAAATTGGATGATAAAATTGAAGAAATTAAAGGTTGGAATTGTTAATTGCACGATACGATTGTGATTCGAGGAATTTGATTGCAGATGAAATTGAAAGAGAAAGAGTAAAGTTTTTATGCGGATTATTGCGTTATTTATAATCAGAAGTAGGGCGAGTAAGATGAAAAGGTAATGATTACATTTAAACGGCTAAAATTACCGCAACGTGTAAACGGTAATTTTGTAGCCGTCACAGCATATTGATTTGACAGAATGGCAAAAAATTACCGTTGTAATTACGTGTTGAGCCTAACAAAAATAACGGTAATAAATGGGCAGTAAAAAAAATATTAAATATTGTTTGCGAAATATTTTAAGAAACACTTCTTTATTTTTAGAGTTTATCATGATGCATTGGCTTCGCGAAAATGTATCATAATAAACTGGGGGGACTTGATCATATACATAGCATTATATATGTATATTTTATTTGCTAAAGACTAATGGCAAAAGTATGCGAACTATGATGCAAATCTATGAAATGTTCGCTGAAAATAAATACAGCGGTTGTGTTTCCGCACAAATAGATGACTGCGGTTTAACCCGCTGAGTTTCCGCGGACAGTTAAGTGATTCGCAAACCGGCGGATATCTCGAATACTATAAATAGGGAGCTTGGCCTCTCATTTATAGGTTGTTGATTCTCTGCCATTTTGCCTAAGCCTTCGTAATTTCCACTTGTGATCTTGCCCAAGGGATTTTTACACCGCGCAAAGGTGAATTAAGCTAATTAACAATCAAGACCGGGTCGGGGTCGTTGATCACTTGATAGTTAAAGTGAAAGACGATCATCGGGGCCCAAAATAATCATCAAACATTCCATCCTCCATTACATTCTTATTGCACTCAATCCGTAATTAAGTAACATCGCTAATTAAGGATTGATCAACACTAATAATGATAAAATATTAATAATAAGGATAATACTAATAATGATATTCTTAGTAATAATAATACTAATAATTTTTAATTATTATTATAATACTAATAACAACAATAATAATAATAATAAGAGTAGTATTAATAAGTATACTACCTTTAAGAGTTTTACAAAAAAAAATGCCTTAGACCGGGCTCGAACCTAAGACCTCTCGCTTAACCCACAACACTCTAAACCAATGATCTGCCCATTACTTTCTGTTGTAATTCATCCATTAAATCGATTTAACCATAATCATCTCTATTATCCCTATATCAAAAACATCATGATCATTACATCACTCATCTTCACTTTCTCGAGTTATGTTTTCTGAAACATTAACTAATTTTTCAACTTTGTTCCTCAATGTCATCAATGTTTATTCCAGGTACTGAAGCAATTATCTTCTCTTGATTACCTTTATCTTTAACCTTGCTATCACTTAATAATAACCTAATTACTAGAATTATCACCACCTCATCATCATCACATTCATCATCTATATACTAATAGAATTTGAAACAGAATATAAACACTTGCTCGAACAGTAGGGAGTAAAAAAAAACGTTGCAAGTCATAATATTCGTTTTAGAAACTCTTGAAAACCCAAGGCCTATTATTTTAATGAAGCCCAAGTCATATAGCCCAACTACAAGTCAGGCCCAAAAGCTAATTAGAAAAATCTCTTTTAATTATAAGTCCAGTAGCTATATTCATGGATTAGGAAATAGGTTAAAAACAACGAGTAAGAAAATAGTGGATGGGGTCGTTGGTTCAATCATTGTCTTATTCACGATCAATTATATCATTGTTTATGTATCAACCTTATACGTCATCATCTTCTTCTATTAAACAACTGAAGTAGTAACTAGCCATTTACGTAAATGAAGATGGTGGTTTGGGTTTAAGATCAAAACAGCAACAGACTAATGATGCAGCAGTAACTTCATCGAGCAAAAGAAAAGAAACAGCTGTAGCGATGGTGATTGAAAATATTGTAGGTGGTTCGGTGGTTGTGGTTAAGGTGGAGGTGGTTGTGGTTGTTGATGATGGTACACGAAGAAAAATACAATAAAGAAAGATGGTGGTGGTAATCGGTTGTCAATGGTGGTTAAGTGAGTTTGTCAATGATAATGGTTTGGGTCTGCTCGAAACCGAAACGGAATAGTTTAGCACCAGAAACGGTAGTAGAGAATGAGTAGTAAGGTTTTCAAGTGGTGTTCATTGATGGAAGATGATGGGTCGATGGTGGTTTTTCGAACAGAAGAAACAATAGTTTGATGGTGTTTGATTGAGTTAAGCGAAAACAGAAAGGACCTAAGGTGATGAGTTTGATAGTTGTAAATGGTGGATATGAGATGACGATCAAAATAAAAACATAATTTGTCGAGCCGTAGGTGTGTTTCGATTGAAGGGGTGAGCTTAGGGTGGAGATGGTGTTGCGGTGTGATTCATGGTATATGGTTATGGCGGCCGTAGGGGGTTGATTGGTCTCGGTTCAACGACAACAAGTAGGTTTCATGAAGGTGGTTTGAGTCTTGATTGAATAGCAATCCTAAACGAAGAGTAACTAGTGGTGTAAGTGTGTAGATTTTTTAGTGGGTTTACTCGACAGAAAGATAGCGTACCATAACTGATCAAGAGTCATGATCATCATCGAAGAAGGCGTTAGTCAAATGAACCAAAAGGTGATTGCTTAAAAACAACAATAAGAAGCTGGATATTGGCAAATGAAGTGGGCATGTGTGGTTTGTTCTTTCAATCAAGACCCACATGTAAACATATATATAATTGCTTTTGTAATGAACGAAACAAAAGGGAGAAACAGTAATAGAATTTAATATTTCTATCCACATGTTAAAGGTAATCACTTTTCTTGAATGATTTGTAGATAACAGCTCACAAACCAACAGATGATCATCCCGTGATTTTAAATTTATATTTAAGTTACCGACACTATTTCACTTTTAAATTACGGCCCGTATCTCGTACTCCGTTTTTAATCAGTGACGGATAAAAGTATTTAGAAAAATCCCAAACTTTTAAATTAAATATTTTTATTTATTTTAGTCATTATGGTATAAAATTCGATCATTAATTTATTAAATAAAAATTACATCAACTGTTCTTCTCGATTCTGGGTAAAATATAAAAAGTGTTAAAATTTAATAACTATATCCTAAATACATTTTTAGTAAGCCTAAAATTTATAGTGTAACATCCCGCATTTTTTCGTTAAATTATTTTAACGCCCGTCTTTTTTATTTTAATAATATATTTCGTATCTAGATTCATATCCTCTGTTAGCTAACGTTCTTAATATTTTTGTTATTGAATTATAACATCTCCCGTTTACTCTCGCGTATTTAAAATATTCGTTCGGCTAATTCGCGCACCCGACTACAAACTTGAGGGATAAATTGTGACTAGTGGTCAAAGTGGTGACAAGGTCAACTTGTCAACCACTTCACCACCACCACTCATTCATTCAATCTCCACCTTCTCTTTTTCTTACTTCTCGTTTTGCTCTCAACTCACCAAATCACTCATTCATCATCTAATTTGGATCTAGGAAGCTCACAACATGTAACGACCCGACCAAAACCGTTATTGACGGCGCCGTTAACTTAGGTCCCGTTGCGTGGTCGTAGTCCCTATATGAGACTCGTTTGACCAAAATTATGTCGCATTCATTTGAAAGGTACAAGACTTGCAAGTTTAGTTTACAAAACCGTTCGACAACAAGTCTAAGTTTACAAAAGTCATAAAGTATAAATGAAATAACTTGCGACATAATTAGTTTAAAAACACAGTTGCTATAAATAGCGTAAGTATGTAAACAAAAGTTTGAATCCAAAAGTGATATCCCTAGCGTATGCATGCATGGTTGACTCCAATCAAGTAATCAAAGAGTGCGGAAGCATGTATCAAGTAGCCAAGTATGAACCTGAGAAAACATGTAGAAACTGTCAACGAAAAACGTTGGTGAGATCATAAATGTATTTGTAAAAGTATATTTTGAACCACAATAGTTTGTATAGATGATTATCCAAATCGTATTTATTCCGAAGAATGTAGTTTGTATTGCGAGCACCCAATTACCAAAGCTTAACTGAATCTTCCCTCTGAATTTTGAATATAGTGTTAGAACATACACTATGCACGTTGAAATTATATTTCATCCACTAACGGTAGCGAACCGTCTGAATGAGGGTTCGTTAAACCCGTATGGCCACACAACATAATCACTCGCTTACACTTACACCCTGCAAGTGGAACTAATGATAATTGGATTGAGGACTTTTGTTCTAACTCGTCTGTATCTTTGTATTCGTATTTGTGTTCAAAGTATAAAAGTATGAAAAGTATATATACATGTGAAATGTATATAAGTATGTAATGTATATGTTTCTCAGCCCACGATTTAAAAGAATAAAAGTTGTTGAAAAGGTGGGACTATGATCTCACCTCGAGTGCACGAGTATAAAAGTACTTCACAAAGTAAATGTGTGCATGAAAGTTGCTTAGCCTTTACCTAAACAAGTAAGTTGTATCAATTAATCGGTTACGACACAAGGTCGGGTGAAATGCGTTCAATTAGTCCTATGGCTCGTTACGACTCGATTAAATATAGCATGTGAATCAATTTGTCAAGTTTCATACAAGAATCACGTATAAAAGCATGTTAGAACGATTGCATAAAAGTTTGGTTAAGTTTGACTAAAAGTCAAACTTGGTCAAAGTCAACGAAAAAGTCAACACGTTCGGGTCGGGTCCCGGACTATTTTTCTATGCTAGTTATCCATATACAAGTATATTAGAACAAGTTTCATGTGAATCGGAGGTCGATAGCTAGTCAAACATTTCACGTGAAAAGAGACATAATGAGCAGAATCTGGCCAGGCCAGTTCGCGCGCCGCGCGGGGATGGGGCGCGCCGCGCCACCATCTGGGCAGACCCTTTTCTGTTTTTCAAAGTATGCGCGAACCAAAACTCTTTCCAACCCAATTCTTGACCCGCAAACACCCAAAACATGTGTCTTATATCATCGGAAAGGTATTTTTACAAGGAATACAACTAAACACAATTCATCAATCACAAACATCATTTACAATAGCCGAAATCTCATTAAGTGATCAATAAAAGTCCATTTTCAAAGTTTCAAGTTCATCAATCGCATTTTAAGTTTCGGGAATCCAATTCACACATATGATATGCCGTTTTGAAGGTAATGAAGCATACATTACTACTAAACACTAACAATTAACATTTCATGACATTCAAGCATCAAAAGTTCATGTCAAGAACTATCAAACCCTAGTCAAACATCACAAAATCCTTAATCGGATTTTTGAAGTTTTCTTAATCAACCTACACATCAAAATGTAGCTAATGATACTAGTAACACAATTAAAACATGAACTTTAACAATTAAACAACTTTTAATCATCCAAAATCAAAGATTAAGCTAACCCACTTCAAAAGTTCAAACTAGTTACTCAAATCAACAAATCGAGCAAACAAAACATATATTCATGCTAGACACGAGCCATAGACACTAACTAACACAATTTCAAGTCAAAAACACGAATTTATAAAAATCTAGAGTTTTTAGAAAGTTACCCAAACTTGATGAAATTTGTATCAAAATGTAGAGGATGAAGAGAGGATCACGAAAATGTAATTTGTTTTGATGTTTGCTTGCTAAATCGAAATTAGATGATGAATCTTTTGTTTGAAGGTTGAGAGAAAAGATGGAAGTAATGAAGATGGTGGAGATGAAAATGAATGGAGGAGGATGGAGTTGACTAGTTGACCTAGTCAACTAGTTTGGCTCTTTGGCGAGTTTAGTCCCTCAAGTTTGTAGTCGGGTGCGGGAATTAACCGATCGAATATTTTTAAAACGCAAGCTAACGAGAGATGTTGTAATCGAGTAACGGGATTATCAAGAACATTAGTTAATGAAGTGTACGAATATAGGTGACGAAAGATGTTATTAAAAAAAAACGGTATTAAAATAAATTTAACGGAAAAACGCGGGATGTTACACAACAAATCCGACTACATATTCGTGATCCTCTCTTCATCCTCTACGTTTTGATACAAATTTCATCTCATTTGGGTAACTTTCTAAAAACACTAGAATTCTTGTTCTTGATCTTTTAAACTTAAAAGTGTGCTAATTAGTGTCTATGGCTCAAGTCTAACATGAATATGTGATTTATATGCTTGTTCTTGTCATTTTGATATAACTAGTTTAAACTTGAAATGGGTGTGTTTGATTTTGAGTTTTGGTTGCTTAAATGTTGTTAGATGTTAAAGTTCATGTGTTAATTGTGTTACTAGCTTCATATGCTTCGATTTGGTATGTTGGATGACATGAAAACGTTACATTAACATGATTAATGATTTGTGATTCTTGACTAGGGTTTGATAGATTTTAAAATGAACTTTCAATGCATTGAATGCTATGAGATGTTAATTGTAAGTGTTTAGTTGTGTTGTATGTTTAATTACCTTCGAAATGGCATATCGTATGTGTAAATTGGTTTCCCGAATCATGAAATGCGTTTTACGAACTTGAAACTTTGAAAATGAACTTTTAATGATCACTTGACGAGAATTCGGTTATTGTAAATGAGGTTTTTGTTTAATGAAAAGTGTTTAGTTGTATTCCTTGTTAAATTACCTTTCCAACGATATAAGATACATGTTTTGAATGTTTACGGCTCATTAATTATGATTGTTTGAAGTTGGATTCATGCATTAAGTGTTAAAACTGCCAGAATTGCTGAACAGATGGCGCTCCAAACCCGGCTGTCCAAATTTTCACTTTTTCGTTTAATTCTAATTATGCTACGCACCTCCGATTAACATGAAACTTAGCCAACATGCTTATATATGATTAAAAACCTCAGAAAAATAGTTCGGAACCCGACCCGAATGTGTTGACTTTTTCGTTGACTTTGACTTGACCAAAGTTGACTTTTGTCCAAACTTAACCAATACTTGTTTATTCCGTTATAATCTTCTTGTATACTTGATTCTTGCATGAAACTTGACAATTTGATTCACATGCTATATTAATCGAGTTTTAACGAGCCATAGGACTAATTGAACAACTTTGACCAATCGTGTTTACCGTTATTGATACAACCTATTGTTTAGGTCAAGACTAGCATTTGTTCTTGCACACGTTTACTTGTGAAGTACTTTTATACTCTTGCACTCGAGGTGAGATCATAGTCCCACCTTTTCAACAACTTTTATACTTTTAAATCGTGGGCTGAGAAACATATGCATTACATACTTATATACATTTCATATGTATATATACTTTTCATACTTTTATTCTTTGAACACAAATACGAATACAAAGATATAGACGAGTTTGAACGAAAACTCTCAATTCAGTTATCATTAGTTGCACCTGATGGTGTAAGCGAGACTATGTTGTGTGGATCCATACGGGTTTGACTAACCCTCATTCAGATGGTTCACTACCGTTAAGCGAATGAAATATATTCTGTTACGGTATATGTTCTAACACTTTTATGCTGAGGTAAATGATACAGTTAAGCTTTGATAATTGGGTGCTCGGTAAACAACAAAATTTATGGAATTCAAACGATTGGAATAATCGGCTTATACTAAACTTGTGGTCCAACTTACTTACTTACGTACTCACTTACTAAACCTATGATTTCACCAACGTTTTCGTTGACAGATTTTCTATGTTTTTCTCAGGTCCTTGAACAATACGTGTTACATGCTTCCACTCACTATTTTGATACTTGCTTGGATGTCGAGTATACATGCATACATGGAGCGTCTTTTGACTTACTTTTAAATTGTGTCGCATAGGTTTCATTTGTACGTTAAATGTTGTAATGTAACAAGTCGTTGAACTACTGTTGTAAACTTGAAACATCTTTACATTTGAAATGAATGCGACATATTTTTGGTCAAACGTCATTTTAAGTTCATTGGTGTTGACCCCGAGTCATAGGGTAAATTAGTGAGTCTAGGCTACAACCGGCATATAGACTTGAAGTAGGAATTACTTGACTACTTGTGCATTTATACTCGAACTCTTCTATTCATGTCTAACTCTTAGTTCATCTAAATCTCGCGTTGTCAAATTTGATTGACACGTCACCTTGACTTTATGAAATAATGTCGAATGCACATATGAATTAGGGTAATATAATTGCGGGGATTATATTACGGTGACTCATATGGACGTTCCGACATTATGACATAAAGAATTTAAGACGAGTCAAGGAAAATTATCTCTCTATCTTTATTCCATATCACGGTTAGTATTATTAAGAATACTAATCAACGATATTCTTGTGTCTTGAAGGAACAATGCCTCCTTGCCGTGGCACACATAATGAGACTTTCGAACAAGCTCTTCAACGCATGATAGCCACCGCCGTAGATGCGGCTATGGCCGGTCACTCCTCCAACAACAATAATAACAACCACAACAACAACAACAATCAAGGAGCCGGTAATTCAAGCGAAGGGTGCTCCTACAAGAACTTCATGGGGTGCAAGCCTCACACTTTTGATGGGACCGAGGGAACGGTTGTGCTCACCTGATGGTTTGAGTAAACGGAATCCGTCTTTAGCATAATGATGTTATGCGAGGTGTATATGAAATAGCTTATATTTTACTAGGAAATACTATTAAATATGATACAATTTTACACAAGATATTTATTTATTTATAGAATGGATATACCTAAACCTTGCTACAACACTTATAGGCAGTGTACCTAATCGTACAGTAGTGTAGTTTTTAGTAAGTCCGGTTCGTTCCACAGGGAAATCTTTTAAACAAAGCTTAACGCTATATTAGTTTTAATTTATAAAAATACAATATATATATATATATATATATATATATATATATATATATATATATATATATATATATATATAAGTAATATTATTATTATAAAAAGGGGTTTTTACCGTTTAATGACCGGTTTTTCGATTTTTCAAACTTTAGTCGCATTTAAAACCTAATGTAAAATATTAAAAATAAATACAACTTAATTTAAAGCGTAAAGTAAATAACGATAATGAAATTGCGATAAATAAAAGTGCGATAAAATAAAATTACGATAATTAAAGAGTACGAAAATTAAAAGTGCAATTAAATACAGTGACAATAAATAAAAGTGCGATAATTAGAAGTGCAATTAAATATGAAAATAAAGGAATTATGCTTATTTAAACTTCCGTAATCATGATGTTTGACGTGTTGATTTTTAGTTTTATGCCCATGGGTTAATTGTCCTTTGTCCTGGATTATTTAATATGTCCGTCTGGTTTTTGTCCATAACAGTCCATCAGTCATAAATATAAAGTGCGAGTGTCCTCGTCAAATTATCCTTATATCCTAAGTCAAATATTCCAACTAATTGGGGACTTAAACTGTAACAAGATTTTAATACTTTGTTTAATAATTACACCAGGTTATCGAGTGTGTGTAACCCAAGGTTTTAATACTTTGTTATCAATTATGCCAAGTGTCCTTGTACATAATTTCACCCCTGTTTTAATAATTCCATAGACTATTAATCCATTCCCGTGTCCGATTAAATGAACGATTATTCATACATATAAATATCCCGCCCATCGTGTCCGATTGAGTGTATATGGTTATTTATAGGTATGTCCAATTGTAATCTTTATATTAAAATTAACAAACTATCATTTAGTTAAACAAATATAAAGCCCATTAATATCCCATAGTCTAATTTCCACAAGTGTCGTTCTTTTGTCCAAACCCCAATTATGGTACAAAGCCCAATTACCCAATTTTAGTATTTAGCCCAACATCATGATTACTTCGGCATTAAATAAGCATAATAATAATTTAGCTACGAGACATTAATGAAAATAACATAAACATAACTTACAGTGGGTATTAATAGCGTAGCGGTACACGGACAGAGTTTCGACTTACAAAACCTTAAAACATTCGAATAATCGAACCTTATTATTATCACTAACTTAAAATTAAAATTACAAATTGTGATTACGATTTGGAGTGACACTTGATACATAAATTGGGTAAAGAAAATATAAATATAAATATATATCCGTCGATGAATGAAGAGAAAAAGATATGTAAAAATCGGCCGAATGCTCGGCCTTTTATAGGACCACGTAATACTGTTTGACCTCCGCGAGTGCGGAGGTTTTTGTCTTCAAAGCTCCGCGAGTGCGGAGCCCCTGATTCCAGCTAACATAAGTTTGGCTCCTAGCTTGCCGACGGATTTTATTATATAAATATAATATAAATATATAATTTATATAATTAATTATATATTATATTATATTATATTTATATACATAATTAATTTGTAACTTTCGGTCCGTTGCGTCGTACGTTGAAAGCTGGTTCATGTCTCGGTTTCGGATTTTCGAACGTCCTTTCGTATGATTTAATATCTTGTACTTTGCGTTTTGCGGCTTGTACTCTTGTCAGTTTTAGGCGTTCCTTATCAATAATTTGAACCTCTTTGCTTGTACTTTGTACTTTTTAGCTTTTTAGTCGTTTGCGTCTTCAATTTGTCGAATCTGCCTTTTGTCTTCACCTTTTAATATTTAAACGAATATTCCTTGTAAATAGGACAACTGCAACTAAAAGCTTATCTTTCTTGAGGGATAATGCTATGAAATATATGCTCGTTTTTAGCATTATCAAATATTCCCACACTTGAGCGTTGCTTGTCCTCAAGTAATATAGTCTTGAAATATACTAGAATCACTTCTTTATTCTTCACACTTTGTACATCAGTGATTTCATTACGGCGGTATGAACAATGGTAGTAACGTTATGGTTTACAGTCCCACATGACTATAAAAATTTAGATCCGTTAGGAAATTGGATCTTTATGAAAACATTTGATCTTTTGAAAATTAAATCTAGTTTTTACCCTAGATAAGTTTTCCAGAATAACCCTTCACCGGTGTTTGCAAATTGTTTTTGTGGGTTTGGTGGGTTTCAGATTTGAAAATTTTAGCTCAAAACTTGCGGTTTTGTGTCACCCAATTGCTAACCTTGCATTGGGAAAGCAACACGTCCAGTATATTTGCTCCGTATATTACCTTTCGGTAAACTACCGTCCGGTTGTAAAGGAAAGTGTTGAACAAGCAACTGTTAAGGCAATTGAAATGACCCGTTCATATACATTATAAACGATTCACAATAGTTGATTACATTGCGAGGTATTTGACCTCTATATGATACATTTTACAAACATTGCATTCGTTTTTAAAAGACAAAATTTCTTTACATCGAAAATTGACAGGCATGAATACCATTTCATAATATCCACTATCCAACTATAAATTGATTTAATAATAATCTTTGATGAACTCAATGACTCAAATGCAATGTTCTTCGAAATATGCTCTGAAAGACTCCAAGTAATATCTTTAAAATGAGCAAATGCACAGCGGAAGATTTCTTTAACACCTGAGAATAAACATGCTTTAAAGTGTCAACCAAAAGGTTGGTGAGTTCATTAGTTTATCATAATCATTTATTTCCATCATTTTAATAGACCACAAGAATTTCATTTCCAGTTCTCATAAATATACGTCCCATGCATAGAGACAAAAATAATCATTCATATGGTGAACACCTGGTAACCGACATTAACTAGATACATATAAGAATATCCCCTATCATTCCGGGATCCTCCTTCGGACATGATATAAATTTCGAAGTACTAAAGCATCCGGTACTTTGGATGGGGTTTGTTAGGCCCAATAGATCTATCTTTAGGATTCGCGTCAATTAGGGTGTCTGTTCCCTAATTCTTAGATTACCAGACTTTAATAAAAAGGGGCATATTCGATTTCGATAATTCAACCATAGAATGTAGTTTCAATTACTTGTGTCTATTTCGTCAAACATTTATAAAAGCGCATGTATTCTCAGTCCCAAAAATATAAAGGGTAAAAAGGCAAATGAAACTCACCATACTGTATTTCGTAGTAAAAATACATATAACGTCATTGAACAAGTGCAAGGTTGGCCTCGGATTCACGAACCTAAATTAATTATATATAATTATGTGTTGGTCAATATTTGTCTAACAAATTAGGCCAAGTCATAGTGTACCACAATCCTAATGCTCGAGACTAATATGCAAAAGTCAACAAAAGTAAATTTGACTCAAAATAATTTCCAAAAATCTATACATGATTAATATATAGTTTAAATATCGTCGTTTTATATTTTTAAATATTTTTAAAAGATTTATTAGAGTAAATAATATAATTTATTTATTAATAAATAAAATTTTATATTAAATTTATATAATATAATATACTTTTATATATATTAAGTAATAAAATTTATAGGGTTCATTTAATATCATAAAGATAATATGATAGGTATTATTAAAGTAAGTTATTACACGTAGTAAAATATGTTTGTATCACATATTTATTTGATAAAATAATATCTATAATGATAGTAAGTAAAAGTTGTATTATTTTGTAATAATAATTATTATTATAAAAATATCAATATTTATAATTACTAAGATGACATTATGATAAAACGATAACTCTAATTATGATAACTTTAATATTTACGATAATTTTTAATATTATCTTTAAAATAATAATTCTATTTAAAATAATAATAATAATGATATTTTATAGTAACAATGACATTTCTATTAAAATGATAATTTTTGTTAAAATGATAGTTTTAATACTAACGATATTTTTAATAATAATAGTAATGATAAAAATAATAAGAACGATAATTTTATCTAAATCAATATCTTGTAATATTTTAATTTCATCATGATACCCTTACTCATTATTTCCTAATCGTTTCGTTTAATAGCTTTTAATCGTCTTTTATATCGTGTTCATAATAATGATAATAATAGTAATCAAAATAATTAGGTGTTACAAATATTTATTTTAATTACACTAATATTAATAATGATAGTTACTATAACATTTTTAATGATAATACTAATAATTATCTTAATGATAATATAGTAATAATAATAATAACAATGACAATATCTATTTTTAAACAATGATATATATATTAATAATGATAATAATAATAATAATAATACTAATAATAATAATAATAATTGGATAATAATAATAATAATACTAATTATAACTTTAACGATAATAAAGATAGTAATAATAAAAAAATAACAATTTTTAATGATGAATCCCTTTTATTGATAAAGATAATAATAATGATAATAATAAGATAAAACTAGAACGACGATAAAAATGACGATAATAATAATCATTTTTAATAAAAATATCATAAATTCAATTGATTATAACTTCTAATCCGTTCATCGAAACCATTCGATATCTAAAGGAAAAGTCCTTAATTTTTCGCTAGCTTTCCAAGGACATGCATATCTTATACCTTATCTCAACCGTAAGTGTAACTAATTCAATATTCAACCTAACCTGTCTAAGGGCAATATCAAAAGTACAAGCATGCATAATCCTAAATACTCGAGCACTAGTCAGGGATACACTATTAGTATGTAAAAGTTAAATTATGAGTACTCACGTATCAATATTGAGATTCAATATTGCAGGAAAGGTACGTAGACGCAACGGAAATGATAAACACTATATTGACCTCACGAGCATACCCATGAACCATACTCAATCACCTCCATAGCTATAACCCATAATTTCCTTAATCCTATCCTACTCGAAAAAAATTTCGAAATCACTCGGACAGCACTCCGTCGTAATATTTTATGTATACTAATAATATCTTGAAATAATACGGAGTAAATATATATATATATATATATATATATGTAAATCGATTGAGAGAGTTTAGAGAAAAATATTTTCAAGTTTCTATGAAATAATGAAACCTATTGAATTCTATTTATAATAGATTTTTGAATTATTAAAGTGAATTATTAAAGTATGAATTATTAAAGTGAATTATTAAAGTATGAATTATTAAAGTGAATTATTAAAGTATGAATTATTAAAGTGAATTATTAAAGTATGAATTATTAAAGTGAATTATTAAAGTTAAAGTAAAGTAAAAATAAAGTAAAGGTAAAGTTTAAGTATAGTAAAAGTATAAAACTATGTACGTATAATACGCGTATAAATATATATAATATTAATTTAAATCGTTATATATATTTAATAAAATAAAATATAAATATCGTTATCTTTATCATACTAGTTAAGTAATGAGTTGTCAAAAGTGGTTCTAGATATTTATAAAAGTTATATACGTTTTAATAATAAAGTTCTTTTTAAACTGAAAACGTTTTTATACGTTTGAAACTAAATAGATCAATCGAGTCTTTATGAGATTCAATCTTCCACTATCCTTTGTCTAGTTCTCAATGATTGACAATTTATTCTTATTTATAAATCACTTTACCATTTTCGGAATATTGTTAAAACGGAAAGATTTCTCAAATCAACGTGGGCCTTTCAACAGAGACTTGTAATCATAATTCAATATATCTGATAATTCAATCATTTGATCTTATCTTCTAATTCCATTGATAAATATTTTGAAACAGATACAATCATATAAAGTATTTAATCTAATATTTTGTTTACGTTTCAAGTTATAATATATATACACATATACATATATAATCATATTCGTTTAATGGTTCGTGAATTGTTGGAACATGGTCGAGGTTGAATGAATGTATGAACATAGTTTAAAATTCTTGCAATTTAACTTAACAAATATTGCTTATCGTGTCGGAAACATATAAAGATTAAAGTTTAAATTTGGTTGGAAATTTCTGGGTTGTCACAGTACCTACCTGTTAAAGAAATTTCGTCCCGAAATTTGAGTGGAAAGGTTGTGAATGATAATAAGTATGTTTTCATGATGCATACGGGCTGAAAATTAGAGTTTTATCATCAGCGAATAATTTAGATAAACAATCCATTTATATGAAGAGTACGAATGAAGCTAACATAGTAGAGTGAAATGAGTAAGTGTAGATTCATCTTATCATTTGACGTAGATATGATTGATTCCCAGATTTCAAGGAATTTGAAGAAAATCTTCTTAATAAGATTTGACTCTCCGGTAATCAAGGGAATTAGGATCCGCTTTAAATGCGATCGTCCATTTTAATTGTTCTGTCGGAGATTTTCTTATAAATTCACCTCCTTCGTTTCCTTACAACTCACACCTTCTGTTGATGCATTTTATGCAAGTTCCTAGACATCTACCCGCGTCTATTGCAGGTACAACAGTTTACAGGCCACCATGATTGCTCGTTATTATCCTATCCGTGTTTGTATGTGGTTACAGGAACTGTAGGAACGAGATTTAGATGTTTAACTATGTTAGACTTAGTCAGACGTACGAGTGAAGCCTCACTAGTACAGCTGACAGGCTCATACGCACGGTTGATGCTGAGCTAAGTCACAATTACAACCTAAATGAGAAGACACGAGTGAGTGATCACCCGTACGACTGATGAAGCCAACTCGTACGTGTGATGAATGAATCGTATAGGTGAGTCAACAGCAGGGGTATATAAAGTCTTATGTTCTTCATTTTAGGTTAAGCCTCTCATTTGTTACACACACTCAGATCTAGTGAGCTCCTCCGATTCTCTCTCAGTCCAAATCACCCAGGTGGTGAATAATAGCTCTAGGTGTTGATCTAATCACACTTGATTTAGTTGTGGTTTGACTAAATTAATCAAAAAAAACTTAACCTATTCACTAGAGGGTTTGATTCACTTATTCCGCCATTGTGTGAGTTAAATCTGTTGATTTCTAAGTTCCTAGTCATGTTTCATCACCTTCTATTCTTTCCTCCTCAACTCATATTTTAAAGTATTCATCAATATGCTCCATCCAGTTCTGATTCTCGATATACTTCTAACTTTCATATCGGTCATTCTTCTTTTTCATCTACCGTCGGAAGAATCTATTTACTTCTACTATACTCTTGGGTTTATAGTGTTTCTAGTTCTCCCGTGTCTTTATATTGCTATATGCATCGATATATATGGTTTATAATTTCTGGTTTGTCGTTGGGATTTATATGTTCCCTTATATTTCAAAGTATCTGCTTCTGTCTTCTATAATCATTATCATTCACAGTTAATTCTCTCTTTTATTTGCTGCAATTTATACCCCAATTTCTATTTCGTAGTTTTGTCCTTTCGTTTCTTCTTCTTGCGATTAAGCACCGCTTGTAATGGTCCAGAATTCACAGATATGAATTTCGGAATGAACATTGTTAATGTTCTAGGAAGGAAATTGTGATGGCACAATCTTGACTTGTCAAATTACTAGAATACCTTGGAAAAGGCCGAATCATCAAGAAATATTTTCTTGATATTTTAGAGGTTAAATAGAATACAAGAGTCGTATAACATGGCACATGATGATGTTATGATCTGTGAATCATCACGTTCCATTTAGAAACTCAGCATGACTTACTGTAATATAATCACATTGATCAAGTGTCATTATATTATACTAATTCATGCTTCAGTTCCCAACATTACTTCAAAATATTCCTATTTTAAACTTGAATGTTTCAGAATTTTGAAACTAAAATAGTTTCTTTTATGATGTATTACAAATAGCGTGAAGAGGTAAATGATTTCAAATAAGAAAAATTAAGAAAATATCTTCAGAAATATGGAGGATATTTATAATGAAAGATATGATGATATTTTAGAATTTCTAATATCAGAGGATGATGAAGAATATTGTCCGCAGGGTTTAGAGTCAGGAGCAAGGTATTCGTTAATGACTTCAGCAGGTACTGAATCATTTGGATCCTTTGAAGTCAGGTTCAGTCTTTGTAATTTGTCCACAGCCTCCTTCCTACTTTGCCCAATCCATTTTCCAGTTCCAAAACTTCTCTTTTTCTGCGCTTTGCCAACACACTTCACCATTATCATCCAGCTTTTACCGTTTAAAGTCGTTTATAGTTTTTGCTGCTTCATCAGCATTTTTTTTTCCATTTTCGGAGAACCAATTCGTAGTTCGGAGTGTTTTTCAGAAACTTCTCATTCAAATTAAGTCCAGAAGATAGACGTTATATATACACATATAACTGTCGGTGTAGACATCCTGCGAGATTTCAAAATACTGATTGCTAATTCCCAATGATTCGTATGGCAATTCTCATTACAAGATGCGAATGAGTAAATGATGGGGTTTCAATGAATAATTATAATGACTTTTTGGAGAGGCTAAAGTCAAAGGGTAATGAAGTTGTTGGTACATCTGCTAATAATGTGGTGGAATGTAAAAGGTTCCCTGGTAATGAAGGTGTATATCTCAAGGTTATAATAAGGTTAGTCTGACTGAAAAGTTGAAGTTGACTTGCTGGAGCTGGGACAAAACTGGCTACTTTGAATAGGAGTCGCAAAGTTATTTTTGCTAATAAATGCCAAAGAATCTGACGCGGATACGTTGTTTAAACTTTTACTTTTGTTTCAAGAGTTTTTCGGATACATAACTGTGGGTAACATGTGGTTGGATCATCATCTCGATTGCTTATCATTCGAAGTGTCTTCAGAAATTTTCGAAGGGTTTGAACACAGATTGTAATCGTTAACATATATTTGATGTTCTAACACAGTTTTGAAGTCAAAATATAGCTTGTGAAAGATGTAAGGATCTAAGAGTGATGATTTTGGTCATATCTCAAGTTGAATTTTGAGATTTTAAAATCAGAATATGTAATTAAATTTGGAATGAGTATGGTTATTTTGATTTCTATAAAAGAATGTATATTGTTGTGAAAGTAGGGAGTATAGTGGATGATTTGCTGAATCAGATTCGAAGAATGTAACATATTAATTGTGAATTTATATATCTCTCGGGTATTACCTACCCGTTAAAAAAAAATTCACAATTAATATTTTGTACAAAAGAGTTTTATTACACTCTTTATGAAAATATATGTGTGTATATTTTCTTCAGATGTAACATAGATTTAATGAGTTAATGTTAAATTAAACTCATTTGATTTACGGTTGAAACTAGAATTGAATAATCCCTAAAGGCTTTAAAAAGTACATAACTTTTACGCAGTATTTCTTTAATGACATTGAAATTATGAATCAATACTTCGTTATTTATTGATGTATGATGTTCGGTTCGTGGAATTCTTGTGAATTTCGCAAAGTACGAATGATGTTATCTGAAAAGTTTCGGGTACATCGATGATGAAAGTGTAAAATCAAATATATACTTGATTTATTATGAATTGGAATTTGTTGAATTGCGACAGAGATTGTAGTTAACGCTGGTTAAGTTGCGGCCGAAGGACGTACATTATTGCATAATTGTAATATGAATTAACCGAGTAGTTAAGATTCACACACAATAGCTTAGCACGGAAAGATTTATTTCAAATATATATATATATATATATATATATATATATATATATATATATATATATATATAATATACATATAATTTCTTCAGAGGGAATGAGTTAATTCTTCATAACTCGTTGATACAATATACACGTTATTGATTCGTAATGATGTCCACAGTGATTCTTGAACTGACGGAGTTTGTGATGTTATCGGTGTTGTTGATTCGGATGTTGACTGTACTGACGATGCTGGTAATGCTGACGGTACTGTTGATGCTGTTGGTAAAGCAAGTTTAGCTTGTTAATCACACACCATTTTTGTCAGGGTTTCTACTCTTCCTTCTATCATTTTGGTTCGCTTAACTGATTTATGGTTAGGGCTAGATTAGATAATCTCTAAGACTTTAGAGATTACATAATCGTCGCGGAATGTTTCTCCAATGAAGTTATGAATTAATACTTGATCAGTTATTGTTGTTGGTACTCCTTGGTATCTATGGTGCGTTTGACGTTGATGCTCGTGGGACAGATTGTGAAGTTGAGGTTTATGACTCGGTTGTGGTTGGAGGTGGTAATGGTACTGTTAGCGTTGATGATGGTGGTACTGGTTATGCTGCTGATGCTGCTGCTGGTGTTTGTAATCTCTGCACCATATTCTCCAAAGCCACTACCCGAGCGCGAAGCTCGTTGACTTCTTCTATTACACCGGGGTGATTGTCGGTTCGGACGAGCGGATAAATAAAATCTAAAATTTGATGTAATATATAATCGTGACGAGATACTCTGGAAATGAGCGAGAAAATGGTGTTTCAGACAGGTTCGCCGGTAAGTGCTTCAGGTTCTTCGTCAAGAGGGCAATGTGGTGGATGGAAGGGATCACCTTCTTCTTGTCTCCAATGATTGAGGAGGCTACGAACCCATCCCCAATTCATCCAGAATAGGTGATGACTGATTGGTTAATCTATTCCGGTCACACTGCTTTCGGAGCTTGAATGGGATTCCATTTCGGAATCTGAGTGACTTGAACTGATGACGAATTCCATTTCGTACGATTGGATAAAGGATTTTTTTTTTCCGATATGAAATGATTTTGGCTAACGGATGGTATTCTAATTACATAGAATATATATATATATATATATATATATATATATATATATATATATATATATATATATATAGATCAAAAGATTTCGTAAATTACGGAGGACTTTGCGGGATATGTCAGGCAAATTTTAAAGTAACAGATACGATAAGATATGATTTAGCAGATATGCTAAGATATGAATTTTTGTCTATACACTATTCATGCAATCAATGCAGCAAGACGTGTCTTAGACTAAAAATGATAAGCAGGTAATTTCCTGAGGATGATAAGTAGTTAATTTTTGACACAAAATGATAACCAAAACTTTTGACATGCAGACACGGTCGAAGTCCAGACTCACTAATGCATCCTATCGACTTATCAGTTAGACACATTAATGTAGACCTGGTTCGCTAAGACCACCGCTCTGATACCAACTGAAATGACCCGTTCATATAAATTATAAACGATTCACAATAGTTGATTACATTGTGAAGTATTTGACCTCTATATGATACATTTTACAAACATTGCATTCGTTTTTAAAAGACAAAATTTCTTTACATCGAAAATTGACAGGCATGAATACCATTTCATAATATCCACTATCCAACTATAAATTGATTTAATAATAATCTTTGATGAACTCAATGACTCAAATGCAACGTTCTTCGAAATATGCTATGAAAGACTCCAAGTAATATCTTTAAAATGAGCAAATGCACAGCGAAAGATTTCTTTAACACCTGAGAATAAACATGCTTTAAAGTGTCAACCAAAAGGTTGGTGAGTTCATTAGTTTATCATAATCATTTATTTCCATCATTTTAATAGACCATAAGAATTTCATTTCCAGTTCTCATAAATATACGTCCCATGCATAGAGACAAAAATAATCATTCATATGGTGAACACCTGGTAACCGACATTAACTAGATACATATAAGAATATCCCCTATCATTCCGGGATCCTCCTTCGGACATGATATAAATTTCAAAGTACTAAAGCATCCGGTACTTTGGATGGGGTTTGTTAGGCCCAATAGATCTATCTTTAGGATTCGCGTCAATTAGGGTGTCTGTTCCCTAATTCTTAGATTACCAGACTTTAATAAAAAGGGGCATATTCGATTTCGATAATTCAACCATAGAATGTAGTTTCAATTACTTGTGTCTATTTCGTCAAACATTTATAAAAGCGCATGTATTCTCAGTCCCAAAAATATAAAGGGTAAAAAGGCAAATGAAACTCACCATACTGTATTTCGTAGTAAAAATACATATAACATCATTGAACAAGTGCAAGGTTGGCCTCGGATTCACGAACCTAAATTAATTATATATAATTATGTGTTGGTCAATATTTGTCTAACAAATTAGGCCAAGTCATAGTGTACCACAATCCTAATGCTCGAGACTAATATGCAAAAGTCAACAAAAGTAAATTTGACTCAAAATAATTTCTAAAAATCTATACATGATTAATATATAGTTTAAATATCGTCGTTTTATATTTTTAAATATTTTTAAAAGATTTATTAGAGTAAATAATATAATTTATTTATTAATAAATAAAATTTTATATTAAATTTATATAATATAATATACTTTTATATATATTAAGTAATAAAATTTATAGGGTTCATTTAATATCATAAAGATAATATGATAGGTATTATTAAAGTAAGTTATTACACGTAGTAAAATATGTTTGTATCACATATTTATTTGATAAAATAATATCTATAATGATAGTAAGTAAAAGTTGTATTATTTTGTAATAATAATTATTATTATAAAAATATCAATATTTATAATTACTAAGATGACATTATGATAAAACGATAATTCTAATTATGATAACTTTAATATTTACGATAATTTTTAATATTATCTTTAAAATAATAATTCTATTTAAAATAATAATAATAATGATATTTTATAGTAACAATGACATTTCTATTAAAATGATAATTTTTGTTAAAATGATAGTTTTAATACTAACGATATTTTTAATAATAATAGTAATGATAAAAATAATAAGAACGATAATTTTATCTAAATCAATATCTTGTAATATTTTAATTTCATCATGATACCCTTACTCATTATTTCCTAATCGTTTCGTTTAATAGCTTTTAATCGTCTTTTATATCGTGTTCATAATAATGATAATAATAGTAATCAAAATAATTAGGTGTTACAAATATTTATTTTAATTACACTAATATTAATAATGATAGTTACTATAACATTTTTAATGATAATACTAATAATTATCTTAATGATAATATAGTAATAATAATAATAACAATGACAATATCTATTTTTAAACAATGATATATATATTAATAATGATAATAATAATAATAATAATAATACTAATAATAATAATAATAATTGGATAATAATAATAATAATACTAATTATAACTTTAACGATAATAAAGATAGTAATAATAAAAAAATAACAATTTTTAATGATAAATCCCTTTTATTGATAAAGATAATAATAATGATAATAATAAGATAAAACTAGAACGACGATAATAATAATCATTTTTAATAAAAATATCGAAAATTCAATTGATTATAACTTCTAATCCGTTCATCGAAACCATTCGATATCTAAAGGAAAAGTCCTTAATTTTTCGCCAGCTTTCCAAGGACATGCATATCTTATACCTTATCTCAACCGTAAGTGTAACTAATTCAATATTCAACCTAACCTGTCTAAGGGCAATATCAAAAGTACAAGCATGCATAATCCTAAATACTCGAGCACTAGTCAGGGATACACTATTAGTATGTAAAAGTTAAATTATGAGTACTCACGTATCAATATTGAGATTCAATATTGCAGGAAAGGTACGTAGACGCAACGGAAATGATAAACACTATATTGACCTCACGAGCATACCCATGAACCATACTCAATCACCTCCATAGCTATAACCCATAATTTCCTTAATCCTATCCTACTCGAAAAAAAATTTCGAAATCACTCGGATAGCACTCCGTCGTAATATTTTATGTATACTAATAATATCTTGAAATAATACGGAGTAAATATATATATATATATATATATATATATATATATATATATATGTAAATCGATTGAGAGAGTTTAGAGAAAAATATTTTCAAGTTTCTATGAAATAATGAAACCTATTGAATTCTATTTATAATAGATTTTTGAATTATTAAAGTAAATTATTAAAGTATGAATTATTAAAGTGAATTATTAAAGTATGAATTATTAAAGTGAATTATTAAAGTATGAATTATTAAAGTGAATTATTAAAATATGAATTATTAAAGTGAATTATTAAAGTATGAATTATTAAAGTGAATTATTAAAGTTAAAGTAAAGTAAAAATAAAGTAAAGGTAAAGTTTAAGTATAGTAAAAGTATAAAACTATGTACGTATAATACGCGTATAAATATATATAATATTAATTTAAATTGTTATATATATTTAATAAAATAAAATATAAATATCGTTATCTTTATCATACTAGTTAAGTAATGAGTTGTCAAAAGTGGTTCTAGATATTTATAAAAGTTATATACGTTTTAATAATAAAGTTCTTTTTAAACTGAAAACGTTTTTATACGTTTGAAACTAAATAGATCAATCGAGTCTTTATGAGATTCAATCTTCCACTATCCTTTGTCTAGTTCTCAATGATTGACAATTTGTTCTTATTTATAAATCACTTTACCATTTTCGAAATATTGTTAAAACGGAAAGATTTCTCAAATCAATGTGGGCCTTTCAACAGAGACTTGTAATCATAATTCAATATATCTGATAATTCAATCATTTGATCTTATCTTCTAATTCCATTGATAAATATTTTGAAACAGATACAATCATATAAAGTATTTAATCTAATATTTTGTTTACGTTTCAAGTTATAATATATATACACATATACATATATAATCATATTCGTTTAATGGTTCGTGAATTGTTGGAACATGGTCGAGGTTGAATGAATGTATGAACATAGTTTAAAATTCTTGCAATTTAACTTAACAAATATTGCTTATCGTGTCGGAAACATATAAAGATTAAAGTTTAAATTTGGTTGGAAATTTCCGGGTTGTCACAGCAATGTCCCCTGACATGCTTTTAATTATGGTTTATAACGTATCGGATGCAATTACTATCCTTTGTAGGAGCAATAGTAAAGCTCACCCTTATAATTTTTCGGTCTGGCACAAGGTCCTGTCTTTGACCATGCTATGCCACCACCGTTCTTACGGTTGACATCCGAATTGGTTCAGGTAACCTATTGAATTCCAGGTGAATTCCTAGGATTTTACGTTCAATGGTAATGAACGCATTGAAAATGGCTTTTCATAAAACAAATCGGTTTGTAATTTTGATCAAAATATTTTCTCGTTCAAGCTCGAGTTTAGATATCATCGAATTTCATGAGTTTGTAATTCTCAATCTTTAAGGTCAATCTCAAGGATTGAGTAATATCAGTCTTAAAAGCTGATTTTTGATCTTTAAAGGAGATTATCCTTTCTGGGGATCTGATTCATTAGTCTTATCTAGCTAATTTGCACGGCGTCCTCCCCATTTTACAAGACAGATCCTCTCATGGTTAGGATAAGCCTGACCACTTGGCGACCCTATTTGATGCTGAGGTCCGTGGATTTCCTGCTGATTTTAGAGATGACTTTTCTAGATTTTTCGTCAACCTACAGCTGGTCTGGACGAAAACTTCCTGACCTAAATCAAGAAGCGCGTTTCTTTTTCGGAAGACTTTACTTCCTTTTAACGATGGAATTGATTCATCGTGTAGATCCATCTTTCTTACAGTAAATCGGGTAAAACTGTTTAGTTTAGTCCAAAGCAAAAGTATCTTCAATTATTTGTTACAGAAATATGTGACATATGTTTAAAATAACTTGGTAAATTTTCCCACACTTGGCTTTTATTTTCTTTTATTTGCCTTTTTATTGTCCTCTATTCCATTTTAAATGAATTCTAACATTTTGATTTGTTTCTCAATTTATGTCATTTCCGAGGTAACAATAATTTCAGTGTTAACACCTAGTTTTATCGTTCATAAATATGTATAAACATGATTTTGAGTTCATTTAATTGAAAATTTTGAAATTTTTTACTAGAAGTGGGTAGTCAGTATATAAGACTAGAGCTGTTCTTTGTTATCAGAGAGCACTAGATTCTAATACAACTACTACGTTACTAGTATTTTTAATGATAACCAAGTGTTTAAGTTAAAAATTTTAAAAATCCGAAAGAATTTAACCCCTTCCCACACTTAAGATCTTGCAATGCCCTCATTTGCAAGAAATCAGTAACAATTTAAATTATTGAGGGTGATTAGCGTAGAAAAATGATTAAATTTTACCAAAGTTTCCAAACATATTGGCGTTTGTTTGCTGAATGATAAATGGTGCATATCATTTGTTCATTCTGTCTGTTGGTACATCACATTTGTTTTTCATTTTGTCGTCAAAATTAATAGCTTTTGCTGAACTTAATGCCAGTCTTTGAAAATGCGCTGTTTTACCCTGTTTTGTACATGAGATAAACTACAAACACATATATACATATTTTTGAAGTTGGGTTTTCGCACCACATTCAAAAATTATTAAAATCTAATAAAGTTAGAAAATTATAAAAGCTATTATAATAATAAAATAAGAAATAAGAAATAAGAAAATTAAGAATTAGTAACAATACAATAAAATAAACAAAAATAGAAAATTACGGATGAGGAGGATGGTTCCAGTATGGGTCCCAAGCGTATCCATAGATGCTGTAAAATGCTTGGGCCGGGTCATATGTAGGATACGGTGGTCGGCTCTCTAAAGTCCAAGGAGCAAATTCGGGCATAACGGTAGGAATGTAGTCTCTACCTACGTGTGTAGAATGACTTATGATTTGGCTTTGATGATACTGCCAATCTTGAAATGCTTTTTGTCTAGCCATTTCATACTCGTGTCGAGCCATAAAAATTTGTATTTCCGTCATTGGATTACCCCCTCCCGGTTGACCTTGCTGTTGATCTCTATCTACCTGTGGATGCCTGCCATCATAACGTGCTGCCGCGTTGTTTTGTTTCTTTAAGACCTTAGCACCATGATAAACACGCAAATCTATTCTATCGCGGGGTTCTGGTTCTGCCATTAATATTCCCCCCCCCCCCCCCCCCCGACTTCTATCCACACCGAGATATTCAGCAATTAAAGTAATAAATATACTACCTCCTATTATGCTACCACGCCTCATACCCCTAACCATAGTCAATAAATAATAACCCACACAAAAAGGTATACTTACAGCGCTATGTGGGTCTCGAATACACATGTGGTAAAACAAATCCTGTTCATTTACCTTTTCCTTATTCTTACCTCGTTGTGTTATCGAATTGGCTAAAAACCTATGGATTACTCTTAATTCAGCTCTATCAATATCAAGATAAGAGTATAATCCCCCCTGGAATCGGTGATGGCTAGTCATCCTACTCCATACGTCATTTGTATCAAAATTCTCATCCACCCTCCTACCATAAACTATTAACCTCTGGCAATCATAAGATGCTAGCTCCTCGGGCGTATATATACCTAAAGCCCTAGCCATGTCTAGTAAGGACATATGGCGCATCTCCCCTCCTAATAAAAATCTAATAAAACTACGATCGGTTAAAGTATCTACCCGATCATTTATTTCAATAGTACACAATAACTCTATACACCATTCTCTATATACAGGTCTACGCATGTTGAATAAATGTACCCAATCCCTAAAAGTAGAATTACCATACCTTTGAGTAAGTAATTCCCTGATTGGCTCGGCCAATTCCACTACCTCTAATGGTTCCCAATCTATAACTCTGGGTACCTCAACATTATTAGACACAAGGTTGTGTAGGTTCTTTTGATATTTTGGATAGTCTATCCAATATCTATCAAATCTCAAATTCGGATGTAAATCTGCCTCATGAATGTTTGAATATAAAACAATTGGGTGAGGCATATCTTGTCGGTATTGGTTATTAATTTTCTGTTGATCTGCATCTTCCGGAGGAGCATTGCGAGCCTGGGATGAAGATTCACCCCTTTCAGTCTGCAAAATATATCAAACACAATTTTTGTGCATCCAAATATGCATTAGTTTTAGCAAAATCATAAATCTAAACAATTTCAATGACATGTTTAATCCATATTAAACTATATACACATTTTCAAAATATTAACAATTCTACACTTTTACAAATATACTTTTACAAAAATGTACACAAAGTTCCTTCGCATTTATCTTTTAAAACATGTCAAAAACAATCATTATAACAATTAAATAAGTTCCTCATGGCATTCATATCAATTAAATCAAGTTCATGCAATTTTGGTTCAAAAAGTCCACTTTAATTTTCATAAATCATGTTTAGGATCAAAGTTTTGATCATTTAGCAATCTAAACATGTTACACTACTCAATTTAACATAAACTAACAACAAAATTCGGCCATAACCTGTTTATATCAAAAAGCCCTAATTTTGCTCAAGAACACGAACCCTAGATTATTCAAAAATTGAAGTTCAAAGCTTCTAATCATGTTAAATAGCATCAATCTAGGTTATACAAGCATAATATACAAACAATTTAAGCATTATTACACTAGAAAGCATCAAAATCGAATTATGTATGAAATTGTTCAAGAACACTAAAATTCGGGTTAAATGGTATTTAGGTGTAGAAATTTACCGATTTCCTTGTGTAATTCCTTGATAATAGTCTCCTCATTGCGATTTTATGAAAGATTTGATGAAAAATGATGAAAAATGGCAAATTTGTGATGATTTTTCGTGGGTTTTTCGGGTGAAAATATGTGTGTGTGTGTTTAGAACTGGTCTGTTCGACCAGATAACCCATTTGGGTTTTATGACCTCCGCGAGTGTGGTCGTGGGCCCGTTTAAATCACAGCGAGTCGCGGTGGTCTGCTATTTTTTTTTATAAAAAAAACCTTATACTATTTAAAACATAAATTAAATTTAAAATTTTTTTTTTCCTTTTATTTAGGACAAGGTTGTTTCGGAACGATGTCCTAGTCCGTCCCTCGACAAAATTTTAAAATTTCGTCAATTCAAAGCGTTGATTTAAAAGCAAATATTTTTTTGGTTTTTTTTATTTTTTTAATGTTTTTGGCATACTTTAATTCAATAAAGTTAAAAATAATGATAATCAAAGTTCTCGTCCCTCCCTCGGGTAAAGCAATTTCGGGTCAAGACCTAGTCTTCAACTCACGACGAATTTTAAAAATCATATTTTTAACTTAGCGAAATAAAGTAAATTTTTGTTTTTAAATTCACACCAAACTTAAATTTAAAATGCATAAAATTGAAAATTCATATTAATAATTAAAAATTCACACCAAACTTATATTATATTTTTGTTTTTATACATACAAACTTATATTAAAAATATTAAAATTTTCAAATATTTACAAACTTAAATATATTGATTTAAAAAGTTTACAATATTATTTTAATATTAATTTTAAAAACAAAGTAAAAATAAAATTAAAAATCTTTTTGGCTTTTATCCCACTTTAATCAATCAAATATTATCAAAAATATGCGTCCCTCTTTTCGGTAAAGTAATTTCGGTTCATAACCTAGTTTAACTCATGATGAATTTTTGAAATATTTTGGGTTGATTGATTAAAGATATTTATACCTTAAGAATAAATGGTAAATTTCGCAGTGATGTAATAAATTTTTGTATGATATCAATAATTTCGGTCGCAAGACCTAATTTTATCGAATACCAATTTAATACTTTATAGCGAACAAATTAGCGTTTATTATCAAAAGGTTAAAAATAAAAATAAAAATAAAAATGAAAACTGTACATACTTACCTGTGAGAAAGATTTCTTAATGATATGCTCTAGCCCACTCATAAGATAGTCGGACTAATTGGTTTTCCATGGCTACATAGGCGTAACCTCGAGCATTCAACGTTTTTTCTTCTAAACATATGAACGGTCCATCTCTGCATAGCGTAACAAATTCGGTATTGGAATATGTCTGATTCGTCGAGCATTTTCCTTCATGTGACCATTTTCTGCATTTGTGACATCTTTCAAGGTGTCGTGCTCTTCTTTTCACTGCGGATTTTGATTTTCCTTTACCAAATTGTAACTTATTATTTTCGCATCTGGATTCTTTTCTTACTCCGTCCAATTTACCTCTGATTAATGATACTATTTCACTTGGAAGTGTGTCATTATTACGTTTAGTGATCAAAGCGTGTAGCATTAGACCATGGTTTAATTCACAGGAAGTCTTCATCTCGTAAAACCTAAAAAAAATAAAAATTCAGAATGGGGGGAGAAGACTAGTTCTTTAGGGTCTGCTAGGGAAAGACCATTCGGGTTCCATTTTCGAGAACTACACGAAAATAAAAAATCTAACTCTAACAGAAATACATATTATCCTTAAAAGACTTGATTCTCCCCACACTTAGTTAGCTGTGGTGTTGAAATTGTGATTAACTTCGTTGTCAACTTCCATCGGACTATCTATGTAATGTTTAACTCTGTGACCATTAACTTTAAATTCAATCCCATTTGAATTTATTAATTCTACTGTTCGTATGGGAAAACTCTTTTGACTATGAATGGTCCAGACCATCTTGATATCAATTTTCCAGGAAATAGCTTGAATCGTGAATTGAAAAGAAGAACTCTATCTCCTTCTTTAAATTCTTTTGAACTTCTGATTCTTTTATCATGCCATTTCTTCGTTCTTTTCTTATAGATTAGCGAATTTTCGTATGCTTCTTGTCTTAATTCTTCTAATTCGTTTAGTTGACTTAATCGTAGACGTCCAGCTTCATGTAAATCAAGATTACATGTCGTCAAAGCCCAAAATGCTTTGTGTTCAATTTCTACTGGAAGATGACATGCTTTTCCGTAAACGAGTTTAAAAGGTGTGGTTCCAATTGGAGTTTTGTAGGCTGTTCTAAAAGCCCAGAGTGCATCCTTCAATTTAATGGACCATTCCTTCGGATTTGATCCTACGGTTTTCTCTAGAATACGTTTTGAAGCTCGGTTGGTATTTTTAACTTTTCCACTTGTCTGTGGATGATAAGCAGTGGAGATTTTATGAGTTACTCCATATCTTTTGAGAACTTTCTCAAGTTGATTATTACATAAATGAGTACCTCGATCACTTATTAAAGCTTTCGGTGTTCCAAACCTTGCAAAAACACGTTTTAAAAAGTTGAATACAACTCGTGCATCATTAGTCGGGAGAGCTTGTGCTTCCACCCATTTAGATACATAATCAATGGCTACGAGAATGTAGAGATTATTATGAGATTTTGGAAATGGACCCATAAAGTCAATACCCCAAATGTCAAATACTTCACATACTTGAATGACATTTTGTGGCATTTCATCACGTTGACTTATTTTTCCGGCCCTTTGACATGCATCACAGGATTTGCAAAGAAGGTGTGCGTCTTTGAAAATTGTAGGCCAATAGAATCCAGCATCGTAAACTTTTCTTGCTGTTAGTTGAGGCCCATAATGCCCTCCTGTTGGTCCTGTGTGACAATGGTTTAAGATTTGACTAGCTTCATCTCCGAATACACATCGGCGTATTATTCCATCGGGACAACTTTTAAACAAATGTGGATCTTCCCAGAAATAGTGTTTTATATCACTAAAGAATTTCTTTCGTTTTTGGTACGACAATCCTTTTTCAAGGAATCCACATACTAAGTAGTTTGCATAGTCTGCAAACCATGGAATTTCATTATGATCTATCTTCAATAGATATTCATCAGGAAAGTTGTCTTGTATGGCTGATTCATTTAGAACTTCTAATTCGGGATTTTCAAGACGAGAAAGATGATCAGCGGCGAGATTTTCTGCTCCTCTTTTATCTCGGATTTCTATATCAAACTCTTGTAAGAGTAAGATCCAATGGATTAATCGTGGTTTAGCATCTTGTTTCGAAAATAGGTATCTAAGAGCAGAATGGTCGGTATAGACCACCGTTTTAGCTAGAACGAGATGTGAACGAAATTTGTCAAAAGCAAAGACAATAGCAAGGAGTTCTTTTTCAGTAGTTGTGTAATTTGTTTGTGCTCCTTGTAACGTCTTACTAGCATAATATATAGGTTGAAATCGTTTTTCAATCCTTTGTCCTAAAACGGCTCCCATTGCAAAATCACTTGCATCGCACATAAGTTCAAATGGTAGATTCCAATTTGGAGTTATCATAATCGGCGCATTAGTGAGTTTTTCTTTAAGAATATTAAAAGATTTGATACATTCATCTGAAAATATGAATGGAGCATCCTTTTCTAGGAGTTTATTCATAGGAGTGGCAATTTTAGAAAAATCTTTTATGAAACGTCGGTTAAAAACCGGCATGTCCTAGAAAACTCCTAACTCCTCTAACATTGGTGGGATGTGGAAGTTTAGCAATTATATCTACTTTAGCCCTATCCACTTCAATTCTTTCCTTTGAAATTTTATGACCAAGAACGATGCCTTCTTTAACCATGAAATGGCATTTCTCCCAATTAAGAACTAGATTTGATTGTTCGCATATAATAAGCATTCGTTCAAGATTAACTAGACATGATTCAAAAGTATCACCGAAGACTGAAAAGTCATCCATGAAAACTTCCATGCATTCTTCTATCATGTCGTGAAAAATCGCCATCATGCACCTTTGAAATGTTGCAGGGGCGTTGCAAACTCCAAATGACATGCGTTTGTAAGCAAAAGTACCATAAGGGCACGTGAACGTGGTTTTTTCTTGGTCCTCGAGTGCTATTGGAATCTGAAAATATCCGGAAAAACCATCAAGAAAACAATAGTAACTATTTCCGGCTAATCTTTCCAACATTTGATCAATAAAAGGTAAGGGAAAGTGATCTTTTCTGGTGGCGTCATTTAATTTTCTATAATCAATACAAACACGCCATCCTGTTACAGTCCTAGTAGGAATAAGCTCATTTTTCTCATTTGTGATGACAGTCATGCCACCCTTCTTAGGTACGCATTGAACTGGGCTTACCCATGGACTATCAAAAATTGGATAAATTAAACCTGCATCTAGCAGTTTAATAATTTCTTTCTTAACAACATCTTGCATATTAGGATTTAGTCTTCGTTGGCGTTACACATACGTTTTATGACCTTCTTCCATAATGATTTTATGTGTGCAATACGAAGGACTTATTCTTTTAATATCATGAATCTTCCATGCAATGGCTGGTTTATGAGCTTTTAACACAGAAATGAGTTGAGATTTTTCATTTTCAGTAAGAGAAGACGATATTATTACAGGTAATTCAGATTCACCATGTAAATAAGCGTATTCCAAATGGTTTGGAAGTGGCTTTAACTCTAATTTCGGTGGTTCTTCTATCTGTACTGACCTGAACTTTTCCATGTTTATATATATTAATTGAGATTGATATTTACATGATTAAATGTTTCCAACATGTTAAGCAATCAAACTTGTTAAGACTTGATTAATTGAAATATGTTTCATATAGACAATTGACCACCCAAGTTGACCGGTGATTCACGAACGTTAAAACTTGTAAAAACTATATGATGACATATATATGGATATATATATAGTTAACATGATACTATGATAAGTAAACATATCATTAAGTATATTAACAATGAACTACATATGTAAAAACAAGACTACTAACTTAATGATTTTTAAACGAGACATATATGTAACGATTATCGTTGTAAAGACATTTAATGTATATATATCATATTAAGAGATATTCATACATGATAATATCATGATAATATAATAATTTAAAATCTCATTTGCTATTATAAACATTGGGTTAACAACATTTAACAAGATCGTTAACCTAAAGGTTTCAAAACAACACTTACATGTAACGACTAACGATGACTTAACGACTCAGTTAAAATGTATATACATGTAGTGTTTTAATATGTATTTATACACTTTTGAAAGACTTCAATACACTTATCAAAATACTTCTACTTAACAAAAATGCTTACAATTACATCCTCGTTCAGTTTCATCAACAATTCTACTCGTATGCACCCGTATTCGTACTCGTACAATACACAGCTTTTAGATGTATGTACTATTGGTATATACACTCCAATGATCAGCTCTTAGCAGCCCATGTGAGTCACCTAAAACATGTGGGAACCATAATTTGGCAACTAGCATGAAATATCTCATAAAATTACAAAAATATGAGTAATCATTCATGACTTATTTACATGAAAACAAAATTACATATCCTTTATATCTAATCCATACACCAACGACCAAAAACACCTACAAACACTTTCATTCTTCAATTTTCTTCATCTAATTGATCTCTCTCAAGTTCTATCTTCAAGTTCTAAGTGTTCTTCATATATTCTACAAGTTCTAGTTACATAAAATCAAGAATACTTTCAAGTTTGCTAGCTCACTTCCAATCTTGTAAGGTGATCATCCAACCTCAAGAAATCTTTGTTTCTTACAGTAGGTTATCATTCTAATACAAGGTAATAATCATATTCAAACTTTGGTTCAATTTCTATAACTATAACAATCTTATTTCAAGTGATGATCTTACTTGAACTTGTTTTCGTGTCATGATTCTGCTTCAAGAACTTCGAGCCATCCAAGGATCCGTTGAAGCTAGATCCATTTTTCTCTTTTCCAGTAGGTTTATCCAAGGAACTTAAGGTAGTAATGATGTTCATAACATCATTCGATTCATACATATAAAGCTATCTTATTCGAAGGTTTAAACTTGTAATCACTAGAACATAGTTTAGTTAATTCTAAACTTGTTCGCAAACAAAAGTTAATCCTTCTAACTTGACTTTTAAAATCAACTAAACACATATTCTATATCTATATGATATGCTAACTTAATGATTTAAAACCTGGAAACACAAAAAACACCGTAAAACCGAATTTACGCCGTCGTAGTAACAACGCGGGCTGTTTTGGGTTAGTTAATTAAAAACTATGATAAACTTTGATTTAAAAGTTTTTATTCTGAGAAAATGATTTTTATTATGAACATGAAACTATATCCAAAAATTATGGTTAAACTCAAAGTGGAAGTATGTTTTCTAAAATGGTCATCTAGACGTCGTTCTTTCGACTGAAATGACTACCTTTACAAAAATGACTTGTAACTTATTTTTCCGACTATAAACCTATACTTTTCTGTTTAGATTCATAAAATAGAGTTCAATATGAAACCATAGCAATTTGATTCACTCAAAACGGATTTAAAATGAAGAAGTTATGGGTAAAACAAGATTGGATAATTTTTCTCATTTTAGCTACGTGAAAATTGGTAACAAATCTATTCCGACCATAACTTAATCAACTTGTATTGTATATTATGTAATCTTGAGATACCATAGACACGTATACAATGTTTCGACCTATCATGTCGACACATTTATATATATTTCGGAACAACCATAGACACTCTATATGTGAATGTTGGAGTTAGCTATACAGGGTTGAGGTTGATTCCAAAATATATATAGTTTGAGTTGTGATCAATACTGAGATACGTATACACTGGGTCGTGGATTGATTCAAGATAATATTTATCGATTTATTTCTGTACATCTAACTGTGGACAACTAGTTATAGGTTACTAACGAGGACAGCTGACTTAATAAACTTAAAACATCAAAATATATTAAAAGTGTTGTAAATATATTTTGAACATACTTTAATATATATGTATATATTGTTATAGGTTCGTGAATCAACAGTGGCCAAGTCTTACTTCCCGACGAAGTAAAAATCTGTGAAAGTGAGTTATAGTCCCACTTTTAAAATCTAATATTTTTGGGATGAGAATACATGCAGGTTTTATAAATGATTTACAAAATAGACACAAGTACGTGAAACTACATTCTATGGTTGAATTATCGAAATCGAATATGCCCCTTTTTATTAAGTCTGGTAATCTAAGTATTAGGGAACAGACACCCTAATTGACGTGAATCCTAAAGATAGATCTATCGGGCCCAACAAGCCCCATCCAAAGTACCGGATGCTTTAGTACTTTGAAATTTATATCATATCCGAAGGGTGTCCCGGAATGATGGGGATATTCTTATATATGCATCTTGTTAATGTCGGTTACCAGGTGTTCACCATATGAATGATTTTTATCTCTATGTATGGGATGTGTATTGAAATATGAAATCTTGTGTCTATTATTATGATTTGATATATATAGGTTAAACCTATAACTCACCAACATTTTTGTTGACGTTTTAAGCATGTTTATTCTCAAGTGATTATTAAGAGCTTCCGCTGTCGCATACTTAAATAAGGACGAGATTTGGAGTCCATGCTTGTATGATATTGTGTAAAAACTGCATTCAAGAAACTTATTTTGTTGTAACATATTTGTATTGTAAACCATTATGTAATGGTCGTGTGTAAACAGGATATTTTAGATTATCATTATTTGATAATCTACGTAAAGCTTTTTAAACCTTTATTGATGAAATAAAGGTTATGGTTTGTTTTAAAATGAATGCAGTCTTTGAAAAACGTCTCATATAGAGGTCAAAACCTCGCAACGAAATCAATTAATATGGAACGTTTTTAATCAATAAGAACGGGACATTTCAGTTGGTATCCGAGCGTTGGTCTTAGAGAACCAGAATTTTGCATTAGTGTGTCTTATCGAGTTTGTTAGGATGCATTAGTGAGTCTGGACTTCGACCGGTGGGGGAAATAATAAAACGGTTAAGTAAAAGAAAATCCTCAACCAACCGACCAAGGTTAATTATGGTCAATGGTGTTTCCGCCAAGGAAGCAAAATATTGGGAGGATTACCAATTCTCCAATGAATCGGATTTCGACGAGAATTCCGATGATGTTATAGAAATTACCCCAACTGAATTTTAAAAGGCAAAAGAAAATAATAAGGGAAAGGGCATAAAAATATAGATATCTAATTCCAACCCCGATGAACTTTATATGTATCGTCAACCCCCGAAGTCCTTAAGTTGTAACAATGACCCAGGAACCTCTAAACCACCAGGTTTTTCTAAACCGTTGTGGAAAATAACAGTTAGTATTAGGGGAACATCATATATCCCTAGAAACTTGGCAAAACGAACCAAAACCGAAGAAGAAGAAACAAGCGAGTCGGAATAAGATAGTTGTATTCGTGTGGTGTAATATATGTAATATAGTGTGCTTATGCTTTATGATATATGTAAAAATTTCTTGTATTAATAAGTATTTTTTTTATGAATCTAACTCTTGTCTATTTTACAGTATAAAAACACAAAATGAATAGACAACCCAATATTTTAAGAGACCTACCCGGAGACATGATTGATGAAATCTTGTCTAGAGTCGGTCAGAATTCTTCGACACAACTATTTAAGGCGAGATCAGTTTGTAAGACATTCGAAGAACGTTCCAAGAATGCCTTGGTTTATAAAAGGCTTTCGTTCGAAAGATGGGGGATATCACATTGGGAAATCCATAAGTTACGATATGTTTACTTTGACGCATATATTGCGGGGAACCCAAATGCTATTTTACGCAATGGGTTAAGAAATTATTTTGACTCAATATATCCGAATATTGGACTTCGTGATTTAGAAAAAGCGGCTAACATGCAGCATAAAGAAGCATGTTATGCTTACGGATTAGTAATGTTCGCTTCTCACCAAAGTGAGAACAAGAACATCGGGCTACAACTATTAAACAAAACGTTCCCACAAGTGACGGAGTCGGTAATTGGGGTAAGAAATGAGGTTTTTAGATTGTTACAGGACTGTTGGACATTACGTAACCCTCGTCCCTTTGACGACATTACAACACAATGTCTTATCAACGGCCATAACGGTTATGTTCCACAAGACCAAGGATGGGAAGTAGTCCTAGTAAAACCAGAATGCATGACTTGTTTCTGGACGTATGAATTCCGTGTCTTTATTGCCTTTGCTGAACGACTTGTGTACTAGCTAGAATTATCTTCACAACCATCTTGTATCAAATTTATTGTGTGCTATATTTCATGCTATATGTAAAATAAGCTGTATTGTAAGTTTGTAAAATATTGTGTAAAAGTTTGAACGCGAAATATTATTATAATCAGTTTTTCATATAGAATTGTAGTAGTTGAATTGTATATTAGCTAGTAAGTATGAACTTAACGGGTAGGTACTACCCGAATTTAAACTTATAAAACGCTAATATGAAGAAAAAGCTTTTATAAATGAGTTCATATTATGCTACGAAATACTATTAACTACTCTTAATATTCCGTATGATTAACTTGTTCCATTTGACTATTTTGAAGGAAATGGCACCGACTACTCGACACACCGTGAATATGAATGAAGAGGAATTCCGTACTTTTCTAGCTTCAAACATAGCCGCAGTATAGGCTGCGCTACATACCAACAATAACCTTGGATCTAGCAGTACAGGAAATCGTGTAGGATGCACCTACAAAGAATTCACTGCCTGCAAACCTTTGGAATTTGATGGAACCGAAGGACCGATCGGATTGAAACGGTGGACCGAGAAGGTCGAATCGGTGTTTGCCATAAGTAAGTGTACTGAAGAGGACAAAGTGAAGTACGCTACGCATACCTTCATAGGTTCTGCGTTAACATTGAAGGTATTTCGTATGCCCGAGAGACATATTTAATTAATGTGGCTAATATGTTATGATCCAAGTCGGGTCATACCCAATAACAAGCTTGCCGACACTTTATATGTATTTAATCTTAACGATTGGATCGTTAAATAAATACGCGACACTTGAACTTTAGAAAATTGGTTTTCTAAAATACTATCACTTGAGATAAATTATTTGGATAATTTATATTTAATTATTTATAGGTTTAAATAATTATAATGTGTAATATTTTATAAAAGGGTTTATAAAATATACAAGTAACTTAACAAAATAAGAGCCTTTATAACAAGTTTTATAAAATTAACAAATTGTTATAAAAAAAAGGGCATGGGTGGCGTTTTGTTGAGACCAAGGAAGACCAACCCACTTTGTTTTGTTACTTTCAATGGCACATTCCTTAAGAGCATGCAAGTATCTCTTTAATCAAGTGAATGTCTCTAGTATTCCATATGCAATTTTAAAACAAAACTCTCTCATCCCTTTATGGAGGCTGCTGGCCGAAGTTTAGAAAGAAAAAGGAGTGGGTTTTGAGCTTGCTAATCTAGTTCATTAAGTGTTAAAATCCTAACCAAATTAAAGGTAGTGTTGGTGCACAAAAGGCTTGTGGGTATTACACACTTGAGGCTTCAAGTTAGAGGTTATAAATCCATCAACGTCATCATCTTCTTACTCATCCAATTCAGCCCTCAATTGATTTTGAGGAGGTATAATCTCACTTCCTTGTTATTATATGTAAGCATTATTTCAAGACTTGATATTTACATGGAATTCAATCTAAAATGGTTATACTTATAAACTTGTTTTCTTGTTAATCTTGCTTCCGCTTTATTTCACTATCATAAAAATGGTTTGTGATTATGTTGACATTTAAACTTGTTGTTAAGTTGAATTCCATCAATGGTATCTAGAGCCGAAGTCTATGAAATATGCTTCTTATATATGGTCTTTAAACCCACTAGATTTTCATTCCAAGTACATGCATGAATATGGAATGCAAAAATTTTCGGGTTTGGGAGGGTATATGGTTTTGACCGAATTTGTAAGGGTTCCAAAAGTGGTTTTGGACTTGCTATTTGGTTCATATTTGTTGATAAATTAATGTTCACAATCATAGCCATGATCATGTGTTTGAATGAATGCTTGTTTGGTTGATTTATTATTCATATGATATGGTTGCAATATTCATTCATTTGGTTTGTAAAATTAATTATTCATTTGGTATGTAATATTAATTTTGGCTATGTAATTTATTTTATATTTGGTATGTAAAATAGATTAGGTTGTATTTTCATTTTTTTAGAAAAAAATGTATTAGGATATATTTTTTGTAAAAATGAAGATTAAAAGATGGTGTCAAAGGAAGAACACAAGAAGAATCTACTTGGATGCAAGATTAAGTGGGAGTGGTAAAATCTCCTACTTTGTGTTATGACCCATTACCCGGTGGCATTTTGTTTTCGGCTAAACAAAATGCTTACCAAAAGGCTTGATTGTGAACAAAATTGTTTTGCATGCATGTTGTGTTGTTTGATTGTGGTTTGTATGTTTGGTTACTACAAGTTATCACACAAGTTTACAACAAGCAAAACTACATTTAATTGGTTAAATTACAAATAGTTAACAATATGCAAAACGACAAATTTAGTTGGTTAAATTATTAACAAACATGAAATTTACCAAACCACAATTTAATCGGTTAAATTGAAATGGCTAAAAGGACATTAATAAGTGGTTATTAAGAACATGATAAGGATCATAATTTATAAAATGGTTTATATCATGTAATTGGCTAAAATTACAAGACATGAAAATGGTTTTTCATAAGTACCATACATTAAATGCATGTTGGTGTATGGCATAAAAGTTTTCTCAAACTAGAATAAACGAAAACTTAAAATCCCTTTTACAAATAAGGATAACAAGTTTAACGCCATCCTTTTGTGTGACACTTAGGCATATTAGGGAACTCATGATGGGATAAAGGTCACCTAACCATTATGAGCAAACTAATATGATTAAGGTGAATTTCGCATGCTTGTGGGATAAAGGTCACCTAACCACTTGTATGTTAAGTTTACACGTTTACACGAGTAGGACGACTTGATTTGGGAATCATGAACTTAGGGTCACCGAAGCATGAGGAACAAATAGGCGTTGATGGGATAAATATGCCATGCAAAAGGATTGCATGCTCCCATACATTAGAAGTTGCAAAAGGATTGCAATTGTCTTATAATGACTACCTAGCTAAATCAAATAACGGGATAAAGGTCACCTAACCGAAATTTGGTTTACCGTTGGATTCTAAAATTTAATATATCAATTGGATTAAAAGGGTATTGAATGTTAAATTAAAATTAATACTTAAACGAACTTTGTTAAATTTTGTAGATGGCCGCCAATAACAACAACATTCCAAACGCACCAATCAACTTTAATAACCTATCATTGAGGTCCATCCTCGGAAAAGAAAATAACTCCCAATCCGTTTCATCTAATGTACTAAACATGAAAAGCCTCATTGATCGATTGTACCGTCTCAACAGTCCCGTGTCTAATGAATTAACCTCGGACCTTATCCTCAACTCTTTGTCAAAAGGGTTTGACACATGCGTGTTGAAATTACAGCATGAATGATTGGGATAAGAGCATTGGCAAATTACATGTCATGCTAAGGGCGGATGAATCAAGTATGGGTAAAAGGCTTCACCCATGCTCATGATCAAAGAAGGTGGATCCAAGGATGAATCCTCTTCTAAGCCAAAGGTGGCTAAGAAGAAAGGACCCACCTACAAGGGCAAAAGAAAAGGGAAGATGGTTGCCCCAACCAACAACACTAAATAGCAAAAGGTTGCCGGACAAGCAAACCCCAAGGAAGACCCGTGCTTCGGTTGCGGTGAAATGGGTCACTGGAAATGAAACTGCCCGGTCTACCTTAGGGAGTTGAAGGAAAAGAGGGATGCGGGGCAAACCTCAGGTAACACATATATGGTATATATAGAGCTTAGTATTACTTCTTCTAATACATGGGTATTAGACACTGGATGTGGAACTCACATTTGCAATTCTTTGCAGGGGTTCAAAAGAAGTAGCAAGCAAACGGGAACATCAAGTCTCTTTATGGGTAATGGAGCCAAAGTGCAAGTGAAGGCTCAAGGAGACTTTGTATTAAAGCTTCCAAGTGGTTTGGAACTTATTTTGAACAATGTTTTGTATGCACCGGATTTATGTCGAAACATTATTTCAGTTTCCCGTTTAAAACAATGTGGTTTTTATCTTAATTTTGTTAATAATGATATCCATGTTTATTTAGATAATGTATTCTATTTTAAGGCTTCGCCTTCAAATGGAATTTATGAATTGGTTCATGATGATACATCATCTAGTAGCTCAATATACCATACTAGCACCAAGAGACTCAAAAGGGATTTGAGTGATTCCTACTTATGGCATTGTCGCCTTGGTCACATAAACAAGAACCGAATGCGTACACTTCAAAAGAATGGACTCGTTTGATGTATGTGAATCTTGTTTACAAGGCAAAATGACTAAAGCACCTTTCAAAGGGACCTATGAAAGGGCTAAGGACTTATTGGGATTAATACATTCGGATGTATGTGGACCCTTTAAGCCCATAGCTAGGAATGGTGAAAGATACTTCGTTACTTTCATTGATGACTTCAGTCGTTTTGGATATGTCTACTTGTTAAGACATAAGGACGAAACTTTTAAAGCATTCAAAGAATATCAAAACGAAGTACAAAATCAACTCAATAAGACAATCAAGGTACTTCGTACCGATAGAGGAGGTGAATACCTAAGCGATGCCTTCCAAGATCATCTTAGAAGTTGTGGGATTATCTCGCAACTTACTCCTCCTGGAACACCCCAACTTAATGGAGTTTCCGAAAGGAGGAACCGAACCCTAATGGATATGGTTCGATCTATGATGGCTAGAAGCTCGTTGCCTCTATCGTTTTGGGGTTATTGTCTATGCTCCGCGGCTCGTATTTTAAATATGGCCCCAACCAAGAAAGTGGAACGAACACCTCATGAGATGTGGTTTGGAAAACTTCCATCTCTATCATACTTAAAGGTTTGGGGATGTGAAGCTTATCCTAAGCGTTACGTCCCTAATAAGTTGAATGCTCGATCCACAAAGTGTATCTTCATAGGATATCCCAAGGATGATATGGGATACTATTTCTATGATCCAACCGAGCAAAATGTATTTGTTGCTCGAAAGGCTGAATTCCTTGAAACTAAGTTCCTAATGGAAGGAAATAGTGAAAGGAAGATTGATCTTGAAGAGGTTCAAGATCTAGTAGATGATACACAATTGGTTGACACTAGCACTCAACATGAAAATGTTGAGAATGATCAAATGGATGATCAAAATACACGAGACGTTCGTAGATCTGGTAGGATTAGTAATCCTCCTGAGAGATATGGGTTTCTCATGGATGGTTGCTATGTGGTTGATTTGGATGAACCAACAAACTACCAAGATGCTTTATCAAGGACTGATAAAGATAAATGGCAGGAAGCCATGAACGCTGAGATGCAATCCATGTATGACAACCAAGTTTGGGAACTTGTTGCACAACCTGCTGGCTCGAGGCTAGTTGATTGTAAATGGCTTTTCAAAATGAAAACCGACATACATGGGAACTTGGATACATATAAAGCTAGACTTGTAGCAAAAGGTTTCACTCAAACTCAAGGGGTTGACTATGATGAAACTTTTTCGCCTGTGGCAATGCTAAAGTCTATTAGGATATTACTTGCCATTGCTGCTCATTATGATTATGAAATATGGCAAATGGATGTCAAGACCGCTTTCCTAAATGGACATTTTGAGGAAGATGTCTATATGGTTCAGCCTGAAGGTTTTGTTGATCCGAAATATCCTAAGAAGGTATGCAAGTTAAAGAAGTCAATCTACGGATTGAAACAAGCATCTAGAATGTGGAATCATCGTTTTAATGAGGAGGCCAAGAAATTTGGCTTCATTAAAAATGGTGATGAAGCTTGTGTATACAAGAAAGCTAGTGGGAGCACTATCATGTTCCTTGTACTATATGTGGATGATATATTGTTATTTGGAAACGATATTCCGGCAATGCAAGGTGTTAAAACTTGGTTAAGCAAATGCATCTCCATTAAGGATCTTGGAGAAGCACAATACGTTTTGGGGATTGGGATCTACAGGGATAGATCCAAGAAATTGATAGGTTTGAATCAAAGTGCATACATTAAAAAGGCTTGAAAAGGTTCAAGAAGGAAAACTCTAAGAAAGGTTTGGTACCTTTTCAAAGAGGGGCGTTTCTCAGTTCATCTCAGTGCCCCACCACGAAAGATGAACAAGAAAGCATAAGAATGTCCCATATGCGTCTGCTATTGGGTCAATCATGTATGCGATGATATGCACTAGAACGGATGTGTCATGCGCTCTTAGCATGACAAGTAGATACCAGAATAACCCGGGAAATAGTCATGGGACTGCGGTTAAAAGTATATTGAAACACCTTAGAAGGACTAAGGATATGTTTCATATATACGGGTCTGGTGAGGAGGAACTTGCTGTAAAAGGTTACGTGGACGCGAGCTTCCAAACTGATTGAGATGGATCTCGGTCACAATCCTGTTATGTCTTCATTTTAAATGAAGGTGCGGTCTCTTGGAAGAGTTAAAACCAGGATGTTGTTGCTTTATCCACTACAGAATCAGAGTACATCGCCGCCTCATTGGCAGCTAAGGAAGCTGCAAGGATGAAGAAATTCATCGACGACTTAGGAGTGGTCCCTACCATTCAGGACACTCTTGAGATCTTTTGTGATAACGAAGGTGTGATTGTTCAAATCAAGGAACCTCGTGCTCATCAAAAGACCCGTCACATTGAGCGGAGATTCAACTACATTAGGGATGAATTTGAAAAGGGAAAGATATGTATTCGCAAAGTTCACACAGATCATAACATAGCGGATCCACTCACGAAACTCTTATATGGAGCAAAACATGAAGGACATGTTTTTGCATTAGGGCTTCGATATTCTAGTGATTGGTCATGATCTGTTTTAAGTATTGTAACGGGACGAAGTGGTTCAAACTCATTAATATAATTATGGTTTAATTTATTTTGAGTTAAGTTCCTATTTTGCATATTTTATCCATGAATAAATTATTATTCTAAATTCCGTAGTCGATCACATTTGTGAGAATGAGTGTGAGGTTTAGACTATTATGAACTTGGATTGGTATACATTCATAGGTTGAATGTGGGGCAGGGTTGCTACCAAGGTTCATAGATATTTGTGGGATACAAATATTCGAAGACCCGCTCTCAAGATTTACTGTATGGAGCCTTTGTGGTTGATCACATGTAATCTTGAGTAAAGGCGAATATCATCGTATCCTCTGACCTGAGATACATATTGGGTCCTGATATTCACTGAGTATTATGCCTTGATTCTTTCCTTCGCTATTCTGAAATATGGTAGTACATAAGGAAGAGCTCAGGTATAATACAAAGTGTGTATCTAGGACGTATGTAGTCAAGATGGAATTTGTCCCTCTTATTCGTTGAGAGTCAGATGTCTAAGGCCTGATAAAGTTAAATCTATAAGAGAGTGGTCACTCTGTATCTCTTGGATTTGATATGACATCTAAGACGAAAGGATAAAATGAAAGATTCACCTATTCATATTCGAGTTGGGTACTCGAAAGGGATGATGTTATTGAATGGCACAAAGTCATAACATGTTAGGGGTGATGGACGGTGTGTTAGGCTGTATCCATCACTTGCATTAATTTCTTATGTTTCTCGTGCAAGTGGGAGATTGAAGGTATTTCGTATGCCCGAGAGACATATTTAATTAATGTGGCTAATATGTTATGATCCAAGTCGGGTCATACCCAATAACAAGCTTGCCGACACTTTATATGTATTTAATCTTAACGATTGGATCGTTAAATAAATACGCGACACTTGAACTTTAGAAAATTGGTTTTCTAAAATACTATCACTTGAGATAAATTATTTGGATAATTTATATTAAATTATTTATAGGTTTAAATAATTATAATGTGTAATATTTTATAAAAGGGTTTATAAAATATACAAGTAACTTAACAAAATAAGAGCCTTTATAACAAGTTTTATAAAATTAACAAATTGTTATAAAAAAAAGGGCATGGGTGGCGTTTTGTTGAGACCAAGGAAGACCAACCCACTTTGTTTTGTTACTTTCAATGGCACATTCCTTAAGAGCATGCAAGTATCTCTTTAATCAAGTGAATGTCTCTAGTATTCCATATGCAATTTTAAAAAAAAACTCTCTCATCCCTTTATGGAGGCTGCTGGTCGAAGTTTAGAAAGAAAAAGGAGTGGGTTTTGAGCTTGCTAATCTAGTTCATTAAGTGTTAAAATCCTAACCAAATTAAAGGTAGTGTTGGTGCACAAAAGGCTTGTGGGTATTACACACTTGAGGCTTCAAGTTAGAGGTTATAAATCCATCAACGTCATCATCTTCTTACTCATCCAATTCAGCCCTCAATTGATTTTGAGGAGGTATAATCTCACTTCCTTGTTATTATATGTAAGCATTATTTCAAGACTTGATATTTACATGGAATTCAATCTAAAATGGTTATACTTATAAACTTGTTTTTCTTGTTAATCTTGCTTCCGCTTTATTTCACTATCATAAAAATGGTTTGTGATTATGTTGACATTTAAACTTGTTGTTAAGTTGAATTCCATCAAACATGGTGGAATACCTATCTAGAGCAAGTGGAACAAGATGATGCTTACGCACTACCGTGGTCAGCATTCAAGACTTAATGAACGAGAAGTACCGTCCCAGAACCGAGGTCAATAAGATCAAAACAGAACTTAGAGGGTTACGAACCCAAGGATTTGATATTACCACGTACGAAAGACGATTCACAGAATTGTGCCTATTGTGTCCGGGAGCATTTGAAGATGAGGAAGAGAAGATCGACGTGTTTGTGAAAGGATTACCGGAAAGAATCCAAGAAGATATAAGTTCACACGAGCCCTCCTCCATACAACAGGCATGTAGAATGGCTCACAAACTAGTGAACCAGATTGAAGAAAGAATTAAAGAACAGACTGCTGAAGAGGCCAATGTGAAGCAAGTCAAAAGAAAGTGGGAGGAAAACGGTGATAAAAATCACCAATACAACAACAACAGCAATTACAACAATAATCGCAACAATTATCCCAACAATCGCAACATCAATCGCAACTACAACAAACGGCCCAACAACAACAACAACAACAACAACAACAACAACAACAATAACAGCAACTACAACAATCATCCCAACAACAATAATAACCGCAACAACAACAACAATCAGAAGCAGCTATGCCAAAGGTGTGAAAAGTATCACTCGGGGTTCTGCACCAAATTTTGCAACAAGTGTAAAAGAAATGGTCATAGCGCGGCGAAGTGTGAGGTCTACGGACCAGGGGTTAATAGAACGAAAGGAACAAATGGTGTCGGAATGAGTAATGGCGGAGCAAGTAGTGTCGGAGCAAGTTATGCCAATGTAGTTTGTTATAAATGTGGAAAACCGGGCCACATTATTAGAAATTGCCCGAACCAGGAGAACACGAATGGACAAGGCCGCGGAAGAGTTTTCAATATTAATGCGGCAGAGGCACAGGAAGACCCGGAGCTTGTTACGGGTACGTTTCTTATTGACAATAAATCTGCTTACGTTTTATTTGATTCGGGTGCGGATAGAAGCTATATGAGTAGAGATTTTTGTGCTAAATTAAGTTGTCCATTGATACCTTTGGATAGTAAATTTTTACTCAAATTAGCAAATGGTAAATTAATTTCAGCAGATAATATATGTCGGAATCGAGAAATTAAACTGGTTAGCGAAACATTTAAGATTGATTTGATACCAGTAGAGTTAGGGAGTTTTGATGTGATAATCGGTATGGACTGGTTGAAAGAAGTGAAAGCAGAGATCGTTTGTTACAAAAATGCAATTCGCATTATACGAGAAAAAGGAAAACCCTTAATGGTGTACGGAGAAAAGGGCAACACGAAGCTACATCTTATTAGTAATTTGAAGGAACAAAAACTAATAAGAAAAGGTTGCTATGCTGTTCTAGCACACGTCGAGAAAGTACAAACTGAAGAAAAGAGCATCAATGATGTTCCCATTGCAAAAGAATTTCCTGATGTATTTCCGAAAGAATTACCAGGATTACCCCCACATCGATCCGTTGAATTTCAAATAGATCTTGTACCAGGAGCTGCACCAATAGCTCGTGCTCCTTACAGACTCGCACCCAGCGAGATGAAAGAACTGCAAAGCCAATTACAAGAACTTTTAGAGCGTGGTTTCATTCGACCAAGCACATCACCGTGGGGAGCTCCTGTTTTGTTTGTCAAGAAGAAAGATGGTACATTCAGGTTGTGTATCGACTACCGAGAGTTGAACAAACTTACCATCAAGAACCGCTACCCACTACCGAGAATAGACGACTTATTTGATCAACTACAAGGCTCGTCTATTTATTCAAAGATTGACTTACGTTCTGGGTATCATCAAATGCGGGTGAAAGAAGCTGATATTCCAAAGACTGCTTTCAGAACACGTTACGGTCATTACGAGTTTATGGTCATGCCGTTTGGTTTAACTAATGCACCAGCTGTGTTCATGGACCTTATGAACCGAGTGTGTGGACCATACCTTGACAAGTTTGTCATTGTTTTCATTGATGACATACTTATTTACTCAAAGAATGACCAAGAACACGGTGAACATTTGAGAAAGGTGTTAGAAGTATTGAGGAAGGAAGAATTGTACGCTAAGTTTTCAAAGTGTGCATTTTGGTTGGAAGAAGTTTAATTCCTCGGTCACATAGTGAACAAAGAAGGTATTAAGGTGGATCCGGCAAAGATAGAAACTGTTGAAAAGTGGGAAACCCCGAAAACTCCGAAACACATACGCCAGTTTTTAGGACTAGCTGGTTACTACAGAAGGTTCATCCAAGACTTTTCCAGAATAGCAAAACCCTTGACTGCATTAACGTATAAAGGGAAGAAATTTGAATGGAATGATGAACAAGAGAAAGCGTTTCAGTTATTGAAGAAAAAGCTAACTACGGCACCTATATTGTCATTGCCTGAAGGGAATGATGATTTTGTGATTTATTGTGACGCATCAAAGCAAGGTCTCGGTTGTGTATTAATGCAACGAATGAAGGTGATTGCTTATGCGTCTAGACAATTGAAGATTCACGAACAAAATTATACGACGCATGATTTGGAATTAGGCGCGGTTGTTTTTGCATTAAAGACTTGGTGGCACTACTTATATGGGGTCAAAAGTATTATATATACCGACCACAAAAGTCTTCAACACATATTTAATCAGAAACAACTGAATATGAGGCAGCGTAGGTGGATTGAATTATTGAATGATTACGACTTTGAGATTCGTTACCACCCGGGGAAGGCAAATGTGGTAGCCGATGCCTTGAGCAGGAAGGACAGAGAACCCATTCGAGTAAAATCTATGAATATAATGATTCATAATAACCTTACTACTCAAATAAAGGAGTTCCAACAAGGAGTTTTAAAAGAGGGAAATTTAAAGGATGAAATACCCAAAGGATCAGAGAAGCATCTTAATATTCGGGAAGACGGAACCCGGTATAGGGCTGAAAGGATTTGGGTACCAAAATTTGGAGATATGAGAGAAATGGTACTTAGAGAAGCTCATAAAACCAGATACTCAATACATCCTGGAACGGGGAAGATGTACAAGGATCTCAAGAAACATTTTTGGTGGCCAGGTATGAAAGCCGATGTTGCTAAATATGTAGGAGAATGTTTGACGTGTTCTAAGGTCAAAGCTGAGCATCAGAAACCATCAGGTCTACTTCAACAACCCGAAATCTCAGAATGGAAATGGGAAAACATTACCATGGATTTCATCACTAAATTTCCAAGGACTGCAAGTGGTTTTGATACTATTTGGGTAATAGTTTATCGTCTCACCAAATCAGCACACTTCCTGCCAATAAGAGAAGATGACAAGATGGAGAAGTTAGCACGACTGTATTTGAAGGAAGTCGTCTCCTGACATGGAATACCAATCTCTATTATATCTGATAGGGATGGTAGATTTATTTCAAGATTCTGGCAGATATTACAGCAAGAATTAGGAACTCGTCTAGACATGAGTACTGCCTATCATCCACAAACTGATGGGCAGAGCGAAAGGACGATACAAACGCTTGAAGACATGCTACGAGCATGTGTTATTGATTTCGGAAACAGTTGGGATCGACATCTACCGTTAGCAGAATTTTCCTACAACAACAGCTACCATTCAAGCATTGAGATGGCGCCGTTTGAAGCACTTTATGGTAGAAAGTGCAGGTCTCCGATTTGTTGGAGTGAAGTGGGGGATAGACAGATTACGGGTCCGGAGATTATACAAGAAACTACCGAGAAGATCATCCAAATTCAAAAACGGTTGAAAACCGCCCAAAGTCGACAAAAGAGCTACGCTGACATTAAAAGAAAAGATATAGAATTTGAAATTGGAGAGATGGTCATGCTTAAAGTTGCACCTTGGAAAGGCGTTGTTCGATTTGGTAAACGAGGAAAATTAAATCCAAGGTATATTGGACCATTCAAGATTATTGATCGTGTCGGACCAGTAGCTTACCGACTTGAGATTGATATTTACATGATTAAATGTTTCCAACATGTTAAGCAATCAAACTTGTTAAGACTTGATTAATTGAAATATGTTTCATATAGACAATTGACCACCCAAGTTGACCGGTGATTCACGAACGTTAAAACTTGTAAAAACTATATGATGACATATATATGGATATATATATAGTTAACATGATACTATGATAAGTAAACATATCATTAAGTATATTAACAATGAACTACATATGTAAAAACAAGACTACTAACTTAATGATTTTTAAACGAGACATATATGTAACGATTATCGTTGTAAAGACATTTAATGTATATATATATCATATTAAGAGATATTCATACATGATAATATCATGATAATATCATGATAATATAATAATTTAAAATCTCATTTGATATTATAAACATTGGGTTAACAACATTTAACAAGATCGTTAACCTAAAGGTTTCAAAACAACACTTACATGTAACGACTAACGATGACTTAACGACTCAGTTAAAATGTATATACATGTAGTGTTTTAATATGTATTTATACACTTTTGAAAGACTTCAATACACTTATCAAAATACTTCTACTTAACAAAAATGCTTACAATTACATCCTCGTTCAGTTTCATCAACAATTCTACTCGTATGCACCCGTATTCGTACTCGTACAATACACATCTTTTAGATGTATGTACTATTGGTATATACACGTTAATGATCAGCTCTTAGCAGCCCATGTGAGTCACCTAACACATGTGGGAACCATCATTTGGCAACTAGCATGAAATATCTCATAAAATTACAAAAATATGAGTAATCATTCATGACTTATTTACATGAAAACAAAATTACATATCCTTTATATCTAATCCATACACCAACGACCAAAAACACCTACAAACACTTTCATTCTTCAATTTTCTTCATCTAATTGATCTCTCTCAAGTTCTATCTTCAAGTTCTAAGTGTTCTTCATATATTCTACAAGTTCTAGTTACATAAAATCAAGAATACTTTCAAGTTTGCTAGCTCACTTCCAATATTGTAAGGTGATCATCCAACATCAAGAAATCTTTGTTTCTTACAGTAGGTTATCATTCTAATACAAGGTAATAATCATATTCAAACTTTGGTTCAATTTCTATAACTATAACAATCTTATTTCAAGTGATGATCTTACTTGAACTTGTTTTCGTGTCATGATTCTGCTTCAAGAACTTCGAGCCATCCAAGGATCCGTTGAAGCTAGATCCATTTTTCACTTTTCCAGTAGGTTTATCCAAGGAACTTAAGGTAGTAATGATGTTCATAACATCATTCGATTCATACATATAAAGCTATCTTATTCGAAGGTTTAAACTTGTAATCACTAGAACATAGTTTAGTTAATTCTAAACTTGTTCGCAAACAAAAGTTAATCCTTCTAACTTGACTTTTAAAATCAACTAAACACATGTTATATATCTATATTATATGCTAACTTAATGATTTAAAACCTGGAAACACGAAAAACACCGTAAAACCGAATTTACGCCGTCGTAGTAACACCGCGGGCTGTTTTGGGTTAGTTAATTAAAAACTATGATAAACTTTGATTTAAAAGTTTTTATTCTGAGAAAATGATTTTTATTATGAACATGAAACTATATCCAAAAATTATGGTTAAACTCAAAGTGGAAGTATGTTTTCTAAAATGGTCATCTAGACGTCGTTCTTTCGACTGAAATGACTACCTTTACAAAAATGACTTGTAACTTATTTTTCCGACTATAAACCTATACTTTTATGTTTAGATTCATAAAATAAAGTTCAATATGAAACCATAGCAATTTGATTCACTCAAAACGGATTTAAAATGAAGAAGTTATGGGTAAAACAAGATTGGATAATTTTTCTCATTTTAGCTACGTGAAAATTGGTAACAAATCTATTCCAACCATAACTTAATCAACTTGTATTGTATATTATGTAATCTTGAGATACCATAGACACGTATACAATGTTTCGACCTATCATGTCGACACATCTATATATATTTCGGAACAACCATAGACACTCTATATGTGAATGTTGGAGTTAGCTATACAGGGTTGAGGTTGATTTCAAAATATATATAGTTTGAGTTGTGATCAATACTAAGATACGTATACACTGGGTCGTGGATTGATTCAAGATAATATTTATCGATTTATTTCTGTACATCTAACTGTGGACAACTAGTTATAGGTTACTAACGAGGACAGCTGACTTAATAAACTTAAAACATCAAAATATATTAAAAGTGTTGTAAATATATTTTGAACATACTTTAATATATATGTATATATTGTTATAGGTTCGTGAATCAACAGTGGCCAAGTCTTACTTCCCGACGAAGTAAAAATCTGTGAAAGTGAGTTATAGTCCCACTTTTAAAATCTAATATTTTTGGGATGAGAATACATGCAGGTTTTATAAATGATTTACAAAATAGACACAAGTACGTGAAACTACATTCTATGGTTGAATTATCGAAATCGAATATGCCCCTTTTTATTAAGTCTGGTAATCTAAGAATTAGGGAACAGACACCCTAATTGACGCGAATCCTAAAGATAGATCTATCGGGCCCAACAAGCCCCATTCAAAGTACCGGATGCTTTAGTACTTCGAAATTTATATCATATCCGAAGGGTGTCCCGGAATGATGGGGATATTCTTATATATGCATCTTGTTAATGTCGGTTACCAGGTGTCCACCATATGAATGATTTTTATCTCTATGTATGGGATGTGTATTGAAATATGAAATCTTGTGGTCTATTATTATGATTTGATATATATAGGTTAAACCTATAACTCACCAACATTTTTGTTGACGTTTTAAGCATGTTTATTCTCAGGTGATTATTAAGAGCTTCCGCTGTCGCATACTTAAATAAGGACGAGATTTGGAGTCCATGCTTGTATGATATTGTGTAAAAACTGCATTCAAGAAACTTATTTTGTTGTAACATATTTGTATTGTAAACCATTATGTAATGGTCGTGTGTAAACAGGATATTTTAGATTATCATTATTTGATAATCTACGTAAAGCTTTTTAAACCTTTATTGATGAAATAAAGGTTATGGTTTGTTTTAAAATGAATGCAGTCTTTGAAAAACGTCTCATATAGAGGTCAAAACCTCGCAACGAAATCAATTAATATGGAACGTTTTTAATCAATAAGAACGGGACATTTCACTATCGATGATTTATATCGATATCTGTCTTCTTCTTTTAGCATTTGAATTTCTTCTGTTGTTGGTTCATATCCATTAGCCATAAGTGTAGCTAACATTTCAGTTTCATCAATTGGTTCAGTACCTTCTCCTAAAGAACATTCTCCTGTTCCTTGTAATTCTGAAAATTCTTCTAACAATTCTGCATGTGATTCTATAGTTTGAATATAATAACAAGTATCAACTGCAGATTGCGGTTGTTGCATTGCTCTATCAACTGAAAAGGTAACACTCTCGTCCTCTATACTTAGGGTTAGTTTCTTACCAAACACGTCTATCATTGCTTTAGCCGTGTTTAAAAATAGTCTTCCTAATATGAGAGGAACTTGAGAATCTTCTTCCATGTCCAGAATAACAAAATCTACTGGAAATACTAAAGTACCAACTTTAACTAGCATGTTCTCCATTATCCCTCTAGGATATTTTACTGATCTATCGGCTAGTTGTATGCTTATTCTTGTTGGTTTCAATTCTCCAAGGTCTAGTTTGGCGTATAGTGAATACGGCATTAAATTTATACTAGCACCTAAGTCTGCCAATGCTTCTATTGAACTAAGACTACCCAGAAAATATGGAATTGTGAAACTTCCTGGATTAGATAGTTTTTCTGGTATCTTATTCAACAGCACTGCTGAACAATTAGCATTCATAGTAACAGCCGAGAGTTCTTCCATTTTCTTTCTATTTGAGATTAGATCTTTCAGAAATTTAGCATATCTAGGCATTCCTTAAATCACATCAATGAAAGGAAGATTTACATTTATCTGTTTAAACATATCCAAGAATTTGGATTGCTCGGCTTCAAGTCTCTCTTTTCTCATTTTACTTGGGTAAGGAAGTGGTGGTTGGTATGGTTTAACATAAGGTTTTGCCTTAACTGTGTTATCTTCATTAACCTTTTCAACTACCGGTTCTTTTTCCTTATCTTGTTCAGGTTGTGGTTCTTGTGGAGTAGGAATAGCTTCATCAGAAATTTCATGTATTTCAGGTGATTTAAGTGTAATACCACTTCTTGTGGTAATAGCTTTAGCTGTTTCATTCCGGGGGTTAGCATTTGTATCACTAGGTAAACTTCCCGATTTTCTTTCACCTATTAACCTTGCTAGGTTACTTACTTCTTGTTTCAGATTTTGAATAGAAGCTTGTTGATTTCTAAATGCTTGAGCATTTTGTTCATTGGTTTGTTTCTGAAATGTGAAAAACTGTGTTTGAGATTCAACTAGCTTCGTCATCATATCTTCTAAATTTGGCTTTTTATCATCGGTTTGTGGTGGTTTATTTTGAAAATTAGGTCTTTGTTCATTGTAAGTATTATTAGATACTTGTTGATTGCTAGGACCTTATTGGTTGTTGTATGGAACATTTCGATTATAATTCTGGTTTTGATTGTAAATCGGTCTTGGCGGTTGATAATTATTCTGATAATTATTTTCAGGCCTTTGGTTTAGATATGAAACATTCTCTCTTTGTTCCATTGTTAGTTCAATACTGAGACAATCTTTTGTTAAATGTGGTCCTCCACACTGCTCACAACTAATTTGTATTGAGTGTATATCTTTAGTCATCTTTTCCATTCGTCTCTCGATAGCATCTATCTTTGCGGAAATGGAATCTAAGTCATGGCTAGAATCGGCTCTAGCTTCTTTAGATGATCTAACGATATCTTTTTCTTGGTGCCACTCATGTGAGTGGAAAGCAGTGTTATCAATAATTTTATAAGCATCAGTTTTTGTTTTCTTCATAATGGAACCACCAGTTGCTATATCGATGTCTTTCCTTGTAGTGATGTCGCATCCTTGAAAATATTTGTACTATTTGATAAGTGTCTAAACCATGTTGCGGACATCCTCTCAATAACTTTCCAAATCTTGTCCACGCCTCATATAGAGTTTCATTTGGCTTCTGTGTGAACGTAACAATTTCTCGTTGAAGTCTTACGGCTTTAGATGCCGGAAAGAATTGTTTAAGAAATTTTTCAACTAAAACGTCCCATGTATCAATCGCCCCTTCAGGTAACTATTCTAACCAATCTTTGGCTTCTCCCTTTAAAGTCCAGGGAAATAACATGAGATATATCTGTTCGTCCTCCACTTCTCTTATTTTAAATAAAGTACAGATCCTATTAAAGGTACGAAGATGTTCATTTGGATTTTCCTTCGGTGCACCACTAAATTGGCATTGATTAGTCACCATGTGTAGAATTTTTCCTTTGATTTCATAATCTGGCGCATTAATGTTAGGTTGAGTAATTACGTGACCTTGGTCAGTGCGTTTAGCTCTCATTCGGTCTTCCATACTTAAAGGTTCCAGATTCTCCATGATTGAATTTGTTGAATCTGAATCACTAGAGGATTCTGATTTAATGGTTCGTTCCTCAACAATCTCTGTTTGAATGATTGGTGGTTCCAGAGGAAAGATTAGTGGTTCAGGATCTCGGAATCGTCCCTGAATATTCTCCGGATTCTCAATTGTGAGGTCGGGTTAAAAAAAATGGATTATCGGAAATTTGAATTGGAGTACTTGGTCGACTGGATGACGATTCTAAAGAAAAATCAACGGCGACAATATTTGCTAGATGTCTTGATCGAGTTACAGGTGGTGAACGTACAAAAGGTGGTGAACATTTTGCTCGGTGCATTCACTGAATATCTTATTAGTTTTTAAAAAGAAAGAAAAATTATATAAGTTATCCAATTAATAGACTTTTCTGATTTTGCCCACGTTTCGAATAGCCAAAAGATGCAGCAGAGGGGCAGGATTCGTTTGGTCTCAATATAATTGAGTACTGTTTGGCTCCAATAGCCCGGTCCACGTACAAATCCAACTATTACTACGAACCAGAAAATTTTGATGTCTATCAATTTAACCGCTTAAAATAATTTTTCGTTGAAATTTAAGAAATTTAGATAAAAATAGAGAAAATTCTAAGTCCTAAAAACTAGAATGTCGAGAAATAAGAAAGAAAAAGAGCGCGTCGAAAAACGTCGAAAAATAAAATTTTGAAAAATAATAGGCGTCGAAAAATAAAAATAAGAAAGTAGCGCATCGAAACTTAAAAAGGAACTAAAAACTAAGAATTAAAAGTTGCGTCTAAAAATATTAAAGCTTACAAGGAATTCTATATCCCAAATGGCAATATCTTAAAAAGGTACTAAAAACTTAGAACAGCGTCGCAAAATTCTAAAGCATCTAAATCTTAGTCTAAAGAAAAAGCACTTAAGGGATTTTACGGCAAAGCCTAAAAATCTAGAAAGAAAAATAACTATGGCAAATACTATGATTTAAAACTAAATACGAGCGAAAAATACAAATATTACGCTAAAACGAATAAAAAAAAGTACAAAATATAAAAATATACTTAAAGTTGTAAAAAGTACAATTTTTATAAAAATATTATTTTTATATTATTTATTTAATAAAACTATTAATTTTATAAATTAATTAAACTAATTATAACTTAATAATACAAATTAAATAAATAACTAAACTAATTAATTAAATAAAACCCTAAAAACTAAATAATTAAATTAATTAAACCCTAATTTCGTATTAATTACAGTCCTAGGTTGACCTGTCAGATTGACCTCCGCGAGTGCGGTTAGGTCCAGTTCAAAAGCTCCGCGAGTCTCGGAGGGTCAAATTTAGGCTGAAAAGGGGTTTGTTTTTGCACAGGTTCAGTTTTTTTCTTTTTATTTTTTTTATGTTTTTTTATTTTATCAAATATATATAAAATATAAATATAACTAAATATTTTTATAAAACAATAAAATACTTATTTTTAAACTCAAAAGTAAAAATACTTTTTTTTTTAACTTTATATATTTTTTAACAAACTCTTTTTGTATTTTTATATTTTTATATTTTAAAAAAAACTTATATTTTTATACGAAGGACTTAATACAAACTTTTACAAAATTATATTATTATTATTTTTTTTATTTCATTAGCGTTGCGCTTTCGGCGTTTAAGTTCCCCGGCAGCGGCGCCAAAAATACTTGATGTTATGTGAGGTGTATATGAAATAGCTTATATTTTACTAGGAAATACTATTAAATATGATACAATTTTACACAAGATATTTATTTATTTATAGAATGGATATACCTAAACCTTGCTACAACACTTATAGGCAGTGTACCTAATCTTACAGTAGTGTAGTTTTAGTAAGTCCGGTTCGTTCCACAGGGAAATCTTTTAAACAAAGCTTAACGCTATATTAGTTTTAATTTATAAAAATACAAATATATATATAAGTAATATTATTATTATAAAAAGGGGTTTTTACCGTTTAATGACCGGTTTGTCGATTTTTAAAACTTTAGTCGCAGTTAAAACCTAATGTAAAATATTAAAAATAAATACAACTTAATTTAAAGCGTAAAGTAAATAACGATAATGAAATTGCGATAAAATAAAATTACGATAATTAAAGAGTACGAAAATTAAAAGTGCAATTAAATACAATGACAATAAATAAAAGTGCGATAATTAGAAGTGCAATTAAATATGAAAATAAAGGAATTATGCTTATTTAAACTTCCGTAATCATGATGTTTGACATGTTGATTTTTAGTTTTATGCCCATGGGTTAATTGTCCTTTGTCCTGGATTATTTAATATGTCCGTCTGGTTTTTGTCCATAACAGTCCATCAGTCATAAATATATATATATATATATATATATATATATATATATATATATATATATATATATATATATATATATATATATATATATATATATATATATATATATATATATATATATATATATATATATTTATATATAGTGGTAGTGTGAGTGTCCTCGTCAAATTATCCTTATATCCGAAGTCAAATATTCCAACTAATTGGGGACTTAAACTGTAACAAGATTTTAATACTTTGTTTAATAATTACACCAGGTTATCGACTGCGTGTAACCCAAGGTTTTAATACTTTGTTATCAATTATGCCAAGTGTCCTTGTACATAATTTCACCCCCGTTTTAATAATTCCATAGACTATTAATCCATTCCCGTGTCCGGTTAAATGAACGATTATTCATACATATAAATATCCCGCCCATCGTGTCCGATTGAGTGTATATGGTTATTTATATGTATGTCCAATTGTAATCTTTATATTAAAATTAACAAACTATCATTTAGTTAAACAAATATAAAGCCCATTAATATCCCATAGTCTAATTTCCACAAGTGTCGTTCTTTTGTCCAAACCCCAATTATGGTACAAAGCCCAATTACCCAATTTTAGTATTTAGCCCAACATCATGATTACTTCGGCATTAAATAAGCATAATAATAATTTAGCTATGAGACATTAATGAAAATAACATAAACATAACTTACAGTGGGTATTAATAGCGTAGCGGTACACGGACAGAGTTTCGACTTACAAAACCTTAAAACATTCGACTAATCGAACCTTATTATTATCACTAACTTAAAATTAAAATTACAAATTGTGATTACGATTTGGAGTGACACTTGATACATAAATTGGGTAAAGAAAATATAAATATAAATATATATCCGTCGATGAATGAAGAGAAAAAGATATGTAAAAATCGGCCGAATGCTCGGCCTTTTATAGGCCCACGTAATACTGTTTGACCTCCGCGAGTGCGGAGGTTTTTGTCTTCAAAGCTCCGCGAGTGCGGAGCCTCTGATTCCAGCTAACATAAGTTTGGCTCCTAGCTTGCCGACGGATTTTATTATATAAATATAATATAAATATATAATTTATATAATTAATTTGTAACTTTTAGTCCGTTGCGTCATACGTTGAAAGCTGGTTCATGTCTCGGTTTCAGATTTTCGAACGTCCTTTCGTATGATTTAATATCTTGTACTTTGCATTTTGCGGCTTGTACTCTTGTCATTTTTAGGCGTTCCTTATCAATAATTTGAACCTCTTTGCTTGTACTTTGTACTTTTTAGCTTTTTGGTCGTTTGCATCTTCAATTTGTCGAATCTGCCTTTTGTCTTCACCTTTTAGTATTTAAACGAATATTCCTTGTAAATAGGACAACTGCAACTAAAAGCTTGTCTTTCTTGAGGGATAATGCTATGAAATATATGTTCGTTTCTAGCATTATCACATAAGCAGTTGTCGGGACCAAGAATACGTATGTGCAATCGGTGGGTACCGATGAATCCCACACTCTCTCTTGGGCTGTGACGACCCGAAAATTTCCGACCAAATTTAAACTTAACCTTTATATGTTTCCGACACGATAAGCAGAATTTGTAATGTTGAATCTCAAAAAGTTTGGAACTACATTCATGTAATCAATTACCCTTTGACCGTGTTCGACGATTCACGAACAATTATGAGTATATAGATATGTATATATAATATATAATCACGAACAAAAAGTTTTGATATATTTATCGACAGAATTAAGAGATAATATCAAATGATTGAATTATCAGATACATTATGATATGATTACGGGCCTATGTTATGAGGTCCACTGTGATTTAAGAAATATATTCTTTTTGACAACATTCGGAAAATGGTAAAGTGATTTATAAATAAGAACAAATGTGTCAATTAACGGGAACTAGACAAGGGTTAGTGGAAATTCCTGTTTAATTTCCAAGGCATGTTTTATAATATTTTTCTCGTGACCTTGATAAGATAACTATGTTAACTTTCATTTTATTTAATATGAAAATAAGAACGTGGAGTGTAAATAACTTAGATGGTGGATATCGACAAGTTAAGTAACTCGACATTTTTCATTAAGATGATTTCATACGTTTATTTAACCTTTGAACTTTATCCCATGCTTCACCAACAGACTGTAATTTAAAAACTTGAAACCTATTATGAATATATATAATTCTACTTTTCTAAAATGTTTTGTGGTATAAGGATTTCCATTATTTTAACCTTTTAACAAAATGATTCTTAAATATATTTAGTTTTGGAAAACAAAATTATCATATTTATTTGATTTAGTTTCATAAGTAAAAAAAACGTTTTCAGTTTAAAAAGAACTTTATTATTAAAACGTATATATCTTTTATAAATATCTAGAACCACTTTTGACAACTCATTACTTAACCAGTATGATAAAGATAACGATATTTATATTTTATTTTATTAAATATATATAACGATTTAAATTAATATTATATATATTTATACGCGTATTATACGTATATAATTTTATACTTTTACTATACTTTAACTTTACCTTTACTTTACTTTTATTTTACTTTAACTTTAATAATTTATACTTTAATAATTCACTTTAATAATTCATACTTTAATAATTCATACTTTAATAATTTACTTTAATAATTCACTTTAATAATTCATACTTTAATAATTCACTTTAATAATTTACTTTAATAATTCATACTTTAATAATTCACTTTAATAATTCATACTTTAATAATTCACTTTAATAATTCAAAAATCTATTATAAATAGAATTCAATAGATTTCATTATTTCATAGAAACTTGAAAATATATTTCTCTAAACTCTCTCAATCGAATTACATATATATATATTTTTTTTGTATTATTTCAAGATATTATTAGTATACATAAAATACTACGACAGAGTTATACTCGGACGATTTCAAAATAAATTTTCAAACGGGATAGAGCTAAGGAAATTATGGGTTATAGCTATGGAGGTTATGGGTATTGATCGAGGGTATTGCTCGTGAGGTCAACCTAACGTTTATCATTTTCAGTGCCGTCATATACATAATTGCTACGAAATACAGTATTGTGAGTTTCATTTGCTCCCTTTTTAATTGCTTTTGCAATATATATTTTTGGGCTGAGAATACATGCGCTGTTTTATAAATGTTTTACGAAGTAGGCACAAGTACTAAAACTAATTCTATGTGGGTTTAAACCAGAAATATACCCTTAACTTGGTAACATTAAACTACGTGTCTACGTACGGTAGGCGCGAATCCTAAAGATAGATCTATTGGGCCTGACAAACCCCATCCTGACTATGGGATGCTTTAGTACTTCGAGGTTATTTTAAACACACCTGATCTGGTGTACTTCAGAGGGTAAAACATGAATGTTAAGGCTTGTTACCGGGTGCCTACAACTTATAGAATACTTTTAAACACTTGCGAGTGTACGGATATTTATGGAAACTGAAATCTTGTGGTCTATTACTATTACGGAAATGATTGATTATGATAAACTAATGAACTCACCAACCTTTTGGTTGACACTTTAAAGCATGTTTATTCTCAGGTATTAAAGAAATCTTCCGCTGTGCATTAGCTCATTTTAAGGATATTACCTGGAGTCATTCATGACATACTTTGAAAGACGTTGCATTCGAGTCGTTGAGTTCATCAAGATTAATATTAAGTCAATTATAGTTGGATGTAATATGAAATGGTATGCATGCCGTCAATTTTTGATGTAAAGAAAGTTTGTCTTTTAAAAACGAATGCAATGTTTGTAAAATGTATCATATAGAGGTCAAATACCTCGTGATGTAATCAACTATAGTGAATCATTTATAATGTATATGAACGGGTCCTTTCAGTTGGTATCAGAGCGGTGGTCTTAGCGAACCAGGTCTTGCATTAGTGTGTCTAACTGATAGTTGTTAAGATGCATTAGTGAGTCTGGACTTCGACCGTGTCTGCATGTCAAAAGTTTTGTTTATCATTTTTAGTCGGAAATCATCTACTTACCATCCTTAGGAAATTACCTGCTTATCATTCTTAGTCTAGACATGTCTTGCTGCATTGATTGCATGAATAGTGTATAGACAAAATTCATATCTTACCGTATTTACTAAATCATATCTTATCTTATCTATTACCGTAAACTTTGCCTGACATATTCCGTAAATTCCTCCGTAATCTATGAAATCTTTTGATCTATATATATAGATATTCTACGTAGTTAGAATACCACCCGATAGCCGGAAAATCATTTCGTATCGAAAAATCCTTTATCAAATCGTCCGAAATGGAATTCGTCATCAGTTCAAGTTCCTCGGATTCTGAAATGGAATTCCACTGAAGCTCCGAAAGCAGTGTGACTGGAATGGATCAACTAATCATCCATCATCTATTTTGGATGAATTGGGGATGGGTTCGTAGCCTCCTTAATCATTGGAGACAAGAAGAAGGCTATCCTTTCCATCCACCACATTGCCCTCTTGGCAATGAACCTGAAGCACTTACCGGCGAACCTGTTCGAAACACCATTTTCTCTCATTTCCAGAGTATCTCGTCATGATTATATACTACACCAAATTCTAGATCTTATTTATCCGCTCGTCCGAACCGACAATCACCGAGGTGTAATAGAAGAAGTCAACGAGCTTCGCGCTCGGGTAGTGGTTTTGGAGAATATGGTGCTAAGGTTACAAACACCAGCAGCAGCACAAGCAACATAACAAGTACCACCATCAACAACATCAACAGTACCATTACCACCACCAACAACAACCGCATCGGAAACCTCAACTTCACAATCTGTCCCATGAGCATCGACGTCATACGCCCTGTAGATACTAAGGAATACCACAACGATGAAGTATTGATTCATAACTTCATTGGGAAAACATTCTACGACGATTATGTAATTTCTAAAGTTTATAAATTATCTATCCTAGCCTTAACCATAAATCAAGTGAGTTTAATTTAATATTAACTCATTAAATCTATATTACATCTGCAGAAATATACACATATATTTCCATAAAGACTGTAATAAAATTCTTTTGTACAAAATATTAATTGTGACATTTTTTTTAACGGGTAGGTAATACCCGAGAGATATATAAATTCACAATTAATATGTTACATTCTTCGAATATGATTCAGCAGATCATCCATTATACTCCCTACTTTCACAACAATATACATTCTTTTATAGAAATCAAAACAACCATACTCATTCAAAAATCTAATTACATATTCTGATTTTGAAATCGTCGAATTCAATTCAAGTTATAACCGGTATCATCACTCTTAGATTCTTACATCTTTCAAAGCTATACTTTAACTTCAAAACTGTGTTAGAACATCGTATGTATATTAACGATTATAATCTGTGTTCAAACCCTTCAAAATACTTGAAGACACTTCAAATAATGAACAATCGTGATGATGATCCAACCACATGTTATCCACAGTTACGTACCTGAAAAAATCTTGAAACTAAAGTCATAATTCAACATGTATCCATGTCAGACCTATTGACATTTACTAGCTAAAATAACTTTTCAATCCCTTCTAAAAATAGACGGTTTTGTCACAGCTCCAGCAAACCAACTTCAATTGTTCAATCGAATAAGCCTTATTATAATGATTACCCCTTCATCATTATTACCGGGGAACCTTTCATATCTCGCCACATTTGCAGTAAACTTATTAACAACTTCATTGATCTTTGATTTTCCGAAAAATCTTTATATTTATCAAAACCCCATCATTTACTCATCTGCATCTTGTAACGAGAATTGCCATACGAATCATCGGAAATTAGCAATCAGTATTTTGAAATCTCGCAGCATGTCTACACCAACAATTATATGTGTCTATCTTCTGGACTTATATACTTTGAATGTGAAGTTTCTGAAAAATACCCTAAACTGCGAACTAGTTCTCGAAATACTGATGAAGCAGCAAAAACTATAAATGACCTTAATAGTAAAAAATTTGATGATAAAGAGTAGTGTGTTAGCAAAGCTCAGAAAAAGAGAAGATTTGGTACTGAAAAATACGGATTGAGCAAGCCATGAAGAAGGCTGTGGATAAATCACAAGGACGAAATCTACCTTCAAAGAATCCAAATGATTCCATGTCTGCTGAAGTCATTATCGAATACCTTGCTCCTGACTCTAAACCCTTACGGACAATATTCTTCATCATCCTCTGATATTAGAAATTTTAAGATATCATCGTATCTTTCATTATAAATATCCTCCATATTTCTGAAGATATTTCCATAATTATTCTTATCTGAAATAATTTACCTCTTCGTGCTTTCTGTATTACATCATAAAAGAAACTATTTTAGTTTCTAAATTCTGAAACTTTCGAATTTAAAATAGGAATATTTTTGAAGTAGTGTTGGGAACTGAAGCATGAACTAGTATAATATAATGACACTTGATCAACGTGATTATATTATAGTAAGTCATGCTGAGTTTCTAAATGGAACGTGATGATTCACAGATTATAACGTCATCATGTTTTATGTTACACGACTCTTGTATTCTCTTTAACCTCTAAAATATCAAGAAAATATTTCTTGATGATTCGGCCTTATCCGAGGTATTCTAGTAATTTGATAAGTCAAGATCGTGCCATTACAATTTCCTTCTTAGAACATTAACAATGTTCATTCCAAAATTCATATATGCGAATTCTGGACCATTACAAGCGGTGCTTAATCGCAAGAAGAAGAAACGAAAGGACAAAACTCCGAAATAGAAATTGGGGTATAAATCGCAGCAAATAAAAGAGAGCATTAATTGGGGATGACAATGATTATAGAAGACAGAAGCAGGGACATCAAAATATAAGGGAAGATATAAAACCCAACAACAACCCAGCAATTATAAACTGTATATATCGATGCATATAGCAATATAAAGACACGGGAGAACAAAAAACACTATAAAACCAAGAGTATAGAAGAAGTAAATAGATTCTTCCGGAGGTAGATGAAAAAGAAGAACGACAGATATGAAAGTGAGGGGTATATCGAGAATCAGCACTGGATGAAGCATATTGACGAATAATTTTAAAGTAAGAATTGAGGGAGAAAGAATAGAAGGTGTGAATTAAAAGGAAACGAAGGAGGTGGATTTATAGTGAAATATCCGACAGAAAAATCGAGATGAATCATCGCATTAAATCGAAGAGGATCATAATTTCTTTAATCATCGAAGAATCAAATCCTATATAGATTACAAAGATTTTCTTTAATCCGGAGATCAACCGTGATGACGTCAAAAGATAAGACGAATCCCTATTTTCTCATTTCACTCTTTTACGATAGCTTCACTCATACGTTTCGAGTAATCGAATTATTTTATCCATATTTCTCAATCATGATAAAACCCTATGAATCAACTTATATTCATCATAATAACATTCTTATTGTTAGCCATGACGACCCCGATCAAATTTCGGGACGAAATTTCTTTAACGGGTAGGTACTGTGACGACCCGAAAATTTCCGACCAAATTTAAACTTAACCTTCATATGTTTCTGACACGATAAGCAGAATTTGTAATGTTGAATCTCAAAAAGTTTGGAACTACATTCATGTAATCAATTACCCTTTGACCGTGTTCGACGATTCACGAACAATTATGAGTATATAGATATGTATATAAAATATATAATATTAACTGAAAACATTAACAAAGTATTAGATATATGATACTTTACATGAACGTATTTGTTTCGATATATTTATCGACAGAATTAAGAGATAATATCAAATGATTGAATTATCAGATACATTATGATATGATTACGGGCCTATGTTATGAGGTCCACTGTGATTTAAGAAATCTATTCTTTTTGACAACATTCGGAAAATGGTAAAGTGATTTATAAATAAGAACAAATGTGTCAATTAACGGGAACTAGACAAGGGTTAGTGGAAATTCCTGTTTAATTTCCAAGGCATGTTTTATAATATTTTTCTCGTGACCTTGATAAGATAACTATGTTAACTTTCATTTTATTTAATATGAAAATAAGAACGTGGAGTGTAAATAACTTAGATGGTGGATATCGACAAGTTAAGTAACTCGACATTTTTCATTAAGATGATTTCATACGTTTATTTAACCTTTGAACTTTATCCCATGCTTCACCAACAGACTGTAATTTAAAAACTTGAAACCTATTATGAATATATATATTTCTACTTTTCTAAAATGTTTTGTGGTATAACGATTTCCATTATTTTAACCTTTTAACAAAATGATTCTTAAATATATTTAGTTTTGGAAAACAAAATTATCATATTTATTTGATTTAGTTTCAAAAGTAAAAAAAACGTTTTCAGTTTAAAAAGAACTTTATTATTAAAACGTATATATCTTTTATAAATATCTAGAACCACTTTTGACAACTCATTACTTAACCAGTATGATAAAGATAACGATATTTATATTTTATTTTATTAAATATATATAACGATTTAAATTAATATTATATATATTTATACGCGTATTATACGTATATAGTTTTATATTTTTACTATACTTTAACTTTACCTTTACTTTACTTTTATTTTACTTTAACTTTAATAATTTATACTTTAATAATTCACTTTAATAATTCATACTTTAATAATTCACTTTAATAATTCATACTTTAATAATTCACTTTAATAATTCACTTTAATAATTCATACTTTAATAATTTACTTTAATAATTCACTTTAATAATTTATACTTTAGTAATTCACTTTAATAATTCACTTTAATAATTCATACTTTAATAATTCACTTTAATAATTCATACTTTAATAATTCACTTTAATAATTCAAAAATCTATTATAAATAGAATTCAATAGGTTTCATTATTTCATAGAAACTTGAAAATATATTTCTCTAAACTCTCTCAATCGAATTACATATATATATTTTTTTGTATTATTTCAAGATATTATTAGTATACATAAAATACTACGACGGAGTTATACTCGGACGATTTCAAAATAAGTTTTCAAACGGGATAGAGCTAAGGAAATTATGGGTTATAGCTATGGAGGTTATGGGTATTGATCGAGGGTATTGCTCGTGAGGTCAACCTAACGTTTATCATTTTCAGTGCCGTCATATACATAATTGCTACGAAATACAGTATTGTGAGTTTCATTTGCTCCCTTTTTAATTGCTTTTGCAATATATATTTTTGGGCTGAGAATACATGCGCTGTTTTATAAATGTTTTACGAAGTAGGCACAAGTACTAAAACTAATTCTATGTGGGTTTAAACCAGAAATATACCCTTAGCTTGGTAACATTAAACTACTTGTCTACATACGGTAGGCGCGAATCCTAAAGATAGATCTATTAGGCCTGACAAACCCCATCCTGACTATGGGATGCTTTAGTACTTCGAGGTTATTTTAAACACACCTGATCTGGTGTACTTCAGAGGGTAAAACATGAATGTTAAGGCTTGTTACCGGGTGCCTACAACTTATAGAATACTTTTAAACACTTGCGATTATACGGATATTTATGGAAACTAAAATCTTGTGGTCTATTACTATTACGGAAATGATTGATTATGATAAACTAATGAACTCACCAACCTTTTGGTTGACACTTTAAAGCATGTTTATTCTCAGGTATTAAAGAAATCTTCCGCTGTGCATTAGCTCATTTTAAGGATATTACCTGGAGTCATTCATGACATACTTTGAAAGACGTTGCATTCGAGTCGTTGAGTTCATCAAGATTAATATTAAGTCAATTATAGTTGGATGTAATATGAAATGGTATGCATGCCATCAATTTTTGATGTAAAGAAAGTTTGTCTTTTAAAAACGAATGCAATGTTTGTAAAACGTATCATATAGAGGTCAAATACCTCGCGATGTAATCAACTATTGTGAATCGTTTATAATGTATATGAACGGGTCCTTTCATGGGCCGACTTAAAGAAAAAGATTATCACCGAATATTTTCCACGCGAAGAGACCCGCAAGCTTGAACACGAGCTAAGAACTTTAAAAGCAGTCGGGAATGACCTAAAGGCCTATAATCAATGATTTTCCGAGCTAGCCTTGATGTGCCCAAACCTCGTGACTCCCGAGTCCCTAAGAGTTGAACTTTACATAGATGGTCTCCCTAAGAGCATCAAACACGGGGTAATATCATCCAAACCCGTTGACTAACAAGAAGCTTTAAAGATGGCCCGCCAATTGATCAAACGGTGGACGAAATTGAAGTGCCGGCACCTAAAGCCGATGATAAGTCGGGTGGCAACAAAAGAAAATGGGAAGCCCCCCAATCAAGCAACTATAACAACAACCCCGCCAAAAAGCCTTTCACCTCCGACGACAAGAAAGGCTATGCCGGAAGTCTACCATCTTGCAACAAGTGCCACAAACATCATTATGGTGAATGTAGCAAGCCATTTTGCAACAAATGCCGCAACCGTCATTATGGGGAATGTGGCAAGCTAATTTGCCACCGGTGCCAAGGAAGTGGTCACATGGCCAACGATTATAGAAGTGTCACCCCCGTCGCCCAAAAGGCGCCCAATGTACACCGAACAGGTGTTTGTTTCGAATGTGGCCAACTGGGTCATTTTAAGAATGTGTGCCCAGAGAAGAAAGCCAACCCCAATGCACACGGCCAAGCTTTCAACATTAACACCGAGGAAGCCCGAGATGACAACTAGTCACGAGTACGTTTCTTCTCAACAACCCTTATATTTCACATTTATTCGATTCGGGTACCGTTAGATGTTTTATAACCAAGGCTTTTGAAATGTCCCGTTCATATTGATTATAAACGTTCCATATTAATTGATTTCGTCGCAAGGTTTTGACCTCTATATGAGACGTTTTTCAAAGACCGCATTCATTTTTAAAACAACCATAACCTTTATTTTATCGATAAAGGTTTAAAAAGCATTACGTAGATTATCAAATAATGATAATCTAAAATATACCATTTACACACTACCATTACTTAATGGTTTACAATAAGAATATATTACATCAAAAATAAGTTTCTTGAATGCAGTTTTTACATAATATCATACAAGCATGGACTCCAAATCTTGTCCTTATTTTAGGATGCAATAGCGAAAGCTCTTAATAATAACCTGAGAATAAACATGCTTAAACGTCAACAAAAATGTTGGTGAGTTATAGGTTTAACCTATATATTATCAAATCATAATAATAGACCACAAAATTTCATATTTCAATATACATCCCATACATAGAGATAAAATTCATTCATATGGTGAACACCTGGTAACCGACATTAATAAGATACATATAAGAATATCCCCTATCATTCCGGAAAATCCTTCGGACATGTATAAACGAGTTCGAAGTACTAAAGCATCCGGTACTTTGGATGGGGTTCGTTAGGCCCAATAGATCTATCTTTAGGATTCGCGTCAATTAGTAGATCGGTTTACTAATTCTTAGGTTACCAAACAAAAGGGGCATATTCGGCTTCGATCATTCACCCATATAATGTAGTTTCAATTACTTGTGTCTATTTCGTAAAACATTTATAAAACTGCATGTATTCTCATCCCAAAATATTAGATTTTAAAAGTGGGACTATAACTCACTTTCACAGATTTTTACTTCGTCGACAAGTAAGACTTGGCCACTGGTCGATTCACGAACCTATAACAAATATGTACATATATATCAAAGTATGTTCAAAATATATTTACAATATTTTTAATACTTTTTTTTCTGTTTTAAGTTTATTAAGTCAGCTGTCCTCGTTAGTAATCTACAACTAGTTGTCCACAGTTAGATGTACAGAAATAAATCGATATATATTATCTTGAATCAATCCACGACCCAGTATATACACGTCTCAGGCTAGATCACAACTCAAAGTATATATATTTTTGGAATCAACCTCAACCCTGTATAGCTAACTCCAACATTACTGCATATAGAGTTGATGAAATTCAACATATCAACGAGTTCATAATGTTAACTTGATCATAAAACCCATTCATGTAAAGTTATAACAAGCGGAAGCATGATTATTTAGAAAACAAGTTTATATGTTAAACCATTTTATATGAATTCCATGTAGTTATCAAGTCATGAAATAATGATTACATATAAAACAAGTAGAGAAGATAAATATACCTCCTCAAGCTAGTTGAGGTTTGTTTCTAATGTGCTAGAAGATGATGAAGATGATGGAATGAAAGCCTCTAACTTGAAGCCTCAAGAGTGTTATACCCACAAGCCTTTTGTTGCCAACACCACCAAGGATTTGGTTAGGATTTAAGACACTTGATCAACTAGATTACCAAGCAAAAACACTCTCCTTTCCCACTAAAAGGCCCACGGCCAGCATCACTCTTTCAACAGAAAAATTGCAGTTTTTCTTTTAGTGTATTGCTTGTTAAGTCCTAGTCTTGAGTCAAGGAAGCCCTTGGTTAAAGGGAGTCTTGCATGCTTAAGGAATATGTTGTTCCAAGTAACCAAGCAAGCATGGGAATCTCACCTAGGAGTCCCAAAAACTGCATTAATATATATCATTTAAATAACAAGTGTAATTTATATAAAACTTGTTATATTTTATATAAAACTTGCTTATTTGTTTAGTTACTTTCATTTTATAAACCATTTTATAAAATATAACACAACTTAATTATTTAAAACTTATAAATAATTAAAACCTTATCATATAAATTATCCAAATAATTCATCTCAAGTAATAATATTTTAGAAAACCGATTTTCTAAAATCCAAGTGTCGCGTATTCATTTAATGATCCATTCATTAAGATTAAATACGTTTAAGGTGTCAGTGAGCTTGTTATTGGGTATGACCTGACTTGGATCATAACATAGTGGCCACGTTAATTTAATATGTCTCTCGGGCATACGAAATACCTTCAATCTCCCACTTGAATGAGAAACATAAGAAATTAATGCAAGTGATGGATACCACCTAACGATCGTCCATCACCCCCAATATGTTATGACTTTGTGCCATTCAATAACATCATACTTTTTGAGTTCCCATCTTGAATATGAATAGGTGAATCTTTTCATTATATCCTTTCGTACTAGATGTCATGTTAAATCCAAGAGACACAGAGTGATCACTCTCTTCTAGATTTAACTTTATCAGGCCTTAGACATCTGACTCTCAATGAATAAGAGGGACAAATTCCATCTTGACTACATACGTCCTAGATATATACCTTGCATTATACCTGAGCTCTTCCTTATGAATCAAGGCACGATACTTGGTAAATATCCGAACCCAATATGTATCTCAGGTCAGAGGATACAATGATATTCGCCTTTACTCGAGATTACATGTGATCAACCATAAAGGCTCCATTTAGTAAATCTTGAGGGCGGGTCTTCCAATATTTTTATCCCACAAATATCTATGAACCTTGGTAGCAACCTTGCCCCACATTCAATACGTGAATGTATACCAATCCAAGTTCATAATAGTCTAAACCTCACACTTGTTCCCACAAATGTGATCGACTACGGAATTTAGAATAATTTCTTATTCATGGATAAAATATGCAAAATAGGAACTAGACTCAAAATAAATTAATACCATAATTATATTAATGAGTTTGAACAATTTCGTTCCATTACAATACTTAAAACAGATCATGACCAATCACTAGAATATTGAAGCCCTAATGCACAAACATGTCCTGCATGTTTTGCTCCATGTAAGAGCTTCGTGAGAGGATCTGCTATATTAAGATCTGTATGAACTTTGCGAATACATATCTTTCCCTTTTCAACTTCATCCCTTATGTAGTTGAATCTCCGCTCAATGTGACGGGTCTTTTGGTGAGCACGAGGTTCCTTGATTTGAGCAATTGCACCCTCGTTGTCACAAAAGATCTCAAGAGGGTCCTGAATGGAAGGGACTACTCCTAAGTCGTTGATGAATTTCTTCATCCATGTAGCTTCCTGAGCTGCCAATGAGGTAGCAATGTACTCCGACTCTGTAGTGGATAATGCAACAACATCCTGTTTTGAACTCTTCCAAGAGACCGCACCTCCATTTAACGTGAAGACATAACCGGACTGTGATCGAGAATCATCTCGATCAGTTTGGAAACTCGCATCCACGTAACCTTTTATAGCGAGTTCCTCCTCACCAGACCCATATATCAGAAACATATCCTTAGTCCTCCTAAGGTATTTCAGTATACTTTTGACAGCAATCCAATGACTGTTTCCTGGGTTATTCTGGTATCTACTTGTCAAGCTAAGAGCGCATGACACATCCGGTCTAGTACATGTCATTGCATACATGATTGACCCAATGGCAGACGTATATGGGACTTTCTTCATTCTCTAATGTTCATCTTTCGTGGTGGGGCACTGAGAGGAACTGAGAAGTGTTCCCTTTTGAATAGGTACCAAACCTTTCTTAGAGTTCTCCATCTTGAACCTTTTCAAGATCTTTTCAATGTATGCACTTTGATTCAAACCTATCAGTTTCTTGGATCTATCCCTGTAGATCCCAAACCCCAAAAAGTATTGTGCTTCTCCAAGATCCTTAATGGAGAAACATTTATTTAACCAAGTTTTAACACCTTGCATTGCCGGAAAATCATTTCCAAATAACAATATATCATCCACATATAGTACAAGGAACATGATAGTGCTCCCACTAGCTTTCTTGTATACACAAGCTTCATCACCATTTTTAATGAAGCCAAATATCTTGGCCTCCTCATTAAAATTATGATTCCACATTCTAGATGCTTGTTTCAATCCGTAGATTGTCTTCTTTAACTTGCATACCTTTTTAGGACACTTCGGATTAACAAAACCTTCAGGCTGAACCATATAGACATCTTCCTCAAGATGTCCATTTAGGAAAGTGGTCTTGACATCCATTTTCCATATTTCATAATCATAATGAGCAACAATGGCAAGTAATATCCTAATAGACTTTAGCATTGCCACAGGCGAAAAAGTTTCATCATAGTCAACCCCTTGAGTTTGAGTGAAACCTTTTGCTACAAGTCTAGATTTATATGTATCCAAGTTTCCATGTATGTCAATTTTCATTTTGAAAAGTCATTTACAATCAACTAGCCTTGAGCCAGTAGGTTGTTCAACAAGTTCCCAAACTTGGTTGTCATACATGGATTGCATCTTAGCGTTCATGGCTTCCTGCCATTTATCTTTATCAATCCTTAATAAGGCATCTTGGTAGTTTGTTGGTTCATCCAAATCAACCACATAACAACCATCCATGAGAAACCCATATCTCTCAAGAGGATTACTAATCCTACCAGATCTGCGAACGTCTTGTGTATTTTGATCATCCATTTGATCACTCTCAACATTTTCATGTTGAGTGCTAGTGTCAACCAATTGTGTATCATCTACTTGATCTTGAACCTCTTCAAGATCTATCTTCCTTTCACTCTTTCTTTCCAATAGGAACTTAGTTTCAAGGAATTCAGCCTTTCGAGCAACAAATACATTTTGTTCGGTTGGATCATAGAAATAGTATCCCATATCATCCTTGGGATATCCTATGAAGATACACTTCGTGGATCGAGAATTCAACTTATTAGGGACGTAATGCTTAGGATAAGCTTCACATCCCCATACCTTTAAGTATGATAGAGATGGAGGTTTTCCAAACCACATCTCATGAGGAGTTCGTTCCACTTTCTTGGTTGGGGCCATATTTAGAATACGAGCCGCGGAGCATAGACAATAACCCCAAAATGATAGAGGAAACGAGCTTCTAGCCATCATAGATTGAACCATATCCATTAGGGTTCGGTTCCTCCTTTCGGAAACTCCATTAAGTTGGGGTGTTCCAGAAGGAGTGAGTTGCGAGATAATCCCACAACTTTTAAGATGATCTTGGAAAGCATCGCTTAGGTATTCACCTCCTCTATCGGTACGAAGTACCTTTATTGTCTTATTGAGTTAATTTTGTACTTCGTTTTGATATTCCTTGAATGCTTCAAAAGTTTTGTCCTTATGTCTTAACAAGTAGACATATCCGAAACGACTAAAGTCATCAATGAAAGTGACGAAGTATCTTTCACCTTTCCTAGTCATGGGCTTAAAAGGTCCACATACACCGCATGTATTAATCCTAATAAGTCTTTCGCCCTTTCATAAGTCCCTTTGAAAGGTGCTTTAGTCATTTTACCTTGTAAACAAGATTCGCATACATCAAACGAGTCTAGTTCATTTGATTTCAAAAGTCCATTCTTTTGAAGTGTGTGCATTCGATTCTTGTTTATGTGACCAAGGCGACAGTGCCATAAGTAGCAATTACACAAATCCCTTTTGAGTTTCTTGGTGTTTGCATGGAACATTTAGCTATTGTATGATGTGTCATCATGAACCAATTCATAAATACCATTCGAAGGCGAAGCCTTAAAATAAAACACACCATCTAAAGAAACATGGATATCATCATTAATGAAATTAAGATTAAAACCATATTGTTTCAAACGGGATACAGAAATAATGTTTCGAGACAAATCGGGTGCATACAAAACATTTTTCAAAATAAGCTCCAAACCACTTGGTAGCTTTAAAACAAAGTCTCCTTGAGCTTTCACTTGCACCCTTGCTCCATTTCCCATGAAGAGACTTGTTGTTCCCGCATCTTGATCACTTCTTTTGAACCCCTACAAAGAATTTCAAATATGAGTTTCACATCCTGTGTCTAATACCCATGTATTAGAAGAAGTAATACTAAGCTAAATGTATACCATATATACATTACCTGAGGTTTGCCCTGCATCCCTCTTTTCCTTCAACTCCTTTAGGTAGACCGGGCAGTTGCGCTTCTAGTGACCCATTTCACCGCAACCAAAGCACGGATCTTCCTTGGGGTTAGCTTTACCGGCAACCTTTTGCTTCTTGTTGTTGTTGGTTGGGGTAACCATCTTCCCCTTTACCTTGCCCTTGCCTTGGTAGGCGGGTCCTTTCCTCTTAGCCGCCTTCGGCTTAGAAGTGTTATTGTTTTTGGACCCGCCTTCATTGATCATAAACATGGGTGAAATCCTTTTACCCCATGCTCGCTTCGGCCGTCTTTAGCATGGCATGTAATTCGCCAATGCTCTTATCCCATCCATTCATGTTGTAATTCATTACAAATGTGTCAAACCTCTTTGACAAGGAATTAAGGATAAGTTCCGTGGCTAATTCATTAGACACGTTGCAGTTTAGACGGTTCGCTCGATCAATTAGGCTTTTCATCTTAAGGACATAAGATGAAACGGATTGGGAGTCGTCCATCCGACATGCATGAAGCGCTCGGACCGTTTCAAAGCGCTCGACACGAGCTTGTTGAAGGAACATCTCCTTCAACTGAGTGATCATGTCATATGCACTATGATGCTCAAAATCCTTTTGGAGTTCTGGTATCATAGTCCCAAGCATGAGGCAAGAAACTTGCACCGAATCGGTGCAATATTTCTCCCAATAAGCCATGCCTTCCGTATCATCCTCGTACGGTTGATCGGGAATGGGGTCTTCCAACACATACGCCCTTTCCTCTAGTTTGAGGACAATTCTTAGATTGCGGAACCAATCCATGAAGTTCGTATGGTTGAGTTTTTCCTTTTCGAGGATTGACCTCAATGATAGGTTGTTAAAGTTGATAGGTGTGTTTGGAATATTGTTGTAGTTAATGGCGGCCATCTACAAAATTTAACAAAGTTGTTTAAGTATTAATTTTAATTTAATAATCAATACCCTTTAAATTCAATTGATATATATATTAAATTTTAGAATCCAACGGTAAACCAAATTTCGGTTAGGTGACCTTTATCCTGTCTTTTGATTTAGCTAGGTAGTCATTTATATGACAATTGCAATCCTTTTGCAACTTCTAAGTTATGGAATCATGCAATCCTTTTGCATGGCATATTTATTCCATCAACGCCTATTTGTTCCTCATGCTTCGGTGACCCTAAGTTCATGATTCCCAAATCAATTCGTCCTACTTGTGTAAACGTGTAAATTCAACATACAAGTGGTTAGGTGACCTTTATCCCACAAGTGTGCGAAATTCACCTTAATCATATTAGTTTGCTCATAACGGTTAGGTGACCTTTAACCTATTATGAGTTCCCTAATATTTTTTAGTGTTGCACAAAGGATGGCGTTAAACTTGTTTGCCTTGTTAATTAAAGGGAATTTAAGTTTTCATAATATCTAGTTTAGAAAACTTTTATACCATACACCAACATGCATTTAGTGTATGGTTCATTTGAAATCCATTTTCAAGTCTAGTAATTTTAGCCAATTACTTGATATAAACCATTTTATATATATGATCCTTATCATGTTCTTAATAACCGTTTATTAATGTCCTTTTAGCCATTTTTAATTTAACCATTTAAATTGACGTTTTGCATGTCGTTAATAATGTTTAATTTAACCAATTAAATTGCCATTTTGCTTGTTGTTGAATTGAGTGATTAACTTGTAGCAAACAAACATACAATCCAAAATTAACCAAACAACCATGCATGCAAATCAATATGTTCACAATCAAGCCATTTTGGTAGACATTTGTTTAGCCGAAAATAAATGCCACCGGATAAGGGGTTATAACACAAAGTAGGAGATTTTAAATCTCCCACTTAATCTTGCATCCAAATGCTTCTTCTTGTGTTCTTCAAGTCTTCATCATCTTCATCTTTTACAAAATACTGTATATCCTAATACATTTTGTCTAAAAAATGAAATTATAACCTAATCTATTTTACATACCAAATATAAAATAAATTACATAACCAAAATAATATTATTACAAACCAATTGAATAAATAATATTACAAACCAAAATGAATGAATATAGCAACCATATCAAAATAACAAATCAACCAAACAAATATCCATTCAAACACAAAGTCTTGGCTATGATTGTGAACATCAATGTATCAACAAATATGAATCAAAAGGCAAACCCAAAACCACTTTTGGACCCCTTTAGAATTCGGCCAAAATGACTAACCCACCCAAATCCATCAATTTTGCATTCTACTTTCATGCATGTTAATAAAATGCAAAGTTGGTGGGTTTTAAAGACCATATATAAGAAGCATATTTCATAGACTTCGGCTCTAGATACCATTGATGGAATTCAACATATCAACGAGTTCATAATTTTAACTTGATCATAAAACCCATTCATGTAAAGTTATAACAAGCAGAAGCATGATTATTTAGAAAACAAGTTTATATGTTAAACCATTTTATATGAATTCCATGTAGTTATCAAGTCATGAAATAATGCTTACATATAAAACAAGTAGAGAAGATAAATATACCTCCTCAAGCTAGTTGAGGGTTGTTTCTAATGTGCTAGAAGATGATGAAGATGGTGGAATGAAAGCCTCTAACTTGAAGCCTCAAGAGTGTTATACCCACAAGACTTTTGTTGCCAACACCACCAAGGATTTGGTTAGGATTTAAGACACTTGATCAACTAGATTACCAAGCAAAAACACTCTCCTTTCCCACTAAAAGGCCCACAGCCAGCAGCACTCTTTCAGCAGAAAAATTGCAATTTTTCTTTTAGTGTATTGTTTATTAAGTCCTAGTCTTGAGTCAAGGAAGCCCTTGGTTAAAGAGAGTCTTGCATGCTTAAGGAATATGTTGTTCCAAGTAACCAAGCAAGCATGGGAATCTCACCTAGGAGTCCCAAAAACTGCATTCATATATATCATTTAAATAACAAGTGTAATTTATATAAAACTTGTTATATTTTATATAAAACTTGCTTATTTGTTTAGTTACTTTCATTTTATAAACCATTATATAAAATATAGCACAACTTAATTATTTAAAACTTATAAATAATTAAATCCTTATCATATAAATTATCTAAATAATTCATCTCAAGTAATAATATTTTAGAAAACCGATTTTCTAAAATCCAAGTGTCGCGTATTCATTTAATGATCCATTCATTAAGATTAAATACGTTTAAGGTGTCAGTGAGCTTGTTATTGGGTATGACCTGACTTGGATCATAACATAGTGGCCACGTTAATTTAATATGTTTATCGGGTATACGAAATACCTTCAAGAGTGTCTATGGTTGTTCCAAATAATATATATACATGGGTCGATATGATATGTCAGAACATTTACATACGTGTCTATGGTATCCTAAGATTACATAATATATTAGAATACATGTATAATACAATATAAGTTAGCTAGGATATGATTTGTATAGAATTGTTACAATATTTCCCGTAGCTACAACAATAAAAAAATATCCAACCTTGTTTTACCCATAACTTCTTCGTTTTAAATCCGATTTGAGTGAATCAAATTGCTATGGTTTCATATTGAACTTTATTTTATGAATCTAAACATAAAAATATAGGTTTATAGTCAGAAATATAAGTTACAAGTCATTTTTGTAAAGGTAGTTATTTCAGTCGAAAGAACGACGTCTAGATGACCATTTTGGAAAACATACTTCCACTTTGAATTTAACCATGATTTTTGGATATAGTTTCATGTTTATAAGAAAAATCATTTTCCAGAAGAACAACTTTTAAATCAAATTTTATCATAGTTTTTAATTAACTAACCCAAAACAGCCCGCGGTGTTACTACGACGGCGTATATCCGATTTTACGGTGTTTTTCGTGTTTTTCGGTTTTAAATCATTAAGTTAGAATATCATATAGATATAGAACATGTGTTTAGTTGATTTTAAAAGTCAAGTTATAAGGATTAACTTTTGTTTCCGAACTAGTTTAGAATTAACTAAACTATGTTCTAGTGATTACATGTTCAAATCTTCGAATAAGATAGTTTTATATGTATGAATCGGATGATGTTATGAACATCATTACTACCTAAAATTTAGTAGGTAAACCTACTGGAAGTGACAAGAAATGATCTAGCTTTAAAGGATCTTGGATGGCTTGAAAGTTCTTGAAGTAGAATCATGACACGAAAACAAGTTCAAGTAAGATTATCACTCGAATTAAGATATTTATAGTTATAGGAACTGAATCAAAGTTTGTATATGAGTATTACCTTGATTTAGAATGATATATTACTGTAAACAACAAGTATTTCTTGAGGTTGGATGATCACTTTACAAGATTGGAAGTGAGCTAGTAAACTTGGAAGTATTCTTGATTTTATGAAACTAGAACTTGTAGAATTTATGAAGAACACTTAGAACTTGAAGATGGAACTTAAGAGAGATCAATTAGATGAAGAAAATTGAATAATTAAAGTGTTTGTAGGTGTTTTTGGTCGTTGGTATATGGATTAGATATAAAGGATATGTAATTTTGTTTTCATGTAAATAAGTCATGAATGATTACTAATATTTTTGTAATTTTATGAGATATTTCATGCTAGTTGCTAAATGATGGCTCCCACATATGTTAGGTGACTCATATAGGCTGCTAAGAGCTGATCATTGGAGTGTATATACCAATAGTACATACATTTAGAAGCTGTGTATTGTACGAGTACGAATACGGGTGCATACGAGTAGAATTGTTGATGAAACTGAATGAGGATGTAATTGTAAGCATTTTTTCTTAGTAGAAGTGTTTTGATAAGTGTCTTGAAGTCTTTCAAAAGTGTATGAATACATATTAAAACACTACATGTATATACATTTTAATTGAGTCATTAAGTCATCGTTAGTCGTTACATGTAAATGTTGGTCGTGGAAAGTGTTATGTACAGCTGCGAGTTGTTGAGGTAACTCAAGTTGGTAAGCTACTGATCCAACACGATCAATAATCTTGAAGTGTTCAATATACCTTGGATTTAATTTCCCTTGTTTATCAAATCGAACAACGCCTTTCCAAGGTGCAACCTTAAGCATGACCATCTCTCCAATTTTAAATTCTATATCTTTTCTTTTAATGTCGGCGTAGATCTTTTGTCGACTTTGGGCGGTTTTCAACCTTTGTTGAATTTGGATGATCTTCTCGGTAGTTTCTTGTATTATCTCCGGACCCGTAATCTGTCTATCCCCTTTTCACTCTAACAAATCAGAGACCTGCACTTTCTACCATAAAGTGCTTCAAACGGCACCATCTAAATGCTTGAATGGTAGCTGTTGTTGTAGGAAAATTCTGCTAACAGTATATGTCGATCCCAACTGTTTCCGAAATTAATAACACATGCTCGTAGCATGTCTTCAATCATTTGTATCGTCCTTTCGCTCTGCCCATCAGTTTGTGGATGATAGGCAGTACTCATATCTAGACGAGTTCCTAATGCTTGCTGTAATGTCTGCCAGAATCTTGAAATAAATCTGCCATCCCTATCAGAGATAATAGAGATTGGTATTCCATGTCTGGAGACAACTTTCTTCAAATATGGTCGTGCTAACTTCTCCATCTTGTCATCTTCTCTTATTGACATGAAGTGTGCTGATTTGGTGAGACGATCAACTATTACCCAAATAGTATCAAAACCACTTGCAGTCCTTGGAAATTTAGTGATGAAATCCATGGCAATGTTTTCCCATTTCCATTCCGGGATCTCGGGTTGTTGAAGTAGACCTGTTGGTTTCTGATGCTCCGCTTTGACCTTAGAACACGTCAAACATTCCCCTACGTATTTAGCAACATCAGCTTTCATACCTGGCCACCAAAAATGTTTCTTGAGATCCTTGTACATCTTCCCCATTCCAGGATGTATTGAGTATCTGGTTTTATGAGCTTCTCTAAGTACCATTTCTCTCATATCTCCAAATTTTGGTACCCAAATTCTTTCAGCCCTATACCGGGTTCCAACTTCCCGAATATTAAGATGCTTCTCCGATCCTTTGGGTATTTCATCCTTTAAATTTCTCTCTTTTAAAACTCCTTGTTGCGCCTCCTTTATTTGAGTACTAAGGTTTGTGTGAATCATTATATTCATAGCTTTTACTCGAATGAGTTCTCTGTCCTTTCTGCTCAAGGCATCGGCTACCACATTTGCCTTCCCCGGGTGGTAACGAATCTCAAAGTCGTAATCATTCAATAATTCAATCCACCTACGCTGCCTCATATTCAGTTGTTTCTGATTAAATATGTGTTGAAGACTTTTTTGGTCGGTATATATAATACTTTTGACCCCATATAAGTAGTGCCTCCAAGTCTTTAATGCAAAAACAACAGCGCCTAATTCCAAATCGTGTGTCGTATAATTCTGTTCGTGAATCTTCAATTGTCTAGACGCATAAGCAATTACTTTCGTTCGTTGCATTAATACACAACCGAGACCTTACTTTGAGGCGTCACAATATATCAAAAATCATCATTCCCTTTAGGTAATGACAATATAGGTGCCGTAGTTAACTTTTTCTTTAACAATTGAAACGCTTTCTCTTGTTCATCTTTCCATTCAAATTTCTTCCCTTTATGCGTAGTCAAGGGTTTTGCTATTCTGGAAAAGTCTTGGATGAACCTTCTATAGTAACCAGCTAGTCCTAAAAACTGGTGTATGTGTTTCAGAGTTTTCGAGGTTTCCCACTTTTCAACGGTTTTAATCTTTGCTGGATCCACCTGAATACCTTCTTTGTTCACTATGTGACCGAGGAATTGAACTTCTTCCAACCAAAATGCATACTTTGAAAACTTAGTGTACAGTTTTTCTTTTCTCAGCAACTCTAGCACTTTTCTCAAATGTTCTTCGTGCTCTTGATCATTCTTCGAGTAAATAAGTATGTCATCGATGAAAACAATGACAAACTTGTCAAGATATGGCCCACACACTCGGTTCATGAGGTCCATAAACACAGCTGGTACGTTAGTCAATCCAAACGGCATAACCATAAACTCGTAATGACCGTAACGCGTCCTAAAAGCAGTCTTTGGAAATATCATTCTCCTTCACCCGCATTTGATGATATCCAGAACGTAAATCGATCTTTGAATAAATAGACGAGCCTTGTAGTTGATCAAATAAGTCGCCGATTCTCGATAGTGGGTAGCGGTTCTTGATGGTAAGTTTGTTCAACTCTCGGTAGTCGATACACAACCTAAATGTACCATCTTTCTTCTTGACAAACAAAACATTAGCTCCCCATGGTGATGTGCTTGATCGAATGAAACCACGCTCTAAAAGTTCCTGTAACTGACTTTGTAATTCTTTCATTTTGCTGGGTGCGAGTCTGTATGGAGCATGAGCTATTGGTGCAGCTCCTGATACAAGGTCTATTTGAAATTCAACAGATCGATGTGGGGGTAATCCCGGTAATTCTTTCGGAAATACATCGGGAAATTCTTTTGTGACGGGAACATCACTGATGTTCTTTTTTCAGGTTTAACTTCCTCGATGTGTGCTAGAATGATGTAACAACCTTTTCTTATTAGTTTTTGCGCCTTCAAACTACTAATAAGATTTAATTTCTCGTCGTTCTTTTCTCCGTACACCATTAAAGGTTTTCCCTTTTCACGCATAATGCGAATCACATTTTTGTAACAAACGACCTCTGCTCTCACCTTTTTCAACCAGTCCATGCCAATTATTACATCAAAACTTCCTAACTCGACTGGTATTAAATCAATTTTAAACGTTTCATCCCCCAGTTTAATTTCTCTCTCCCGACATATATTATCTGCTGAAATTAATTTACCGTTTTCTAAATCGACTAAAAATTTATTATCCAAAGGCGTCAATGGACAAATTAATTTAGCACAAAATTCTCTACTCATATAGCTTCTATCCGCACCCGAATCAAATAAAATATAAGCAGATTTATCATCAATCAGAAACGTACCCGTAACAAGCTTCGGGTCTTCCTGTGCTTCTGCCGTATTAATATTGAAAACTCTTCCACGGCCCTGCCCATTAGTATTCCCCTGATTCGGGCAATTTCTAATAATGTGGCCTGGTTTTCCACATTTATAACAAACAGCTTTGGTATTACTTGCTTCGACACTATTCGTTCCGGCATTACTTGTTCCGACACTATTTGTTCCTTTAGATCTGTTAAAGTTTGGTCCGTATACCTCACACTTTGTCGCGCTATGACCATTTCTTTTACACCTGTTACAAAATGTCGTGCAAAACCCCTGATGATTTTCTTCACACCTATGACATGGCTGTTTTTGGTTTTTGTTACCGTTGTTGTTATTGAGGTTATTGTTGGGATTGTTATTATTGTTGAAACGGTTGTTTTAGTTGTTGTTGTTGTTGTTGGGATGTTTATTGTAGTTATTGTTAGGATTGCAGTTATTGTTGCCATTGTTGTTGCGGTTGTTGGGATAGTTGTTGCGATTGTGGTTGTAATTGTTGTTGTTGTTGTACTGGTGACTCTTGTCACCGTTTTCCTCCCACTTCCTCTTGAGTTGTTTCGTGTTGGCTTCTTCGGCCGCCTGCTCTTTAATTCTTCCCTCAATCTGATTTATGAGGTTATGAGCCATTCGACTTGCCTTCTGTATAGAAGCGGGCTCGTGTGAACTCACATCTTCTTGAATCCTTACAGGTAACCCTTTTACAAACGCGTCGATCTAATCTTCTTCATCTTCGAATGCTCCCGGACATAATAGGTACAACTCTATGAATCGTCGTTCATATGTGGTAATGTCGAACCCTTGTGTTCGTAACTCTCTAAGTTCTGCCTTGAATTTATTGACTTCGTTTCTAGGACGGTACTGCTCGTTCATCAATTGCTTGAATGCCGACCACGGTAGTACGTAAGCAGCATTTTGTCCTACCTGTTCAAGATAGGTGTTCCACCACGTTAACACATTACCTGTGAAGGTATGCGTAGCGTACTTAACTTTGTCCTCTTCAGTACACTTACTTATGGCAAGCACCGATTCGACTTTCTCGGTCCACCGTTTCAATCCAATTGGTCCTTCGGTTCCATCAAATTCCAAAGGTTTGCAGGCTGTGAATTCTTTGTAGGAGCATCCTACACGATTTCTTGCGCCGTTAGCTGCATTGCTAGATTTAGAGTTATTGTTGGTATGTAGCGCAGCCTGTACTGCGGCTATGTTTGCAGCAAGAAAGGTACGAAATTCCTCTTTGCTCATATTCATGGTGTGTCGAGTAGTCGGTGCCATTTCCTTCAAAATAGCCAACTGAATCGAGTTAATCATACAGAATATTAAGAGTAGTCAACAGTATTTCGTAGCATAATATGAACTCATTTATAAAAGCTTTTTCTTCATATTAGCATTTTATAAGTTTAAATTCGGATACTACCTACCCGTTAAGTTCATACTTAGTAGCTAATATACAATTCAACTACTACAATTCCATGTGAAAAAGTGATTATAATAATATATCACATACAAATATTCTTCAAACTTATAACTTCGCTATATTACATATAACATAAAATATAGTACACTATGATACAGGACAGTTTTGAAGATAAATCTAGTTAATACGCAAGTTGTTCAGCAAAGGAAATAAAGACACGTAATTCATAAGTCCAGAAACAAGTCATGCATTCTGGTTTTACTAAGACGACTTCCCATCCTTGGTCTTGTGGAAAATAACCATTATGACCATTGGCTAGGCAGCATGTTGTAATGTCGTCAAAAGGACGAGGGTTTCGTAATGTCCAACAACCCCGTAATAATCTAAAAACCTTGTTTCTCACCCCAACTACTGAATCCGTCACTTGTGGGAAGGTTTTATTTAAAAGTTGCAATCCGATGTTCTTTTCTCACTTTGGTAAGAAGCGAACATCACTAACCCGTAAGCATAACATGCTTCTTTATGTTGCATGTTAGAAGCTCTTTCTAATTCACAAAATCCTATGTTGGGATATGTTGAGTCAAAATAGGTTCTTAACCCGTAGTGTAAAATTGCATTTGGGTTCCCCGCACTTAATGCTTTAAAGAAAACACGGCGTAACTTACGGTCTCCCCAATGTGATATACCCCACCTATCAAAGGAAAGCCTTTTATAAACAAAGGCATTTCTGGAAAGTCTTTCAAATGTTTGACAAGTTAATTTCGCCATAACTAAATGTGCTGATAAATTCTGACCGACTTTAGACAAGATTTCCTCAATCATATCCTCTGGTAGGTCTTCTAAAATATTCGGTTGTCTACCCTTAACGTCCATTTTGTTTTTATACTGTAAAATAGAAAAGGATTAGATTCGTAAAAGATAATTAACAAACAATACAAGCAATTTTTACATAGAACATAAAAGTACAAGCACACTACAATACATATAATACACAACATGATTACAACCCTCTAATCTGAATCACTGGTTTCTTCTTCTTCGAACTTGGTTCATTTTCCTAATTTTCTAGGAATATATGGTGTTCCTCTAATACGATCCGTCGTTTTCCATAATGGTTTAGAAAAACCTGGTGTTTTAGAGGTTCCCGGGTCATTGTTACATTTTAGGAAATACGGATGTTGTCGATATATATAAAGTTCATCGGGGTTGGAATCGGGTTTCTCTATTTTTATACCTTTTCCCTTATTATTTTCTTTCGCTTTATTAAATTTGGTCGAGGTAATTTCTATAACATCATCAGAATCCTCATCGGGATCCGATTCATCGGAAAATTGGTAATCTTCCCAATATTTTGCTTCCTCGGCGGAAACACCATTGATCATTATTAACTTTGGTCCGTTGGTTGAGGATTTTCTTTTATTTAATCGATTTACTATAGGTATCCATATTTCTTCCTCCGAAACCTCTTCTTCTTCCGGTTCCTCCTCTTCTGGTTCCTCTTCTTCCGGTTCCTCCTCTTCCGGTTCCTCCTCTTCCGGTTCCTCTTCGGGAATTTGTGAATCTTCCCAAAATATATTCGACTTTTCATTATTATTAGGTGAATCAATGGGATTTGTACTAGAGGTAGACATCTATCACACAATATCAAACACGTTAAGAGATTAATATATCACATAATATTTACATATTAATAATATATAGTTTCCAACAAAAAAAATGTTAAGCAATCATTTTTGAAGAAAAACACGGTCGAAGTCCAGACTCACTAATGCATCCTAACAAACTCGGTAAGACATACTAATGCAATTTTCTGGTTCTCTAAGACCAACGCTCGGATACCAACTAAAATGTCCCGTTTATATTGATTATAAACGTTCCATATTAATTGATTTCGTTGCGAGGTTTCGACCTCTATATGAGAAGTTTTTCAAAGACTGTATTCATTTTTAAAACAACCATAACCTTTATTTTATCGATAAAGGTTTAAAAAGCATTACGTAGATTATCAAATAATGATAATCTAAAATATTCCGTTTATACACGACCATTACATAATGGTTTACAATAAGAATATATTACATCAAAAATAAGTTTCTTGAATGCAGTTTTTACATAATATCATACAAGCATATACTCCAAATCTTGTCCTTCTTTTAGTATGCAACAGCGGAAGCTCTTAATAATCACCTGAGAATAAACATGCTTAAAACGTTAACAAAAATGTTGGTGAGTTATAGGTTTAACCTATATATTATCAAATCATAATAATAGACCACAAGATTTCATATTTCAATATACATCCCATACATAGAGATAAAATTCATTCATATGGTGAACACCTAGTAACCGACATTAACAAGATGCATATAAGAATATCCCCTATCATTCCGGCAAATCCTTCGGACATGATATAAACGAGTTCGAAGTACTAAAGCATCCGGTACTTTGTTGGGGTTCGTTAGGCCCAATAGATCTATCTTTAGGATTCGCGTCAATTAGTCGATCGGTTTACTAATTCTTAGGTTACCAAGCAAAAGGGGCATATTCGGCTTTGATCATTCACCCATATAATGTAGTTTCAATTACTTGTGTCTATTTCGTAAAACATTTATAAAACTGCATGTATTCTCATCCCAAAATATTAGATTTTAAAAGTAGGAATATAACTCACTTTCACAGATTTTTACTTCGTCGGGAAGTAAGACTTGGCCACTGGTCGATTCACGAACCTATAACAAATATGTACATATATATCAAAGTATGTTCAAAATATATTTACAACATTTTTAATACTTTTTTTACTGTTATAAGTTTATTAAGTCAGTTGTTCTTGTTAGTAACCTACAACTAGTTGGTCACAGTTAGATGTACAGAAATAAATCGATATATATTATCTTGAATCAATCCACGACCCAGTGTATACACGTCTCAGGCTAGATCACAACTCAAATTATATATATTTTTGGAATCAACCTTAACCCTATATAGCTAACTCTAACATTACTGCATATAGAGTGTCTATGGTTGTTCCAAATAATATATATACATGGGTCGATATGATATGTTAAAACATTTGCATACGTGTCTATGGTATCCCAAGATTACATAATATATTAGAATACATGTATAATAAAATATAAGTTAGCTAGGATATGATTTGTATAGAATTGTTACAATATTTCCCGTAGCTACAACAATAAAAAAATATCCATCCTTATTTTACCCATAACTTCTTCGTTTTAAATCCGATTTGAGTGAATCAAATTGCTATGGTTTCATATTGAACTGTATTTTTTGAATATAAACATAAAAATTATAGGTTTATAGACAGAAATATAAGTTACAAGTCATTTTTGTAAAGGTAGTTATTTCAGTCGAAAGAACGACGTCAAGATGACCATTTTGGAAAACAGACTTCCACTTTGAGTTTAACCATGATTTTTGGATATAGTTTCATGTTCATAAGAAAAATCATTTTCTCAGAAGAACAACTTTTAAATCAAAGTTTATCATAGTTTTTAATTAACTAACCCAAAACAGCCCGCGGTGTTACTACGACGGCGTATATCCAATTTTACGGTGTTTTTTGTGTTTTCCGGTTTTAAATCATTAAGTTAGCATATAATATAGATATAGAACATGTGTTTAGTTAATTTTAAAAGTCAAGTTAGAAGGATTAACTTTTGTTTGCGAACAAGTTTAGAATTAACTAAACTATGTTCTAGTGATTACATGTTCAAATCTTCGAATAAGATAGTTTTATATGTATGAATTGAATGATGTTATGAACAAAATTACTACCTAAAGTTTAGTAGGTAAACCTACTGGAAGTGACAAGAAATGATCTAGCTTCAAAGGATCTTGGATAGCTTGAAAGTTCTTGAAGTAGAATCAGGACAAGAAAACAAGTTCAAGTAAGATTATCACTCGAATTAAGATAGTTATATTTAAAGGAACTGAATCGAAGTTTGTATATGAGTATTACCTTGATTTAGAATGATATATTACTGTAAACAATAAGGATTTTTGAGGTTGGATGATCACTTTACAAGATTGGAAGTGAGCTAGTAAACTTGGAAGTATTCTTGATTTTATGAAACTAGAACTTGTAGAATTTATGAAGAACACTTAGAACTTGAAGATGGAACTTGAGAGAGATCAAATAGATGAAGAAAATTGAAGAATGAAAGTGTTTGTAGGTGTTTTTGGTCGTTGGTATATGGATTAGATATAAAGGATATGTAATTTTGTTTTCATGTAAATAAGTCATGAATGATTAATAATATTTTTATAATTTTATGAGATATTTCATGCTAGTTGCCAAATGATGGTTCCCACATGTGTTAGGTGACTCATATGGGCTGCTAAGAGCTGATCATTGGAGTGTATATACCAATAGTACATACATTTAGAAGTTGTGTATTGTACGAGTACGAATATGGGTGCATACGAGTAGAATTGTTGATGAAACTGAACGAGGAAGTAATTGTAAGCATTTTTGTTTAGTAGAAGTATTTTGATAAATGTCTTGAAGTATTTCAAAAGTGTATGAATACATATTAAAACACTACATTTATATACATTTTAACTGAGTCGTTAAGTCATCGTTAGTCGTTACATGTAAATGTTGTTTTGAAACCTTTAGGTTAACGATCTTGTTAAATGTTGTTAACCCTTTGTTTATTATATCTAAAGAGATGTTAAATTATTACATTATCATGATATTATGATATATTAATATATCTTAGTATGATATATATACAGTTAAATGTTGTTACAACGATAATCGTTACATATATGTCTCGTTTCGAAATCATTAAGTTAGTAGTCTTGTTTTTACATATGTAGTTCATTGTTAATACACTTAATGACATGTTTACTTATCATTTATCATGATTAAACATAGTGTATCAATATCTTAATATGATTCATATGTATTTAGTAAGACGTTATTATAACGATAATCGTTATATATATCGTTTCGAGTTTCTTAATTCAATAACTCAATTTTATGTATATAACTCATTGTTAAAATACCTAATGAGATACTTACTTATCATAATATCATGTTAACTATATATATAATCATATATATGTCATCATATAGTTTTTACAAGTTTTAACGTTCGTGAATCACCAATCAACTTGGGTGGTCAATTGTCTATATGAAACCTATTTCAATTAATCAAGTCTTAACAAGTTTGATTGCTTAACATGTTAGAAATACTTAATCATGTAAATATCAATTTCATTTAATATATCTAAACATGGAAAAGTTCGGGTCAGTACAGCTTTGACTCGTACTCTTTGCACTCCATCACTTCCCCTAGACACTACTTATGCCATTCAAGTGATCCACGGAAAACTATAGCGTGCCAATGAAAATTTTATCGGAGGGTGTATGTTAAACTTTTGGAGTAAGGAATTTGAAACTGACTTGATACGTATAGAACTAGGGAGCCCAAAACCTATTCGTTAAGAAGAAATGTTTCCGTACAATTATGTATAGATTATCGTGAACTAAATAATTTCCGGTTAAGAACCGATATCCTCTTCCCCGTGTCAACGACCTCTTGATCCATTACAAGGATCTTGTATGTATTCCAAATCGACCTCCATTTCGGTTATCATCAATCGAGGGTTAAGGGAGAAGAGGTATCCAAAACCATTTTCTGAACTCATTACGATAGTTATGAATTTCTAAGTGACCATTCAGTTTATCTAAGGCTCCGTCCGTATTCATGGACCTCCTGAACCGAGTATGCAAACTCATCTAGACAAACCCGTTATCGTATTCATAGGTGATGTCTTAACCTATTCAATTCAAACGAAGAAGAAAACAAACAACGTCTCCGTCCTACGCTCGAACTCTTGAGAAAAGTGCAACTCTATGCCGAATCCTCCAAGTGAGAATTTTGGTTAAACGAAGTCCAATTCCTAAACCATATTGTTAGTGGTCAAAGTATTAAAATAAATCCTGCAAAGATCAAAGCCCCACGTAATCAGGAAACCCTAATGACTCCGACTTGTATTCGTAAAATTTTGGATCTCGTCGGTTGTTATCGGAGACTCATTTCCGACTTTTTCCATATCGCTCATCCTTAAATCTCTCCGTATCCGAACCTCGAACGTAATGATCCACACCAACCTTACTAGCTAAATTCGTGTAGCACAAGATGGAACTCAAATATGGAGATATTTCTACATGAATGCCTGAAAGGCATACTCTCTCGACTCGAAATCAAGGAAACTGAAATTCGTTACTTTACACGAAGAATTTGAATACTTTATTATGGATCCGATCAATCTTCTCATCAACACGTACCACGATACATAACTCTGTTATTTCACTATTTCCGTCTGATATTACTGGGACCCAAGATAACACAAAATCCAAGGATACCCCTTTCTTCTTCGACTTATCGTCCTTATGCTTCTGATTTATAGCAAACTACTACTCAACTCCGAACTATACAACTACGTGTACTATCTCGTTCCCACCAAGTCTCAACATTTAGTAACAAGATGTGGAATATGGCTACATCAAGATGTAAACTCATCCTATTCTAAATTCTCATTTCACTCCTATTTTTTTTTTTGTGCTCGTACTTCCGAGTAAGGAAACCTTTTATCTAAATTCTCAATGGAGAGAGAGACTCTTCACGCATTACTAGTATTCACCACGAGGGTGAATAGCCCTGATGAACGTTTTCAGTAGCCGATAAGAAACTTGTTTCAACAAACGTTTTTGAGCCCTAACTAACTTGTTCAGACACATCTTAAAGAATTCTATTCCAACACGGTGTACCATTGTCAATTATCTTGGATCACAATACTCGTTTCACTCCTAGTATTACAAGAAGCCTTAGGAACATGTTTAAACATGAGTACCGCATATCATCCACACACCGACGGACCAAGCAAACGTATGATTCAAATCTTGGAAAGACTTGCTACAAACATGTATTGTTGCCTTTAGTTGTTTCTCTCTTACCACAGTAGTTACCACTCGTGTATTAAAGCCGCACTTTTCGAAGCTTTATATGACCCCAATGTCATTCTCCTTTTCGTTAGACCGAAGTAGGTGACAAGCAAATCGCCAAATCCGAACTCACTCAAGAAATAACCGTTAAGATCGTTCAAGTCTGAGAAGGACGACCGCGTAATAATGAGAAATCGCACCTTGGGAAGGTGTAATCCGTTTCGGGAATATTGATCCTTTTGAAGTCTTGGGGCGTATTGGACCCGCTACATACCGTTTAGATCCTCTGACTCAATTAGGTTCCCGTTTATCCTACATTCCATGTATCAAACTTTAAGAAGTGTCCTGCGGAACAGGAGCTTGTTATTCCTTTAAAGATGAGCAAACTATTGATGACAAACTCCACTTCATGGGAGAACCTATTGAAATTATGGATCGTAAAACTAAACCTTAAGACAACGTAAAATCTCGGCTGTCAAAGTTCGTTGGAGTGCCCAAGAACGTACCTTCACTCATCCGTAGAATTTACAACGCAAGGTCTCGAGGAAGAGACATCGACTATTACTTCCAACTAAATTTTGGGACAAAATTTATTTTAAGGTGTGGGTAATGTAACATCCCGCTTTTTTCCGTTAAATTATTTTAACGCCCGTCTTTTTTATTTTAATAATATCTTTCGTATCTAGATTAGTATCCTCCGTTAGCTAACATTCTTAATATTTTCGTTATTGAATTATAACATCTCCCGTTTACTCTCGCGTATTAAAAATATTCGTTCGGCTAATTCGCGCACCCGACTACAAACTTGAGGGACTAATTGTGACTAGTGGCCAAAGTGGTGACTAGGTCAACTAGTCAACCACTTCACCACCACCACTCATTCATTCAATCTCCTCCTTCTCTTTTTCTTACTTCTCTTTTTGCTCTCAACTCACCAAATCACTCATTCATCATCTAATTCGGATCTAGGAAGCTCACAACAAATCCGACTACATATTCATGATCCTCTCTTCATCCTCTACGTTTTGATACAAATTTCATCTCATTTGGGTAACTTTCTAAATACACTAGATTTCTTGTTCTTGATCTTTTAAACTTAAAAGTGTGTTAATTAGTATCTATGGCTCAAGTCTAACATGAATATGTGATTTATATGCTTGTTCTTGTCATTTTGATGTAACTAGCTTAAACTTGAAATGGGTGTGTTTGATTTTGAGTTTTGGTTTCTTAAATGTTGTTAGATGTTAAAGTTCATGTGTTAATTGTGTTACTAGCTTCAGATGTTTCGATTTGGTATGTTGGATGACATGAAAACCTTACATTAACATGATTAATGATTTGTGATTCTTGACTAGGGTTTGATAGATTTTAAAACGAACTTTTAATGCATTGAATGCTATGAGATGTTAATTGTAAGTGTTTAGTTGTGTTGTATGTTTAATTACCTTCGAAATGGCATATCATATGTGTAAATTGGTTTCCCGAATCATGAAATGCGTTTTACGAACTTGAAACTTTGAAAACGAACTTTTAATGATCAATTGACGAGAATTCGGTTATTGTAAATGAGCTTTTTGTTTGATGAAAAGCATTTAGTTGTATTCCTTGTTAAATTACATTTCCAACGATATAATATACGTGTTTTGAATGTTTACGGTTCATTAATTATGATTGTTTGAATTTGGATTCATGCATTAAGTGTTAAAACTGCCAGAATTGCTGAACAGATACATGGAGCGGCGCTCCAAACCCTTGAGCGGCGCTCCAAACCCGGCTGTCCAAATTTTCACTTTTTCGTTTAATTCTAACTATGCTACGCACCTCCGATTAACATGAAACTTGGCCAACATGCTTATATATGATTAAAAACCTCAGAAAAATAGTTCGGAACCCGACCTGAACGTGTTGACTTTTTCGTTGACTTTGACTTGACCAAAGTTGACTTTTGTCCAAACTTAACCAATACTTGTTTAAACCGTTCTAATCTTCTTGTATACTTGATTCTTGCATGAAACTTGACAATTTGATTCACATGCTATATTAATCGAGTCGTAATGAGCCATAGGACTAATTGAAAAACTTTGACCAATCATGTTTACCGTTATTGATACAACCTATTGTTTAGGTCAAGACTAGCATTCATTCTTGCACACGTTTACTTGTGAAGTACTTTTATACTCTTGTACTCGAGGTGAGATCATAGTCCCACCATTTCAACAACTTTTATACTTTTAAATCGTGGGCTGAGAAACATATGCATTACATACTTATATACATTTCATATGTATATATACTTTTCATACTTTTATTCTTTGAACACAAATACGAATACAAAGATACAGACGAGTTTGAACGAAAACCCTCAATTCAGTTATCATTAGTTACACCTGATGGTGTAAGCGAGACTATGTTGTGTGGATCCATACGGGTTTGACTAACCCTCATTCGGACGGTTCGTTACCGTTAAGCGAATGAAATATATATTCTGTTACGGTGTATGTTCTAACACTTTTATGCTGAGGTAAATGATACAGTTAAGCTTTGATAATTGGGTGCTCGGTAAACAACAAAATTTATGGAATTCAAACGATTGGAATAATCGGCTTATACTAAACTTGTGGTTCAACTTACTTACTTACGTACTCACTTACTAAACCTATGATTTCACCAACGTTTTCATTGACAGATTTTCTATGTTTTTCTCAAGTCCTTGAACAATACGTGATACATGCTTCCGCTCACTATTTTGATACTTGCTTGGATGTCGAGTATACATGCATACATGGAGCGCCTTTTGACTTACTTTTAAATTGTGTCGCACAGGTTTCATTTGTACGTTAAACATTGTGATGTAACTAGTCGTTGAACTACTTTTGTAAACTTGAAACATCTTTACATTTGAAATGAATGCGACATATTTTTGGTCAAACGTCATTTTAAAGTCTTATGACCACGTAACGGGACCTAAGTAGACGGCGCCGTCAATGACGATTTTGTCGGGTTGCTACATATAGAACTCATTTTCGGATCTCCGTTTATTTTAAAATCAATATAAGTTTGATTTTAACTCGCTCTAATAACCATCGAATGATGAATGAGTGCTACCATCGTTTACTAAATGAATTCGAAACCAAATATGTATATTTAATATACTTTATATATATATATATATATATATATATATATATATATATATATATATATAGATTTAATATAAATTTTATTATTACTTACATACTTTTTCACATTTATTTCTAACAATTAAGTTGTTTATTATTTCCAATAATATTTCAAATTTTATATATATATATATATATATATATATATATATATATATATATATATATATATATATATATATATATATACACACACATTTAAATATATATGTATCTAATTACAATTAATTGTTCGTGAATCATCGGGATTGGTCGAAGGTCAATTGAACAGTTCAAAATTTTTGAGACTCAACCTAACAGGTTTTTCTTATCATGTCAAAATACAAAATCGTATCGAGAGTTTGGTTTAAAATTAGTCAAAATTTTTCCGGGTCATGACAGTACCAACCTGTTAAAGAAATTTCGTCCCGAAATTTGAGTGAGGTCGTTATGGCTAACAATAAAAATGTTTTCATGAGGAATATGAGTTGATAATTAGAGCTTTATCATCATTGAGTAATAAGGATAAAACAATTCGATTATGTGAAGCGTACGGGTGAAGCTATCACAAAAGAGTGAAATGAATGAAATAAAGGGTCGTCTTAACTTTTGACGTAGTCACGGTTGATTTCTGGATTTCAAGGGATTTAAGGATAATCTTCAAAATCTATATAAGATTTGATTCTTCAATAAATAAGGAAATTAGGATCCTGTTAACTAAATGTGGTAATATGCTTCGATTTCTAAGTCTGGTATTTCGCTATAAATTCCATCTCTTCTATTCCATTCTTTTCACCCCTCCTATATTTTCTTTCCCAATTCATACTTCCAAAAGATCCGTTAATATGCATAATCCAGTATTGATCCTTGTTATTATATTTACCATATATACAGTCATTCTTCTTTTCTATCTTTCACCAGAAGAATATTTTCACTTCTACCATGCTCTTGGGGTTATAGTATTCCTAATTCTCTGGTGTCTTTATATTGCTATTCGCATAGATATACACGGTTTCTTGTTTGATGTCACTCACATTCTTATTTATACTTCGAAGCTCCAGGTTTTTGTTTATCTTCCCGTCTCTAAGTAAAGTGATTTAGATGTCTTGGTTTTGTAGGTATAAATTTCGGATGAACATGATTAAGATTTTAAGCAGAAATGAAAGGTAATAGAACGATTGGATTTGTAGATTACATAAAATCACGGAAGATAGAACTATCAAGAATATATTTTCTTGATATGTTCGGGGGTTAATTAGAATGAAAGAGTTATGTAGCATGGCACATGATGTAGGTATGATCTGTGAACCATCATCACGTTCCATTAGAAATTTAGCATGACTTACTGTAATATAACCACGTTGGCTGGGCATCATTATATTATATTAACTCATGCTTCAGCTCCCAACACTTCTCCGGAAATCATTCATAATTTAAACTCGAATTTTAAAGAAATTTAGAAACTAAAATAGTTTCCTTCTATGATGTATCATAGATAGCACAAGGAGATAGATAATTTCGGATGAAGATATTTATGAAGGTATCTTCAGAAATATTGAGGATTTTGTAGTGACCCGAACTTTTCCATGTTTATATATATTAATTGAGATTGATATTTACATGATTAAATGTTTCCAACATGTTAAGCAATCAAACTTGTTAAGACTTGATTAATTGAAATAGGTTTCATATAGACAATTGACCACCTAAGTTGACCGGTGATTCACGAACGTTAAAACTTGTAAAAACTATATGATGACATATATATGGTTATATATATAATTAACATGATATTATGATAAGTAAACATATCATTAATTATATTAACAATGAACTACATATGTAGAAACAAGACTACTAACTTAATGATTTTGAAACGAGACATATATGTAACGATTATCGTTGTAACGACATTTAATGTATATATATCATATTAAGAGATATTCGTACATCATAATATCATGATAATATAATAATTTAAAATCTCTTTTGATATTATAAACATTGGGTTAACAACATTTAACAAGATCGTTAACCTAAAGGTTTCAAAACAACATTTACATGTAACGACTAACGATGACTTAACGACTCAGTTAAAATGTATATACATGTAGTGTTTTAATATGTATTCATACACTTTTGAAAGACTTCAAGACACTTATTAAAATACTTCTACTTAACAAAAATGCTTACAATTACATCCTCGTTCAGTTTCATCAACAATTCTACTCGTATGCACCCGTATTCGTACTCGTACAATACACAGCTTTTAGATGTATGTACTATTGGTATATACACTCCAATGATCAGCTCTTAGCAGCCCATGTGAGTCACCTAACACATGTGGGAACCATCATTTGGCAACTAGCATGAAATATCTCATAAAATTACAAAAATATGAGTAATCATTCATGACTTATTTACATGAAAACAAAATAACATATCCTTTATATCTAATCCATACACCAACGACCAAAAACACCTACAAACACTTTCATTCTTCAATTTTCTTCATCTAATTGATCTCTCTCAAGTTCTATCTTCAAGTTCTAAGTGTTCTTCATAAATTCCAAAAGTTCTAGTTTCATAAAATCAAGAATACTTTCAAGTTTGCTAGCTCACTTCCAATCTTGTAAGGTGATCATCCAACCTCAAGAAATATTTGTTTCTTACAGTAGGTTATCATTCTAATACAAGGTAATAATCATATTCAAACTTTGGTTCAATTTCTATAACTATAACAATCTTATTTCAAGTGATGATCTTACTTGAACTTGTTTTCGTGTCATGATTCTGCTTCAAGAACTTCGAGCCATCCAAGGATCCGTTGAAGCTAGATCCATTTTTTCTCTTTTTCAGTAGGTTTATCCAAGGAACTTAAGGTAGTAATGATGTTCATAACATCATTCGATTCATACATATAAAGCTATCTTATTCGAAGGTTTAAACTTGTAATCACTAGAACATAGTTTAGTTAATTCTAAACTTGTTCGCAAACAAAAGTTAATCCTTCTAACTTGACTTTTAAAATCAACTAAACACATGTTCTATATCTATATGATATGCTAACTTAATGATTTAAAACCTGGAAACACGAAAAACACCTTAAAACCGGATTTACGCCGTCGTAGTAGCACCGCGGGCTGTTTTGGGTTAGTTAATTAAAAACTATGATAAACTTTGATTTAAAAGTTGTTATTCTGAGAAAATGATTTTTATTATGAACATAAAACTATATCCAAAAATTATGGTTAAACTCAAAGTGAAAGTATGTTTTCTAAAATGGTCATCTAGACGTCGTTCTTTCGACTGAAATGACTACCTTTACAAAAACGACTTGTAACTTATTTTTCCGACTATAAACCTATAATTTTTCTGTTTAGATTCATAAACTAGAGTTCAATATGAAACCATACCAATTTGATTCACTCAAAACGGATTTAAAATGAAGAAGTTATGGGTAAAACGAGATTGGATAATTTTTCTCATTTTAGCTACGTGAAAATTGGTAACAAATCTATTCCAACCATAACTTAATCAACTTGTATTGTATATTATGTAATCTTGAGATACCATAGACACGTATACAATATTTTGACCTATCATGTCGACACATCTATATATATTTCGGAACAACCATAGACACTCTATATGTGAATGTTGGAGTTAGCTATACAAGGTTGAGGTTGATTCCAAAATATATATAGTTTGAGTTGTGATCAATACTGAGATACGTATACACTGGGTCGTGGATTGATTCAAGATAATATCTATCGATTTATTTCTGTACATCTAACTGTGGACAACTAGTTGTAGGTTACTAACGAGGACAGCTGACTTAATAAACTTAAAACATCAAAATATATTAAAAATGTTGTAAATATATTTTTAAACATACTTTGATATATATGTATATATTGTTATAGGTTCGTGAATCAACCAGTGGCCAAGTCTTACTTCCCGATGAAGTAAAAATCTGTGAAAGTGAGTTATAGTCCCACTTTTAAAATCTAATATTTTGGGATGAGAATACATGCAGGTTTTATAAATGATTTACAAAATAGACACAAGTACGGGAAACTACATTCTATGGTTGAATTATCGAAATCGAATATGCCCCTTTTTATTAAGTCTGGTAATCTAAGAATTAGGGAACAGACACCCTAATTGACGCGAATCCTAAAGATAGATCTATTGGGCTTAACAAACCTCATCCAAAGTACCGGATGCTTTAGTACTTCGAAATTTATATCATATCCGAAGGGTGTCCTGGAATGATGGGGATATTCTTATATATGCATCATGTTAATGTCGGTTACCAGGTGTTCACCATATGAATGATTTTTATCTCTATGTATGGGATGTGTATTGAAATATGAAATCTTGTAGTCTATTATTATGATTTGATATATATAGGTTAAACCTATAACTCACCAACATTTTTGTTGACGTTTTAAGCATGTTTATTCTCAGGTGATTATTAAGAGCTTCTGCTGTCGCATACTTAAATAAGGACGAGATTTGGAGTCCATGCTTGTATGATATTGTGTAAAAACTGCATTCAAGAAACTTATTTTGTTGTAACATATTTGTATTGTAAACCATTATGTAATGGTTGTGTGTAAACAGGATATTTTAGATTATCATTATTTGATAACCTACGTAAAGCTTTTTAAACCTTTATTGATGAAATAAAGGTTATGGTTTGTTTTAAAATGAATGCAGTCTTTGAAAAACGTCTCATATAGAGGTCAAAACCTCGCAACGAAATCAATTAATATGGAACGTTTTTAATCAATAAGAACGGGACATTTCAGTTGGTATCCGAGCGTTGGTCTTAGAGAACCAGAAAATTTGCATTAGTGTGTCTTATCGAGTTTGTTAGGATGCATTAGTGAGTCTGGACTTCGACCGTGTTTTCTTTAAAAATGATTGCTTAACATTTTTGTTGGAAACTATATATTTTTAACATATGAATATTATGTGATATATTAATCTCTTATCGTGTTTGATATTATGTGATAGATGTCTACCTCTAGAACAAGTCCCATTGACTCACCTAATAATAATGAAGAGTCAAATGTAAATTGGAATGATTCGTGGACTAATTCACAAGTTCCCGAAGAGGAACCGGAAGAAGAGTCGGAACCGGAAGAAGAATCGGAACCGGAAGAAGAATCGGAACTGGAAGAAGAAATAGAACCGGTGGGGGAAATAATAAAACGGTTAAGTAAAAGAGAATCCTCAACCAACCGACCAAGGTTAATTATGGTCAATGGTGTTTCCGCCAAGGAAGCAAAATATTGGGAGGATTACCAATTCTCCGATGAATCGGATTCCGACGAGAATTCCGATGATGTTATAGAAATTACCCCAACTGAATTTAAAAAGGCAAAAGAAAATAATAAGGGAAAGGGCAAAAAAATAGAGAAATCTAATTCCAACCCCGATGAACTTTATATGTATCGTCAACCCCCGAAGTCCTTAAGTTGTAACAATGACCCGGGAACCTCTAAACCACCAGGTTTTTCTAAACCAATGTGGATAACGACGGCTCGTATTAGGGGAACATCATATATCCCTAGAAACTTGGCAAAACGAACCAAAACCGAACAAGAAGAAACGAGCGAGTCGGAATAAGATAGTTATATTCGTGTGGTGTAATATATGTAATATAGTGTGCTTATGCTTTATGATATATGTAAAAAAATTGCTTGTAATAATAAGTATTTTTTTTATGAATCTAACTCTTGTCTATTTTACAGTATAAAAACACAAAATGGATAGACAACCCAATATTTTAAGAGACCTACCCGGAGACATGATTGATGAAATCTTGTCTAGAGTCGGTCAGAATTCCTCGGCACAACTATTTAAGGCGAGATCAGTTTGTAAGACATTCGAAGAACGTTCCAAGAATGCCTTGGTTTATAAAAGGCTTTCGTTCGGAAGATGGGGAATATCACATTGGGAAATCCATAAGTTACGATGTGTTTACTTTGACGCATATATTGCGGGGAACCCAAATGCTATTTTACGCAACGGGTTAAGAAATTATTTTGACTCAGTATATCTGAATATAGGACTTCGTGATTTAGAAAAAGCGGCTAACATGCAACATAAAGAAGCATGTTATCCTTACGGGTTAGTAATGTTCGCTTCTCACCAAAGTGAGAACAAGAACATCGGGCTACAACTATTAAACAAAACGTTCCCACAAGTGACGGAGTCGGTAATTGGGGTAAGAAATGAGGTTTTTAGGTTATTACGAGACTGTTGGTCATTACGTAACCCTCGTCCCTTTGACGACGTTACAACACGCTGTCTTATCAACGGCCATAACGGTTATGTTCCACAAGACCAAGGATGGGAAGTAGTCCTAGTAAAACCAGAATGCATGACTTGTTTCTGGACGTATGAATTACGTGTCTTTATTGTCTTTGCTGAACGACTTGTGTACTAGCTAGAATTATCTTCACAACTATCTTGTATCAAAGTTATTGTGTGCTATATTTCAAGCTTTATGTAAAATAAGCGGTATTGTAAGTTTGTAAAATATTGTATAAAAGTTTGAACGCGAAATATTATTACAATCAGTTTTTCATATAGAATTGTAGTAGTTGAATTGTATATTAGCTACTAAGTATGAACTTAACGGGTAGGTACTACCCGAATTTAAACTTATAAAACGCTAATATGAAGAAAAAGCTTTTATAAATGAGTTCATATTATGCTACGAAATACTATTAACTATTCTTAATATTCTGTATGATTAACTTGTTCCATTTGACTATTTTGAAGGAAATGGCACCGACTACTCGACACACCGTGAATATGAATGAAGAGGAATTCCGTACTTTTCTAGCTTCAAACATAGCCGCAGTACAGGCTGCGCTACATACCAACAATAACCTTGGATCTGGCAGTACAGGAAATCGTGTAGGATGCACCTACAAAGAATTCACTGCCTGCAAACCTTTGGAATTTGATGGAACCGAAGGACCGATCGGATTGAAACGGTGGACCGAGAAGGTCGAATCGGTGTTTGCCATAAGTAAGTGTACTGAAGAGGACAAAGTGAAGTACGCTACGCATACCTTCACAGGTTCTGCGTTAACATGGTGGAATACCTATCTAGAGCAAGTGGGACAAGACGATGCGTACGCACTACCGTGGTCAGCATTCAAGCACTTGATGAATGAGAAGTACCGTCCCAGAACCGAGGTCAATAAGCTCAAGACAGAACTTAGAGGGTTACGAACCCAAGGATTTGATATTACCACGTACGAAAGACGATTCACAGAATTGTGCCTATTGTGTCCGGGAGCATTCGAAGATGAGGAAGAGAAGATCGACGCGTTTGTGAAAGGATTACCGGAAAGAATCCAAGAAGATATAAGTTCACACGAGCCCGCCTCCATACAACAGGCATGTAGAATGGCTCACAAACTAGTGAACCAGATTGAGGAAAGAATTAAAGAACAGGCGACTGAAGAGGCCAATGTGAAGCAAGTCAAAAGAAAGTGGGAGGAAAATGGTGATAAGAATCACCAATACAACAACAACAGCAATTACAACAATAATCGCAACAACTATCCCAACAATCGCAACATCAATCGCAACTACAACAAATGACCGAACAACAACAACAACAACAACAACAACAGCAACTACAACAATCATCCCAACAACAATAACAACCGCAACAACAACAACAATCAGAAGCAGCTATGCCAAAGGTGTGAAAAGTATCACTCGGGGTTCTGCACCAAATTTTGCAACAAGTGTAAACGAAATGGTCATAGCGCGGCGAAGTGTGAGGTCTACGGACCAGGGGTTAATAGAACGAAAGGAACAAATGGTGTCGGAACGAGTAATGGCGGAGCAAGTAGTGTCGGAGCAAGTTATGCCAATGTAGTTTGTTATAAATGTGGAAAACCGGGCCACATTATTAGAAACTGCCCGAACCAGGAGAACACGAAAGGATAAGGCCGCGGAAGAGTTTTCAATATTAATGCGGCAGAGGCACAAGAAGACCCGGAGCTTGTTACGGGTACGTTTCTTATTGACAATAAATCTGCTTACGTTTTATTTGATTCGGGTGCGGATAGAAGCTATATGAGTAGAGATTTTTGTGCTAAATTAAGTTGTCCATTGACGCCTTTGGATAGTAAATTTTTACTCGAATTAGCAAATGGTAAATTAATTTCAGCAGATAATATATGTCGGAATCGAGAAATTAAACTGGTTAGCGAAACATTTAAGATTGATTTGATACCAGTAGAGTTAGGGAGTTTTGATGTGATAATCGATATGGACTGGTTGAAAGAAGTGAAAGCAGAGATCGTTTGTTACAAAAATGCAATTCGCATTATACGAGAAAAAGAAAAACCCTTAATGGTGTACGGAGAAAAGGGCAACACGAAGCTACATCTTATTAGTAATTTGAAGGCACAAAAAACTAATAAGAAAAGGTTGCTATGCTGTTCTAGCACACGTCGAGAAAGTACAAACTGAAGAAAAGAGCATCAATGATGTTCCCATTGCAAAAGAATTTCCCGATGTATTTCTGAAAGAATTACCGGGATTACCCCCACATCGATCCGTTGAATTTCAAATAGATCTTGTACCAGGAGCTGCACCAATAGCTCGTGCTCCTTACAGACTCGCACCCAGTGAGATGAAAGAACTGCAAAGCCAATTACAAGAACTTTTAGAGCGTGGTTTCATTCGACCAAGCACATCACCGTGGGGAGCTCCTGTTTTGTTTGTCAAGAAGAAAGATGGTACATTCAGGTTGTGTATCGACTACCGAGAGTTGAACAAATTTCCCATCAAGAACCGCTACCCACTACCGAGAATCGACGACTTATTTGATCAACTACAAGGCTCGTCTGTTTATTCAAAGATTGACTTACGTTCCGGGTATCATCAAATGCGGGTGAAAGAAGATGATATTCCAAAGACTGCTTTCAGAACACGTTACGGTCATTACGAGTTTATGGTCATGCCGTTTGGTTTAACTAATGCACCAGCTATGTTCATGGACCTTATGAACCGAGTGTGTGGACCATACCTTGACCAGTTTGTCATTGTTTTCATTGATGACATACTTATTTACTCAAAGAATGACCAAGAACACGGTGAACATTTGAGAAAGGTGTTAGAAGTATTGAGGAAGGAAGAATTGTACGCTAAGTTTTCAAAGTGTGAATTTTGGTTGGAAGAAGTTCAATTCCTCGGTCACATAGTGAACAAAGAAGGTATTAAGGTGGATCCGGCAAAGATAGAAACTGTTGAAAAGTGGGAAACCCCGAAAACTCCGAAACACATACGCCAGTTTTTAGGACTAGCTGGTTACTACAGAAGGTTCATCCAAGACTTTTCCAGAATAGCAAAACCCTTGACTGCATTAACGCATAAAGGGAAGAAATTTGAATGAAATGATGAACAGGAGAAAGCGTTTCAGTTATTGAAGAAAAAGCTAACTACGGCACCTATATTGTCATTGCCTGAAGGGAATGATGATTTTGTGATTTATTGTGACACATCAAAGCAAGGTCTCGGTTGTGTATTAATGCAACGAACGAAGGTGATTGCTTATGCGTCTAGACAATTGAAGATTCACGAACAAAATTATACGACGCATGATTTGGAATTAGGCGCAGTTGTTTTTGCATTAAAGACTTGGAGGCACTACTTATATGGGGTCAAAAGTATTATATATACCGACCACAAAAGTCTTCAACACATATTTAATCAGAAACAACTGAATATGAGGCAGCGTAGGTGGATTGAATTATTGAATGATTACAACTTTGAGATTCGTTACCACCCGGGGAAGGCAAATGTGGTAGCCGATGCATTGAGCAGGAAGGACAGAGAACCCATTCGAGTAAAATCTATGAATATAATGATTCATAATAACCTTACTACTCAAATAAAGGAGGCGCAACAAGGAGTTTTAAAAGAGGGAAATTTAAAGGATGAAATACCCAAAGGATCGGAGAAGCATCTTAATATTCGGGAAGATGGAACCCGGTATAGGGCTGAAAGGATTTGGGTACCAAAATTTGGAGATATGAGAGAAATGGTACTTAGAGAAGCTCATAAAACCAGATACTCAATACATCCTGGTACGGGGAAGATGTACAAGGATCTCAAGAAACATTTTTGGTGGCCGGGTATGAAAGCCGATGTTGCTAAATACGTAGGAGAATGTTTGACGTGTTCTAAGGTCAAAGCTGAGCATCAGAAACCATCAGGTCTACTTCAACAACCCGAAATCCAGGAATGGAAATGGGAAAACATTACCATGGATTTCATCACTAAATTGCCAAGGACTGCAAGTGGTTTTGATACTATTTGGGTAATAGTTGATCGTCTCACCAAATCAGCACATTTCCTGCCAATAAGAGAAGATGACAAGATGGAGAAGTTAGCACGACTGTATTTGAAGGAAGTCGTCTCCAGACATGGAATACCAATCTCTATTATCTCTGATAGGGATGGCAGATTTATTTCAAGATTCTGGCAGACATTACAGCAAGCATTAGGAACTCGTCTAGACATGAGTACTGCCTATCATCCACAAACTGATGGGCAGAGCAAAAGGACGATACAAACGCTTGAAGACATACTACGAGCATGTGTTATTGATTTCGAAAACAGTTGGGATCGACATCTACCATTAGCAGAATTTTCCTACAACAACAGCTACCATTCAAGCATTGAGATGGCGCCGTTTGAAGCACTTTATGGTAGAAAGTGTAGGTCTCCGATTTGTTGGAGTGAAGTGGGGGATAGACAGATTACGGGTCCGGAGATTATACAAGAAACTACCGAGAAGATCATCCAAATTCAACAACGGTTGAAAACCGCCCAAAGTCGACAAAAGAGCTACGATGACATTAAAAGAAAAGATATAGAATTTAAAATTGGAGAGATGGTCATGCTTAAAGTTGCACCTTGGAAAGGCGTTGTTCGATTTGGTAAACGAGGGAAATTAAATCCAAGGTATATTGGACCATTCAAGATTATTGATCGTGTCGGACCAGTAGCTTACCGACTTGAGTTACCTCAACAACTCGCGGCTGTACATAACACTTTCCACGTCTCGAATTTGAAGAAATGTTTTGCTAAAGAAGATCTCACTATTCCGTTAGATGAAATCCAAATCAACGAAAAACTTCAATTCATCGAAGAACCCGTCGAAATAATGGATCGTGAGGTTAAAAGACTTAAGCAAAATAAGATACCAATTGTTAAGGTTCGATGGAATGCTCGTAGAGGACCCGAGTTCACCTGGGAGCGTGAAGATCAGATGAAGAAGAAATACCCGCATCTATTTCCAGAAGATTCGTCAACACCTTCAACAGCTTAAAATTTCGGGACGAAATTTATTTAACGGGTAGGTACTGTAGTGACCCGAACTTTTCCATGTTTATATATATTAATTGAGATTGATATTTACATGATTAAATGTTTCCAACATGTTAAGCAATCAAACTTGTTAAGACTTGATTAATTGAAATAGGTTTCATATAGACAATTGACCACCCAAGTTGACCGGTGATTCACGAACGTTAAAACTTGTAAAAACTATATGATGACATATATATGGTTATATATATAATTAACATGATATTAAGATAAGTAAACATATCATTAATTATATTAACAATGAACTACATATGTAGAAACAAGACTACTAACTTAATGATTTTGAAACGAGACATATATGTAACGATTATCGTTGTAACGACATTTAATGTATATATATCATATTAAGAGATATTCGTACATCATAATATCATTATAATATAATAATTTAAAATCTCTTTTGATATTATAAACATTGGGTTAACAACATTTAACAAGATCGTTAACCTAAAGGTTTCAAAACAACATTTACATGTAACGACTAACGATGACTTAACGACTCAGTTAAAATGTATATACATGTAGTGTTTTAATATGTATTCATACACTTTTGAAAGACTTCAAGACACTTATCAAAATACTTCTACTTAACAAAAATGCTTACAATTACATCCTCGTTCAGTTTCATCAACAATTCTACTCGTATGCACCCGTATTCGTACTCGTACAATACACAGCTTTTAGATGTATGTACTATTGGTATATACACTCCAATGATCAGCTCTTAGCAGCCCATGTGAGTCACCTAACACATGTGGGAATCATCATTTGGCAACTAGCATGAAATATCTCATAAAATTACAAAAATATGAGTAATCATTCATGACTTATTTACATGAAAACAAAATAACATATCCTTTATATCTAATCCATACACCAACGAACAAAAACACCTACAAACACTTTCATTCTTCAATTTTCTTCATCTAATTGATCTCTCTCAAGTTCTATCTTCAAGTTCTAAGTGTTCTTCATAAATTCCAAAAGTTCTAGTTTCATAAAATCAAGAATACTTTCAAGTTTGCTAGCTCACTTCCAATCTTGTAAGGTGATCATCCAACCTCAAGAAATCTTTGTTTCTTACAGTAGGTTATCATTCTAATACAAGGTAATAATCATATTCAAACTTTGGTTCAATTTCTATAACTATAACAATCTTATTTCAAGTGATGATCTTACTTGAACTTGTTTTCGTGTCATGATTCTGCTTCAAGAACTTCGAGCCATCCAAGGATCCGTTGAAGCTAGATCCATTTTTTCTCTTTTCCAGTAGGTTTATCCAAGGAACTTAAGGTAGTAATGATGTTCATAACATCATTCGATTCATACATATAAAGCTATCTTATTCGAAGGTTTAAACTTGTAATCACTAGAACATAGTTTAGTTAATTCTAAACTTGTTTTCAAACAAAAGTTAATCCTTCTAACTTGAATTTTAAAATCAACTAAACACATGTTCTATATCTATATGATATGCTAACTTAATGATTTAAAACCTGGAAACACGAAAAACACCTTAAAACCGGATTTACGCCGTCGTAGTAACACCGCGGGCTGTTTTGGGTTAGTTAATTAAAAACTATGATAAACTTTGATTTAAAAGTTGTTATTCTGAGAAAATGATTTTTATTATGAACATGAAACTATATCCAAAAATTATGGTTAAACTCAAAGTTGAAGTATGTTTTCTAAAATGGTCATCTAGACGTCGTTCTTTCGACTGAAATGACTACCTTTACAAAAACAACTTGTAACTTATTTTTCTGACTATAAACCTATAATTTTTCTGTTTAGATTCATAAAATAGAGTTCAATATGAAACCATAGCAATTTGATTCACTCAAAACGGATTTAAAATGAAGAAGTTATGGGTAAAACAAGATTGGATAATTTTTCTCATTTTAGCTACGTGAAAATTGGTAACAAATCTATTCCAACCATAACTTAATCAACTTGTATTGTATATTATGTAATCTTGAGATACCATAGACACGTATACAATGTTTCGACCTATCATGTCGACACATCTATATATATTTCGGAACAACCATAGACACTCTATATGTGAATGTTGGAGTTAGCTATACAGGGTTGAGGTTGATTCCAAAATATATATAGTTTGAGTTGTGATCAATACTGAGATATGTATACACTGGGTCGTGGATTGATTCAAGATAATATCTATCGATTTATTTCTGTACATCTAACTGTGGACAACTAGTTGTAGGTTACTAACGAGGACAGCTGACTTAATAAACTTAAAACATCAAAATATATTAAAAATGTTGTAAATATATTTTTAAACATACTTTGATATATATGTATATATTGTTATAGGTTCGTGAATCAACCAGTGGCCAAGTCTTACTTCCCGACGAAGTAAAAATCTGTGAAAGTGAGTTATAGTCCCACTTTTAAAATCTAATATTTTGGGATGAGAATACATGCAGGTTTTATAAATAATTTACAAAATAGACACAAGTACGTGAAACTACATTCTATGGTTGAATTATCGAAATCGAATATGCCCCTTTTTATTAAGTCTGGTAATCTAAGAATTAGGGAACAGACACCCTAATTGACGCGAATCCTAAAGATAGATCTATTGGGCTTAACAAACCCCATCCAAAGTACCGGATGCTTTAGTACTTCGAAATTTATATCATATCCGAAGGGTGTCCCGGAATGATGGGGATATTCTTATATATGCATCATGTTAATGTCGGTTACCAGGTGTTCACCATATGAATGATTTTTATCTCTATGTATGGGATGTGTATTGAAATATGAAATCTTGTGGTCTATTATTATGATTTGATATATATAGGTTAAACCTATAACTCACCAACATTTTTGTTGACGTTTTAAGCATGTTTATTCTCAGGTGATTATTAAGAGCTTCTGCTGTCGCATACTTAAATAAGGACGAGATTTGGAGTCCATGCTTGTATGATATTGTGTAAAAACTGCATTCAAGAAACTTATTTTGTTGTAACATATTTGTATTGTAAACCATTATGTAATGGTTGTGTGTAAACAGGATATTTTAGATTATCATTATTTGATAATCTACGTAAAGCTTTTTAAACCTTTATTGATGAAATAAAGGTTATGGTTTGTTTTAAAATGAATGCAGTCTTTGAAAAACGTCTCTTATAGAGGTTAAAACCTCGCAACGAAATCAATTAATATGGAACGTTTTTAATCAATAAGAACGGGACATTTCAATATTTATAATGAAAGATACGATGATATCTTAGAATTTAAAATATTTAAGAGCAGGAGATGATGAAGGAATTTGTCCGCAATGGTTTAGAATAAGAAGGAGCAAGATATTTGCTAAAGAGTTCATTAGATACAGAATCATCTTGTTTCATTAAGTACATGTTTTAGTCCTGGTGATTTGTCCATAGCCTCCTTCATAGTTTCGCATAATCCACTTTCTAGTATCAATTTTTTATTGAGTGTTTCCAACACTCCATTCTTTATTATCAAAATTTTGGTCATTTAGACCATCTACAATTTTGCTGTTTCCTCTGCATTTAATGCTACCATATCTGAATTATCTGTTATCAATCTGAGGTGGTTTCAAGAGAATTGTGTTTTTAGATGATTAAACGCTGATTGTAATCGTCAAGATACAAAGGATGTTTAAGATGAAATCAAGTGGCAAAATTGAAGAAAATGTTTAATTGTAGAAGATGTAGCTTATTAACGATATTTTAAATCAAAATGTGTTATAATTTATATTTCCTATTCTTTTAATGCTTTTTAATTGTCCAAGGTTAGTAGTCCAATAGTCCAATAATCTAATAGTCCAATATATAATCTCAAAATTTAAAATAACTAAGATCAGAATATGATGAAGAAATTTTTACGTAGTTAATTAATTGATTACTATTCAATTTTACTTTATCCATTATTTTCTTCATTATGCCACTTGTCAAATCTTGACTTAGATTCTGATTGGTCGAAATTCGAATATGAAATTGAATTGGAATAAAAATGGTTATTCGTGAATGAACGGATACGTATATCTGTGGTTGTAAGTAGGATAGTAAATGGCTGTTGAATCGGAACTGAAGGATGTACAGTGCAACATGTTAATGTGAGATCTAAATATTCCTCGGGTATTACCTACCCGTTAAAATATTTTTACCATTAACAATTTGTACAAAAGAAATTTTTTTTTAATTACAATCTTTATGAAAATATACCTAGATATATATGTTCTTTAAATGTAATCATGGATTTGATGAGTTAATATGATATTAATCTCATTTGATTTACTGTTAGAACTAGAGTACATAATCTCTAAAACATTAGAGATTACATAATCGCTTTGTCGAACGAAGATAAATGATGTAGAACTATACGTAGGACGAATATAAAGATTATACGTATCAATTGTTAAATCGTTGATGAAAGGTGTGAATGATAACATATGTGAATTAATTATGATAGAAGCCCTTTAAAGCTTCTTTTATCTTTCTCGGGTATTACCTGCCCGTTAAAAAAATTTACACGTCATAGTTAATATGAAAAGAATTTTTATTACGATCTTGAGATATACATAATTATATATACATATATCTTTTAATTGTGAGCAGAAAGTAATGAATTAATATTTCATAATTCATCATTCTCGGTACTGTTTGGTGTCTGTGGTGCTTACAGAGCTTGTGGTGATGGAAATGATGCTGGTGCTAGTGGTGTTGCTGATGTTGTTGGTATTGTTGATGGTACCTGCGTAGTAGGTGCGAGCCTAGCTTCCAAATCGAACACCGTCACTTCCAGGGTTTCTACTTTACTCTCGAGTCTATGAATTAGTTCTACCCATTCTTCCGTAAGATTTGTCAATTCTTGATATTTAGTTCGAAGTCTTCTAACTTCTTCTAATAATCCTATCTGATTAGAATTCGGGAGTAGAGGAGGAATCATGTCTTTAACTACATCGAGTCGACCTTCGAGGAGGAAAATCCTTGCAAAAAGAGTGATAACGGTATTGCGAACAGGTTCGCCGGTAAGCGGATCGAGTACTCCAACGTTAGGTGGTAAGTTCGGCTCATGATATGGAGTACCTTCTTCATTCCTCCATAGGGTAAGTATTTCGCGAACCCATCCCCACTTTCTAAAGAAATCACGGTAGTTGATTGGTTGGTGCGCTCCCGTCACACTGTCTTCGAAGTTAGAGGAACTTGGTCTATTCGATGAGGCCATCTTATGCGATCACAGAAAGTTATGAAATGATTCTTGATATGAATTGAGGGCTGGATACTGGATGATATCTCCGTCTTCTCGAATACATATATATAGCAAAAAGATTCCGTAATTTACGGAGGAAATTTTGGAAAGTGTCAAATAAGATCCATGGTAATAGATATGATAGGATACGATATTCGTCTATACATCGTGTATGCAATAAATGTAAAAACACGTGTCAAGACTTAGGAATGATAGACAGGTAATTTCTGACTAGAAATGATAAGAAAAACTTTTTACATGCAGACCAGGTTCAAGTCCAGACTCATTAATGCATCCTAACAACTATTAGGTCGAAGTCCAGACTCATTAATGCATCCTAACAACTATTAGTTAGACACACTAATGCAAGATCTGGTTCGCTAAGACCACCGCTCTGATACCATCTGTAGAGACCCGTCCTAATCCATAAGGACGAATACAATAACATATGGTTACATTGCGAGGTATTTGACCTCTATATGATACATTTTACAAACATTGCGTTCGTTTTTAAAAGACAAACTTTCATTACATCGAAAGTTGACGGCATGCATACCATTTCATAATATATCCAAACTATAAATGACTTGATAATATTCTTGATGAATTCAACGACACGAATGCAACGTCTTTTGAAATATGTCATGAATGACTCCAAATAATATCTCTAAAATGTGCAAATGCACATCGGAAGATTTCTTTCATACCTGAGAATAAACATGCTTAAAAGTTTCAACCAAAAGGTTGGTGAGTTCATTAGTTTATCATAAACAATCATTTCCATTATTTTAATAGACCACAAGATTTTCATTTCCTTTACTTATAAACATCATCTCATATCAGGCATTTCTCAAACTGCATAGAGATAAAAATCATTCATATGGTGAACACCTGGTAACCGACATTAACAAGATGCATATAGAATATCCCCAAAACAGAATCCTATCGTCTGTATAATAATAAATCAAAGTACTAAAGCATCCGTACCTCGGATGGGGTTTGTTAGGCCCATAGATCTATCTTTAGGATTCACGTCAATTAGGGGTACTGTTCCCAAATCCTTAGGTTATCAAGCTAAAGGGGCATATTCGATTCGATAATCCAACCATAGAATGTAGTTTCAATTACTTGTGTCTATTTCGTAAAACATTTATAAAAGAAGCCCATGTATTCTTAGTCCCAAAAATATATATTTCAAAAGCATTTAAAAAGGGAGCAAATGAAACTCACAATACGATATTTTGTAGTAAAAATATGCATACGACGGTACTGAACGATGCAGGGTTGGCCTCAGATTCAAAAACCTATATCAAGTATATATATTAACACATATAATAATATTCTAATAAATATATATTTTGATATTAGTAATATGCTTGTAATATTAATATTAATAATTACCTAAATATATTTATTTTATATATTTTATTAAATTATCAGAATAATATATTATATTATATACTTTATTAAAATATTTTGAATAAATACTTAGTATTAATATTTTTAAATACTCATAGTTTTTAATATGATAACATTTTTAATAGATTCGAGTTATATTAAAACGTAAATGAACAAAAAGTGTTTTATTAGTAAAAGTAGTATACTTATTATATTTCCTTTTATATATATCTAATGTTTATATCTAAGTTAAAATATCTATCTTTTTAGTTTAAGATCATAAAAATATAGTTATATTTTATATACAAAATACATTTAAAACTAGAGTTATAGTTAGTAATATTAATTATAATAATGATAATGATAAAAATAATACTAATATTAATAAAAAGATAAATTTAAAAATAGTGATACTTTTTGTAATAATGATAATAATAATAATAATAATAATAATAATAATAATAATAATAATAATAATAATAATTATAATTATAATTATAATAATAACTATAATAATAATTTTACTACTAATGATAATAATGATAATCATTTTTAAAATAATAATAATAATACTAATAATGATAATCGTATTAATAATAAGGATAATACTAATAATGATATTGTTAGTAATAATAATACTAATAATGTTTAATTATTATTATAATACTAATAATAATAATAATAATAATAATAATAATAATTATAATAATAATAATAATAATAATACTAATAATAATAATAATTATAATAATAATAATAATAATAATAATAATAATAATAATAATAATAATAATAATAATAATAATAATAATTATAATAATAATAATAATAATAATAATAATAATAATAATAATAATAATAATAATAATAACAACAATAAGAGTAGTATTAATAAGTATACTACCTTTAAGAGTTTTCCAAAAAAAAAAAAAAAAAAAACAATGCTGTAGACCGGGCTCGAACCTAAGACCTCTCGCTTAACCCACAACACTCTAAACCAATGATCTGCCCATTACTTTCTGTTGTAATTCATCCATTAAATCGATTTAACCATAATCAAATCTATTATCCCTATATCAAAAACATCATGATCATTACATCACTCATCTTCACTTTCTCGAGTTATGTTTTCTGAAACACTAACTGATTTTTCAACTTTGTTCCTCAATGTCATCAATGTTTATTCCAGGTACTGAAGCAATTATCTTCTCTTGATTACCTATATCTTTAACCTTGCTATCACTTAATAATAACCTCATTACTAGAATTATCACCACCTCATCATCTTCACATTCATCATCTATATACTAATAGAATTTGAAACAGAATAGAAACGCGTGCTCGGACAGTAGGGAGTAAAAAAAAAACATTGCAAGTCTTGATATCCGTTTTAGAAACTCTTGAAAACCCAAGGCCTATTATTTTGATGAATCCCAACTACAAGTCAGGCCCAAAAGCTAATTAGCAAATTTTCTTTTAATTATAAGTCCAGTAGCTATATTCGTGGATTAGGAAGTAGGTTAAAAACGAGTAAGAAAATAGTGGATGGGGTCGTTGGTTCAATCATTGTCTTATTCACGATCAATTATATCATTGTTTATGTATCAACCTTATACCTCATCATCTTCTTCTATTAAACAACCGAAGTACTAACTAGCCATTTACGTAAATGAAGATAGTGGTTTGGGTTTAATATCCAAAGAGCAACAGACTAATGACGCACCAGTAACTTCGTCGAGCAAAAGAAAAGAAACAGCTGTAGCGATGGTGATTGAAAATATTGTAGGTGGTTCAGTGGTCATGGTGGTTAAGGTGGAGGTGGTTGTGGTTGTTGATGATGGTTCACGAAGAAAAATACAATAAAGAAACATGGTGGTGGTAATCGGTTGTCAATGGTGGTTAAGTGAGTTTGTCAATGATAATGGCTTGGGTCTGCTCAAAACCAAAACGGAATAGTTTAGCACCAGAAACGGTAGTAGAGAATGAGTAGTAAGGTTTTCAAGTAGTGTTCATTGATGGAAGATGATGGGTCGATGGTGGTTTTTCAAACAGAAGAAACAACAGTTTGATGGTGTTTGATTGAGTTAAGCGAAAACAGAAAGGACCTAAGGTGATGAGTTTGATGGTTATAAATGGTGGATATGAGATGACGATCGAAATAAAAACATAATTTGTCGAGCCGTAGGTGTGTTTCGATTGAAGGGGTGAGCTTAGGGTGGAGATGGTGTTGCGGTGTGATTCATGGTGTATGGTTATGGTGGCCGTAGGGGGTTGATTGGTCTCGGTTCAACGACAACAAGTGAGGTTCATGAAGGTGGTTTGAGTTGTGACGACCTGGAAATTTTTGACCAAATTTAAACTTAATCTTTATATTATTTCGACATGATAAGCGAAGTCGGTTAGGTTGTGTCTCAAAAACTTTGAACTGTTTCATATATACAATTACCCTTTGACCATTTCCAACGATTCACGAAAAATTATTTGTAAATGAATATGTGTGTATATATATATATATATATATATATATATATATATATATATATATAATATGTGTATATATATATATATATATATATATATATATATATATATATATATATATATATATAGGTATATATATATATATAGGTATATAAATAATAATTAGAGATATTAAATAAAATATTATATGATTTGATGATTTGAGTTAATAATCAAATTGTTAGTTAATATATATTTATATAAATATAATGTAATTCGAAAATAAATGGTTTTGAGTTCATTTAGGGAAACAATAATAACACTCGTTTATCATTCGAATGGTTATTCAAACAAACTTATATTATTTTTAAAATAAACAGTGATCCGAAAATGTGAGACATAAATTATAGGCTTATTAAATAGGCAATTATGAACTATTTGATAAGTTTTAAATTATTTTTTATATTTTACCTAGAATTTAGCGTGGACAGTGAGTTAATTTTTATTTAATAGTTAGTGATCGAATTTTATACCATAATGACCAAAATAAATAAATATAGTTAATTTAAAAATTTGGGATTTTTCCTCGTACTCTTATCCGCAACTGATTAACAACGGAGTATGGAATTTAGTCCGTAAATGGTGACGGCTAACAATTTAACACGTTTGAATCTTAAATTATATTATAATCAATACTGTGCTTGTTTGAACTCAATTCCATTTCATTTCACTTTCTTTCTTTCTTTCTATTTTCTATTCAACTAAACCCCAAAATCTAAAATTCTTTTACTATTTCAACTCGTACACCCGTGTTTGATTACCTATAACAATTATTATGATATTATATTATATATTTAATTCAACATCTATTTATATTTATATATATACATATGAGTATGCATATATGGATATAACACTCCATAACAATCCTGATCACCACCAAGAGATCACCCCCATTGTTCTTGCTCATACTCGTGAAACTTAAACGGCAAACCATCCACACTCGTCAACCATTCAAACCAAACCAAACCCATCACCACCTCACGAGCCATCACCGAGAACAACCACCTTGTGTTTCTAACCTCCATTTTTGTTATGATCATAAACCTATCACCTCCACCCACATGAACAACCACCACCCGTAACTCATCATCTTCATGAACCCACAAACCATTTTACTGTTTTATTTTTGTTGTTATCACGAACCAAAGACCTCAGTTAATAAACCCATATCGCCATCTTCTAATGCTGCTACACTTTGTTACGTTCTCTATTAAAACCACCCATGATCACCATCCTAAAATTTTAAACCATAATTCTTTCTTTGCTTGCTGCTCAAATTACTTCCGTTGTTTGTTGTGTTTAATGAAAACCACCACATGAAACCCTTTTGTAAACTATTGCTATTGGTTTGCAGCAAAACACAAGTTGAACTTGTGATACTGTTTCGGTCACCAACGTATTCGAACACCAACCGAACCCTCTTTGTTTGCTGTTGTAAATGAACAAGAACCCACGAAGTTTAGATGCAAATATGCTGATACCACTCCTGTTTGTTGCTACACTATCGGTTACCATCACCACCCCACCACCTTCGATTCATCAAACGAACAAAACCCATCACATCATCATCGAAGAAACACCATCGAATAGTTCATGTCCCTGTTCATCTTGTTGATTAAACAAAACCCACTTAAGAATGGGTCAACTTTTACTGCTACAAGCAGCAGTCTCATTTGTTTCTGCTTAAATCGATAACAGCTGGCCACTAGTGTACGTTTTCTGCTTTCTACTGCTACCACTTGTTGCTTTGTCCCTGTTGCTGTAACGAATGATTAAATAATGATGGTGACAAGGAATGGAGAATGATTGTGATGGTTACGAAATTATTTTTTTCCCTACTACTTGTCTATGTCTATTGGAAGACCGAAGACCCCACTCCCACTAAATATCTCGTTTAATTTTTTTGTGTTGTTGTTTGAGATAACACGAAACCAAAACACCCCATTAAAGCTACTGTTGTAGCAGCTAAACCCATCACAACCGCTATCGAATTTTTCAGTTTTTCTGTCTTTGTTGTACCTGCAGCACTGCTGTTGTTACGCCTGTTGTACCTGTTGCTATGATCCTGTTTTCCATAACGTAAATAAACTAGATCGTGTTATTGAGTTGGGATAATAAAGAAGGTGATAATGATTAAAAAAAGTAAAGATGTGCGTGCTATAATAACAAAGGAAATATAAATGCTAATGGAGAAATGACGTGGTGATAGTGATGTTAACTTCCTACTGTGCCTTATTTCATTCTCTCGGTCGTGAATTAGATGAAAAACCAAACAGGCCGATCATATTTTTGGGCTTATTAAAAATCGCTATAATGGACTCAATATAATTAATATGTTGGGCTATAATAAGCAAAGGATGATGATGTACTATGATTAATACCGTATAACATAATAATGATAATAATAATGTGATGATGAAGTCATGGTGAAGATGAGACGATAATGATTATGTTATGATCATATGAAAATGATGATGTTGTTTTGAAAGATATGATCGTATGATATAATTATGATGATCGGGTTATGATAATGACGTTGGAGAAGAAAAATGAATTAGACTGGATGGTTAAGGGCATAAGCGGGTGAGCGAGTTATCGCGGGTTCAAACCTGGGCTTGGGCATTTTTTGATTAGGACTACTTCTTTGAGGTAGTTTACTTATTACTCATTATTATTATTATTATTATTATATTATTATTATTATTATTATTATTATTATTATTATTATTATTATTATTATTATTATTATTATTATTATTATTATTATTATTATTATTATTATTATTATTTAGTATTGTTATTAGATTATTACAAATATTAAAAATATAATTATTAGTATCATTCATACAATTAATATTATTATCACTATTTTTAGTATTAGTAATATTATTATTATGATTATTATTACTCTTATTATTACTATTAGCATTATTTATATTTTTATCATTTCTAATATTATTTTAGTATTATTATAATTTTAACAAACAAACAATATATATATATATATGTATATATATATACAAAAATATATTTAATACTTATAATTTAAAAAAATTTATATTTTTGGAAATATATAAAAATGAATATATGAAACATATATGTTATCAATATAAAAATGATATAACTAATAAATAAATATATATAAAAATTTATTCGATTACAAGTATATGTTTTAATATATATATATGAATGATATAGGTTCGTGAATCCAAGGCCAACCCTACACTTGTTCAATGTCGTCATATGTATTTTTACTCCAAAATACAGTATTGTGAGTTTCATTACTCCCTTTTTATATATATTTTTGGGAGTGAGAATACATGCGCTGATTTTACTAATGTTTTACGAAATAGACACAAGTGATCAAAAACTACATTCTATGGCTGGATTATGAATATTGAATATCACCCCTTTTTAGCTTGGTAACCTAATAATTAGAAAATGGGTATGGCCCCTAATTGACACGATCCTAAAGATAGATCTAGGGACCTCGACAAGTCCCATCCGGGGTACGGATGCTTTAGTACTTCGAGATTATTATTATTATACTGACGAGAGGTTCTGTTTGGGGATATTCTATGCATTAAAGTTAAGTCGGTTATCAAGCGTTCACCATATGAATGAATTTTAATTCGCGGATTACGCGTGTTATTTGTACTCGGGTTTCGTGTACAATTAAATATATGAAAATCTTGTGGTCTATTAAAATTATGGAAATGAATGTTTATGATAAACAAATGAACTCACCAACCTTTTGGTTGACACTTTAATGCATGTTTATTCTCAGGTTTGAAAGAAATCTTCCGCTGTACATTTGCTCATTTTAGAGATATCACTTGGAGTCATTCATGACATATTTCAAAAGACGTTGCATTCGAGTCATTGAGTTCAACAAGATTATTGTTAAGTCATTGATAGTTGGATATATTATGAAATGGTATGCATGCATGTTAACTTTCGATGTAATGAAAGTTTGTCTTTTAAAAATGAATGCAATGTTTGTAAAATGTATCATTTAGAGGTTAAATACCTCACAATGTAATCATATGTTATTGTATTCGTCCTTATGGATTAGGACGGGTTGTCTCATGTGGTATCAGAGCGGTGGTCTTAGCGAACCAGGTCTTGCATTATTGTGTCTAACTGATAGTTGTTAGGATGCATTACTGAGTCTGGACTTCGACCTTAGCTGCATGTCAAAAAGTTTTGCTTATCATTTCTTGTCGAAAATTACATGCTTATCATTTATAGTCTAGACACATCTTACTGCACTGATTGCATGAATAGTGTATAGACAAAAATTCATATCTTAGCGTATCTGCTAACTCATATCTTAGCGTACCTGTTACCGTAAACTTTGCCTAGCATATTCCGTAAATTCCACCGTAATCTACTAAATCTTTTGCTCTATATATATAGATATTCTATGTAATTAGAATACCATCCGATAGCCAGAAATCATTTCATATCGAAAAATCCTTTATTCAATCATACAAAATGGAACTCACCACTAGTTCAAGTTCCTCGAATTCTGATATGGAATTTCACTCGAGCTCCGAAAGCAATGTAACCAGAATGGATCAACCAATCAGCCATCATCTATTTTGGATGAATTGGGGATGGGTTCGTAGCCTCCTCAATCATTGGAGACAAGAAGAAGGTGATCCCTTCCATCTACCACATTGCCCTCTTGGCGAAGAACCTGAAGCACTTACCGGCGAACCTGTTCGAGACACCATTTTCTCTCTCAATTCCAGAATATCTCGGCACGATTATATACTATCTCACATTCTAGATCTTATTTACCCACTCATCCGAACCACCAATCATCCCGGAGTAATAGAAGAAGTCAGCGAGCTTCGCGCTCGGTACTGGCTTTAGAGAATATGGTGCAAAGGTTACAAGCACCAGCAGCAAAACCGGCATCAACGGTACCACCATCAACAACACCAACAGTACCATTACCACCACTAACAACAACCGCATCGCAAACCTCAACTTCATAATCCATCCCACGAGCATCGACGTCATACGCCCTGTAGATACCAAGGAATACCAACAACAACAAACGATGAAGTATTGATTCATAACTTCATTGGGGAAACATTCTACGGCGATTATGTAATTTCTATAGTTTAGAGATTATCCATCACCGTAAATCGGATGAGTGGATAGAAGATAGGGTAGAAACCTTAACCGGAATAGTGCGTGATTTACAAGCGAGGCTTATACAAGCAACACCAGCAGCAGCACCGTCAACATCATCAGTACTAATATTACTGTTAGCATCACCAGCACCAGCAGCATCTACAACATCACAAGCTCCATCAACTCTATAATCACCACAGATATCATCACAAATCAACAACAAGTATGTCATATCAATGAGTTATGAAGTATTAACTCATTTCCACTGAAGGATGTATATGTATATCTTATATATATATATATATATATATATATATAATTTTAAACCATAATAAATCTTTCCGTACTAAGCTATTATGTGTGAATCTTAACTACTCGGTTAATTCATATTACTAATATGCTATGATGTACATCCTTCGTAAGCAACTTAACCATCGTTAACTACAATCTCTGTTTTTATTCAATGAATTCCATTTCATAATAAATCAAGTGTATTGTGATGACCCGGAAATTTCTGATCAAATTTAAAATTTAATCTTTATATATTCCCGACACGATAAGCAAAATCTGTAATGTTGAGTCTCGAAAGTTTTGAAACTATATTCATGTAATCAAATACCCTTTGACCATGCCTAAAGATTCACGAACAATTACGTGTAAGTAAATATATATACATATAGATATGTGTGATTATTAAATTAAGATATATTAATAAAACATTAAACGGATTAGTTGATATAAATATAAGCTATGAAATCTATTTTATGAACTTGGAAATGCTATCAATGTATTGAATGAATAATATGTTGCATGAATGTATTTGTTCGATGTAAGTTCATCGACGAAATTAAAAGGTAATATCAAATGATTGAATTATCAGATACATTAAATGATGATTATGAGTCTCTGTTATGAGGTCCACTTTGAATTAGGAAAACCTTACTTTTTAACGGTATTCGGAAATTTAATAAAGTGATTTACATGAAAAAACAAAAGTGTTATTATTGAGGATTAGACAGAAGTTAGTGGAGGTTTGAATTTCATAAAACTTGATTGATCTATTTTCAAACGTGCGAAAACATTTTCCGAGATAATAGAACTTGTTATTTAAAATGTCTTTGTTTAAATAACGTAAGTTGGAATATTGGTTACTAGATATATATATAATGTGCAACGTGTATTTAAAACATGTTTAGGTATATTAAATATATATAGGATTGCAAATTAGTTATATAAACGATAGTAACATTTGTTATCTGATTGGATAGATATTAAGATATATTATTTAGAAAGATTAAGGTGATTAAATTAAACATGGACGTATATCAAATTGGGTTTTAAAGTGTAAATGTTACGCGTTATAAGATTTCCTAAACGAAATTAAAATAAACTTTGAACTATTATTTGTTTTGATAAACTAAATACTATATTAATATTAATATTTCCATACGATATGTACAAGGTTATATTCTTAGATGAAAATATATTTATATTTTACAAAGTGATAAATAATAATATCAAATCAGTCACAAAACGTTTTGATTTAAACTAATAATATTGAACATGTTTTGATAAACAATGAGACTAGGATTTATAAAAGGAAATGATCAAAATACTCAAAAGATAAAGTTACACTTTGAGTGGGTTAGTTTTTAATTAATTTAAGTCTAGTTATTAATAAAGGTACATGTCACAAAACGTTTAATTTAAAATAAAATATTTTGACAACACAACGAGACTTTGATTTATAGAAGGAAAATGACCACAACACTCAATTATATAAGATACATTTGTCATAAAGTAATTTTTCAATAACTAAAACTAAATTTTTATAATGGTACGAGTCATTAAACGTAAAAGGCTAGTTTTCTAAACGTACGAAAGTGCACTCGAAAATGAGCTTAATATGAATTTAAACTCATTGAATCTGTATTACATCTGAAGAAAATATACTCACATATATTTTCATAAAGACTGTAATGAAAATTCTTGTTCAAAACATTATCTGTGAAATTTTTTTTTAACGGGTAGGTAATACCGAGAGATATTTAAATTTACAATTAATATGTTACATTCTTTGGATCTGATTCAACAATCACCAACTGTATTCACTACTCTCTCAACAATATACATTCTTTCGTAAAAATCAAAATAACTATTCTCATCCAAATTTGATTACATATTCTAATTTTGACAAATCAAAATCCAAGTCAAGATTTAACAGGAGACATCACTCTTAGAATTCCTACATCTATCAAAGTCATACTTTGAATTCAAAACTGTGACAGAACATCACTTCTATTTGTAACACTCAGAAGTACATAAAAATCATTCGAGATTCAGGAAGATTTCATCATTTGGATATTGACTATGACAATCTGCATTCAAAACCCTTCAAAATTCCGGAAGACACTTCAAACATTGAACAATCGAAATGATGATCCAACCGCACATTACCCGAAGTCTTGTACCTGAAAAGCTCTCGAAACAAAAGTCGTATTTTAACACGTACCCGTGTCGAATTCTTTATCATTTATTAGGAAAAACAACCTTATGATCCCTTTTCAAAGTAGCCAATTTTGTCACAGCTCTAGCAAGTCAACTTCAACTTTTCAGTCGGACCAGTCTTATTATAACCCCGATAGATACGTTGCCCTTTCGCCATTGTTAATGGGGAACCTTTTATATTCCACCACAAAAGCAGAGAAGTTAACAACAACTTCATTGCTCAATGGTTCAAGTCTCTTCGAAAAACCATTATATTTGTTCGTAGGAACTCGACAGTGCATTCACCCGTATCTTAAACTGACGTACCAATCACCAGGGAATTAACAATCAGTATTTTGAATTCCGTAGCGTCTCCACGCCAACAGTTATACCTATAATGTCTACCTCCAAGACTTACAGATTTTGAATGTGAAGTTTCTGAAAACACCTTGAACTACGAGCCAGTTTTTCGAAATACTAATGAAGCAGCAAAAACTGTAAACGACCTTAACAGTAAAAAGTTTGGTGATAAAGAATAGTGTGTCAGTAAAGCTCAGAAAAAGAGAAGATTTGGAACCGGAAAACGGATTGAGCAAAATATGAAAGAGACTGTGGATAAATCACAAGGACTGAACCTGCTTTCAAAGGATCCAAATAATTCAGTGTCTGCTAAATTCGTTAGCAAACACGTTACCCCTAATTCTAAACCTTCACAAATAGATATTCTTCATCATCATCTTACCTTAAATATTATAAGGTATTTTCGTATCTCCCATTATACATATTCTCCATATCTCTGGAGATATTTTCACAACTATTCTTATCTAAAATCATCTATCTCTCTGTAATATCTACAACATAAAAGAAACTGTGTTAGTTTCTAAATTCTGAAAAATTCGAAGATGAATGTTTTTGAAGTAGTGTTGGGAACTGGTGCATGGATTAGTATAATATAATGACACTTAATCAATGTCATTATATTACAGTAATTCATGCTGAGTTTCTAATAGAACGTGATGATTCACATAACATACCGTCATCATGTGTCATTTACACGACTCTTACATTCTATCTAATCTCTAAACATATCAAGAAAATATTTCTTGATGATTCAGTTCTTTCCAGGGTATTCTGGTAATTTAACAAATCAATATTTTACCATTACCATTTCCTTCTTAGAACAATTACTATGTTCATTCGGAAAACCATACCTACGAATTCCGGACCATTACAAGAGATGTTAAATTGCAAGAAGAAGAAACGAACGGACAAAGCTCCGAAACAGAAATTGGAGTATAGATCGCAACAAATAGAAGGGGGCATTAACTATGGATGACAATGATTATAGAATACAGAAGCAGGGACATCGAAGTATAAGGGAAGATATAAAACCCAACAACCACCCGTAAATTATAAACCGTAGATGTCAATGCAAATAGCAATATAAAGACACGGGAGAACTAAAAACACTATAAACCCTAGGGTATAGTAGAAGTAAATAGATTCTTCCGGTGGCAGATTAAAAAGAAGAATGATAGATATGAAAGTTAAGAGTATATCAAGGATTAGAATGGGATGGAGCATATTAATGAATGCTTTAAGGTATGAATTGAGGAAGAAAGAATAGAAAGTGTGAGTTGTAAGGAAATGGTGAGGGTGGATTAATAGGGAAATATCCGACAGAGCAATCGAAGCAGATTACCGCGTTTAACCAAAGAAGATCCGAATCTCCTTAATTATTGAAGAATCAAATCTTATTATGAAGATTTCGTCTAAATTCCTTAAATTCCGGAAACAAATCTTGACAACGCCACCGGTTAAGTCAAACCTGCATTTATTCATTTTCATTCTTATGTGATAGCTTTACTCGTAATCTTCACATAAACGAATTGTTTTATCCATATTACTCGATGATGATAAAACTCTAGTTATTAACTCATATTCGTCATGAAAACATTTTTGTAGTTAGCCATGGCGACCTCGATCAAATTTCGGGATGAAATTTCTTTTAACGGGTAGGTACTGTGATGACCCGGAAATTTCTGATCAAATTTAAACTTTAATCTTTATATATTCCCGACACGATAAGCAAAATCTGTAATGTTGAGTCTCGAAAGTTTTGAAACTATATTCATGTAATCAAATACCCTTTGACCATGCCTAAAGATTCACGAACAATTACGTGTAAGTAAATATATATACATATACATATGTGTGATTATTAAATTAAGATATATTAATAAAACATTAAACGGATTAGTTGATATAAATATAAGCTATGAAATCTATTTTATGAACTTGGAAATGCTATCAATGTATTGAATGAATAATATGTTGCATGAATGTATTTGTTCGATGTAAGTTCATCGACGAAATTAAAAGGTTATATCAAATGATTGAATTATCAGATACATTAAATGATGATTATGAGTCTCTGTTATGAGGTCCACTTTGAATTAGGAAAACCTTACTTTTTAACGGTATTCGGAAATTTAATAAAGTGATTTACATGAAAGAACAAAAGTGTTATTATTGAGGATTAGACAGAAGTTAGTGGAGGTTTGAATTTCATAAAACTTGATTGATCTATTTTCAAACCTGCGAAAACATTTTCCGAGATAATAGAACTTGTTATTTAAAATGTCTTTGTTTAAATAACGTAAGTTGGAATATTGGTTACTAGATATATATATAATGTGCAACGTGTATTTAAAACATGTTTAGGTATATTAAATATATATAGGATTGCAAATTAGTTATATAAACGATAGTAACATTTGTTATCTGATTGGATAGATATTAAGATATATTATTTAGAAAGATTAAGGTGATTAAATTAAACATGGACGTATATCAAATTGGGTTTTAAAGTGTAAATGTTACGCGTTATAAGATTTCCTAAACGAAATTAAAATAAACTTTGAACTATTATTTTTTTTGATAAACTAAATACTATATTAATATTTCCATACGATATGTACAAGGTTATATTCTTAGATGAAAATATATTTATATTTTACAAAGTGATAAATAATAATATCAAATCAGTCACAAAACGTTTTGATTTAAACTAATAATATTGAACATGTTTTGATAAACAACGAGACTAGGATTTATAAAAGGAAATGATCAAAATACTCAAAAGATAAAGTTACACTTTGAGTGGGTTAGTTTTTAATTAATTTAACTCTAGTTATTAATAAAGGTACATGTCACAAAACGTTTGATTTAAAATAAAATATTTTGACAACACAACGAGACTTTGATTTATAGAAGGAAATGACCACAACACTCAATTATATAAGATACATTTGTCATAAAGTAATTTTTCAATAACTAAAACTAAATTTTTATAATGGTACGAGTCATTAAACGTAAAAGGCTAGTTTTCTAAACGTATGAAAGTGCACTCGAAAAACCGAAAGTGGTACATGAGTCGTGAGATCACGACCGTGTCATTTTTGTAAAAATTATATTTTTACCATGAACGTAAATATAATATAATATTTAATTAATTCTAAAGATTAAATATTATATATATTAAATACTATATATAAAAAAAAAACTACGTACCATTTGCAATATAAGGAAAAAGATGTGTCGGCAGTCTCTAATTTATGGATATGAGCTGGAATCATTTGAGGTGTGGACCCAAAAAAAAAAAAAAAAACTTTGGCAAATAAATAAGTGGAAATCATCTGGCATAGTAGGTAGAGACAAGTGTTTAAATTGAACGAATTATGTCTTGTGGATTACTTCTTTCATTATGCATTTCGTAACACAAACACACACATATCACTTAGCTTTCATAATTATATTTATATTATTATTATTATTAATCAAATTATTATTATTAGTATTAGTATTATTATTATTAGTATTATTCACATAAAATACTACGACAGAGTCATGAGCGGGATATTTCAAAAATAATTTTTTTTTCGAGTAGGATAGGGCTAAGGAAAATATGGGTTATAGCTATGGAGGTGATGGGTATTGTTCGGGGGTTATGCTCGTGAGGTCAAAGTAGTGTTTATCATCTCCGTTGCATTTACGTGCCTTTCCTGCAATATTGAATCTCAATATTGATACGTGAGTACTTGTAAATTAATTTTTACTTATTGATAGTGTATCCCTGACTAGTGCTCGAGAAAATAGGATTATGCATGCTTGTATTTTTGATATTACCTTTAGATAGGATAGACTGAATCTTGAAGTTAGTTACACCTGTGGTTAAGATAAGGTATAAGATATGCATGTCCTTGGAAAGCTAACGAAAAATTAAGAACTTTTCTTTTAGATACCGAATGGTTTCGATGAACGGATTAAAAGTTATAATCAATTGAATTTTTATATTGTTATTAAAAATGATTATTATTATCGTCGTTAATATCATTGTTCTAATTTTTATATAATTGCTATTATTATTATTATTATTATTATTATTATTATTATTATTATTATTATTATTATTATTATTATTATTATTATTATTATTATTATTATTATTATTATTATTATTATTATTATTATTATTATTATTATTATTATTATTATTATTATTATTATTATTATTATTATTATTATTATTATTATTATTATTATTATTATTATTAAAATGAACGCGGTATAAAAGACGATTTAAGAACTATTAACAAATTGATTAGGAGATAATGAGTATGAGTATCATATTAGACTCGAGCATTAGGATTGTGGTACACTATGACTTAACTTAATTTATTAGACAAATATTGACCAACATATAAATATATATAATTAATTTAGGTTCGTGAATCCGAGGCCAACCTTACACTGTTCAATGATGTTATATGTATTTTTACTACAAAATACTGTATGGTGAGTTTCATTATTCCCTTTTAAAATGCTTTCGCAATATATATTTTTGGGACTGAGAATACATGCGCTGTCTTTATAACTGTTTTACGAAATAGACACAAGTAATTGAAACTACATTATATGGTTGAATTATCGAAATCGAATATGCCCTTTTTATTAAGTCTGGTAATCTAAGAATTAGGGAACAGACACCCTAATTGATGCGAATCCTAAAGATAGATCTATCGAGCCCAACAAGCCCCATCCAAAGTACCGGATGCTTTAGTACTTTGAAATTTATATCATGTCCGAAGGAGGATCCCGGAATGATGGGGATATTCTTATATACAAATTGTGAATGTCGGTTACCAGGTGTTCAATCCATATGAATGATTTTTGTCTCTATGTATGGGACGTATATTTATGAGAAATGGAAATGAAATCTTGTGGTCTATTAAAACTATGGAAATGATTGTTATGATAAACTAATAAACTCACCAACCTTTTGGTTGACACTTCAAAGCATGTTTATTCTCAGTTTTGAAAGAAATCTTCCGCTGTGCTTTAGCTCATTTTAAGGACATTACTTGGAGTCATTCATGACATATTTCAAAAGACGTTGCATTCGAGTCGTTGAAGTTCTTTAGAGATTGATATTAAGTAAATGACAGATTAAGTCAATTATAGTTTGAATATTAGGAGATGGTATGCATCCCTGTCAACTTTTGATGAAATGAAAGTTTGTCTTTTAAAAACGAATGCAAAGTTTGTAAAATGTATCATTTAGAGGTCAAGTACCTCGCGATGTAATCAACTATTATGAATCGTTTATAATCGATATGGACTTTGTCCGGATGGATTAGGACGGGTCTTTACAGTTGGTATTAGAGCGGTGGTCTTAGTGAACCAGGTCTGCATTAGTGTGTCTAACTGATAAGTCGTTAGGATGCATTAGTGTGTCTGGACTTCGACCGTGTCTGCATGTCAAAAGTTTTTGCTTATCATTTTGTGTCGAAAATCATCTACTTACCATCCTTAAGAAATTACCTGATTATTACTCTTTAGTCTAAATGCGTTTTCTTGCATTTATTGCATAATAGTGTATAGACGAAATCTTATCCTGGCATATCTGTTACTGTGAACTTTGACATTATTCAAAGATTCTTCCGTAATTTATGGGATTTTGGTAATATATATACATATGTAAATTATGTATTGAAGAATACCAAATCTAACTCCTATAATCTATTTCATATCAAAAATTCATTCCCTTGATCATACGAGATGGATCCCTCAACCAGTTCGAATTCCTCAGATTACAACAGCTATTCCGATATAGATTTCCATTCAGCTCTGAAAACAGTGTGACCGGAATGGATTAACCAATCAGCCATCATCTATTCTGGATGAAATGGGGATGGGTTCGCAGCCTCCTCAATCATTGGCGACAAGAAGAAGGTGATCCCTTCCATCCACCAAATTGCCCTCTTGGCAATGAACCTGAAGCACTTACCGGCGAACCTGTTCGAGAAACCATATTTTCTCTTATTTCCAGAGTATCTCGTCATGACTATATACTACACCAAATTTTAGATTATATTTATCCGCTCGTCCGAACCGATAATCACCCCGGTGTGATAGAAGAAGTCAATGAGCTTCGCGCTCGGGTAGTGGCTTTGGAGAATACGGTGCGAAGGTTACAAACACCATCCGCAGCACCAGCAGCATAACCAGTACCGCCAGAAATATCCACATCGCAAGCCTCAATATCATAAGCACCAGCAGCATCACCAGCATCAACAGCAACCACCATTATTAACATCAACATGATCATTACCACCACCAACAATCGCATCCGCATCACACACCTCAATATCCCAATCTGCGTATCGGATATCAACGTCACACGCACCAAAGATACCAAGGAGTACCAACAACAACAAAGGATGAAGTATTGATTCATAACTTCATCGGAGAAACATTCTGTGGTGATTACGTAATCTCTAAAGTTTTAGAGATTATCTACCTCCGCCTTAACCCTAAACCAGATGAGTGGACAGAGATGATAGAAAAAAGGATCGAAACCCTGACAAGAATGGTACGCGGTCTACGAGCTAGATTTGTTTTACCAAACAACATCAGCAGTACTCATAGCCTCACCAACACAGTCTGTGCTGTCCACACTATTAAAATCGTCAGCACCTCTAACATCACAAGCTTCGCCAGTTCAAGAATCACTATGGAAACCATTACGAATTAATAGCAAGTATATTGTATCAACGAGTTATGAAGTATTAACTCAGTTCCTCCGAAGAATTTAATGTATATTCTATATATATATATATATATATATATATATATATATATATATATATATATATATATATATATATATATATATATATATATATATATATATATATATATATATATATATATATATATATATATATATATATAAGATTTTCAACCATAATAAATCTTTCTGTACTAAGCTATTATGTATGGAACTTAACTATCCGGTTAATTCATATTACTAATATGCTATGATGTACATTCTTCGTTAACAATTTAATCATTGTTAACCACAATCTTTGCTTCAACTTAATGAATTTTATTTCATAATAAATTAAGTGTATCATTCAATAACATGTTTGATTTTACACTTTCATCTTCGACGCACTCGAAACTTTCTAGAAAACATCAATCGTACATTGCGAAGTTTGCAAGAATTCTTCAAGCGTCAACATCCTTCACTGAAGAATATCAAAAAAAAAATAAAAAATAATTAAATATTAAAGTATTGATTGCATTAGTGAAATACTCCGTGAAGATTATGTAATCTCTAATGTTTTTGAGATTATTCATTTCTAATTCAAGCTGAAAGTCAAATGAGCTTAATATGAATTTAAACTCATTGAACCTGTATTACATTTGAAGAAAATATACTCACATATATTTTCATAAAGACTGTAATGAAAATTCTTGTTCAAAACATTATCTGTGAAATTTTTTTTTAACGGGTAGGTAATACCGAGAGATATTTAAATTTACAATTAATATGTTACATTCTTTGAATCTGATTCAACAATCACCAACTGTATTCACTACTCTCTCAACAATATACATTCTTTCGTAAAAATCAAAATAACTATTCTCATCCAAATTTGATTACATATTCTAATTTTGACAAATCAAAATCCAAGTCAAGATTTAACAGGAGACATCACTTTTAGAATTCCTACATCTATCAAAGTCATACTTTGAATTCAAAACTGTGACAGAACATCACTTCTATTTGTAACACTCAGAAGTACATAAAAATCATTCGAGATTCAGGAAGATTTCATCATTTGGATATTGACTATGACAATCTGCATTCAAAACCCTTCAAAATTCTGGAAGACACTTCAAACATTGAACAATCGAAATGATGATCCAACCTCACATTACCCGAAGTCTTGTACCTGAAAAGCTCTCGAAACCAAAGTCGTAGTTTAACACGTACCCGTGTTGAATTCTTTATCATTTATTAGGAAAAACAACCTTACGATCCCTTTTCAAAGTAGCCAATTTTGTCACAGCTCTAGCAAGTCAACTTCAACTTTTCAGTCAGACCAGTCTTATTATAACCCCGATAGATACGTTGCCCTTTCGCCATTGTTAATGGGGAACCTTTTATATTCCACCACAATAGCAGAGAAGTTAACAACAACTTCATTGATCAATGGTTCAAGTCTCTTCGAAAAACCATTATATTTGTTCGTAGGAACTCGACCGTGCATTCACCCGTATCTTAAACTGACGTACCAATCACCAGGGAATTAACAATCAGTATTTTGAATTCCGTAGCGTCTCCACGCCAACAGTTATACCTATAATGTCTACCTCCAAGACTTACAGATTTTGAATGTGAAGTTTCTGAAAACACCTTGGACTACGAGCCAGTTTTTCGAAATACTAATGAAGCAGCAAAAACTGTAAACGACCTTAACAGTAAAAAGTTTGGTGTTAAAGAATAGTGTGTCAGTAAAGCTCAGAAAAAGAGAAGATTTGGAACCGGAAAACGGATTGAGTAAAATATGAAAGAGACTGTGGATAAATCACAAGGACTGAACCTGCTTTCAAAGGATCCAAATAATTCAGTGTCTGCTAAAATCGTTAGAAAACACGTTACCCCTTATTCTAAACCTTCACAAACAGATATTCTTCATCATCATCTTACCTTAAATATTATAAGGTATTTTCGTATCTCCCATTATACATATTCTCCATATCTCTGGAGATATTTTCACAACTATTCTTATCTAAAATCATCTATCTCTCTGTAATATCTACAACATAAAAGAAACTGTGTTAGTTTCTAAATTCTGAAAAATTTGAAGATGAATGTTTTTGAAGTAGGGTTGGGAACTGATGCATGGATTAGTATAATATAATGACACTTAATCAATGTCATTATATAACAGTAATTCATGCTGAGTTTCTAATGGAACGTGATGATTCACAGAACATACCGTCATCATGTGTCATTTACACGACTCTTACATTCTATCTAATCTCTAATTATATATCAAGAAAATATTTCTTGATGATTCGGTTCTTTCCAGGGTATTCTGGTAATTTAACAAATCAATATTTTACCATTACCATTTCCTTCTTAGAACAATTACTATGCTCATTCGGAAAACCATACCTACGAATTCCGGACCATTACAAGAGATGTTAAATTGCAAGAAGAAGAAACGAACGGACAAAGCTCCGAAATAGAAATTGGAGTATAGATCGTAACAAATAGAAGGGAGCATTAACTATGGATGACAATGATTATAGAATACAGAAGCAGGGACATCGAAGTATAAGGGAAGATATAAAACCCAACAACCACCCGTAAATTATAAACCGTAGATGTCAATGCAAATAGCAATATAAAGACACGGGAGAACTAAAAACACTATAAACCCTAGGGTATAGTAGAAGTAAATAGATTCTTCCGGTGGCAGATTAAAAAGAAGAATGACAGATATGAAAGTTAAGAGTATATCAAGGATTAGAATGGGATGGAGCATATTAATGAATGCTTTAAGGTATGAATTGAGGAAGAAAGAATAGAAAGTGTGAGTTGTAAGGAAATGGTGAGGGTGGATTAATAGGGAAATATCCGACAGAGCAATCGAAGCAGATTACCGCGTTTAACCAAAGAAGATCCGAATCTCCTTAATTATTGAAGAATCAAATCTTATTATGAAGATTTCTTCTAAATTCCTTAAATTCTGGAAACAAATCTTGACTACGCCACCGGTTAAGTCAAACCTGCATTTATTCATTTTCATTCTTATGTGATAGCTTTACTCGTAATCTTCACATAAACGAATTGTTTTATCCATATTACTCGATGATGATAAAACTCTAGTTATTAACTCATATTCGTCATGAAAACATTTTTATAGTTAGCCATGGAGACCTCGATCAAATTTCGGGATGAAATTTCTTTTAACGGGTAGGTACTGTGATGACCCGGAAATTTCTGATCAAATTTAAACTTTAATCTTTATATATTCCCGACACGATAAGCAAAATCTGTAATGTTGAGTCTCGAAAGTTTTGAAACTATATTCATGTAATCAAATACCCTTTGACCATGCCTAAAGATTCACGAACAATTACGTGTAAGTAAATATATATACATATACATATGTGTGATTATTAAATTAAGATATATTAATAAAACATTAAACGGATTAGTTGATATAAATATAAGCTATGAAATCTATTTTATGAACTTGGAAATGCTATCAATGTATTGAATGAATAATATGTTGCATGAATGTATTTGTTCGATGTAAGTTCATCGAAAAAATTAAAAGGTAATATCAAATGATTAAATTATCAGATACATTAAATGATGATTATGAGTCTCTGTTATGAGGTCCACTTTGAATTAGGAAAACCTTACTTTTTAACGGTATTCGGAAATTTAATAAAGTGATTTACATGAAAGAACAAAAGTGTTATTATTGAGGATTAGACAGAAGTTAGTGGAGGTTTGAATTTCATAAAACTTGATTGATCTATTTTCAAACGTGCGAAAACATTTTCCGAGATAATAGAACTTGTTATTTAAAATGTCTTTATTTAAATAACGTAAGTTGGAATATTGGTTACTAGATATATATATATAATGTGCAACGTGTATTTAAAACATGTTTAGGTATATTAAATATATATAGGATTGCAAATTAGTTATATAAACGATAGTAACATTTGTTATCTGATTGGATAGATATTAAGATATATTATTTAGAAAGATTAAGGTGATTAAATTAAACATGGACGTATATCAAATTGGGTTTTAAAGTGTAAATGTTACGCGTTATAAGATTTCCTAAACGAAATTAAAATAAACTTTGAACTATTATTTGTTTTGATAAACTAAATACTATATTAATATTTCCATACGATATGTACAAGGTTATATTCTTAGATGAAAATATATTTATATTTTACAAAGTGATAAATAATAATATCAAATCAGTCACAAAACGTTTTGATTTAAACTAATAATATTGAACATGTTTTGATAAACAACGAAACTAGGATTTATAAAAGGAAATGATCAAAATACTCAAAAGATAAAGTTACACTTTGAGTGGGTTAGTTTTTTAATTAATTTAAGTCTAGTTATTAATAAAGGTACATGTCACAAAACGTTTAATTTAAAATAAAATATTTTGACAACACAACAAGACTTTGATTTATAGAAGGAAATGACCACAACACTCAATTATATAAGATACATTTGTCATAAAGTAATTTTTCAATAACTAAAACTAAATTTTTATAATGGTACGAGTCATTAAACGTAAAAGGCTAGTTTTCTAAACGTACGAAAGTGCGCTCAAAAAACCGTAAGTGGTACATGAGTCGTGAGATCACGACCGTGTCATTTTTGTAAAAATTATATTTTTACCATGAACGTAAATATAATATAATATTTAATTAATTCTAAAGATTAAATATTATATATATTAAATACTATATATAAAAAAAAACTACGTACCATTTGCAATATAAGGAAAAAGATGTGTCGGCAGTCTCTAATTTATGGATATGAGCTGGAATCATTTGAGGTGTGGACCCCAAAAAAAAAAAAAAAAAACGTTGGCAAAAAAATAATAGGAAATCAGCTGGCATAGTAGGTGGAGACAAGTGTTTAAATTGAACGAATTATGTCTTGTGGATTACTTCTTTCATTATGCATTTCGTAACACATACACACACACATATCACTTAGCTTTCATATTTATATTTATATTACTATTATTATTAATCAAATTATTATTATTAGTATTAGTATTATTATTATTAGTATTATTCACATAAAATACTACGACAGAGTCATGAGCGGGATATTTCAAAAATAATTTTTTTTTCCGAGTAGGATAGGGCTAAGGAAAATATTGGTTATAGCTATGGAGGTGATGGGTATTGTTCGGGGGTTATGCTCGTGAGGTCAAAGTAGTGTTTATCATCTCCGTTGCGTTTACGTGCCTTTCCTGCAATATTGAATCTCAATATTGATACGTGAGTACTTGTAAATTAATTTTTACATATTGATAGTGTATCCCTGACTAGTGCTCGAGAAAATAGGATTATGCATGCTTGTATTTTTGATATTGCCTTTAGATAGGATAGACTGAATCTTGAAGTTAGTTACACCTGTGGTTAAGATAAGGTATAAGATATGCATGTCTTTGGAAAGCTAACGAAAAATTAAGAACTTTTCCTTTAGATATCGAATGGTTTCGATGAACGGATTAAAAGTTATAATCAATTGAATTTTTATATTGTTATTAAAAATGATTATTATTATCGTCGTTAATATCATTGTTCTAATTTTTATATAATTGCTATTATTATTATTATTATTATTATTATTATTATTATTATTATTATTATTATTATTATTATTATTATTATTATTATTATTATTATTATTATCATCATTAAAATGAACGCGGTATAAAAGACGATTTAAGAACAATTAACAAATTGATTAGGAGATAATGAGTATGCGTAACATATTAGACTCGAGCATTAGGATTGTGGTACACTATGACTTAACTTAATTTATTAGACAAATATTGACCAACATATAAATATATATAATTAATTTAGGTTCGTGAATCCAAGGCCAACCTTACACTGTTCAATGATGTTATATGTATTTTTACTACAAAAATACTGTATGGTGAGTTTCATTATTCCCTTTTAAAATGCTTTCACAATATATATTTTTGGGACTGAGAATACATGCGCTGTCTTTATAACTGTTTTACGAAATAGACACAAGTAATTGAAACTACATTATATGATTGAATTATCGAAATCGAATATGCCCTTTTTATTAAGTCTGGTAATCTAAGAATTAGGGAACAGACACCCTAATTGACGCGAATCCTAAAGATAGATCTATCGGGCCCAACAAGCCCCATCCAAAGTACCAGATGCTTTAGTACTTCGAAATTTATATCATGTCCGAAGGAGGATCCCGGAATGATGGGGATATTCTTATATACAAATTGTGAATGTCGGTTACCAGGTGTTCAATCCATATGAATGATTTTTGTCTCTATGTATGGGACGTATATTTATGAGAAATGGAAATGAAATCTTGTGGTCTATTAAAACTATGGAAATGATTGTTATGATAAACTAATGAACTCACCAACCTTTTGGTTGACACTTGAAAGCATGTTTATTCTCAGGTTTGAAAGAAATCTTCCGCTGTGCTTTAGCTCATTTTAAGGACATTACTTGGAGTCATTCATGACATATTTCAAAAAACGTTGCATTCGAGTCGTTGAAGTTCTTTAGAGATTGATATTAAGTAAATGACAGATTAAGTCAATTATAGTTTGAATATTAGGAGATGGTATGCATCCCTGTCAAATTTTGATGAAATGAAAGTTTGTCTTTTAAAAACGAATGCAAAGTTTGTAAAATGTATCATTTAGAGGTCAAGTACCTCGCGATGTAATCAACTATTATGAATCGTTTATAATCGATATGGACTTTGTCCGGATGGATTAGGACGGGTCTTTACATGTATTATTCAAATATATGTTTGATTTTACACTTTCATCATCGATGTACTTAAAACTTTTCAGATAACATCATTCGTACCTTGTGAAGTTCACAAGAATTCCATGAACACCGACATCATGCATCAATAAATAACGAAGTATTAATTCATAATTTCAATTACATTGAAGAAATACTCCGTAAAAGTTATGAAATTTCTAAAGTTTTAGGGATTATTCAATTTTAGTTTCAACCGTAAATCAAATGAATTTAATTTAATATTAACTCATTAAATATATGTTACATCTGAAGAAAATATACACATATATATTTTCATAAAGTCTGTAATAAAATTCTTTTGTACAAAATATTAATTGTGAATTTTTTTTTAACGGGTTAGTAATACCCGAGAGATATATAAATTCACAATTAATATGTTACATTCTTCGAATCTGATTCAGCAATCACCAACTATACTCACTACTTTCACAAAAATATACATTCTTTTATAGAAATCAAAACAACCATTCTCATCCAAATTTGATTACGTATTCTGATTTTGACAAATCAAAATCCAAGTCAAGATTTAACAGAAGACATCACTCTTAGATTCTTACATCTTTCAAAACTATACTTTGACTTCAAAACTGTACTAGAACACTATATGTATATTAACAATTACAATCTGTGTTCAAACCCTTCGAAATTCCTGAAGACACTCGAGATGATGATCCAACCACATGTTACCCGCAGTCTTGTACCTGAAAAACCCTCAAAACTAAAGTCATAGTTTAACACGTATCCGTGTTAGACCCTTTGGTATTTATTAGCTAAAATAACTTTTTAATCCCTTTTCAAAATAGACAGTTTTGTCACAGCTCCAGCGAGTCAACTTCGACTTCTCAGTTGAAACAGCCTTATTATAACCTTGATAAATACGTTGCCCTGTATGGCATTGTTATCGGGGAACCGTTTATATTTCACCACATTAGCAGTAAACTTACCAGCAACTGTAATGACCTAGGACCTTCCGAAAAATCATTATATTTATCAAAACCTCATTATTTACTCATCTGCATCTTGTAACAATAATTGTCATGCCAATTACTGAGAATCAGCAATCAGTATTTTGAAATCACGCAGTATGTCTACGCCAACAGTTATATGTGTACATATAACGTCTATTTTCTAGACTTACATACTTCGAATGTGAAGTTTTTGAAAAAAAACCCCAATCTACCATTTAGTTCTTCCAATTTTTGGAAAAGCTGAATGAAGCAGCAGAAACTGTAGACAACCATAACAGTCAAAAGTTTGATGATAAAGAATAGTGTGTTGGCAAAGCTCAGAAAAAGAGAAGGTTTGGAACTGAAAAACGGATTGAGCAAAGTATGAAGGAGGCTGTGGACAAATCACAAAGACTAAACCTGCCTTCAAAGAATCCAAATGATTCAGTGTCTGCTGAAGTCTTTAACGAATACCTTGCTCCTTACTCTAAAACCGTTACGAATAATATTCTTCATCATCCTCTGATCTTAAATATTCTAAGATATCATCATATCTTTCATTATAAATATCTTCGATGTTTCTAAAGATATCTTTATAATTATTGTTATTCGAAATCAATTACCACTTCGTGCTATCTGTTTTACATCATAAAAGAAACTATTTTAGTTTCTAAAGTCTGAAACCTTCGAGTTTAAAATATGAATGTTTTTTGAAGTAGTGTTGGGAACTGAAGCATGAGTTAGTATAATATAATGACACTTGATCAACATGATTATATAACAGTAAGTTATGTTGAGTTTCTAAATGGAACGTGATGATTCACAGATCATAACGTCATCGTGTGCCATGTTACACGACTCTTGTATTCTACTTATCCTCTAAACATATCAAGAAAAATATTTTTCTTGATGATTCGGTATTTTATGAGGTATTCTGGTAATTTGACAAATCAAGATCGTGCCATTACAATTCCCTTCTTAGAACATTAAATGTGTTCATTTCAAAAATCCATACCTATAAATTCTGGACCATTAATAGCTTGACTTGAAGTCGGGAAGAGGAAACAAAAGAATGAAACTTTTGAATATAAAAGAAAATATTAAGCTCGAAAACAACATATAAATTACAAACCGTGCATATCAATACGTATCGCCACGTAAAGGCACGGGAGAATTAAAATTACTATAACCCCAAGGAAATAGTAAAAATAAATAAAATTCTCCGGTGGTAGATGAAAAAGAAGAATGACAGATATGAAAGTTAGGAGTGAAACAACCCGTCCTAATTCATAAGGACGAATATAATAACATATGATTACATCGCGAGGTACTTGACCTCTATATGATACATTTTACAAACATTGCATTTGTTTTTTAAAGACAAACTTTCATTACATCGAAAGTTGACGGCATGCATACCATTTCATAATATATTCAACTATAATTGACTTAATAATAATCTTGATGAACTCAACGACTCGAATGCAACGTCTTTTGAAATATGTCATGAATGACTCCAAGTAATATCTCTAAAATGAGCAAATGCACAGCGGAAGGTTTCTTTAATACCTGAGTATAAACATGCTTTAAAGTGTCAACCAAAAGGTTGGTGAGTTCATTAGTTTATCATAAACAATCATTTCCAATAATATAATAGACCACAAGATTTTCATTTCACTTCTCATAAACATCATGCATCTGCATAAAAATCATTCATATGGATTGAACACCTGGTAACCGACCTTAACAGGATGCATATAGAATATCCCCATCATTCCGGGACTCTCATCGGACATGCTAAATCGAAGTACTAAAGCATCCGTAACTCGGATGAGGCTTGTTGGGCCAAATAGATCTTTCTTTAGGATTCGCATCAATTGGTGGCAATTATAATAAACACCAATTCTTAGGCTACCATGCTAAAAAGGGGCATATTCGGTTCGATAATCTAACCATAGAATGTAGTTTCGATTACTTGTGTCTATTTCGTAAAACATTCATAAAAGCGCATGTATTCTCAGTCCCAAAAATATATATTGCAAAAGCATTTAAAAAGGGAGCAAATGAAACTCACAATACTGTATTTCATAGTAAAAATACATATGACGTCATTGAACAAGTGCAAGGTTGGCCTCCGATTCACGAACCTATATTAAGTATATATATATATATATGTTGGTCAAAATCTGTCTAACAATTTAGGTCAAGTCATAGTGTATCACAATCCTAATGCTCAAGATTAACATGCAAAAGTCAACAAAAGTCAACTTGCTCCAAAATGATTATCTAAAATCTATACATGATTATTATATAATTTAAATATAGTCATTTTATATATTTAAACATATTTAACATATTTGATTAGAATAAATTATTTTTTAATAAATAAAAATTTATAATAAAATTTATATATAATAAAAATATACTTTTATATATCTTAAGTAATAATTTAAAAAGTTCGTTTAATATCATAAAAATATAGTGGTATATATAGTATTAATGTAATTATATTTCGTGAGGTAAATTATCTTTGTATCACATATTTATTTGATAAAATAATATTGATAATAATCATAATAAGTAAAAGTTGTATTATTTTGTAATATTAATAATAATTATTATTCTACTAATAATAAAAAAAATGTTAATTCTTATCATGATAATTTTAATAACAATACTTTTTAATTTTAATCGTAATAATATTCTATAAAATAATAATTCTATTTAAAATGATAATGTTTAATAATAATACAAAAATGATAATAATAATGATATTTTATAATAACAATGATATTCTATTAAAAATGATAATTTTAATAAAAATGATAGTTTTAATATTAATGAAACTTTTAATAATAATAATGATAAAAATAATAAAAACAATATTTTTATCTAGATCAATATCTTACAATATTTTAATCTTATCATGATAGTTATACTCATTATTTCCTAATCGACTTGTTTAATAGTTTTTAATCTTCTTTTATATCGCATTCATAATAATGATAATAATAGTAATCATAATAATTAGATGATACTAATATTAGTTTTAATGATAAAGATAATAATAATTATTATTATAATAATACTAATGATAATACTAATAATTATTATATTGACAATAATAATAATAATAATAATAATAATAATAATAATAATAATAATAATAATAATAATAATAATAATAATAATAATAATAATAATAATAATAATAACCTTAGTGATCATAACGATAGTATTAATAATAATAATAATAACAATTTTAATGATAATATTTATATTGATAACGATAATAATAATAATAATAATAATAATAATAATAATAATAATAATAATAATAATAATAATAATAATAATAATAATAATAATAATAATAATAATGATAATGATAATTAGATAATAATGATAATAACGACGATAATAACGACGATGGTAACAATAATAATCATTTAATAATAATAATACTAAGATTAATGATCATTCAGTTGACTATATCTTTTGAACCGTTCATCGAAACCATATGCTTTCTAAATGAAAAGTTATCAATTTTTCGCCAACTTTTCAACGACATGCATATCATATACCTTATCTCAATCGCATATGTATCAAATTCGTGATTTATCATAACTATCTAACGATAAAAATTAAACATATAAGCATGCATAATCATATATACTTGAGCACTAGTCAGAGACACACTATTAATATATAAAAGTTAAGTTATGAGTGCTCACGTATCAATATTGTGATTCAATATTGCTGGAAAGTACGTAAACATAACGTAGATGATAAAGCCTAGTTTGACCTCATGAGTATACCCCGAACAATACCCATAACCTCCATAGCTATAACTCATAATTTCCTTAGCTCTATCCCTCTCGAAAAACTCATTTTGAAATCACTCAGACAGCACTCTGTCGTAATATTTTATGTTTAATAATACTAATATTAATACTAATACTACTAATAATAATTTTAAGATTAATATTAATAGTTTTAATAATAAATATAAATATATAGAGAGAGGTATCGAGAGGGAGATAGATGGATCAGAGACCAGAAAAATGAACGCGTTTTATACACTTGAGTTTCAGTCGACACTCATGCGATCGCATGAGTGTCAAAAGGAACTACCATGCGTTCGCATGGTTGAATTAAACTAGTCACAAATCACGTTTCCAATTCTTGCGGACACTTACACTTATTTAATTATTAGTATATATAAATATATTATTTAATCTTTATAATTAATTATATGTTATATTATATTTACGTCCATAGTTAACATGTAATTTTAGTTCCAATGACTTGTACGTTGATGCTCGACTTATGTGCCGGTTCCGGTTTCTTGAACATATTTTCGTACGCTTAGAAAACTGGCATTTTACGTTTCGTGATGTGTACCTTTAACAAAAATATAGAATTAACTTATCAATAACTAAATCATTCAAGGTGTAACTTAAATGTTAGAGTGTTTTGGTCATTAGCATTTATAAATCAACGTCTCGTTGTATATACATATACACATATATATATATATAATAGTATTATTTTAACTCAAAACGTTTTATAACTAACTTAATATTAAATTTTATTACATTGAAATATATATATATATATATATATATATATATATATATTCATTTCGAAATATAAATTTGAAATATTTATTTAACAATATAATATATAGTCTTTTTTTTAAACTAATTATATTTCAAAGTATAATTTAAAATCATTTACATAATAGAAAATATTGTATTATATAATGTTTATATTTTAAAACTTAAATAGATATAGTTCATTTAGGTACTAGCGTTTATTTTACTTCTTAACGTACTAGTTGACCTATCTAAATATCAATCGAATTAATAAACGAGAATTACAATCGTTTACTTAATTAATTTGAAATATATCTAATATACATAAACACATTTTAAATACACGATGCAAGTTATTTATATATATAGTTCTAACAATTTACATTCTGACTCATTGTATATATTCAATTTTATTCTTTAAAAGGGTTTCATCTAAATCCTAAACGTTTTCGATAATATGAAAACTAAATAATTATCTTATCAAAGATACGAGGCAATCATTGCATTGAAAGTTAAGCAGGAACCTCTACTAGCCTTGACCAGTTATCGTTAATTGACATATTTGTTCTTACCTATAAATCACTTTACTATTTTCCAAATATTGTTAGAATGGAAAGATTTCTCAAATCAATGTGGACCTCCCAATAGAGACACGTACTCATATTTCAATGTATCTGGTAATTTAATCATTTGATATTATCTTTTAATTCCGTTGATAAATATATTGAAATAATTACGTTCATGAAAAGTATTATTCATATAATACTTTGTTAACGTTCTCATGTCATATAATAGACTTCATAGCTTATTTTCATATTAACCAAACCTTTAAATGTTTTATTAATATTTCTCAATTTAATAATCACACATATGTATATATTCATATATATCTATTTACACATAATTGTTAGTGAGTCATCGAGAGCAGTCGAAAGGTAATGGATACATGAACATAGTTCATGGTTTTTGAGATTTCAACATTACAAATTTTGCTTATCGTGTCGGAAACATATAAAGATCAAATTTAAATTTGGTTAGAAATTTTCGGGTTGTCAAAGTACCTACCCGTTAAAGAAATTTTGTCCCCAAAATTTGATTAGGATGGTCATGGCTGACAATAAGTATGTTTTCATGACTCATACGAGCTGAAAATTAGAGTTTTATCTTCATCAAGTAATATAGATAAAACAATTCGATTTTTGTGAAGAGTACGAGTGAAGTTATCACAAAAGAGTGAAATGAATAAATGTAAATTAGTCATATCTTTTGACTTAGATAGAATTGATTTCAAGAGTTCAGGGGATTTAGAGAAAATCTTCGTAATAAGATTTGATTCTTCGGTAATTAAGAAAATTAGGATCTTCTTTGATTAAATACGATAACCTGTCACGATTGTTCTGTCAGATTTTTTGCTATAAATTCATTCCCTTCGTTTCTTTATTTCCACAGCTCACCTTCTATTCTTCCTCCCCCAACTCATACTTTAAAGTATTCGCCAATATGCTTCATCCATTTCTGATTCTTGATATACTCCTAACTTTCATATCTATCATTCTTCTTTTTCATCTGCCGCCGGAAGAATCTATTTACTTCTATTATACTCTTGGTTATATAGTGTTTTTAGTTCTCCGTGTCTCTATATTGCTATATGCATCGATATATATGGTTTGTAATTTCTGGGTTGTTGTTGGGTTTTATATCTTCCCTTATATTTCAAAGATCCTACTTCTGTCTTCTATAATTATTGTTATCCACAGTTAATGCTCTCTCCTATTTGCTGCGATTTATACTCCAATTTCTATTTCAGAGCTTCATTCTTTCATTTTCTCTTCTTGCCATTAAGCACCGCATGTAATGGTCCAGAATTCTTAAGTATGGATTTCCGAATTATCATAATATACCAAGTAGAAAGGAAAGGTAGTAGTATGATTTGATTTGTCAAATTACCAGAATATTCGAAAAAGACCGAATCATCAAGAAAAATACTTTCTTGATATGTTTAGAGGTTAAGTAGAATACAAGAGTCGTGTAACATGGCACATGATGACGTTATGATCTGTGAATCATCACGTTCCATTTAGAAACTCAGCATGACTTACTGTAATATAATCACGTTGATCAAGTGTCATTATATTATACTAACTCATACTTCAGTTCCCAACACTACTTCAAAACATTCTTATTTTAAACTCGAAGGTTTCAGAACTTATAAGCTAAAATAGTTTCCTTTATGATGTGATATAGATAACGCGAGAAGATAAATGATTTTAGATAAGAATATCTATGAAAATATCTTCAGAAATATCGAGGATATTTATAATGAAAGATATGATAATATCTTAGAATTTCTAATATCAGAGGATGATGAAAAATATTGTTCGCGATGGTTTTGGAGTAAGGAGCAAGGTATTCAATAAAGACTTCAGTAGACACTGAATCATTTGGATTCTTTGAAGGTAGATTTCGTCTTTGTGATTTGTCCACAGTCTCCTTCATACTTTGCTCAATCCGTTTTTCAGTTCCAAACCTTCTCTTTTTCTGAGCTTTGCCAACACACTGTTCTTTATCATCAAACTTTTTGCTGTTAAGATCGTTTACAGTTTTTGCTGCTTCATTAGCATATTTTTTTGAAATTTCAAGAGCTAGTTCGCAGTTTAGGATGTTTTTCAGAAACTTCATATTCGAAGTATGTAAGTCCAGAAGATATACGTTATATGTACACATATAACTGTTGGTATAGACATGCTGCGAGATTTCAAAATACTGATTGCTAATTCCCGATGATTCGTATGACAATTCTCGTTACAAGATGCAGATGAGTAAATAATGGGGTTTTGATAAATATAATGATTTTTCAGAAAATCAAAGATCAGTGAAGTTGTTGGTAAGTTTATTGCTAATGTGGTGGAACATAAACGGTTCTCCGGTAACGATGGCGAAAGGGTAACATATATATCAAGGTTATAATAAAGCTGTTTCGACTGAAAAGTCAAAGTTGACTTACTGGAGCTGTGACAAAATTGTCTATTCTTAGAAGGGATTGAAAAGTTATTTTAGCTAATAAATGCCAAAGGGTCTGACACAGATACGTGTTAAACTATGACTTTGGTTTCAAGAGTTTTTTAGGTACATAACTGTGGGTAACATGTGGTTGGATCATCATCTCGTTTGTTCATTATTTGAAGTGCCTTCAGGAATTTCGGAGGGTTTGAACACAGATTGTAATCGTTAATATACATATGATGTTCTAGCACAGTTTTGAAGTTAAAGTATGGCTTTGAAAGATGTAGGAATCTAAGAGTGATGATACTGGTTATATCTCGACTTGGATTCTGATATATTAAAATCAGAATATGTAATTGAATTTGAATGAGTATGATTGTTTTGATTTATATGAAAGAATATATGTCGTTGTGAAAGTAATGAGTATAGTTGATGATTTATATGTAACATATTAATTGTGAATTTATATATCTCTCGTGTATTACCTACCCGTTAAAAAAATTTCACAAATAATGTTTTGTACAAACGAATTTTATTATAGTCTTTATAAATAAATGTATATTTTCTTCAGATGTAATTCAGATTTAATGAGTTAACATTAAATTAAACTCATTTGATTTTCGGCTGAAATTAGAAATGAATACTCTCTAAAACTTTAGAATATTACGTAATCTTTGTGGAGTATTTCTTCAATGAAATTGAAATTATGAATCAATACTTCATTATTTGTTGATACATGATGTTGGTGTTCGTGGAATTCTTGTGAACTTTGCACGGTACGAATGATGTTATTTGAAAAGTTTCGAGTACATCGATGATGAAAGTGTAAAATCAAACATGTACTTTATGAAAGTGTAAAATCAAACATGTACTTTAATAATACACTTGATTTATTATGAAATGGAATTCATTGGATTGAAACAGAGATTGTAGTTAACGATGATTAAGTCGATGACGAAAGATGTACATAATAGCATATTATTAATATGAATTAACCGAGTAGTTAAGATTCACACATAATAGCTTAGTACGGAAAGATTTATTATAGTTTAAAAATTTATATATATAAGATATACATATAATTTCTTTGGAGGAATTGAGTTACTACTTCATAACTCATTGATACAATATACTCGTTGTTGATTCGTAATGATGTCCACGGTGATTTCTTGAACTGGCGGGGCTTATGATGCTGCAATTGCTGGTGATGCTGACGGTACTGACGTTGTTGGTGATGTTGACGGTACTGTTGATGCTGTTGGTAAAACAAGTCAAGCTTGTAAATCGTGCACCACTCCTTGTCATGGTTTTTACTCTTCCTTTTATCATCTCGGTCCACATATCTGATTTATGGTTAAGGTTAGAATAGGTAATCCCTAAGACTTTGGAGATTACATAATCGCCGCAGAATATTTCTCTAATGAAGTTATGAATCAATACTTCATCAGTTATTGTAATTGGTACTCCTTGGTATCTATGGTGAGTATGACGTTGATGTTCTAGGTACAGATTGTGAGGTTGAGGTGTAGGATACGGATGTTGTTGTTGGTGGTGGTAATGGTACTGTTGGCATTGATGATGGTGATACTATTGTTGTCGGTGCTGCTGCTGGTGCTTGTAACCTTTGCACCATATTTTTCAAAGCCACTACCCGAGCGCGAATCTCATTGACTTCTGCTATTACACCGGGATGATTGTTGGTTCGGACGAGCGGATGAATAAAATCTAGAATCTGAGATAGAATATAATCGAGATACTCTGGAAATAAGGGAAAAAATATTATTACGAACAGGTTCGCCGGTCAGAGCTTCAGGTTCTTCACTAAGAGGGCAATGTGGTGGATAAAAAGGATCACCTTCTTCTTATCTCCAATGACTAAGTAGACTACGAACCCATCCCCAATTCATCCAGAATAGATGATGGCTAACTGGCTGATCCATTCTGGTCACACTACTTTCGGAGCTCGAGTGGAATTCCATATCGGAATTCGAGGGACTTGAGTGGCGAGTTCCATTTCGTACGATTGAATAAAGGATTTTTCGATATGAAAAGATTTCTGGCTATCGGATGGTTTTCTAATTACATAGAATATCTATGTATATAGAGCAAAAGATTTCGTAGATTACGGAGGAATTTACGAAATATGTCAGAAGAGTTTACAGTAACAGATACGCTAAGATATGAATTAGCAGATACGCCAAGATATGAATTTTGTTATAGACTATTCATGCAATCAATGCATTAAGACGTGTCTAGACTAAGAATGATAAGCATGTAATTTCCGACAAGAATGATAAGCAAAACCTTTTGACATGCAGACACGGTCGAAGTCCAGACTCACTAATGCATCCTAACAACTATCAATTAGACACACTAATGCAAGACCTGGTTTGCTATGACCACAGCTCTGATACCACAAGAAATAACCCGTCCTAATCCATAAGGACAAATACAATAACATATGATTACATCGCGAGGTACTAGACCTCTATATGATACATTTTACAAACATTGCATTCGTTTTTAAAAGACAAACTTTCATTACATTGAAAGTTGACGGCATGCATACCATTTCATAATATATCCAACTATAATTGACTTAATAATAATCTTGATGAACTCAACAACTCGAATGCAACGTCTTTTGAAATATGTCATGAATGACTTCAAGTAATATCTCTAAAATGAGCAAATGCACAGCGGAAGGTTTCTTTAATACCTGAGAATAAATATGCTTTAAAGTGTCAACCAAAAGGTTGGTGAGTTCATTAGTTTATCATAAACAATCATTTCCAATAATATAATAGACCACAAGATTTTCATTTCATTTCTCATAAACATCATGCATCTGCATAAAAATCATTCATATGGATTGAACACCTGGTAACCGACCTTAACAGGATGCATATAGAATATCCCCATCATTCCGGGACCCCCATCGGACATGATAAATTCGAAGTACTAAAGCATCCGGTACTTTGGATGGGGCTTGTTGGGCCCGATAGATCTATCTTTAGGATTCGCGTCAATTAGGGTGTCTGTTCCCTAATTCTTAGATTACCAAACTAAAAAAAGGCATATTCGGTTTAATAATCCAGCCATAGAATGTAATTTTAAGTACTTGCGTCTATTTCGTCAAACATTTATAAAAGCGCATGTATTCTCAGTCCCAAAAATATATATTGCAAAAGCAATTAAAAAGGGAGTAAATGAAACTCACTCTACAATATTTTGTAGTAAAAATATTCATACGACGATACTGAACAATGCAGTGTTGGTCTCGGATTCACGAACCTAAATCATTTGCATATATATTAAAACATATAATCGTATTTGAATAAGTTTATATATATATATTATTATTAATAATTATACTTGTTAAATTATGTGTTATATAGATAAATTTAATATATTTAATTTATATATATTATATCACTAATCACTAAAACTTTTTATAACATATTAATAATACCAATTTATATTAAGGTTTATATATACTAAGAAATAAATATATATATATATATATATATATATATATATATATATATATATATATATATATATATATATATATATATATATATATATATATATATATATATTCTAATTGATATATATTACATATAGTTTAGTTAATATTATTTAATAACAAAAATATAGTGATATGTAATATTAATATTATTATAATGTATAAAAAAATATCTATTCTTAATAATACTAATATGATAAGAATGTTAATACTAATGATAGTAATATTAATAACAATAACAATGTTAATTTATTACGGATAAAGATAATATCTTTATTAATTTTTGATAAAAATAATAGTTTTAATAAAAATAATAACTTTGATAATTTTTAAATATAATGATACTTTACTTTATTAATATAATGATAATAATAATAATAGTGTTAGTAATATTAAGTTTTGTCATAACCTCGTGTTAAATTTGTAATCTATATCTATAGTTCCTATAACTTAAGGTTATAACCATGTTCATAATAATAATAATAATAATAATAATAATAATAATAATAATAATAATAATAATAATAATAATAATAATAATAATAATAATTATTATTATTATTATTATTATTATAATAATAATTATAATAATAATAATTATAATAATAATAATAATAATAATAATAATAATAATAATAATAATAATAATAATAATAATAATAATAATAATAATAATAATAATTTACTAAAACTAACAATAATTTCAAAAATATTAATATTTAATGATAATACTAATAATGATAACGTTAATAATATTTGTGACAACAATATTTATATTATTAATCTCAGTATATAATAACATTAGTAATTACTTACAATAGCAATAACAATAACAATAATAATCGTAACAATAATAATGATATTAATATTAATAATAATAATAATAATTAATAACAATAAATAATAAATAATAATAATAATAATAATAATAATAAGTAGATAAATGAAGACTACCTCAAAAAGAGTTTGTTCCAAAAATAATCACAGCTAAGCCCAGGTTCGAACCCATAACCTCTCGGTTACACATCAACACCTTGAAACATCTACTCTGATTACGTTTTTCTATTTTATATCCGAATTAAAACTAAATATCCTAATAACCCATATGTTCTTCTTCTTCTCATATCCAATAGATCAGAACCCATAACCAATTATGTTAGCATCTTATATGTTTGAACTAGGAAATTTAATTAAAATAAAGGCGATAGGTTGTGAGTAAATGGATTAACAAAAAAAAAAATTTAAACATCAAGTAACAGTTCACGATGAACACGTTTATAACTCAAACATCAATAACAAATTATCGAACATTTTAGCTAATACTTATAACATGAATTTTGTTTCAAATGATCCCTAGAAACTTTATCCATCATTAATTTTAACAGAAACGCTCTATAGAACTTCAATTTGATGGAAGAACACAAGTTTAACTTTTGAAATTGAAAGTTTGACTCTAAAATTCAAATTTGTTATGAAAAATTGGAAGCTAAATCTTTGCATAAAGTATGAATAGATAAATCCTAAGACAACTACATTTTTAGAATTTTGAAAAATGTTTCATAAATGAATTTTTGTTTAAATGACAAGTAGAGGGGGGAAAAATACATACGAGCTGTGTTCTTGATTTCCTGTTAAATTTAACCTTTAAAAGTGGTTAAAAGTAATTGTAATCAAGAATGAAAATAGGTAGTCGATTGAATTCCTCCATAATATAAGGTGACTTTCTTGTTTTCTGATGGAGATGGCTCGACACTAGTTCACAAGCGAAACAGAATAAAGAACAATAATATCTGGTTGAAATCTGTAGGTGTATATACGCGTATATATATATATATATATATATATATATATATATATATATATATATATATATATATATATATATATATATATATATATATATATATATATATATATATATCTGTCTTATGCTTTATATTTAATATAAATAATTATTAAGTATCTTATTAACAATAATACTTGTTAATAATAATTATCCTATTATCATAATAATATTAATAACAATGATAAGGATAATAATAATTTTAAGTATAATGGAAATAATAATATTAATAATAATAATAATAATAATAATAATAATAATAATAATAATAATAATAATTATAATAATAATAATTATTATTATTATTATACTAATATTGATATTAGTAGTAGTAGTAATATTGAAAGTAATAATAATATTACTAATACATCTATACTTTCAACTTGTAATTACATTTAATAAATTATTACTTCTATTTATTAATTATATCATATAATTTCATATAATATCTAACATATAATAACATGTATTGAATATTTAATTTATTATAACAAACATATAATTAATAAATATGTATATCCATCATATATGTATTTCAACTACTACATATTTAATTATATTTTAAATATCAATATATCAATTATAAATAATCTCAGAGTATAATATTGATATACTATAACAAGTTTTAGTTATTTTAGGTTATATTTCATAATAACTAAATTTCATATTATTTCATTGATATATTTAATTTATCATATATATTTATTTATATATAATTATTTATATTCCTGTTTACAATTAAAAGTTCGTGAATCGTCAAAAATAGTCGAAGGTTAAATGAATGTACAAAATTGTTCAAAGATTTTGAGATTCAATTAAATAGACTTTGCTTATCGTGTCGAAATCATACAAAGATTAAGTTTAAATTTGGTCGAAAATTTTCGGGTCGTCACAGTACCAACCCGTTAAAGAAATTTCATCCCGAAATTTGATCGAGGTCGTCATGGCTAACGATAAAAATGTTTTCATGACGAATATGGGTTGATAAATAGAATTTTATCATCATTGAGTAATGTGGATAAAGTAATTCGATTACACGGAGAGTATGGGTGAAGCTGTCACAAAAGAGTGAAATGAGTAAATGCAGGTTTGTCTAAACTGGTGACGTAGTCACAATTATTTCCGAATTTCAAGGGATTCAAAGAAAGTCTCCGAAATCTAAAAGATTTGATTCTTCAGGATTTAAGGGAATTAGGATTTCTTTAGTTAAATACTGTGATCTGTCTCGATTATTCTGTCTGATATTTCCATTATAAATTAAACTCTTCCGTTCTATTATTATCACCATCCCTATACTTTCTTTCTTAGTTCATACATCCAAAAGATTGTGAAAATGCTTAATCCAGTTCTAATCCTTGATATTTTCTTAATTATCATTTCTATCATCCTTCTTTTAAATCTTCCACCAGAAAAATATGTTTACTTCTACTGTTACCTTGGGGTGATACCATTCTTAATTCTACCGTGTATTTATATTGCTATTCGTATTAATATCCACGGTTTGTAACCTCCGTGTTGTTATTGGGCTTTATATTTTCTCTTATATTTTGGAGCTCTCTGCCTTTTTATTCTCTACTCGACCTCTAGTAAAGCGAGTAATGGTCCAGAATTCGTAAGTATGGAGTTTCGAATGAACTTAATGTTCTAAACGAGAAAGAACGTAATAGCATGATTTGATTTGTCAAATTACCAGAATCACTGAGAATAGAACTATTAAGAATATATTTTCTTGATATGTTCAGAAGTTAATCAGAATGAAAGAGTTATGTAACCTGACACATGATGACGTTATAATCTGTGAATCATCATGTTTCATTTAGAAAGTTAGCATGACTTACTGTAATATAATCACGTTGATCAAGTGTCATTATATTATACTAACTCATGCATCAGTTACTAACATTACTTCAATAACATTCATATTTTAAGCTTGAAAGTTTACAGAATATAGAAACTAACAGTTTCTATATGATGTAACACTGATAGCACGAAGAGATTAATGATTTCAGATAAGAATAGTTATAAAAATATCTTCAGAAATATAGAGGATATTTATAATGAAAGATACGATGATATCTTGGAATTTCTAATATCGAAGGATGGTGAAGAAAATTTGTCCGCAAGAGTTTGGAGTCAGAAGCAAGGTATTCGCTAAAGATTTCATCAGAAACAGAATCATCAGGATTCTTAATGTACAAGTTTAGTCCTTGTAATTTGTTCAGAGACTCTTTCGTAGTTTGCTCAATCAGTTTTTCAGTTTCAAACTTTTTCTGAGCTTTGCCAATATACAATTCTTTATCATCAACTTTTGGCTGTTGAGGTCGTTTACAGTTTTTGTTGCTTCATTCAACTTTTCAAAATTCAGAGTATTAATTCGCAGACTGGGTGCATTTCATAATTTTAGAATGGAAGATCATAGTTCTAAGAGATAAATGTTATATGGATACATATAACTGTTGATGTGGAAATGTTGCGAGACTCACCATACAGATTTGTTGATTCCCGGTAATTGGTATGGCAATTCTTGTTACAATATGCGGATGAGTACATGATGAGACTTCAATAGATAAATATAGTGATTTGTCGGAGAGATTTAAACCAAGGAGCAACGAGGTTGCTGGTACGTCTGCAGGTAATATGATGGAATATAAAAAGTTCCCCGGTAACAATAAAAGAGCACACACATATATATCAAGGTTATAATAAGGTTGTTTTGAACGAAAAATCGAAGTTGACTTGTTGGAGTTGTGACAAAATTGGATAATTTGGAAAGTGATTGCAAAGTTATTTTCGGTAATAATAACGCTAAAGGAATTAGCAAAGCTATGTGTTAAGCGTTTACTCAGTTTTCGAGAGTTTTCAGGTGCATAACTATATGCATCAATATTTTCTTCTGTAGATGAAGTGCGGTTGGTTCATCCTCTCGATTGAGGTGTTTTTCAAGAATTATGAAAGGTTAAACGCAGATTGGAATCGTCAAGATACAAATGAGGTTTAAGATGAAATCAAGTGGCAAATTTGAACAAATGTTTATTTTCATATGTTATAATCAATATTTTAATTCATTTTAATTATCCAATGTTATTAGTCCACAGTCGATAGTCCACAATTAACAGTCCAATAATTCATATATTGTTTAATATATAATATTCAAATTAATTAATACGTATCGTGACCCGTGTACATGTCTCAGACTCGATCACAACTCAAAGTATATATATTATTATAGAATCAACCTCAACCCTGTATAGAGAACTCGATCATTACTGCATATAGAGTGTCTATGGTTATTCCAAATAATATATATAGATGCGTCGATATGATATGTCAAAACCTTGTATACGTGTCCCGATATTTAAAGTGCGTAAAATAAATAACAGAAATTAAATGACAATAAATAAAGTGCGTAAAGTAAATAACATAAATTAAATGACGATAAATAAAATTGCCATAAATATACTGCGATAAATAAAATGTAATAAGGAATTAACTTTTAACTAGGAACAGTTAGCTAGGATTTTGTTAGCGTGGGTTCTTAACAAAATTTCTCATAGTTAATTTGTTTGTTTCTAAAAAATTTGATTTTGTCAAATGTTTTCTTCATTATGCCACTCGTTGGATTCTGATAGGTCAAAATCCAAATATGAAATTGAAAGAAAATGGTTATTCTATGGTGAATGGATTCGTATATCTGTGGATGTAAGTAGGATAGTAAATGACCGTTGAATCAGTTTCGAAGAATGTATAGTGTAACTTATAAATGTGAAATTTAAATATTCCTCGGGTATTACCTACCCGTTAAAATATTTTCACCATTAACAGTTTGTACAAGAGAAATTTTAATTACAATCTTTATGATAATATATATACATATATATTTTCTTCAGATGTAATCATGAATTTAATGAGTCAATGTGATATTAAACTCATCTGGTTTGCCGTTAGAACTAGAATACAAAATCTCTAAAACATTAGAGATTACATAATCGTCATGAAGAACGAAGATAATTGATGTAGAACGATACGTAGAACGATGATTATACTCGAGGTACAGAAAGAGATGTTGAGGCATGGATTGTTGATGGTACTGGTATTGATGTTGGTGGTACTGTTGGTGCCGGTGATGTTGTTGAAGCTGGTAAATTTTGCACCATATGCTCCAATGCAACTACCCGAGCGCGAAGTTCGTTGACTTCTTCTATTACACCGGGATGATTGTTGGTTCGGACGAGCGAATGAATAGGATCTAGAATTGTAGATAGTATATAATCGTGACGAGATACTCTGGAAATGAGAGAGAAATTAGTATTATGAACAGGTTCGCCGGTAAGTGGTTCAGGTTCTTCGCCAAGAGGAGAATGTGATGGATGGAAGGGATCACCTTCTTCTTGTCTCCAATGATTAAGTAGTCTACGAACCCATCAGATGAATTAGGGATGGATGATTGGTTGATTCATTCAGGTGACACTGCGTTCGGAGCTTAGGCGAAACTCCATATCGGATTAGCTGTCGGAATCCGAGAAATTCGAACTGGTTAAGGGATTTATCTCGTACGATCATATGAAAGATTTTCGATAAGAAATAGATTATAGGATGTAGATTAGTACCCTGCAATACATAATTTACATATGCATATATAATAATAAAATCCCATAAGTTATGGAGGAATCTACGAAAGCTGCCAGGCAAAGTCTAAAGTAACAGATACGCTAAGATATGAATTTTTTTCTATACACTATTCATGCAGTCAATGGAGTAAGATTTGTGTAGACTAAGAATGATAAGCAAGTGATTCCTAAGAATGATAAGCAGGAAATTTGTGACACAAGATGATAAGCAAAGCTTTTGACATGCAGACACGGTCGAAGTCCAGACTCACTAATGCATCCTAACGACTATCAGTTAGACACACTAATGCAGACCTGGTTCACTAAGACCACCGCTCTGATACCAACTTTCATGACCCGTCCTAATCCATCTGGACGAATACATTACATATGGTTACATCGCGAGGTACTTGACCTCTATATGATACATTTTACAATCATTGCATTTGTTTTTAAAAGACAAACTTTCATTACAATGAAAGTTGACGGAACGCATACCATTTCCTAATACATCCAACTATAATTGACTTAATAATAATCTTGATGAACTCAACGACTCGAATGCAACGTCTTTTGAAATATATCATGAATGACTCCAAGTAATATCTCTAAAATGAGCAAATGCACAGCGGAAGATTTCTTTCATACCTGAAAATAAACATGCTTTCAAGTGTCAACCAAAAGGTTGGTGAGTTTATTAGTTTATCATAAACAATCATTTTCAATAATATAATAGACCACAAGATACTCATAAATATACGTCCCATGCATAGAGACAAAAATCATTCATATGGATTGAACACCTGGTAACCGACCTTAACAAGATACATATAGAATATCCCCATCATTCCGGGACTCCCTTCGGACATGATAAATTCGAAGTACTAAAGCATCCGGTACTTTGGATGGGGCTTGTTGGGTCCGATAGATCAATCTTTAGGATTCGCGTCAATTAGGTGTCTGTTCCCTAATTCTTAGATTACCAGACTAAAAAGGGGCATATTCAGTTTAATAATTCAGCCATAGAATGTAGTTTTAAGTACTTGTGTCTATTTCGTCAAACATTTATAAAAGCGCATGTATTCTCAGTCCCAAAAATATATATTGCTAAAGCATTTAAAAAGTGAGTAAATAAAACTCACTCTACAATATTTTGTAGTAAAAATATTCATACGACGATACTGAACAATGCAGGGTTGGTCTCGGATTCACGAACCTATATCATTTGCATATATATTAAAACATATAATCGTATTTGAATAAGTTTATATATATATTATTATTAATAATTATACTTGTTAAATTATGTGTTATATAGATAAATTTAATATATTTAATTTATATATATTATATCACTAATCACTAAAACTTTTTATAACACATTAATAATACCAATTTATATTAAGGTTTATATATATATATATATATATATATATATATATATATATATATATATATATATATATATATATATATATATATATATATATATATATATATATATATATATTCTAATTGATATATTTTACATATAGTTTAGTTAATATTATTTAATAACAAAAATATAGTGATATGTAATATTAATATTATTATAATGTATAAAAAAAATATTTATTCGTAATAATACTAATATGATAAGAATGTTAATACTAATGATAGTAATATTAATAATAGTAACAATGTTAATTTATTACTGATAAAGATAATATCTTTATTAATTTTTGATAAAAATAATAGTTTTAATAAAAATAATAACTTTGATAATTGTTAAATATAATGATACTTTACTTTATTAATATAATGATAATAATAATAATAGTGTTAGTAATATTAAGTTTTGTCATAACCTCGTGTTAAATTTGTAATCTATATCTATAGTTCCTATAACTTAAGGTTATAACCATGTTCATAATAATAATAAAATAATAATAATAATAATAATAATAATAATAATAATAATAATAATAATAATAATAATAATAATAATAATAATACTAATAACAATAATAATTTAGTAAAACTAACGATAATGTTAAAAATATTAATATTTAATGATAATACTAATAATGATAACGTTAATAATATTTGTGACAACAATATTTATATTATTAATCTCAGTATATAATAACATTAGTAATTACTTATAATAGCAATAACAATAACAATAATAATCGTAACAATAATAATCATATTAATATTAATAATAATAATAATTAATAACAATAAATAATAAATAATAATAATAATAATAATAATAATAATAATAATAATAATAATAATAATAATAATAATAATAATAATAATAATAATAATAATAATAAGTAGATAAATGAAGACTACCTCAAAAAGAGTTTGTTCCAAAAATAATCACAGCCAAGCCCAGGTTCAAACCCCTAACCTCTCGGTTACACATCAACACCTTGAACCATCTACTCTGATTACGTTTTTCTTTTTATATTCGAATTAAAACTAAATATCCTAATAACCCATTTGTTCTTCTTCTTCTAATATCGAATAGATCAGAACCCATAACCAATTATGTTAGCAGCTAATATGTTTGAACTAGGAAATTTAATTAAAACAAAGGCGATAGGTTGTGAGTAAATGGATTAACAAAACAAAAAAAAAATTTAAACATCAAGTAACAGTTCACGATGAACATGTTTATAACTCAAACATCAATAACAAATTATCGAACATTTTAGCTAATACTTATAACATGAATTGTGTTTCAAATGATCCCTAGAAACCTTATCCATCATTAATTTTAACAGAAACGCTCTATAGAACTTCAATTTGATGGAAGAACACAAGTTTGACTTTTGAAATTGAAAGTTTGACTCTAAAATTCGAATTCGTTATAAAAAAATGGAAGTTAAATCTTTGCATAAAGTTTGAATAGATAAATCCTAAGACAACTACATTTTTAGAATTTTGAAAAACGATTCATAAATTAGTTTTTGTTTAAATGACGCGTACAGGGGGGGAAATACATATAGCTGTGTTCTTGATTTCCTGTTAAATTTAACCTTTAAAAGTGGTTAAAAGTAATTGTAATCAAGAATGAAAATAGGTAGTCGATTGAATTCCTCCATAATATAAGGTGACTTTCTTGTTTTCTGATGGAGATGGCTCGACACTAGTTCACAAGCGAAACAGAATAAAGAACAATAATACCTGATTGAAATCTGTAGGTGTATATACGCGTATATATATATCTGTCTTATGCTTTATATTTAATATAAACAATTATTAAGTATCTTATTAATAATAATACTTGTTAATAATAATTATCCTATTATCATAATAATATTAATAACAATGATAAGGATAATAATAATTTTAAGTATAATGGAAATAATAATATTAATAATAATAATAATAATTATACTAATATTGATATTATTAGTAGTAGTAATATTGAAAGTAATAATAATATTACTAATACATCTATACTTTCAACTTGTAATTACATTTAATATATTATTACTTCTATTTATTAATTATATCATATAATATCATATAATATCTAACATATAATAACATGTATTGAATATTTAATTTATTATAACAAACATATAATTAATAAATATGTATATCCATTATATATATATTTCAACTACTACATATTTAATTATATTTTAAATATCAATATATCAATTATAAATAATCTCAGAGTATAATATTGATATACTATAACAAGTTTTAGTTATTTTAGGTTATATTTCATAATAACTAAATTTCATATTATTTCATTAATATATTTAATTTATCATAAATATTTATTTATATATAATTATTTATATTCCTGTTTACAATTAAAGGTTCGTGAATCGTCGAAAATAGTCGAAGGTTAAATGAATGTACAAAATTGTTCACAACAATCGTTTACTTAATTAATTTGAAATATATCTAATATACATAAACACATTTTAAATACACGATGCAAGTTATTTATATATATAGTTCTAACAATTTACATTCCGACTCATTGTATATATTCAATTTTATTCTTTAAAAGGGTTTCATCTAAATCCTAAATGTTTTCGATAATATGAAAACTAAATAATTATCTTATCAAAGACACGAGGCAATCATTGCATTGAAAGTTAAGCAGGAACCTCTACTTGCCTAGACCAGTTATCGTTAATTGACTTATTTGTTCTTACCTATAAATCACTTTACTATTTTCCAAATATTGTTAGAATGGAAAGATTTCTCAAATCAATGTAGACCTCCCAATAGAGACCCGTACTCATATTTCAATGTATCTGATAATTCAATCATTTGATATTATATTTTAATTCCGTTGATAAATATATTGAAATAATTACGTTCATGAAAAGTATTATTCATCTAATACTTTGTTAACATTCTCACGTCATATAATAGACTTCATAGCTTATTTTCATATTAACCAAACCATTAAATGTTTTATTAATATTTCTCAATTTAATAATCACATATATGTAAATATTCATACATATCTATTTACACATAATTGTTCGTGAATCATCGAGAGCAGTCGAAAGGTAATGGATACATGAACATAGTTCAAGGTTTTTGAGATTTTAATATTACAAATTTTGCTTATCGTGTCGAAAACATATAAAGATCAAGTTTAAATTTGGTCGGAAATATCCGGGTTGTCACAAGGAGTATATCAAGAATCAGTACTGGATGGAGCATATTAACGAATGCTTTAAAGTATGAAGAAATAATAGACGGTGTGATTTGTAAGGAAACGAAGGGGTGGATTTATAGTAAAATATCTGACAGAGCAGTCAAAACAGATGATCGCATTTAAAGTGGATCATAATTTCCTTAATTACCGAAGAATCAAATCTTATTACGATGATTTTCTCCAAATCTCTTGAACTTGGAAATCAATCCTATCTACGTCAAAAGATATGACGAATCTACACATACTCATTTCACTCTTTTGTGATAGCTTCACTCGTACTCATCACAAAATCAAATGGTTTTATCTATATTATTCAATGATGATAAAACTCTATTTATCAACTCATATTTGTCATGAAAACATTCTTCTTGTTATCCATGACGACCTCGATCAGATTTCGGGGACGAAATTTCTTTAACGGGTAGGTACTGTGACAACCCGGAAATTTCCGACTGAATTTAAACTTTATCTTTATATTATTCCGACACGATAAGTAAAGTTTGTTAAGTTAAATCTCAAGAATTTTAAACTGTGTTCATACATTCATTTAACCTCGACCAAATCCCGACGATTCATGAACCACTATATAAATGGATATGATTACATATATATGTACATACTATGACTTGAGAATGTCAACAAAGTATTTAAATGTATAATGCTTTACATGAACATAATTGTTTCAATATGTTTATCGATGGAATTAGAAGATAATATCAAATGATTGATTTATCAGTTACATTGTATGATTACTTGAGAGGTCCACTTTGATTTAAGAAACCTTTTTCTTTTAACGGTATTCTGAATAAATGGTAAAGTGATCTTCGAGTAAGGACAAAGTGTCAAGTAGCGAGAGCTAGACAGATTGGTGAAATTCCTGTTGATTTCCAATACATGCCCTACAATAATTGCCTCGTGACTTTTGATAAGATAAACTATTTAACTTTCATATTAATTAATGTAAAAGTAAAATTGGGGAATATAGATAACTTAAAAAAAATGAATATCGATAAGTTAAGTAAAAGATAGTAACACTTGTTTATTGATTCGATTGATTTATAGATATGTTTGAGAAGTTAAATTAAACGTTGGCGCATAAAGGAATCATATCAAATTATGTACTAGAGCGTAAAACGTAAGGTGATATAATAATATCTAATATTTAAACAATTTTAAATATATTAAACTTTGAAATATAATTAGTTTTTGAAAATCTAAATATTATATTAGTAAGTAAATATTTCTAAAATATATAAGTTTATATTTTTAAATAATAATATCATTATTTACAAGGTGATGAAATATAATATTAACTTAGTCGTAAAATATTTTGAATTTAAAATAGTATATATTGGTAAATAACGAGACGTCAATTTATAGAAGTAAATGACCAAAACACTCAAATGAATAAGTTACACCTTGAGTGGGATAATTTTCATTGATTTGAGTCTTGTTATTGATAAAGGTACATTACACAAAACGTAAAGTACCAGTTTTCTAAGCGTACAAAAATTCATTCGAAAAATCGAAACCGGTACGTAAGTCGAGCGTCAACGTACAATTCATCGGTGTAAAAATTACGAGTCAACTATGCACGTGAATATAATATAATATATAATTAATTATATGAATTAAATATATATTTATATATAATATTATTATTAAGTGTCGGTAGCCATCAAAATTTTAATCATGAGTTGGTAACATAGGCCATGCGATCGCATGGCCATTTCACTTCAGCCCCATGCGATCGCATGGTAGTGTTAGGTGGCTCAACTCCTTTAAATTCGATCGATGCAGCTTTGTGAATTCATAAATTCTTCTATCTCTCTGCAACTTATATACATAAATATATATTATAATTTATATTATTATTATTATTATTGTTATTGTTATTAATTATTATTATTATTAATATTAATATTATTATTATTAATCATATTATCATTATTAGTAGTAGTATTATTATTAGTATTATACATAAAACACTTCGACGAGGTTCTGCTCGCATGTTTCCAAAATGGGATTTTCGAGAGGGATAGAGCTAAGGAAATTATGGGTTATAGCTATGGAGTTTATGGGTATGGTTCGGAGGTATAGCTCGTGAGGTCAAACTAGTGTTTATCATCTCCGTTGCGTCTAAGTATTTTCCTAGAATATTGAATCTCAATATTGATAAGTGAGCACTCATAACTTAACTTTTATATATTAATAGTGTATCCCTGACTAGTGCTCGAGTATATATGATTATGCACGCTTGTATGTTTAATTTTTGTCTTTAGATAGTTATGATAAATCACGAATTTAATACATATGTGATTGAGATAAGGTATATGATATGCATGTCGTTAGAAAGCTGACGAAAAATTAAGAACATTTCATTTAGAACTCGTGTGATTTCGATGAACGGATTAAAAGATATGGTCAATTGAATTTTTGTATTATTATTAAAAATGATTATTATTATTATTACTATCGTTGTTATTATTATTATCTATTATTATTATTATTATTATTATTATTATTATCGTTATCGTTATCAATATTATTATTATTATTATTATTGAAAGTATTATTAATATTAAAACTATCGTTTTTACTAAAATTATCATTTTAATAGAAATATCATTGTTATTATAAAATATCATTATTATTATCATTTTAGTATTATTATTATTAAAAATTATCATTTTATAATTAATATTATCATTAGTAAATAAATATTGTTATTACTATTATTAGTAAAATAATAATAATTCTTATTATTTCAAAATAATACAACTTTTAATCATTATTATAATTATCTATAGTATTTAAATATGTGATACAAATATATATTCATCACACGTAATATAATTACATTAATAATACATATCACTATATTTTTATGATATTATGTAAACTTTATAAATTTTATTACTTAGGATATATAAAAGTATATTTTTATCATATATATATTTTAATATAAATTTTATTAATAAATGACTTTTATTATTTACTTTAATAAAATCTGATAAATATATTTAAATATATATAAAACAACTATATATAGGTTATATATTAAACACGTATAAATTTTGGAAATCATTTTTAGTGAGATTGAATTTTGTTGACTTTTGCATGATAATCTCGAGCATTAGGATAGTGATAAACTACGACTTGACCTAAATTGTTAGACAGATATAGACCAACATATAAATATATATATACTTAATATAGGTTCGTGAATCTGAGGCCAACTATGCACTTGTTCAGTGCCGTCATATGCATAATTGCTACGAAATACAGTATTATGAGTTTCATTTGCTCCCTTTTTAAATACTTTTGCAATATATATCTTTGGGACTGAGAATACATGCGCTGCTTTTATAAATATTTTACGAAATAGACACAAGTAATCGAAATTACATTCTATGTTGGATTATCGAATCGAATGAGCCCCTTTTTAGCTTGGTAACCTAAGAATTAGGGAACAGTACCCCTAATTGACGTGAATCCTAAAGATAGATCTATGGGCCTAACAAACCCCATCCGAGGTACGGATGCTTTAGTACTTCAACTTATTATTATACAGATGAGAGGATTCTGTTTTGGGGATATTCTATATGCATCTTGTTAATGTCGGTTACCAGGTGTTAACCATATGAATGATTTTACCTTTATGCAGATGAGAGGATTCTGCTATGGGAATTATATTTATAAAATGAAAATCTTGTGGTCTATTAAAATTATGGAAATGATCGAATATGATAAACTAATGAACTCACCAAACTTTTGGTTGACACTTTAAAGCATGTTTATTCTCAGGTATTAAAGAAATCTTCCGCTGTGCATTTGCTCATTTTAATGATATTACTTGGAGTTATTCATGACATATTTTAAAATACGTTGCATTCGAGTCGTTGAGTTCTACAAGATTATTGTTAAGTCATTAATAGTTTGATATATTATGAAATGGTATGCATGCATGTTAACTTTCGATGTAATGAAAGTTTGTCTTTTAAAAACGAATGTAATGTTTGTAAAATGTATCATTTAAAGGTCAAATACCTCGCAATGTAATCATATGTTATTGTATTCGTCCTTATAGATTAGGACGGGTCATCTCATCAGTGTCTCAGAACGGGGAACTTAACCACTTCAAACCACCAAAGAAGCAAGTGTTAGGACCCCGAAATGTGTATAGTGTTAATGTGAAACAATCCTAAATGATGGTTCCTTAGAAGAGGGCTATATAAGGAACCTTAGTAGTCTTAATTAGATAGCCATTGCATTGTAAACTAGTTTAAGAAGATGTGGAATGTAAATTTACCGATTCTCTCTTATATATAATATGTTCTTACCTTACCGAGTCTCACTGAATCTTATCATATCTTCGATTCTTACTATGATCTGACCTATCATTTGGTATCAGAGCATCCATGGAGTGATATTACATCACTATATCGATTCAGATATTGAAGATTACAGAATCTGATCACATTCGGTTAGTTTGAATCACATTCAGTATCATCAAATGTGATAAATCTGACGTTCAGATTCCTGTGATAAGTTCAGCGAAGGTTTATTAGGTGTATTAGAAAGAGTTTTGATCATCATTACAGCTTTTTAACAACAATTATGAAGAATCAAGTTAATTTTTAGAGTTTGTGGCTAACACTCTTGATATTGATCAATTCAAGCTTGATTCTGTGTTTTATTGAAGGTTTGTGGATTCAGTTAAGTTCGTGAGGTGTTTATTCACATATTTGACGGTTCATTTTCATCAATTATTGAAGATTTGATCATCATTCGGTATCGTAACTGCCATACCGATTCTGCTTCAAAATTGGAAATATATCTTAAGTGTTGCAGTTTGTGGTGTGTTAGTGAATCTATCACAATCGGTTTGATCACACGCAGCTAAATGGTGTGGTTTGAGTAAGCATTCAATTGATTTTTTAAGTTTTACACTTAGACTTGGTTTGTCAACTGCTACAGTTGACATTCGGTATCTTAAACATTGGGTATCATTGATATTTTGTTTGTTACTAACTTGTTTCCTTGTTCAGCAATGTTATCGAGTCTGTTTCAAAGAAATTGGATTGTTTTTGAGTTCAATATTTTACAGAATTTGGCTACCGAGCTAGATACCGAACCAGAATATCTGTTTCACTTGATACTTTAGGTTTTAAGTGACTTGAGGCTTCATACTTTGTATTTACCGAATCTATACCGAATTAGGGTGTGATACTTGATTTCATATCAGTTTCTGATACAGAATTTAATATACCGAATCTTCTACAGTACCAAACCAGATACCGAGTCTGCTACAGTACCAAACTAGATACTGAATCTGACATTTTTGTTAGATTTTTCTAAACTAGAATCTTAAATTGTGTGATGAATCAAATCTTTACCGAATCTACCTTAGATATCAATATGTCTACTCAAGATATTTTGATTATCAGATCAGATTCCAAACCTCTAGTGTTGTTTGATGGCAAGTACAACTAGTGGCTTAATCGTATCAATCAATACATAGACTACAAGGGTGAGAAGGCAAAGTACATTTAGCCTTCTTTGAGAGATGGTCCAGTTGTTGAATACCATCTAGATACTGGTATGCCAATTCAGTCTATGAACTTTCTGGTGAGAAACGTGAGAGCTCAAGGTGATATTGAAGCTAAAAACGTCATCATGCAAGCCATCCTGTATGAGATGTTTGAAAATGTTGATAGCAATACTATTGCTAAAGACATATGGGATGAGATCAAAAGACAACAAAAAGGTTATGACATGTCTGATGTTACCAAACTGAATAAGGCTCTAGGACTTTATGAAGAATTCAAGTAGGAACCTGAAGAACTTCTCAAAGATATCTACAGACGTTTCAATGGTGTTCTTAATGAGTTAAAGAGGTGCAAGATTACTAAAGTGAATGCTGAGATCAACATGAAGTTTCTCAAAAAGCTTAATACTGATTGGCTTCCTTATGGAACTATCATTCGATCTACCAAAGAGATTGATAAGTTGAACATTCATGAGCTTGTTGGAGTCCTTATGTATTATCAACCATCTATGTCTAAACTTCAAGAGGAAAGGAAAGAGTCTTTTTCGGGTGATCCACTTGCCCTAATTGCTAAGAAGAAGAGCAAATCTTACACTACTTCCAAAAGCTTATCTAAGAACGTACTTGTTGAAGAATCAACTGATTCTGAAGGGCTCAACCTTTCGAATGTTGATGATTCTCACATTGAATTAGTCAAAATGGCTGCTATGTTCACCAAAGCCTTGAACAAGTACAAGTTCAAAGGCAAATTAAGCAACCAATGCAAGAATTCATCATCCTCTTCCTACTACAAGAAACCTGATTCGTCAAAACATCAACATGCTGATGATTCCAAGAATGATGATTCAATCTGTTATAATTGTGGCAAAGCTGGTCATTTCTCCCGCGAGTGCAAGATGCCTAAGAAAAAGGATGCAGCTTACTACAAGAAGAAAATGTTGGCAAAGGTTATAGAAACTGGAGGAGAGCTGAAACCGGTTGATGATACTTGGTTTAACTGGATGGATGATTTCGATTCAGAGTGTACCATGCTAAGATGACCAAGCTGATCAAAGCTAAGGAAGCAAGGGATAATTCTAACTCAACATCTGATGATGATGAGGTACAATCAACTGAAATCCTACCTGATTTTATAAAAATGCAAAATGACTTGATGAAGAATTTATTCTCAATGTCAAAAGAAGTAAAAGGTTTAAAATCTGAAAACAAAGTTTTAAAAGATATAATCAAATTAAGTGAGACTAAATCTTCATCATCCAAATCACAATCGGAAGTGAATCGATTAAAAGTCCAGCTCAACTCTACGAAAATTGAGTTGGAAGATCTTAAGAAGTCAATACTTCCGATTAAAGTTGAACGAACTGATTATCGTCTGAAATCCGAACTTCCTGTGAACAAAGTTCAATTCTTAGAAAAAGAACTTTCTGATTTAAGAGAACAACATGAACCCACACTTTCCAACTTAAACAAGAAAATTGTTCAATTAGAAGAAACCATAATTAAGAAGAAAGCTGAAATTTCACTATTCACTAAAGATTTTTTAAATATGAAAGCTCAACTTGCACAATATGAAGAAAAACTTTATCGTCAAGAGCAATCAAGAGCTATCATAAGTATGAAACTTTCAAAACAAACCAACTTTATGAATAGACCAAAAATGATTTATGGTGATAAGTAGGGGTTGGGTTTTGAAGATCCCAAGATGTTAGACGATTTCCAAAAAGATTCCCGGATTATATCATTCTGATTATTTTCAAGCTGGTTTTCCATATCACTTTGTTCATGCATCTGATGCTGATTTTGATGATGTTGTTGCTAATCGATCATCTAGGAAATATTATCAAATTAGCTTAATGTATGAAAAGATTAATGTTAAAATGAGTAAACCTAATCCGGATGTCTTGAGAGAACTTGTTGAACATGAAAAGAACATGCAAAATACTGATTATGTGCCTAAGCGTAGACACTCATGCTAGAGAAATACATTTTAATGCTTGAGAATGAAGTGTTTAACAAACCTAGTTCTAGCATTATTACCATAGATGAGGTGATTGATCAACCTGTTATGGAAAGGATACCAATGTTACCAGCTTTACCTGCATGTCCTATTTCTGATGAACACATTTGTGAAGGCCTAGCACATGAACTTACTGTCTTGTTTAAGTCAGTATCACTAGGTCAGAAGGCTTCAGAAATAAAGGTAGAACCTAAGGTAGAATCAAAAGTTGAACCTAAGGTAGAATCTGAGGATGAAAAGCCTGAAACACTAGATTTGTATCATCTATTTGATAAACGTGAAAAGGAAAATATAGAATTATAACTTAGATGGAAATCTTTGAAACAAATGCTTGAACTGTGTGATAAATTACCTCCACTTCCTAGGAAATAATGTTCTTATGCTTTTAACGAAGGTGAAGTTTTAGTGTCTGTTGAGGATTTATGTCTTGAAATTCAAAGCTTAAATCGTAAGATAGTTCAACTAAAACAGGCTAACACATAAAAGAAAATAACTGTATAAGGACACACATCACAATTGACTTCTACTTGTGTGAATGGCTCACCTCTAAGGATGCCTTATTTGAATAAAGTTTCTAAGTGTACTGGAGGGATTGATAAGAAGGTTAAGAGGAATCAACAATCTAATGCTTCTAAACCTATTACCATTCTTAAAAAACCTTTACATTCTCAACTTGAGAAAAGTGTTTCAAATATTACACCTTCAAAACAATGTATTGTTAAGAAGGAACATCATCCAGATGGTTCTTGTTCGATTGAAAAGCTTCCTCTGATGTTAATGTCAAAACGTATAAAGGAAAGTCTTTTAAAGAAACCAGTGAAGTCTTGAAAACAACACACGAGTCCGAAACCTGATTTGAGTGAGTATAATGTAAAGGAATGTAAAATCAAAATGGAAATTTTGCAAAATCAATCTACTCAAATGTCAAATGAAAAGTTTGGACGTCTCACTAACAAAGGTGCTTTTCGTGTCACAGGTTATAATTCAAACTTGAATTACAAGTCTGTATAGGTTCCTAAGTCAAAGACTAAGAAAGTAGCAAACCAAAACTAGAAATCTGCTAGTCGACCTAGGAAGTCATCCCATGTTTTTCAATTTTCTCCTGTGAACAAAACATCTACTTGGAATAAGTTGTTACACGGAATAAGTTGTATGTAACGACTTCTGCTGATGATGTAAAACTTGAGATTGCTTATGATGCTTCATGTAATGTAGTTTTAAATGATAATTTAATGTCTAAATTGCATGATGCTTTACATGCTTCATTTATTTGTGATTTAAAGTTTATTGCTGGTACTAACCGTAGAGGACCCAAGAAACTTTAGGTACCTAAACTCTAGGAAACTTAACATTTACAGGGTTTCGACGTCTATGTATGGTACATCGACTCTGGTTGTTCTCGGCACATGAAGGACGATAAATCCTTGCTTGTCAATTATGTTGACAAATTACTAGAAACGATTACATTTGGAAATGACGAGATTGTAGTAATAACGGGATATGGAGATTATGTGAAAAATTGCATAACAATCAAAAGGGTCTCATATGTAGAGGGTTTGGGGTGCAATTTGTTTAGTGTCAGTCAATTTTGCGATGGGGATCTCAAAGTTCTATTCGAACGTCGTCAATGCTCAGTGCAATCCACTGATGGAAATGATCTCCTTGTTGGTTAACATTGTGCTTCACTATATACTATTGACCTCAATGATGCACCAACACATGGAAACATCTGTTTGGTTACTCGTTTCACAAAAGAAAATTCCTAGTTATGGCATCACCGAATGTCACATCTAAATTACAAGGGTGTCAATTGACTGGTCTCTAAAGACTTGGTTGAGGGTATTCCCAGCTTTCAATATGATAAGCATCATGTGTGTACATCATGTGCAATGGGTAAGCTGAAACGGACTAATCATCCGCTTAAGCAAAACCCCAGTACTTCATCGTCTTTGCAATTATTGCATATGGACTTATGTGGACCCATGAGAGTTTCTCTCCTCGGTGGTCAGAAACATGTGCTTGTCATTGTTGATGATTATACTCGATGCACATTGATTTTTCTTTTAAGAACCAAATCTGAAACACCCGCCATTATCATTGAGTTCATCAAAAAGACTCAATGCTCTTTTAACAGACATGTTAAGAGCATCAGAACTGATAATGGGACGGAATTTAAGAATGACCTGCTTGATAGTTATTTGAAAGACCAAGGCATTGAACATCATTTCTTTGCTGCTCGAACCCCCCAACAAAATGGAGTAGTCGAATGACGTAATCGTACGTTGTGCGAGGTAGCTCGAACGATGCTTGACTAATCCAAACTACCTCCAAAAATGTGGGGGGAGGCCATTTCAACTGCATGTTATACCCCAAATCGTTGTATCGTAAACAAACGTTTTGATAAGACTCCTTATGAGTTGCTATATGGTAGATGCCCAAATGTCAATTATTTATGTGTATTTGGTTATATATGCTATGTGCTTAACGACTTTGATAGCCTCGGAAAGTTTGATACTCATGGCGATCATGCCATATTTCTCGATTATTCGTCAAGAAAATTTTCTTATCGTGTCTATCACAAATGGACAAAGACGATCAAGGAAAGCATTAATGTTCATTTTGATGAGTTATCGGGAATGGCTTTTGAACAATTGAGTTCAAAACCCGATCCTAACCTGGCTACTACTAATTTCGTGCAAAAATCAATTTTCTCGAAGAAGGGTGTTCCTACGGTGACTACAGAGTCATTGGATATCTTGTTTGATAGTCTTTATTCTTCTCAACGGAATACAAATGTTCATGCCGTACCGGTTGCACCAACACAATCCATTACTGTGGAGACACAACTAAGTCTCTATGATGAAGATACAACACCAATCCTCTCTCCCACCTCCGGATGATAATCTTGATCCGATTCAAGATACATATGTTGATTCAATTCCAGTTGTTTCTCCAGAGAATCAAACAGACCCATTAGACAATGTTACATCAGAACACGAGGATCATGGCTCGACATCAACACCGGTTGATGTTTCAATGGATAGCACTGATGAAGGACCTCTTCCACATACCAACCGATGGACTAAAAGTCATCCGATTAATCTTATTATTGGTGATTCTAATGCTCTAGTAACAGCAAGAAGGGCTACTCGGAATATATGTTTATATACTTCCTTTCTTAGTAAGATTGAACCAACCTCAGTTGCTCAAGCCTTACTAGATCCAAACTGGGTGATAGCTATGCAATAAGAAATAGGTCAATTTAAACGTTTGAAGGTGTGACGTTTAGTTCGAAAACCAGATGGTCAACGACCAATAGGGGTTAAGTGGATTTTCAAAAACAAGAAGGATTCTGATGGGGTTGTGGTTAGAAATAAGCACGTCTTGTGGCTAAAGGACACAGACAACAAGATGGTATTGACTATGATGAAATGTTTGCTCCGATTGCAAGGATTGAGGCTATACGTCTTTTTCTTGCTTTTTGCTTCTCATATGAAGTTGGTGTTTCAAATGGATGTCAAAACTGCTTTTCTGAATGGTAATCTTCAAGAGGAAGTTTACGTTGATCAACCCGAAGGCTTTGTCGATCCTATTCATCCAAACCACATCTACTACTTGGAGAAAGCGTTGTATGGCCTAAAGCAAGCGCCGCGTGCATGGTACGAGACCTTGACAAAGTATTTGTTGGAAAATGGCTTATCTCGTGGAACGATTGATACAACGCACTTTATCTGTAAAAACCACAGTCACTTTCTCTTGGTTCAAATTTATGTTGATGATATTATTTTTGGTTCCACGTCCCCGACCTTATGCAAAGAATTTCGTGACCTTATGGCCAACAAATTCGAAATGACCATGCTTGACCAGCTAAATTTCTTCCTGGGGTTACAAGTCAAACAATTACCATTTGGGATTTTTATCAGTCAAATAAAATATATCAATGATATGCTAAAATGTTTTAAAATGACTTCTTTAAAACCCATGACAACCCTAATGAGAAAATTGCTGGATGCTGATGAATAAGGGGAACCCTTTGATATAACGCTTTATAGAAGCATGGTTAGTTCTCTAATGTATTTAACTATGACCAGACCTGATATTACACTTGCAGTAACGATCTGTGCTCGGATTCAATCAAACCAAAAGAAATCACACTCCAAAGTAGTGGTTAGGATTTTTCAATACCTTAAAAGTACACCTAACCTTAGAATCTGGTATCCTCATGGATCTGATTTCAATTTCACTGGGTATACTGATGCGGATCATGGCAGTTGCCATCTTGATAGAAAAAGCACATCTGGATCAATTCAGATATTGGGGAATAGGTTAGTTGGTTGGTCATCTAAGAAACAAAATTGGGTCTCCTTGTCAACAGATGTGTCTGAGTATATTGCTGCAGCCCACTGTTGTCCACAAATTTTGTGGATGCAAACTTAACTATTGGACTATGGCTTTAAGATATCTAAGACCCCGATATATTGTGATTCACAAAGTGCTATTGCAATTACTAGCAACCCGGTCCAACATTCAAAGACCAAACACATAGATATTCATTATCATTTCATTAAGGACCATGCTGACAATGAATATTGTCTATAATATGTGGCATGTGGTTTTAGTGTTTCTAATGTAATAGGTAGTTTACTTATTATGTTATTAGTTAGTTTAATCATGGTAAATGTAACTTACCATGTCAAGTTACCACTTGGAGGTTGCTAGTATAAATGCAACCTCCCACACTCATTTGTAACTAGTTGAGTTAACTAGTGTGTGTAATCTTAATATTATTCTCTCAATTATCTCTCATGCTAGTTCTTGCACATCTTCACTACCAAAACCCATAAACACTAAATATAAACTGATCGACACCTCTAAAAGGGACTAATAATTGGTATCAGAGCAGGTCTAAGTTCTTTGCATAGAAGATCCGTTGCTTAAAGGTCTCCATCACGTTTTTATAGTGTTTGTGCTCGATTTCGGTTTAGGTACCTACATAACTCAACTCATCTTGTTATTTTTGTTGGTTTAATACTTGTTTCATAATATATTTGTTGATAAACCACTTAAACTACTTGATTTTGTGCTTCAAATCGAACCTATATAAATGCATATAACCCTATGTGTTATTTATATGTGCTTGAACTCTATGTTTGAATCTTGAAGTTAACTTAATAAAACCCACTGATTCGTTCAACCCATTAACCCGTTAAACTCACTGATTAAAGGCTTTAGAACATAAAAACGTGCTAAAAACAATCTATATGAACTTAGTTTTGTGTGTCTTCATTCGAAATCAAATGCTCGAAAACCTGGAATCTGTCCAGTTAGCTGCTCGAAAACCGACCTCTGTGACAAATTGTTGCTCGAAAATCTGAGTTGGTGCCACTTTTGCTCGAAAACCTTATAATTTTGGCTCCAAGTTTGACTTAGTTTTGGTTCCATAATTTTGTCCCTTGGATAATACCCACCGAAAATTAATTATTTTGTGGATATTACCCACCGAAAAGCATCTTTGACCTTGTTGTGTCATAAAAAGTACAAGGGACAAAAGAACTAAAGTACAAAAAGACTGACAGACCTGTGCTCGAAAAAATTGGACCAAAAACCCCTGCCCGAAAACTTGCTGCTCGAAAATCTTGACTTTGAACTTTTCTGTGTTTAACTGCTCGAAAACCTGATCAAAAACCTGCTCGAAATTCCCCTGCTCGAAAACCTGATCAAAAACGTTGCTCGAAAATCTTATTCGAAAATCCTGCTTGAAAAACCTGCTCGAAAACCTTCCTGCCTGAAAACTTCTTTGAAATCATCTGCTCGAAAACTTTACACAAAAATCTCCTGCTCGAAAACCATTGCACGAATACATCCTGCCTGAAAACCTCCTGCATGAAACCCCTATAAAGTTCGGAACAAAAAAAAAAGTAAAATGGCAGGAAAACTCAAGTAAAATTTAAATTTTTTCTTGGACTCAAAAGATCATTATTACGCGAGATTTAAATTTTCATGACAGAAAATTTTTCGGCCCCAAAACCACCCGAAAACGAACAATTTTGAACGAAATTTGCCAGAAAATTTTAGAAAAAGCCAAAAAGTTTCCTCAAACCCTCGGTCACATATTAGCTCATATCTTAAAAGTTTACGACATACATTTTTGTCAGAAAATTTTGGAGGGAAAACCAAAACGTGCACTTAACTGGTACTTAACGGACACTTAACGGAAAGTTAATGAAAATCATCAAATCCTCTTTTTCAAAATTTGATTCACGTGAATCATATTTTGAGGGGGAGAAAAGTGATATTTCTTAATTTTATTTGTCGTTTCGTGGTTTGCCCTTGTCTGTCCTACGCCCCTTGTTGAACACCCGTTCTGTTAACATGGCAAATCGTGATGATCACGTGTCCTCTAATGTTGAGGAAGAGGTACAATTATACACTGATATTACACATGAATATTACAACTCCGTGCATAATAATTCCGTGTTTATATCTGTTGTAATGCGTACTTGTCCTGAAACACCTCTTGATCAAAGTGATACAATTGCATGTAGTTCTGCTTGTCATACCCCACTCCTACCTGTCCAAAATGAAACTGCCCATCAAATCTGAATCTATGCCTTTTAATGACGAATGTGTGTTTCCTATACTACCTGATATGTATGTTGACAACTTTGCCAAGATGAATAAAGACCTTAGATCATTTGTCAGTCAAATTAGCGAACTAAAAAAATGAGAATTCTAGGTTGAAATCAGAATTGGAAATAAAAGTGTCAAATCTTATTTATTTGAAAGTAAAACAAGATCTAGCTGACAAAGTTATTGAATTATTAGAGCTAGAAAGTAGTGTGAAACACCTACGAATAGAAATGACATATTTTAAACTGAGTAATGCTGTTCTCACGGAAAAAGTTAACAACGCTGAAAAAGAACTTAAGAAGCTTAACGATTCTAAGATACTTTTCCAAGAGACTGTAGAACAGAAAACTAAAAAGCCTTTGAGTGACCTGGCCGAGAAGACTTCTGAATGCTCTAAGTTAGTTACAGATGTAGTGACCCGAACTTTTCCATGTTTATATACATATTAAATGAAATTGTTATTTACATGATTAAGTGTTTCCAACATGTTAAGCAATCAAACTTGTTAAGACTTGATTAATTGAAATAGGTTTCATATAGACAATTGACCACCCAAGTTGACCGGTGATTCACGACTTTTCCATACGCCGAAACACATACGCCAGTTTTTAGGACTAGCAGGTTACTACAGAAGGTTCATCCAAGACTTTTCCAGAATAGCAAAACCCTTGACTGCATTAAAACATAAAGGGAAGAAATTTGAATGGAAAGATGAACAAGAGAAAGCGTTTCAATTGTTAAAGAAAAAGTTAACTACGGCACCTATATTGTCATTACCTGAAGGGAATGATGATTTTGTGATATATTGTGACGCCTCAAAGCAAGGTCTCGGTTGTGTATTAATGCAACGAACGAAAGTAATTGCTTATGCGTCTAGACAATTGAAGATTCATGAACAGAATTATACGACGCATGATTTGGAATTAGGCGCGGTTGTTTTTGCATTAAAGACTTGGAGACACTACTTATATGGGGTCAAAAGTATTATATATACCGACCACAAAAGTCTTCAACACATATTTAATCAGAAACAACTGAATATGAGAAAGCGTAGGTGGATTGAATTGTTGAATGATTATGACTTTGAGATTTGTTACCACCCGGGGAAGGCAAATGTGGTAGCCGACGCCTTGAACAGGAAGAACAGAGAACCCATTCGAGTAAAATCTATGAATATAATGATTCACAATAACCTTACTACTTAAATAAAGGAGGCACAACAAGGAGTTTTAAAAGAGAGAAATTTAAAGGATGAAATACCCAAAGGATCGGAGAAGCATCTTAATATTCGGCAAGACGGAACCCGGTATAGGGCTGAAAGGATTTGGGTACCAAAATTTGGAAATATGAGAGAAATGGTACTTAGAGAAGCTCATAAAACCAGATATTCAATACATCCTGGAATGGGGAAGATGTACAAGGATCTCAAGAAACATTTTTGGTGGCCGGGTATGAAAGCCGATGTTTCTAAATACGTAGGAGAATGTTTGACGTGTTCTAAGGTCAAAGCTGAGCATCAGAAACTATCAGGTCTACTTCAACAACCCGAAATCCCGGAATGGAAATGGGAAAACATTACCATGGATTTCATCACTAAATTGCCAAGGACTGCAAGTGGTTTTAATACTATTTGGGTAATAGTTGATCATCTCACCAAATCAGCACACTTCCTGCCAATAAGAGAAGATGACAAGATGGAGAAGTTAGCACGGTTGTATTTGAAGGAAGTCGTCTCCAGACATGGAATACCAATCTCTATTATCTCTGATAGGGATGGCAGATTTATTTCAAGATTCTGGCAGACATTACAGCAAGCATTAGGAACTCGTCTAGACATGAGTACTGCCTATCATCCACAAACTGATGGACAGAGTGAAAGGATGATATAAACGCTTGAAGACATGCTATGAGCATGTGTTATTGATTTCGGAAACAGTTGGGATCGACATCTACCATTAGCAGAATTTTCCTACAACAACAGCTATCATTCAAGCATTGAGATGGCGCCGTTTGAAGCACTTTATGGTAGAAAGTGCAGGTCTCCAATTTGTTGGAGTGAAGTGGGGGATAGACAGATTACGGGTTCGGAGATAATACAAGAAACTACCGAGAAGATCATCCAAATTCAACAATGGTTGAAAACCTTCCAAAGTCGACAAAAGAGCTACGCCGACATTAAAAGAAAAGATATAGAATTTCAAATTGGAGAGATGGTCATGCTTAAGGCTGCACCTTGGAAAGGCGTTGTTCGATTTGGTAAACGAGGTAAATTAAATCCAAGGTATATTGGACCATTCAAGATTATTGATCGTGTCGGACCAGTAGCTTACCGACTTGAGTTACCTCAACAACTCGCGGCTGTACATAACACTTTCCACGTCTCGAATTTGAAGAAATATTTTGCTAAAGAAGATCTCACTATTCCGTTGGACGAAATCCAAATCAATGAAAAACTTCAATTCATTGAAGAACCCGTCGAAATAATGGATCGTGAGGTTAAGAGACTTAAACAAAACAAGATACCGATTGTTAAGGTTCGATGGAATGCTCGTAGATGACCCGAGTTCACCTGGGAATGAGAAGATCAGATGAAGAAGAAATACCCGCACTTATTTCCAGAAGATACGTCAACACCTCCAACTGCTTAAAATTTCGGGACGAAATTTATTTAATGGGTAGGTACTGTAGTGACCTGAACTTTTCCATGTTTATATACATATTAAATGAAATTGTTATTTACATGATTAAGTGTTTCCAACATGTTAAGCAATCAAACTTGTTAAGACTTGATTAATTGAAATAGGTTTCATATAGACAATTAACCACCCAAGTTGACCGGTGATTCACGAACGTTAAAACTTGTAAAAACTATATGATGACATATATATGGTTATATATATAGTTAACATGATATTATGATAAGTAAACATATCATTAAGTATATTAACAATGAACTACATATGTAAAAATAAGACTACTAACTTAATGATTTTGAAACAAGACATATATGTAACGATTATCGTTGTAACGACATTTATTGTATATAGATCATATTAAGAGATATTCGTACATCATAATATCATGATAATATAATAATTTAAAATCTCATTTGATATTATAAACATTGGGTTAACAACATTTAACAAGATCGTTAACCTAAAGGTTTCAAAACAACATTTACAGGTAACGACTAACGATGACTTAACGACTCAGTTAAAATGTATATACATGTAGTGTTTTAATATGTATTCATACACTTTTGAAAGAATTCAAGACACTTATCAAAATACTTCTACTTAACAAAAATTCTTACAATTACATCCTAGTTCAATTTCATCAACAAATCTACTCGTATGCACCCGTATTCGTACTCGTACAATACACAGCTTTTAGATGTATGTACTATTGGTATATACACTCCAATGATCAGCTCTTAGCAGCCCATGTGAGTCACCTAACACATGTGGGAACCATCATTTTGGCAACTAGCATGAAATATCTCATAAAATTACAAAAATATGAGTAATCATTCATGACTTATTTACATGAAAACAAAATTACATATCCTTTATATCTAATCCATATACCAACGACCAAAAACACCTACAAACACTTTCATTCTTCAATTTTCTTCATCTAATTGATCTCTCTCAAGTTCTATCTTCAAGTTCTAAGTGTTCTTCATAAATTCCAAAAGTTCTAGTTTCATAAAATCAAGAATACTTCCAAGATTGCAAGTTTACTTCCAAGTTTTCTAAATCCATTCCAAGTAATCATCCAAGATCAAGAAACCTTTGTTACTTACAGTAGGTTATCTTTCTAATACAAGGTTATAATCATATTCAAACTTTAATTCAATTTCTATAACTATAACAATCTTATTTCGAGTGGAAATCTTACTTGAAATTATTTTCGTGTCATGATTCTGCTTCAAGAACTTTCAAGCCATCCAAGGATCCTTTGAAGCTAGATCCATTTTTCTCATTTCCAGTAGGTTTATCCAACAAACTTGAGGTATTAATGATGATCATAACATCATTCGATTCATACATAAAAAGCTGTCTTATTCAACGTTATAAACTTGTAATCACTAGAACATAGTTTAGTTAATTCTAAACTTGTTCGCAAATAAAGTTAATCCTTCTAACTAGACTTTCAAAATCAACTAAACACATGTTCTATATCTATATTATATGCTAACTTAATGATTTAAAACCCGGAAACACGATAAACACCATAGAACTGGATATACGCAGTCGTAGTAAAACCGGGGGCTGTTTTGGTTGGGATAATTAAAAGCTAAGAAGAACTTTCATTTAAAAGCTATACTTCTGGAAAAATGATTTTTCTTATGGACATGAAACTATATCCAAAAATCATGGTTAAACTCATAGTGAAAGTATGTTTTTCAAAATGGTCATCAAGATGTCGTTCTTTCGACGGAAATGACTACCTCTTTCAAAAATGACTTGTAACTTGTATTTCCGACTATAAACTTATCCCTTTTATATTTAGATTCATAAATTTAAGTTCAATACGAAACCGTGGCCACTGGAATCACTCAAAACGGATTAGAAACGAAGAAATGACGAGTAAAACAAGATTGATAAAAAACTACTCATTTCACCTACGTGAAAGTTAGTAATAAATCTATTCCAACCATAACCTAATCAACTTATATTGTATATTATGTAATCTTGAGATACCATAGACACGTATACAATGTTTCGACCTATCATGTCGACCCATCTATATATATATTGCGGAACAACCATAGACACTCTATATGTGAATGTTGGAGTTAGCTATACAGGGTTGAGGTTGATTCCAAAATATATATATAGTTTGAGTTGTGATCAATACTGAGATACGTATACACTGGGTCGTGGATTGATTCAAGATAATATTTATCGATTTATTTCTGTACATCTAACTGTGGACAACTAGTTGTAGGTTACTAACGAGGACAGCTGACTTAATAAACTTAAAACATCAAAATGTATTAAAAGTATTGTAAATATATTTTGAACATACTTTGATATATATGTATATATTGCTATAGGTTCGTGAATCAACCAGTGGCCAAGTCTTACTTCCCGACGAAGTAAAAATCTGTAAAAGTGAGTTATAGTCCCACTTTTAAAATCTAATATTTTTGGGATGAGAATACATGCAGGTTTTATAAATGATTTACAAAATATACACAAGTACGTGAAACTACATTCTATGGTTGAATTATCAAAATCGAATATGCCCCTTTTTATTAAGTCTGGTAATTTAAGAATTTGGGAACAGACACCCTAATTGACGTAAATCCTAAAGATAGATCTATTAGGCCTAACAAACCCCATCCAAAGTACCGGATGCTTTAGTACTTCGAAATTTATATCATATCCGAAGGGTGTCCCAGAATGATGGGGATATTCTTATATATATGCATCTTGTTAATGTCGGTTACCAGGTGTTCACCATATGAATGATTTTTATCTCTATGTATGGGATGTATATTGAAATATGAAATCTTGTGGTCTATTGTTACGATTTGATATATATAGGTTAAACCTATAACTCACCAACATTTTTGTTGACTTTTAAAGCATGTTTATTCTCAGGTGAATATTAAGAGCTTCCGCTATTGCATACTAAAATAAGGACAAAATTTGGAGTCCATGTTTGTATGATATTATGTAAAAACTGCATTCAAGAAACATATGTCGATGTAATATATTTCTATTGTAAACCATTATGTAATGGTCGTGTGTAAACAGTATATTTTAGATTATCATTATTTGATAATCTACGTAATGCTTTTGAAACCTTTATTGATAAAATAAAGGTTATGGTTGTTTTAAAAATGAATGCAGTCTTTGAAAAACGTCTCATATAGAGGTCAAAACCTCGCAACGAAATCAATTAATATGGAACGTTTATATTCAATATGAATGGGACATTTCAGTTGGTATCCGAGCGTTGGTCTTAGAGAACCAGAATTTTGCATTTGTGTGTCTTATCGAGTTTGTTAGGATGCATTAGTGAGTCTGGACTTCGACCGTGTTTACTTGAAAAATGATTGCTTAACAAATTTTGTTGGAAACTATATATTTTTAACATGTGAATATTATGTGATATATTAATCTCTTAACGTGTTTGATATTATGTGATAGATGTCTACCTCTAGAACAATTCCCATTGACTCACGTAATAATAATGAAGAGTCAAATATAAATTGGAATGATTCGTGGACTGATTCATAAGTTCCCGAAGAGGAACCGGAAGAAGAATCAGAACCGGAAGAAGAAATAGAACCAGTGGGGGAAATAATAAAATGGTTAAGTAGAAGAAAATCCTCAACCAATCGACCAAAGTTAATTATGGTCAATGGTGTTTCCACCAAGGAAGCAAAGTATTGGGAGGATTACCAATTCTCCGATGAATCGGATCCCGACAAGGATTCCGATTATGTTATAGAAATTACTCCAACACAATTTAATAAGGCAAAAGAGAACAATAAGGGAAAGGGCATAAAAATAGAGAAATTTGATTCCAAACCCGATGAACTTTATATGTATCGTCAACACCCGTATTTTTTAAGTTGTGACAATAACCCGGGAACCTCTAAACCACCAGGTTTTTCTAAACCAATGTGGAAAACGATGGCTCATATTAGGGGAACATCATATATCCCTAGAAACTTGACAAAACGAACCAAAATCGAAGAAGAAGAAATGAGCGAGTCGGAATAAGATAGTTGTATTCGTGTGGTGTAATATATGTAATATAGTGTGCTTATGCTTTATGATATATGTAAAAATTGCTTGTATTAATAAGTATTTTTTTTTATGAATCTAACTCTTGTCTATTTTACAGTATAAAAACACAAAATGGATAGACAACCCAATATTTTAAGAGACCTACCTGGAGACATGATTGATGAAATCTTGTCTAGAGTCGTTCAGAATTCCTCGGCACAACTATTTAAGGCGAGATCAGTTTGTAAGACATTCGAAGAACGTTCCAAGAATGCCTTGGTTTATAAAAGGCTTTCGTTCGAAAGATGGGGGATATCACATTGGGAAATCCATAAGTTACGATGTGTTTACTTTGACGCATATATTGCGGGGAACCCAAAAGCTATTTTACGCAATGGGTTAAGAAATTATTTTGACTCAATATATCCGAATATAGGACTTCTTGATTTAGAAAAAACGGCTAACATGCAACATAAAGAAGCATGTTATGCTTACGGGTTAGTAATGTTCGCTTCTCACCAAAGTGAGAACAAGAACATCGGGCTATAACTATTAAACAAAACGTTCCCATAAGTGACGGACTCAGTAGTTGGGGTGAGAAACAAGGTTTTTAGATTGTTACGGGACTGTTGGACATTACGTAACCCTCGTCCCTTTGACGACGTTACAATACGCTGTCTTATCAATGGCCATAACGGTTATGTTCCACAAGACCAAGGATGGGAAGTAGTCCTAGTAAAACCAGAATGCATGACTTGTTTCTGGACGTATGAATTACGTGTCTTTATTGCCTTTGCTGAACAACTTGTGTACTAGCTAGAATTATCTTCACAACTATCTTGTATCAAAGTTATTGTGTGCTATATTTCATGTTATATGTAAAATAAGCGGTATTGTAAGTTTGTAAAATATTGTGAAAAAGTTTGAACGCGAAATATTATTATAATCAGTTTTTCATATAGAATTGTAGTAGTTGAATTGTATATTAGCTACTAAGTATGAACTTAACGGGTAGGTACTACCCGAATTTAAACTTATAAAACGCTAATATGAAGAAAAAGCTTTTATAAATGAGTTCATATTATGCTACGAGATACTATTGACTACTCTTAATATTCTGTATGATTAACTTGTTTCATTTGACTATTTGAAGGAAATGGCACCTACTACTCGACAAACCATGAATATGAGCGAAGAGGAATTTTGTACCTTTCTTGCTGCAAACATAGCCGCAGTACAGGCTGCGCTACATACCAACAATAACTCCGAATCTAGCTGTCATAACCCGTCCTTAACCATAAGAACGCGTTAAATAACGTATGATTTCATTGCGAGGTATTGACCTCTATATGAGACATTTTTGAAAGAAAACTGCATATATTATACATTACAAACCATAACCATTATTTTTGTTACAAGCTTAAGACAATAAAAAGAAGATTAACGTTTAGCGATAATCTTCGACTTACAAACTTTACAAATGATGACAACAACACGGTTTCTAGCATATTTTACAATACAACATCTCGGATATGCAGTTTTATTTTTGACACAAACATGCGTACGCAAGATCCTGGTTAGATCCAACATGATGCAGCGGAAGCTTTAGAAATCACCTGAGAATAGACATGTTTTAAAAGGTCAACATAAAGTTGGTGAGTTATAGGTTTAATGCCGGCAGCAATATATATATAGACCACAAGATTTCGTATATAAACAGTTTAATAAAAGTATTCTAAGTGGTTGAGCACTTGGTAACCATACTTAACATTTTCACGTCGCATATTCCCTTTAATATGAAATCTTACTACACCGTACCAAGTGTAGTCACAAAACGAAGTACTGTGCAACCGTTGAATACTGGTCGTCCAGTCCGGTTGGGGTTGTCAGGCCCGATAGATCTATCAACAGGATTCGCGTTTACAATACCGCTGTAAATATTAGTTACCAAGCTACAGGGAAGTATGCCAGTGGTACAACTCAACGTAGAATATATTTTTCAGTTACTTGTGTCCATAATGTAAAACATAAAATACATGTATTCTCATCCCGAAATATTTAGAGTTTAAAAGTGGGACTATATACTCACTCTTGTCTTGATGATATATATATTTTGACTCGGTCTTCCGGTTGATATCACGAACCTATCCATATATAATATATCAATATGTTTTCATTTTTAAACAAACGTTATAAATATATACTTGTTATACTTTTAATACTTTGAATAATTCCTTAGTCCGTAGTTAGCAGTCCGATGTTAGTAATTCAATTTTAATGGTTCATTTTTAGATGTTTAATATACCCGCAATGAAATAAATAAAACCCCCAATGAAATCAATAAATCCCCATCGTATATGTGTTGGTCGAGATTAATCTTGACCCATGGTACCGGTGTTGTCAAATGACGTGTTGCGTACAATCATGGGATCTTATGATTAATCTTCTCGTATTGTTTACGGGTGATCCTGAACCATATAAAATTAAATTATAAGTACATATATATAAAATATCATGTTATCTTAGAAATATGTGATTTATATCATTTTTTTCCAATTGATCCCGTAGTTGAAATGATCTAGGATAACCAATTTTGTTTCGGTCATAGTTTCTTCGTTACAAATCCGTTTTCGTTGATTCAAATTGCCATCTTCTTGGATCGAGTTCTTCTTTAAGACTATGAACTGTAAATACCTTGGTTTGTATTCAAAATCATACGGCATAAGTGAAACATTAGTGAAACATATGAAGTTAAACATTTTTGTTACAACAAAATCATTTAATGACCATTTTTCTAAAAATACTTATACTTTGAAAAACCAAGTTTTACCTTGTTAAATTAGCATATACATAAGTTATATTACAGGTCTTGAAGTATTTTAAAAGTTAAGTTAGAAGGATCTATTTAGTTTGCAAACAAGTTTGAAAACATTCAAACTATGTTCTTGTTGTTAAACTTTTGTACCACAAAATAAGATAGCTATATATATATGAATTGAATAAGGTTATGAACATAGATTCTACCTCAAGTTCCTTGGATAAGATTGCTGTAAAAGAGGAGTAAGAAGCTAGAATCAAAAGGGTGATAGAAGTGGATGAAAGATTGGAAGTAAGTTGGTGTTCTTGGAAGGTTTTCTTGAAGTGTTTTTGTATGGTTTTCTTATGGTGTTTTAGTATGGTTTTTGAAGCTAGATCTTCTTGGAAACTTTGCTGAATTAATTAAGGGTTTTAAGGCTTCAAAGTATGTGTGTGTTTTGCTAGAGAATTTAAGGTAAAATGAATCAAAAATGCTCATGTATATAAGCTACAAAAAAACGTGTTTCATGGGGTATCCATGACAAGATTTCAAGTTGTTCTTTTGTGTAATTAGTCAATAAGCTTCCAAAATCAATTACCTAGCCCTCATGGCATGAATAATGGCTGGTTAGGTGGTGATTTTGATGTGTATTTACTATTAGTAAATACGTATAGGAGCTTGGTATGATACGAGTACAAATACTCTAGGTATACGTATAGAAATTTTGTGAAAAATGGAATGAGGATTCAAATATAGCTATCTTTTGTGAATACACTTATATGGTTTTATGTATTTAAGTCTTTAAAAGTGATTAAATACATTACTTATACAATATATGTATAAACATTATATGTCTTAAGTATTTATGTCAAATAACGTTACGTATAGTTATCGTTTTGAAAACTTAAGTTAGTAGTTTCAAAATACACATATAACTTGTTGTTATTAATACAAAATGAGATATTAAAACATTTATTAATCATGTTAAATATGTATATATACATTTATATACACAAACGTATAATTATCATATATTGTATAGTTCGTGATATCATCGGTCAAACTAGACGGTCAAACGTTGTGTAAAACTCTTTTCGGAAATATAAGTCTCGACAATTTGGATTGCTTATCATGTTGGCAAGGTTTAATTTATGTAAATATTAATCTTATAAGTATAGTATGATCGAAAAAGTGCGGGTCGTTACATTACCTCCCCGTTAAATAAATTTCGTCCCGAAATTTTAAAATTGTACCTATTTTGCGTCATCGAGAAACAAGTGTGGATACTTTTGCTTCATCTGATCCTCTCGTTCCCAAGTAAACTCGGGACCTCTTCTAGCATTCCAACGAACCTTAACAATCGGTATATTGCTCTGTTTGAGCTGTTTAACTTCACGGTCCATGATTTCGATTGGTTCTTCGACGAATTGTAGTTTCTCGTCGACATGGATTTCTTCGAGAGGAATGGTGAGGTCTTCCTTTGCAAGACACTTCTTAAGGTTTGAGACGTGAAAGGTATTATGTACTCCGGCGAGTTGTTGCGGTAACTCGAGCCGATAAGCTACCGGTCCAATGCGTTCGATGATCTTGAACGGGCCTACGTACCTTGGGTTCAGTTTACCCCTTTTGCCGAAACGTATTACACCTTTCCAAGGTGACACCTTTAGCATAACCATGTCCCCGACCTGAAACTCTAATGGTTTCCTTCGGACATCGGCGTAGCTCTTTTGGCGACTACGGGCTGTTTTCAATCTCTCCTTGATTTGTACTATCTTCTCGGTCGTTTCGTGTATGATTTCGGGACCAGTTAAATGTCGATCTCCTACTTCATTCCAACAGATAGGAGATCTACACTTCCTTCCATACAATGCTTCGAATGGCGCAGCTCCAATGCTCGCATGATAACTATTATTATACGAGAATTCTGCTAATGGTAGATATTTATCCCATCCGTTTCCAAAATCGATCACACATGCCCTGAGCATGTCTTCAAGAGTCTGAATTGTTCTTTCACTCTGCCCGTCGGTCTGCGGATGATATGCGGTACTCATATCCAAACGAGTTCCTAGTGCCTCCTGTAGTGATTGCCAAAACTTTGAGGTAAATCTACTATCACGATCGGATATAATGGAAATAGGTATTCCATGCCTTGAAACAACTTCCTTTATATACAATCGTAATAGTTTCTCCATTCTATCTGATTCCTTTATAGGCAAGAAATGTGCAGACTTGGTGAGACGATCAACAATCACCCAAATGGTGTCGTATCCCCAGGCAGTCTTTGGTAACTTCGTGATGAAATCCATGGTAATACCATCCCATTTCCATTCTGGGATTTCTGGTTGTTGAAGTAACCCTGACGGCTTTTGATGTTCTGCTTTGACTTTGGAACAAGTCAAACATTCCCCAACATATGTTGCAACGTCGGTCTTTAAGTTAGGCCACCAATAACGTGTCTTAAGATCTTGATACATCTTTCCAACTCCAGGATGTATCGAGTATCTTGTCTTATGTGCCTCGTTCAATATCAACTTCCTTAATCCACCCAACTTCGGTACCCAAATACGATTTGCAAAATATCTAATTCCGTCTTCCCGCATAACGAGTTGCTTCTCATACTTCTTCATTATTTCATTTCCTATATTTTCTTTAGTAAGTGCTTCTCGTTGAACTTCTTTGATTTGTGAGTTGAGATTCATGCGAATTTTTATGTTCATCGCTCGTACTCGAATTGGTTCTCGTTCCTTTCTGCTTAAAGCATCAGCCACCACGTTCGCCTTCCCGGGATGATAACGAATTTCACAATCATAGTCGTTTATTAACTCGACCCACCTACGTTGCCTCATGTTCAATTGTTTCTGATCAAAAATATGTTGAAGGCTTTTATGATCAGTAAACACAGTGAATTTAACCCCATACAAGTAGTGTCTCCACATCTTCAATGCAAACACGACTGCTCCCAATTCTAGATCATGCGTCGTATAATTTCGCTCGTGAATCTTCAATTGTCGGGATGCAAATGCAATTACTTTCTTTCGTTGCATAAGAACACAACCAAAACCTTGTCGCGAAGCGTCACAATATATTTCAAAATCATCGTTCCCTTCAGGTAACGATAAAATAGGCGCCGTAGTTAACTTCTTCTTCAGTAATTGAAATGCGTTCTCCTGCTCCGAGGTCCATTCGTATTTCTTCCCTTTTTGCGTTAACGCTGTCAACGGCTTAGCTATTCGGGAAAAATCTTGAATAAACCTTCTATAATAACCGGCTAAACCCAAAAATTGACGTATCTGCGTTGGTGTCTTAGGAGTCTCCCATTTTTCAATAGCTTCAGTTTTTGCTGGATCAACCTGAATTCCTTCGCTATTAACAACGTGACCAAGAAATTGCACTTCTTTCAACCAGAAAGCACACTTAGAAAATTTAGCATAAAGTTGTTCTTTTCTTAACAACTCCAGTATCAACCTTAAATGCTCTTCATGCTCTTGCTCACTCTTGGAATAGATAAGAATATCATCAATGAAAACGATAACAAACTTATCTAAATACGGACTACAAACTCGATTCATGAGGTCCATGAATACAGCTGGCGCATTCGTCAATCCAAACGGCATAACCAAAAATTCGTAATGACCATAACGTGTCCGAAAAGCAGTTTTCGGAATGTCCTCTTCTTTAACGCGTAGTTGATGATAGCCCGATCTTAAGTCGATTTTCGAATAAACACATGATCCTTGCAATTGATCAAATAAGTCATCAATTCTCGGTAGTGGATATCGATTCTTGATAGTTAACTTATTTAATTCACGATAGTCTATACACATCCTAAAAGATCCATCTTTCTTCTTAACAAACAAAATTGGAGCTCCCCACGGTGAAGTACTCGGTCGTATGAATCCACGGTCCAATAATTCTTTTAACTGACTTTGAAGTTCTTTTAATTCGGACGGTGCAAGTCTATATGGAGCACGAGCCACTGGTGCAGCTCCTGGTACTAAATCTATTTGAAATTCTACCGATCTAAATGGAGGTAATCCCGGCAATTCTTCCGGAAAAACTTCAGGAAAATCTCTTGCCACAGGCACGTCGTTGATGCACTTTTCTTTCTTTTCGACTTTATTAACATGTGCTAAAATAGCGTAACATCCCTTTTCTAAACACTTCTTGGCTTTCAAACAGCTAATGAGTTTTAGCTTTGAATTACCCTTCTCTCCATAAATCATCACCGGTATTTTATCCTTACCAGGAATACGAATTGCCTTCTTGGCACAAACAACTTCCGCTCCTATTTTGGACATCCAGTCCATGCCGACTATTACATCAAAACCTCCTAATTCTACGGGTATTAAGTCGATTTTAAACGTTTCTCCGGCTAGATTTATTTCACAATCACGACAAATTTTATCGGCTTTAATTAGTTTACCATTAGCTAACTCAATCAAGTACTTAGCATCTAGAGGTAATGATGAACAATTCAATTTAGTGTAAAAATTTTTACACACATAACTTCTATCGGCGCCAGTATCAAATAAAATAGATGCTGATAAGTTATTAATGGTAAACGTACCCGTAACAAGCTCCGGGTCTTCTCGTGCCTCTCTAGCATTAATAACAAACGCTCTTCCACGTGCAGGTTCGCCATTCTGATTCGGGCACTGGCTCTTATAGTGACCTTGTTTTCCACACCCAAAACAAGTAATGTTAGCCAAAGCAGTTCTATTTGCGTTGGTGGCAGGAGTCTTGTTACCATTTGCATTTGTAACGAGAGCCTTACAATCTTCAGCAAGATGTCCCTGTCGATTGCATTTGGTGCACAACACACTACAGTAACCAAAGTGATGTTTGTGACAACGGTTGCATAAAGGACTTTGTCCTTTGTAACCAAAGCCTGAACCGCTACCCGCACCTTTCGGGGTTTCTGGTTTCTTAAAAGATTGCTGTTGGTAACCTCGATCATAATTTCCGTTCCACTTCCTTTTGTTACTCGATACCTTCACCTCAGTAGTGAATGCTTTCTTATCCAGAATGACCTGATCCATTAACTCGTTCGCCATGGTTATAGCTTCATGAATTGTTTTAGGTTTCGATGCCGTAACGTTTGCCTTAACCTTTTTGGGCAAACCACCTTTGTACATTTCAATCTTCCGTGCTTCGGTTGGAACCAATTCAGGACATAGTAAAACCAATTCCATGAATCGCTGATTGTAGTTGGTGATTTCAGTACCAACCACCTTCAAACTTCGTAACTCATCTTCTAACTTAATAACCTCATTCCTTGGACAATACTCGGTGATTATCATTGCTTTGAATTCTTCCCATGGAGTATCATAAGCTACATCTCCTCCTACCGCCTTCACATAATTCTTCCACCATGTGAGTGCACTATCTTGTAAAGTGCACGATGCAAACTTGGTCATGTCTTTTTCATCACAACCACTGATTTTAAACACCGTCTCCATCTTTTCTATCCATCGGGTTAAACCGATCGGTCCTTCCGTTCCACTGAATGATGATGGCTTGCAAGCTTGAAACGTCTTGTAGGAGCATCCTACACGAGGATTTGGATTAACTACAGCAGCTCTTGCAGCCTCAACCCATAACATTCTGTCGTTCACTCGCTGGTTGATGAGTTCCTCGAGTTCTTGTTCCGTCATTTGATTCAATCGCGCCATTTCCTAATGAAAGAAAATAATTATTCACATGGAATATTATAGATGTAGTGTGTATTTATAGTACATTTATAGCTTGTTAATAATATGAACCAGGTATTATTATAAAAGCCTTTTCTTCTTATTAGCGTTTTATAATTATATCTTGGGTAGTACCTACCCGTTAATGTTCATACTTAATAGCTTAGTACAGAACCAATTACTACAATCTAAATAATACTTAACCATGGAAAATTATTGCATTTCATACTTCGCTATTTTACATATGCTTACATCAAACTTTAAACAAATCACACTAATAATATTATACAAAACATTATATGATTCCATGGTTTAATTCGGCAACGCATCGTTTGGTCTATTTCCCAAAACATTTATGTCCAGGGAATCCCCCAACGCGAATCCTAGCTGTCTCCCTACGTTTTGGCTGAGGTGCCGAAGAACTAAATGCGGGGATAGCACTAATAGGAATAGCGGGGATAGGGGTGGTAGTGTTTAGTGGAATTGGTGCCACTTCATTCTCATTAAACTCGGGATTTGGATTTTCTAATTCACTAGCTTTTCGTTTCTTTCCTTGATCGTATTTTTCTTTCGTAATTTCCTCGGGTTCACTTTCCTCTTCGGGTTCACTTTCCTCCTCGGGTTCACTTTCCGATATTTCTATAGTTGGTTTATCCGGAAATTGTGAGTCTTCCCCAAAAATACCACTTTCGTCATCGGATATGTTAATGACTGAAACACAATCTGAAGGTTCTGATTCGGAGTCGCTGAATGTGATAATAAGTTTCGAGCCCGACATCTATCACACAACAACTAACCCATTAGTACTTACATAATATTTACACATAAATTTTAACCAACAGTGATAAGCAATGGTTTTTTTTTTTTTTAAAATCAGACCCGGTCAAAGTCCAGACTTTACTAATGTATCCTAACGACTTCTCGGTTAGACACACTAATGCAAACCTGGTTCGCTAAGACCAACGCTCTGATACCACATGTCATAACCCGTCCTTAACCATAAGAACGCGTTAAATAACGTATGATTTCATTGCGAGGTATTGACCTCTATATGAGACATTTTTGAAAGAAAACTGCATATATTATACATTACAAACCATAACCATTATTTTTGTTACAAGCTTAAGACAATAAAAAGAAGATTAACGTTTAGCGATAATCTTCGACTTACAAACTTTACAAATGATGACAACAACACGGTTTCTAGCATATTTTACAATACAACATCTCGGATATGCAGTTTTATTTTTGACACAAACATGCGTACGCAAGATCCTGGTTAGATCCAACATGATGCAGCGGAAGCTTTAGAAATCACCTGAGAATAGACATGTTTTAAAAGGTCAACATAAAGTTGGTGAGTTATAGGTTTAATGCCGGCAGCAATATATATATAGACCACAAGATTTCGTATATAAACAGTTTAATAAAAGTATTCTAAGTGGTTGAGCACTTGGTAACCATACTTAACATTTTCACGTCGCATATTCCCTTTAATATGAAATCTTACTACACCGTACCAAGTGTAGTCACAAAACGAAGTACTGTGCAACCGTTGAATACTGGTCGTCCAGTCCGGTTGGGGTTGTCAGGCCCGATAGATCTATCAACAGGATTCGCGTTTACAATACCGCTGTAAATATTAGTTACCAAGCTACAGGGAAGTATGCCAGTGGTACAACTCAACGTAGAATATATTTTTCAGTTACTTGTGTCCATAATGTAAAACATAAAATACATGTATTCTCATCCCGAAATATTTAGAGTTTAAAAGTGGGACTATATACTCACTCTTGTCTTGATGATATATATATTTTGACTCGGTCTTCCGGTTGATATCACGAACCTATCCATATATAATATATCAATATGTTTTCATTTTTAAACAAACGTTATAAATATATACTTGTTATACTTTTAATACTTTGAATAATTCCTTAGTCCGTAGTTAGCAGTCCGATGTTAGTAATTCAATTTTAATGGTTCATTTTTAGATGTTTAATATACCCGCAATGAAATAAATAAAACCCCCAACGAAATCAATAAATCCCCATCGTATATGTGTTGGTCGAGATTAATCTTGACCCATGGTACCGGTGTTGTCAAATGACGTGTTGCGTACAATCATGGGATCTTATGATTAATCTTCTCGTATTGTTTACGGGTGATCCTGAACCATATAAAATTAAATTATAAGTACATATATATAAAATATCATGTTATCTTAGAAATATGTGATTTATATCATTTTTTTCCAATTGATCCCGTAGTTGAAATGATCTAGGATAACCAATTTTGTTTCGGTCATAGTTTCTTCGTTACAAATCCGTTTTCGTTGATTCAAATTGCCATCTTCTTGGATCGAGTTCTTCTTTAAGACTATGAACTGTAAATACCTTGGTTTGTATTCAAAATCATACGGCATAAGTGAAACATTAGTGAAACATATGAAGTTAAACATTTTTGTTACAACAAAATCATTTAATGACCATTTTTCTAAAAATACTTATACTTTGAAAAACCAAGTTTTACCTTGTTAAATTAGCATATACATAAGTTATATTACAGGTCTTGAAGTATTTTAAAAGTTAAGTTAGAAGGATCTATTTAGTTTGCAAACAAGTTTGAAAACATTCAAACTATGTTCTTGTTGTTAAACTTTTGTACCACAAAATAAGATAGCTATATATATATGAATTGAATAAGGTTATGAACATAGATTCTACCTCAAGTTCCTTGGATAAGATTGCTGTAAAAGAGGAGTAAGAAGCTAGAATCAAAAGGGTGATAGAAGTGGATGAAAGATTGGAAGTAAGTTGGTGTTCTTGGAAGGTTTTCTTGAAGTGTTTTTGTATGGTTTTCTTATGGTGTTTTAGTATGGTTTTTGAAGCTAGATCTTCTTGGAAACTTTGCTGAATTAATTAAGGGTTTTAAGGCTTCAAAGTATGTGTGTGTTTTGCTAGAGAATTTAAGGTAAAATGAATCAAAAATGCTCATGTATATAAGCTACAAAAAAACGTGTTTCATGGGGTATCCATGACAAGATTTCAAGTTGTTCTTTTGTGTAATTAGTCAATAAGCTTCCAAAATCAATTACCTAGCCCTCATGGCATGAATAATGGCTGGTTAGGTGGTGATTTTGATGTGTATTTACTATTAGTAAATACGTATAGGAGCTTGGTATGATACGAGTACAAATACTCTAGGTATACGTATAGAAATTTTGTGAAAAATGGAATGAGGATTCAAATATAGCTATCTTTTGTGAATACACTTATATGGTTTTATGTATTTAAGTCTTTAAAAGTGATTAAATACATTACTTATACAATATATGTATAAACATTATATGTCTTAAGTATTTATGTCAAATAACGTTACGTATAGTTATCGTTTTGAAAACTTAAGTTAGTAGTTTCAAAATACACATATAACTTGTTGTTATTAATACAAAATGAGATATTAAAACATTTATTAATCATGTTAAATATGTATATATACATTTATATACACAAACGTATAATTATCATATATTGTATAGTTCGTGATATCATCGGTCAAACTAGACGATCAAACGTTGTGTAAAACTCTTTTCGGAAATATAAGTCTCGACAATTTGGATTGCTTATCATGTTGGCAAGGTTTAATTTATGTAAATATTAATCTTATAAGTATAGTATGATCGAAAAAGTGCGGGTCGTTACACTAGCAATGCAGCTAACGGCGCAAGAAATCGTGTAGGATGCACCTACAAAGAATTCACTGCCTATAAACCTTTGGAATTTGATGGAACCGAAGGACCGATCGGATTGAAACGGTGGACCGAGAAGGTCGAATCGGTGTTTGCCATAAGTAACTGTACTGAAGAGGACAAAGTGAAGTACGCTACGCATACCTTCACAGGTACTGCATTAACATGGTGGAATACCTATCTAGAGCAAGTGGGACAAGATGATGCTTACGCACTACCGTGGTCAGCATTCAAGCACTTGATGAACGAGAAGTACCGTCCCAGAACCGAGGTCAATAAGCTCAAGACATAACTTAGAGGGTTACGAACCCAAGGATTTAATATTACCACGTACGAAAGACGATTCACAGAATTGTGCCTATTGTGTCCGAGAGCGTTCGAAGATGAGGAAGAGAAGATCGACGCGTTTGTGAAAGGATTACCGGAAAGAATCCAAGAAGATATAAGTTCACACGAGCCCGCCTCCATACAACAGGCATGTAGAATGGCTCACAAACTAGTGAACCAGATTGAGGAAAGAATTAAAGAACAGGCGGTTGAAGAGGCCAATGTGAAGCAAGTCAAAAGAAAGTGGGAGGAAAATGGTGATAAGAATCACCAATACAATAACAATAGCAATTACAACAATAATCGCAACAACTATCCCAACAATCGCAACATCAATCGCAACTACAACAAATGACCGAACAACAACAACAACAACAACAACAACAACAACAACAACAACAGCAACTACAACAATCATCCCAACAACAATAACAACCGCAACAACAACAACAATCAGAAGCAGCTATGCCAAAGGTGTGAAAAGTATCACTCGGGGTTCTGCACCAAATTTTGCAACAAGTGTAAAAGAAATGGTCATAGCGCGGCGAAGTGTGAGGTCTACGGACCAGGGGTTAACAGAATGAAAGGAACAGATGGTGTCGGAACGAGTAATGGCGGAGCAAGTAGTGTCGGAGCAAGTTATGCTAATGTAGTTTGTTATAAATGTGGAAAACCGGGCCACATTATTAGAAATTGCCCGTACCAGGAGAACACGAATGGACAAGGCCGCGGAAGAGTTTTCAATATTAATGCGGTAGAGGTACAGGAAGACCCGGAGCTTGTTACGGGTACGTTTCTTATTGACGATAAATATGCTTATGTTTTATTTGATTCGGGTGCGGATAGAAGCTATATGAGTAGAGAATTTTGTGCTAAATTAAGTTGCCCATTGGTGCCTTTGGATAGTAAATTTTTACTCGAAATAGCAAATGGTAAATTAATTTCAACAGATAATATATGTCGGAATCGAGAAATTAAACTGGTTAGTGAAACATTTAAGATTGACTTGATACTAGTAGAGTTAGGGAGTTTTGATGTGATAATCAGTATGGACTGGTTGAGAGAAGTGAAAGCAGAGATCGTTTGTTACAAAAATGCAATTCGCATTATATGAGAAAAAGGAAAACCCTTAATGGTGTACGGAGAAAAGAGCAACGCGAAGTTAAATCTTATTAGTAACCTGAAGGCACAAAAACTAATAAGAAAAGGTTGCTATGCTGTACTAGCACACGTTGAGAAGGTCAATTCTGAAGAAAAGAACATCAATGATATTCCCGTCGCAAAAGAATTTCCCAATGTATTTCTGAAAGAATTACCGGGACTACCTCCACACCGATCCGTTGAATTTCAAATAGAGCTTGTACCAGGAGCTGCACCAATAGCTCGTGCTCCATACAGACTCGCACCTAGCAAAATGAAGGAACTTCAGAGCTAATTACAAGAACTTTTAGAGCGTGGTTTCATTCGACCAAGCACATCACCGTGGGGAGCTCCTGTTTTGTTTGTCAAGAAGAAAGATGGTACATTCAGGTTGTGTATCGACTACCGAGAGTTGAACAAACTTACCATCAAGAACCGCTACCCACTACCGAGAATCGACGACTTATTTGATCAACTACAAGGCTCGTCTGTTTATTCAAAGATCAATTTACGTTCTGGATATCATCAAATGCGGGTGAAGGAGGATGATATTCCAAAGACTGCTTTTAGGACGCGTTACTGTCATTACGAGTTTATGGTTATGCCATTTGGATTGACTAATGCACCAGCTGTGTTCATGGACCTCATGAACCGAGTGTGTGGGCTATATCTCGACAAGTTTGTCATTGTTTTCATCGATGACATACTTATTTACTCGAAGAATGATCAAGAGCACGAAGAATTGCTGAGAAAAGAAAAACTGTACGCTAAGTTTTCAAAGTATGCATTTTGGTTGGAAGAAGTTCAATTCATCGGTCACATAGCGAACAAAGAAGGTATTCAGGTAGATCCAGAAAAAATCGAAACCGTTGAAAAGTGGGAAACCCCGAAAACTCCGAAACACATACGCCAGTTTTTAGGACTAGCGGGTTACTACCGAAGGTTCATCCAAGACTTTTCCAGAATAGCAAAACCCTTGACTGCATTAACGCATAAAGGGAAGAAATTTGAATGGAAAGATGAACAAGAGAAAGCGTTTCAATTGTTAAAGAAAAAGTTAACTACGGCACCTATATTGTCATTACCTGAAGGGAATGATGATTTTGTGATATATTGTGACGCCTCAAAGCAAGGTCTCGGTTGTGTATTAATGCAACGAACGAAAGTAATTGCTTATGCGTCTAGACAATTGAAGATTCACGAACAGAATTATACGACGCATGATTTGGAAATAGGCGCGGTTGTTTTTGCATTAAAGACTTGGAGGCACTACTTATATGGGGTCAAAAGTATTATATATACCGACCACAAAAGTCTGCAACACATATTTAATCAGAAACAACTGAATATGAGGCAGCGTAGGTGGATTGAATTGTTGAATGATTATGACTTTGAGATTTGTTACCACCCGGGGAAGGCAAATGTGGTAGCCGACGCCTTGAACAGGAAGAACAGAGAACCCATTCGAGTAAAATCTATGAATATAATGATTCACAATAACCTTACTACTTAAATAAAGGAGGCACAACAAGGAGTTTTAAAAGAGAGAAATTTAAAGGATGAAATACCCAAAGGATCAGAGAAGCATCTTAATATTCGGCAAGACGGAACCCGGTATAGGGCTGAAAGGATTTGGGTACCAAAATTTGGAAATATGAGAGAAATGGTACTTAGAGAAGCTCATAAAACCAGATATTCAATACATCCTGGAACGGGGAAGATGTACAAGGATCTCAAGAAACATTTTTGGTGGCCGGGTATGAAAGCCGATGTTTCTAAATACGTAGGAGAATGTTTGACGTGTTCTAAGGTCAAAGCTGAGCATCAGAAACTATCAGGTCTACTTCAACAACCCGAAATCCCGGAATGGAAATGGGAAAACATTACCATGGATTTCATCACTAAATTGCCAAGGACTGCAAGTGGTTTTAATACTATTTGGGTAATAGTTGATCATCTCACCAAATCAGCACACTTCTTGCCAATAAGAGAAGATGACAAGATGGAGAAGTTAGCACGACTGTATTTGAAGGAAGTCGTCTCCAGACATGGAATACCAATCTCTATTATCTCTGATAGGGATGGCAGATTTATTTCAAGATTCTGGCAGACATTACAGCAAGCATTAGGAACTCGTCTAGACATGAGTACTGCCTATCATCCACAAACTGATGGACAGAGTGAAAGGATGATATAAACGCTTGAAGACATGCTATGAGCATGTGTTATTGATTTCGGAAACAGTTGGGATCGACATCTACCATTAGCAGAATTTTCCTACAACAACAGCTATCATTCAAGCATTGAGATGGCGCAGTTTGAAGCACTTTATGGTAGAAAGTGCAGGTCTCCAATTTGTTGGAGTGAAGTGGGGGATAGACAGATTACGGGTTCGGAGATAATACAAGAAACTACCGAGAAGATCATCCAAATTCAACAATGGTTGAAAACCTTCCAAAGTCGACAAAAGAGCTACGCCGACATTAAAAGAAAAGATATAGAATTTCAAATTGGAGAGATGGTCATGCTTAAGGCTGCACCTTGGAAAGGCGTTGTTCGATTTGGTAAACGAGGTAAATTAAATCCAAGGTATATTGGACCATTCAAGATTATTGATCGTGTCGGACCAGTAGCTTACCGACTTGAGTTACCTCAACAACTCGCGGCTGTACATAACACTTTCCACGTCTCGAATTTGAAGAAATGTTTTGCTAAAGAAGATCTCACTATTCCGTTGGACGAAATCCAAATCAATGAAAAACTTCAATTCATTGAAGAACCCGTCGAAATAATGGATCGTGAGGTTAAGAGACTTAAACAAAACAAGATACCGATTGTTAAGGTTCGATGGAATGCTCGTAGATGACCCGAGTTCACCTGGGAATGAGAAGATCAGATGAAGAAGAAATACCCGCACTTATTTCCAGAAGATACGTCAACACCTCCAACTGCTTAAAATTTCGGGACGAAATTTATTTAACGGGTAGGTACTGTAGTGACCTGAACTTTTCCATGTTTATATACATATTAAATGAAATTGTTATTTACATGATTAAGTGTTTCCAACATGTTAAGCAATCAAACTTGTTAAGACTTGATTAATTGAAATAGGTTTCATATAGACAATTAACCACCCAAGTTGACCGGTGATTCACGAACGTTAAAACTTGTAAAAACTATATGATGACATATATATGGTTATATATATAGTTAACATGATATTATGATAAGTAAACATATCATTAAGTATATTAACAATGAACTACATATGTAAAAATAAGACTACTAACTTAATGATTTTGAAACGAGACATATATGAAACGATTATCGTTGTAACGACATTTAATGTATATAGATCATATTAAGAGATATTCGTACATCATAATATCATGATAATATAATAATTTAAAATCTCATTTGATATTATAAATATTGAGTTAACAACATTTAACAAGATCGTTAACCTAAAGGTTTCAAAACAACATTTACAGGCAACGACTAACGATGACTTAACGACTCAGTTAAAATGTATATACATGTAGTGTTTTAATATATATTCATACACTTTTGAAAGACTTCAAGACACTTATCAAAATACTTCTACTTAACAAAAATGGTTACAATTACTTCCTCGTTCAATTTCATCAACAAATCTACTCTTATGCACCCGTATTCGTACTCGTACAATACACAGCTTTTAGATGTATGTACTATTGGTATATACACTCCATTGATCAGCTCTTAGCAGCCCATGTGAGTTACCTAACACATGTGGGAACCATCATTTGGCAACTAGCATGAAATATCTCATAAAATTACAAAAATATGAGTAATCATTCATGACTTATTTACATGAAAACAAAATTACATATCCTTTATATCTAATCCATACACCAACTACCAAAAACACCTACAAACACTTTCATTCTTCAATTTTATTCATCTAATTGATCTCTCTCAAGTTCTATCTTCAAGTTCTAAGTGTTCTTCATAAATTCCAAAAGTTCAAGTTTCATAAAATCAAGAATACTTCCAAGATTGCAAGTTTACTTCCAAGTTTTCTAAATCCATTCCAAGTAATCATCCAAGATCATTAAACCTTTGTTACTTATAGTAGGTTATATTTCTAATACAAGGTAATAATCATATTCAAACTTTAATTCAATTTCTATAACTATAACAATCTTATTTTGAGTGGAAATCTTACTTGAAATTATTTTCGTGTCATGATTCTGCTTCAAGAACTTTCAAGCCATCCAAGGATCCTTTGAAGCTAGATCCATTTTTCTCATTTCCAGTAGGTTTATCCAAGGAACTTGAGGTAGTAATGATGATCATAACATCATTCGATTCATACATAAAAAGCTGTCTTATTCAACGTTATAAACTTGTAATCACTAGAACATAGTTTAGTTAATTCTAAACTTGTTCGCAAATAAAGTTAATCCTTCTAACTAGACTTTCAAAATCAACTAAACACATGTTCTATATCTATATGATATGCTAACTTAATGATTTAAAACCCGGAAACACGATAAACACCATAAAACTGGATATATGCCGTCGTAGTAAAACCGGGGGCTGTTTTGGTTGGGATAATTAAAAGCTAAGAAGAACTTTGATTTAAAAGCTATACTTCTGGAAAAATGATTTTTCTTATGAACATGAAACTCTATCCAAAAATCATGGTTAAACTCAAAGTGAAAGTATGTTTTTCAAAATGGTCATCAAGATGTCGTTCTTTCGACGGAAATGACTACCTCTTTCAAAAATGACTTGTAACTTGTATTTCTGAATATAAACTTATCCTTTTTCTATTTAGATTCATAAATTTAAGTTCAATACGAAACCGTGGCCACTGGAATCACTCAAAACGGATTAGAAACGAAGAAATGGCGAGTAAAACAAGATTGATAAAAACTACTCATTTTACCTACGTGAAAGTTAGTAATAAATCTATTCCAACCATAACCTAATCAACTTATATTGTATATTATGTAATCTTGAGATACCATAGACACGTATACAATGTTTCGACCTATCATGTCAACCCATCTATATATATATTGCGGAACAACCATAGACACTCTATATGTGAATGTTGGAGTTAGCTATACAGGGTTGAGGTTGATTCCAAAATATATATATAGTTTGAGTTGTGATCAATACTGAGATACGTATACACTGGGTCGTGGATTGATTCAAGATAATATTTATCGATTTATTTCTGTACATCTAAATGTGGACAACTAGTTGTAGGTTACTAACGAGGACAGCTGACTTAATAAACTTAAAACATCAAAATGTATTAAAAGTATTGTAAATATATTTTGAACATACTTTGATATATATGTATATATTGTTATAGGTTTGTGAATCAACCAGTGGCCAAGTCTTACTTCCCGACGAAGTAAAAATCTGTAAAAGTGAGTTATAGTCCCACTTTTAAAATCTAATATTTTTGGGATGAGAATACATACAGGTTTTATAAATGATTTACAAAATAGACACAAGTACGTGAAACTACATTCTATGGTTGAATTATCGAAATCGAATATGCCCCTTTTTATTAAGTCTGGTAATCTAAGAATTAGGGAACAGACACCCTAATTGATGCGAATCCTAAAGATAGATCTATTGGGCCTAACAAACCCCGTCCAAAGTACCGGATGCTTTAGTACTTCGAAATTTATATCATATCCGAAGGGTGTCCCGGAATGAGGGGGATATTCTTATATATATGCATCTTATTAATGTCAGTTACCAGGTGTTCACCATATGAATGATTTTTATCTCTATGTATGGGATGTATATTGAAATATGAAATCTTGTGGTCTATTGTTACGATTTGATATATATAGGTTAAACCTATAACTCACCAACATTTTTGTTGACGTTTAAAGCATGTTTATTCTCAGGTGAATATTAAGAGCTTCCGCTATTGCATACTAAAATAAGGACAAGATTTGGAGTCCATGTTTGTATGATATTATGTAAAAACTGCATTCAAGAAACATATGTCGATGTAATATATTTCTATTGTAAACCATTATGTAATGGTCGTGTGTAAACAGTATATTTTAGATTATCATTATTTGATAATCTACGTAATGCTTTTGAAACCTTTATTGATAAAATAAAGGTTATGGTTGTTTTAAAAATGAATGCAGTGTTTGAAAAAAGTCTCATATAGAGGTCAAAACCTCGCAACGAAATCAATTAATATGGAACGTTTATAATCAATATGAACGGGACTTTTCAACAGAAAACTTAGACTTGAAAACCCAACTAAGTTTACTTGAAGAAAAACTTTACAGAACTGACCAAGCTAAAGTAGTCTTAGATGGCCACATTTCTAAACAAGCTCTGTTCTTGAATCGACCCAAAAACTCCTACCAAAAATACCAGGGGTTAGGTTTTGAAAATCCTCAAATACAGTCCAAGATCTCCAAACCCAAAACCTAGTTTATATGATGGTAGATACATTAAGATAGGTTTGCCAGAGAGACTCACTTTTGCCAATGAAAGTGAGATTGAGGAGAGAATAGCAAATCGATCAACAAAAATAAAACGTGAGGTGTCATTAATTTATGATAAAATAAATGCAAATTACATGAGAAAAGATGGTTCATATTATAACACCCCTCTCAATTTATTCAATGATTTTGAAAGTTTGAATGCTCAAAATAGTCCTAAAAAGTGTATAATCTATTTACCAACCTTGGTTTTACAAAGATACATCATCAGTCTGGAGGACGAACTTGATCAAAACAAAATCAAATATTTTGACAACGAACTCAAATTTCAAATGATCATTAAGGCTTTACAACTCCAAATCTCTGTCATTGAATCCCAAAAGAACAAACAGGTCTCCAATGTTCATAAACTTGAAAATCAAATTGCAAATCAAGTTGTTAATTTTTGTGAATTGATTTCAAAGAACACTGAATCACGGGACTCAAACAAAAAATTCGTGAATGACTCCATCAATTGTGAAGGTCTAGCACAAGAACTTAAAGACTTTAGTGATTCTCTTTTGACCAAATTTGACATTATTGAACGTAGGTTAGAATCATCTAGGTACAAATCTCTAGATCACTTCTTAGAATCTCAACCCAAGATGCCAGAAGATGCTTTAGAACCACAACCCGAGAAAGAACCTATCTCTTTCGGAGCTCAGGATGTTGCGACTGACCTTACTCAATTTGTTCACACGCTAGAACGAGACAACATAGATCTTCAGGTTAAATGTGAGACCTACAAGAAAACTCTAGCAACAATTGAGAAGATGCCTGTAGTTCCCAAAGTAGAACCCACATATGATTTTAAAGACTCTGTTGTAGTTTCTATTGATGACCTTGTCTTAGAAATTTAGGAGTTAAAAGCTCATGTGAATCTACTTAAGGAAGAGAATGTGACCTTGCATGACCAATGTGATTCACTAGAAAGTATGGACTTCGTGACCAAGACCATATATTCAAAACCCGGATCTTACAAGATTTGTCCTGGTACTGAGACCTTACTAACCTCTACTGATACTCCAAAATCAAATGTGTTAGTTGGTTCCCAAGGTACTAAGTCTGAGTTATCCAATGCTTCAATGTCTACACCCAAACTAAGAAAAAGCAGGCGACTTTTGCCAAGACCAATCCTAAAACCATAGTGTACCAATCCTCAATGTATTCGAAGACTGATATACATAAAACACCAAAGACCTTGGAGGCTCCAAAATCAAAAGACAACGGTCCTCTGAAGTCTACACAGACACCGAGGAAAACCCCCATGAAACCAAAAGTTCTCCTGGATACTCCACCTAAAAGGTTCTCTAACCCCAAACCAAAAGAACAAGGTTCTCCCAAGTCAACGGTGACTCCGAGAAAAACATCCTCGAAGCCAAACGAACCCAAAGTTACCCAACCCAAATCAAAGGAATTTAATGCTTCCCTGCCCGTAGAATCCAGGTTCCCAAGCAAAAGGACTTACTCCGGTTACCAGACTAAGTTCAATCGCCCGTTTCTTGAAACAACTTATGGGAAAAATTGGGAGATTACGGGGCTTCGCGATCAATATGGTTGGCTTCCACAGAAACCCATGAAGCCATCCATAAGTCCGAGAAATAGCTCGCGCACCAAAATTGACCTAACTTTTAAACACTCAAAGAATAATCTTGCTAAACAAGTGTCAAATAAGAAGTGGACAACCAAACCATTTTCAACACCAAGATCCACTTCTTTCTTAAAACCAATTAAGTACTCTTCGTCTGTGTTACTTAAACTTAAGCTGAGATCCGTTTCTCTGGCTATGTAAAAAGATTTTCAATCATCCTTGATTCCACAAAATCAACTTTCTAAGGATACGTCGTGTATCAAACCTAAGTGTAATTCAATGTCCATAAGTCAGATCGACAATGCATATAAATGGTATTCAAATTTGACTTTCAAATATTGATTTGAATGCAAAATGGTTCTTGGACACAACGGTTCAAGACCCGGACTTAACCCGCTGACACCTGACTGTACACTCAGGCATTACCCACTCGCAACCTCAGATGACCTGATGTGTTGTTTGAACCTATCCTTCCTCCAACCTCATCCAATCCCCGGTTAATCCAAAACCAAATTCGCCCGAATCCATACCCTTTGGTACATATACTTCCGTAGTTGTAGGCGAATCACCATTTGTTGAAAAAGACTTACCTGAGTTTCTTCTCCTGGATGAACTTGGTAACTGCATGTGTCTAGGGAGAGCAATGCATGTACCTAGGGATGATGAAACATGACTAGGAACTTAGAAATCAATAGATTTGACTCACACAATGGCGGAATAAGTGAATCCAACCCTCTAGTGAATATGTTAAGCTTTTTGGGATTAATTTAGTCAAACCACAACTAAATCAAGTATGATTAGATCAACACCTAGAGCTATTATTCACCACCTGGGTGATTTGGGCTAAGAGAGAATAGGAGGAGCTCACCAGATCTGAGTGTGTGTAACAAATGAGAGGCTTAACCTAAAATGAAGAACATAAGACTTTATATACCCCTGCTGTTGACTCACCCGTACGAGTCATCCATCACACGTACGAGTTGGCTTCATCAGCCGTACAGGTGATCACTCACTCGTGTCTTCTCATTTAGGTTATAATTGTGACTTAGCTCAGCATCAACCGTGCGTATGAGCCTGTCAGCCGTACGAGTGAGGCTTCACTCGTATGTCTGACTAAGTCTAACATAGTCAAACATCCAAATCTCGTTCCTGCAGTTCCTGTAACCACATACAAACACGGATAGGATAATAATGAGCGATCATGGTGGCCTGTAAACTATTGTACCTGCAATGGACGTGGGTAGATGTCTAGGGACTTGCATAAAATGCATCAACAACTCCCCCTAGGACCTAGAACATCTATTACAATTAAGTAAACGTCTATAAACCATGCAAGTTCATAAACACAAACAGTTTAGTAAAGTTATTACAGATCCAGATTCTCTCTCTCGCATAAACAAACATCAAAAACTAAAAACAAATTAGCAAAACAGTATCAGACACGGATCAACTGGCTTGAACTTGGTTTGAGCTTTGAGCATCACTTTCTTTGTTGAGGTATGCATAATAAACATCAATAACACGTTGATATCTCATTGCTTCCTCCTTTCTGTCATCTCTAAATGAAATGTAATGGCGGTGAAGAGTCTCCACATCAAATCTCGATAAGTTTCTTAGCCACATAGGATCCAAGATTCTCACATTGTCGAACTGTATGCTACCATCTTCTTTCTCAATTGCAGTCAGAATCACTGCTTCTTCCGAAAACTCATCATAGAACCAACATCTAAAGTTCTTACAGATATCCTTGGGTAATGGCATCAAGGAAGATTGTTTCATATACTTAGTTGGACGGAACTTAACAACACAAATAGGTCCTCCTTTTGAATTTTTCTTTGTCGGGTGTATGGAAAACCTAGCTGTCGTTGACTTGAAGATATCCCACTTTCCTGTTCTATACTCAGTTCTTAACCCTATCATGTACAAACCAATTCTTAATCTCATTCCATCCCTCGGCCTTTGCTTGTTCGGCTTGGAGTTTCTTATCTTTCAATTCAGTTTCTTTTCTTTCTTTTTCAACGAGGAGTTTCTCATGTCGGATCTTCTTGCTCCTTTCTATCATAACATCCACTTCTTTCACTTGTTCTTTGTATACCTTCCTCGCCCTTTCTAACTCAATTAAGTTCTTTCTTTTCTCCTCACAACTCAGATTGAAGAAGTCACTTAAGGTGTTGAATGACGGATGCGAGTATAGCTCAAGCGAAGGCATAACAATCTTAACTTCTTCTTCTTCTTCATCATCATCAGATTCTGTCACAAATTTGTCTTTGGATTCGACAATCACATTCTCTTTCATGATTTCTTTACCAACAGAACTTTCACTCTTCTCGTCTTCGAACAGATCAAAATCACTTAAGTTGATATTTTGGATTTATTCGGGAGGGATTTCATCAGCTGGCTCTTCTTGTAGAGCCTTGTCTTCAGCTTCAACTGTCTCTGCATTCTCCATATCGTTTTCGCTGTCATATGCCAGAGCAGCAAGCTGTTCCAAAGGAAACTCACTTGGTGGAACGTCCCCCTTTTCTGCATCATTAAAAACATTTGAATAATTCATATAATATTCAGCAGTAAAGACCTCACCATATTCATTAAAACTTCGAATAGGTATCACTAACGGTATCTCAAAAGAGGGTCCTCCAGTTCCAGCATCTTCTTCTTCATCCTTTTCATCACCTCCTCCCAAATCAGAAGAATACTCTTCTCCTCTCTCCTTAATCAACTTGACTTTACCTGAGGTAAGCTGTTCGATCTTATCACTCATCAATTTCAACTTCTCCTTATTCTCACTCTTAATCACCAAAAGTTTCTTTCTCAACTTATCTGTCCTACTCTTCTGTCGGTCCAACCTATCAGATAACCTCTTGTTCTCATCCACCAATGACTCAATCTTAGCATTACTGATCTTCTTCTCCTCAATGGCTTGGTTCTCAGAATTGGTTATTTTCGTGATCAAAGACATCAGTAGATTTTGCTGTTTCTTGTATTCATCTGATGTGACCTGAGGTGTTGTGGTGGCAGGTTTTGGTGAGGTAATAGTAGCTCTTGCATCCTTCATGAAACTGGATGGATTTCTCTGAGCTTGTTGTTTCGAGCCTCCTTATGAAGATATCTGAGGTGAATCACAGGAATACTTCGTTCTTTTCTCCTTCTTCTTGAGTTGTTCTGAGGGCATAGGATCCTTTCCTTTCCTCTTTCTCTGAATCAAGCTGGCATCCTCCTCTGTCGCTTCATCATCACCCTCGATAACCTCGTCATCAACCTTATCTCCTCCTTGAACATTACCATTAGCTTTCTGATTATCACCTTGTCCTTCCTCATCTGTAACTTCTTAGTCAGAATCTGAATCCTCATTCCTCCAAGCATTACGTGCTGGGCATCGATAGTTCTTCTTGATAAGATGACAAATGAGCTTTCTATTAAAGTCGGGCTTTAAATCCTCATTCCTTGTCTCTTCCATTCTGCGGAAAGTAATCGGATTCATCGGCTTAAGGTAGATAATATCCTCTTCAAGCTTGGGTAGATCAGGTGCAGCGTCATTGATGATTAATTGAAGAAAACGAGCGTAGATCAGACACTTCTTAGTAGAACTAAAGTGGTTTGCTTTAAAGTTGTATAAGACAAATCCCGAGAAATTGTATGGTGCCTTGAGAACAAGTGCCACAAACATGCTTTGCACTTTCTTGTTCAGGTTATCTAATCCAGATTTGCGACCACTCAAATAGTGCATAATCACGTGAGTAAGATATCTAAACTGTGGAGGCAGTAGTGTCTTCAACAGTTCAGATTTGCCACCAATGTAACCAGAATAAGCACATCTTCTAAAGCAACCATGAATTCGTTCTATACTGATAGTCATGTGGGAGCAGTTCTCGTCATTAAAACCCAAAATCCTTCTAATCACATCCTTAGAAACAGTAATATCATGTCCTTGAACCTTACTAACAAGCTTATCTTCATCTACATCTAGTACAACATTTCTCCAGAACTCTCTCTGATGGCTATAATACGTTGTGCACTGAGTAGAAATACTAGTGTGTATCCTCAATCTCTTAAGAAATTCGACAATCTCCTTAAAATGAGAACCTCTTTCAAGATTAAGATCATAAAGAGCAACTTGATTGTTCAGTTCTCCCTTCTCTAAAGGAATCTCTTGCTGAGTTTGTGGGATGACCAAATTCACTTGAGGATTAGCTTGTTGCTCCCCCTGTCCTTCAACGTTAACAACCGGAATATTGAATTGTTGTTCATCCATTTGATGATATCTAAACAAAAACTGAAACATTTATAGAACAGTTAGATATATAAATCAATCACCATAAAACATCATGGCATTTGCATCAAAGTGTCATAAACTTGTTAAACATGATGAACCGTGCGAGTGATCATGTCACACGTGTGGCTGAGAGATCAAACGTGCGAGTGATATAGTCACTCGTGTCACTGTTGACACGTTTGAGCAGTAATATGGTTTCAGACAATGTACACGGTTGAGGCAAAATTCTAAGCGAGTGAGTCAACCGTGTGGTGACTCGTGTGGTTAATCACACGTGTCAGCTCTTGCAGACGAGTGATCAATAAAATCAAGACAAACGAGTGAGTTCAAAGGTCCACACGGTTGATCATCAACCGTGCACTGACTCGTGTGAGTCATGTCTCATGCGTGCGAGTGACATCACTCGTGCATGTCTGATGAAACCCGTATTAAATGCCTTTTTAAATTCAACAAATTACATGTTTGATTGTTTTAGGGGCCGATTTACATCACATTAGCATGTATAGGTTCCATTTAACTTAAAACAATAGCAAACACAGATCAAAACAAGCTCTAATTACACAAAATTCGAGTTGTATACCCTTAGGGTTTCGAATCATTCAAACAAAAAATTAGTGGACTAAACCTCGATGAAATTGTACCTATTAGATGGCGCTGAGGTCAGAATCAAGTAATGAACTAATGCTGCGGTGGAAATCTTGATTGGTTAAGATCAAAAATTGAGAGAGAAAATGACATGTGTGCACAAGTGTGAGCATCAGTGCTCGTCACCCCTATTTATACTCTCGTGATCAACCGTATGGTTGATCACACGATCCACAATCAACCGTGCATCTCATCTTAATCACACGTGCGTGTGACCCAATAGTCTTAGACCAATTTTGATCAGAGTCATCCGTACGGTTAACCTCAAACGTGTGGTTACTCGTACGGTTCACACATCAAGCATGCATGTGAGCCACTTAGGCAATTTCAAAATTTTACAAACTTAGGATTTCGACTCGTTTAGCAATCTTAGGGCTAACTAACACTTTTATTTTGAGTCATAAATCACTAAAGCCTTCAAGAAATGACCATTAACACTTAGGTAATCCAAATAACTTAACCTAATTGATTTTATTACTCCAAACATTTTGTTTATCCTGAGTAAGTCCTACAGTGTAATGTCATCTTAAATTCACTTCCAAACAAACTCTTTCAAACATTCACAAGCTCTACAAACTTCAAACTTATGGATTTGGTGGCCAGAAATATCTTGATCTCAACAAGGTTCTTTCAGATGTCGTTATGCATTATGAGGATAATGAGAAAACAGAGAAATGAAAAAAATCTTTATAGATTTTCTGATGTAAAAGGTCATGCAACTAAAATTATGCGAATGAAAGACATTCTATCATGAAATGCAATAACATGTAAACCAAAATCTTTTTGTTGTTTTTCAGTAATCAGAATAAGCTATTTAACAAGCATATAAATGAAATATACAAATCTACATTCTTTTTGTGAGCAATATGATTAATTAAAATAAAAATGGATTAGAACTGACATATTGAATCAACTTCTGTTGTTCATTTCCAATTATCCAGTCTATGTCTATTATCATGCAATTACTGATATCAATCCTCATTAAACATGAACATATTCATTCCGGACACTTCGACAATCATGTTGGCATTAAGTACTTTGAACATTATAGAGCAGTGATTTTTGAGATCACGCTAAGTTCATTAATCGTTGATTCTTTCATCACTTATGATTATGCATTGTTATTGGGTTGTCAATTCATTACATGTAACTTTCCGTTATCTCTTTCCATGTATTTCATTCAAATTGAACAGGATGGTTCTCACGGACTTTTAAATAACCCTGCCAGCCTTTTGTAGTGACCCGAACTTTTCCATGTTTATATATATTAATTGAGATTGATATTTACATGATTAAATGTTTCCAACATGTTAAGCAATTAAACTTGTTAAGACTTGATTAATTGAAATATGTTTCATATAGACAATTGACCACCCAAGTTGATCGGTGATTCACGAACGTTAAAACTTGTAAAAACTATATGATGACATATATATGGATATATATATATAGTTAACATGATACTATGATAAGAAAACATATCATAAAGTATATTAACAATGAACTACATATGTAAAAACAAGACTACTAACTTAATGATTTTTAAACGAGACATATATGTAACGATTATCGTTGTAAAGACATTTAATGTATATATATCATATTAAGAGATATTCATACATGATAATATCATGATAATATAATAATTTAAAATCTCATTTGATATTATAAACATTGGGTTAACAACATTTAACAAGATCGTTAACCTAAAGGTTTCAAAACAACACTTACATGTAACGACTAACGATGACTTAACGACTCAGTTAAAATGTGTATACATGTAGTGTTTTAATATGTATTTATACACTTTTGAAAGACTTCAATACACTTATCAAAATACTTCTACTTAACAAAAATGCTTACAATTACATCCTCGTTCAGTTTCATCAACAATTCTACTCGTATGCACCCGTATTCGTACTCGTACAATACACAGCTTTTAGATGTATGTACTATTGGTATATACACTCCAATGATCAGCTCTTAGCAGCCCATGTGAGTCACCTAACACATGTAGGAACCATCATTTGGCAACTAGCATGAAATATCTCATAAAATTACAAAAATATGAGTAATCATTCATGACTTATTTACATGAAAACAAAATTACATATCCTTTATATCTAATCCATACACCAACGACCAAAAACACCTACAAACACTTTCATTCTTCAATTTTCTTCATCTAATTGATCTCTCTCAAGTTCTATCTTCAAGTTCTAAGTGTTCTTCATAAATTCCAAAAGTTCTTGTTTCATAAAATCAAGAATACTTTCAAGTTTGCTGGCTCACTTCCAATCTTGTAAGGTGATCATCCAACCTCAAGAAATCTTTGTTTCTTACAGTAGGTTATCATTCTAATACAAGGTAATAATCATATTCAAACTTTGGTTCAATTTCTATAACTATAACAATCTTATTTCAAGTGATGATCTTACTTGAACTTGTTTTCGTGTCATGATTCTGCTTCAAGAACTTCGAGCCATCCAAGGATCCATTGAAGCTAGATCCATTTTTCTCTTTTCCAGTAGGTTTATCCAAGGAAATTAAGGTAGTAATGATGTTCATAACATCATTCGATTCATACATATAAAGCTATCTTATTCGAAGGTTTAAACTTGTAATCACTAGAACATAGTTTAGTTAATTCTAAACTTGTTCGCAAACAAAAGTTAATCCTTCTAACTTGACTTTTAAAATCAACTAAACACATGTTCTATATCTATATGATATGCTAACTTAATGATTTAAAACCTGGAAACACGAAAAACACCGTAAAACCGGATTTACGCCGTCGTAGTAACACCGCGGGCTGTTTTGGGTTAGTTAATTAAAAACTATGATAAACTTAGATTTAAAAGTTTTTATTCTGAGAAAATGATTTTTATTATGAACATGAAACTATATCCAAAAATTATGGTTAAACTCAAAGTGGAAGTATGTTTTCTAAAATGGTCATCTAGACGTCGTTCTTTCGACTGAAATGACTACCTTTACAAAAACGACTTGTAACTTATTTTTACGACTATAAACCTATACTTTTTCTGTTTAGATTCATAAAATAGAGTTCAATATGAAATCATAGCAATTTGATTCACTCAAAACGGATTTAAAATGAAGAAGTTATGGGTAAAACAAGATTGGATAATTTTTCTCATTTTAGCTACGTGAAAATTGGTAACAAATCTATTCCAACCATAACTTAATCAACTTGTATTGTATATTATGTAATCTTGAGATACCATAGACACGTATACAATGTTTCGACCTATCATGTCGACACATCTATATATATTTCGGAACAACCATAGACACTCTATATGTGAATGTTGGAGTTAGCTATACAGGGTTGAGGTTGATTCCAAAATATATATAGTTTGAGTTGTGATCAATACTGAGATACGTATACACTGGGTCGTGGATTGATTCAAGATAATATTTATCGATTTATTTCTGTACATCTAACTGTGGACAACTAGTTATAGGTTACTAACGAGGACAGCTGACTTAATAAACTTAAAACATCAAAATATATTAAAAGTGTTGTAAATATATTTTGAACATACTTTAATATATATGTATATATTGTTATAGGTTCGTGAATCAACAGTGGCCAAGTCTTACTTCCCGACGAAGTAAAAATCTGTGAAAGTGAGTTATAGTCCCACTTTTAAAATCTAATATTTTTGGGATGAGAATACATGCAGGTTTTATAAATGATTTACAAAATAGACACAAGTACGTGAAACTACATTCTATGGTTGAATTATCGAAATCGAATATGCCCCTTTTTATTAAGTCTGGTAATCTAAGAATTAGGGAACAGACACCCTAATTGACGCGAATCCTAAAGATAGATCTATTGGGCCTAACAAACCCCATCCAAAGTACCGGATGCTTTAGTACTTCGAAATTTATATCATATCCGAAGGGTGTCCCGGAATGATGGGGATATTCTTATATATGCATCTTGTTATTGTCGGTTACCAGGTGTTCACCATATGAATGATTTTTATCTCTATGTATGGGATGTGTATTGAAATATGAAATCTTGTGGTCTATTGTTACGATTTGATATATATAGGTTAAACCTATAACTCACCAACATTTTTGTTGACGTTTAAAGCATGTTTATTCTCAGGTGAGTATTAAGAGCTTCCGCTGTTGCATACTAAAATAAGGACAAGATTTGGAGTCCATGTTTGTATGATATTGTGTAAAAACTGCATTCAAGAAACTGATTTTGATGTAACATATTTGTATTGTAAACCATTATGTAATGGTCGTGTGTAAACAGGATATTTTAGATTATCATTATTTGATAATCTACGTAAAGCTTTTTAAACCTTTATTTATGAAATAAAGGTTATGGTTTGTTTTAAAAATGAATGCAGTCTTTGAAAAACGTCTCATATAGAGGTCAAAACCTCGCAACGAAATCAATTAATATGGAACGTTTTTAATCAATAAGAACGGGACATTTCAGTTGGTATCCGAGCGTTGGTCTTAGAGAACCAGAAAATTTGCATTAGTGTGTCTTATCGAGTTTGTTAGGATGCATTAGTGAGTCTGGACTTCGACCGTGTTTTCTTTAAAAATGATTGCTTAACATTTTTATTGGAAACTATATATTTTTAACATATGAATATTATGTGATATATTAATCTCTTAACGTGTTTGATATTATGTGATAGATGTCTACCTCTAGAACAAGTCCCATTGACTCACCTAATAATAATGAAGAGTCAAATGTAAATTGGAATGATTTGTGGACTGATTCACAAATTCCCGAAGAGGAACCGGAAGAAGAGTCGGAACCGGAAGAAGAATCGGGACCGGAAGAAGAATCGGAACCGGATGAAGAAATAGAACCGGTGGGGGAAATAATAAAACGGTTAAGTAAAAGAAAATCCTCAACCAACCGACCAAAGTTAATTATGGTCAATGGTGTTTCCGCCAAGGAAGCAAAATATTGGGAGGATTACCAATTCTCCGATGAATCGGATTCCGACGAGAATTCCGATGATGTTATAGAAATTACCCCAACTGAATTTAAAAAGGCAAAAGAAAATAATAAGGGAAAGGGCATAAAAATAGAGAAATCTAATTCCAACCCCGATGAACTTTATATGTATCGTCAACCCCCGAAGTCCTTAAGTTGTAACAATGACCCGGGAACCTCTAAACCACCAGGTTTTTCTAAACCAATGTGGACAACGACGGCTCGTATTAGGGGAACATCATATATCCCTAGAAACTTGGCAAAACGAACCAAAACCGAAGAAGAAGAAACGAGCGAGTCGGAATAAGATAGTTGTATTCGTGTGGTGTAATATATGTAATATAGTGTTCTTATGCTTTATGATATATGTAAAAATTGCTTGTATTAATAAGTATTTTTTTATGAAACTAACTCTTGTCTATTTTACAGTTTAAAAACACAAAATGGATAGACAACCCAATATTTTAAGAGACCTACCCGGAGACATGATTGATGAAATCTTGTCTAGAGTCGGCCAGAATTCTTCGGCACAACTATTTAAGGCGAGATCAGTTTGTAAGACATTCGAAGAACGTTCCAAGAATGTCTTGGTTTATAAGAGACTTTCGTTTGAAAGATGGGGGATATCACATTGGGAAACCCATAAGTTACGATGTGTTTACTTTGACGCATATATTGCGGGGAACCCAAATGCTATTTTACGCAACGGGTTAAGAAATTATTTTGACTCAATATATCCGAATATTGGACTTCGTGATTTAGAAAAAGCGGCTAACATGCAACATAAAGAAGCATGTTATGCTTACGGATTAGTAATGTTCGCTTCTCACCAAAGTGAGAACAAGAACATCGGGCTACAACTATTAAACAAAACGTTTCCACAAGTGACGGAGTCGGTAATTGGGGTAAGAAATGAGGTTTTTAGATTATTACGGGACTGTTGGACATTACGTAACTCTCGTCCCTTTGATGACCTTACAACACGCTGTCTTATCAACGGCCATAACGGTTATGTTGCACAAGACCAAGGATGGGAAGTAGTCCTAGTAAAACCAGAATGCATGACTTGTTTCTGGACGTATGAATTACGTGTCTTTATTGCCTTTGCCGAACGACTTGTGTACTAGCTAGAATTGTCTTCACAACTATCTTGTATCAAAGTTATTGTGTGCTATATTTCATGCTTTATGTAAAATAAGCGGTATTGTAAGTTTGTAAAATATTGTATAAAAGTTTGAACGCGAAATATTATTACAATCAGTTTTTCATATAGAATTGTAGTAGTTGAATTGTATATTAGCTACTAAGTATGAACTTAACGGGTAGGTACTACTCGAATTTAAACTTATAAAACGCTAATATGAAGAAAAAGCTTTTATAAATGAGTTCATATTATGCTACGAAATACTATTAACTACTCTTAATATTCTGTATGATTAACTTGTTCCATTTAACTATTTTGAAGGAAATGGCACCGACTACTCGACACACCGTGAATATGAATGAAGAGGAATTCCGTACTTTTCTAGCTTCAAACATAGCCGCAGTACAGGCTGCGCTACATACCAACAATAACCTTGGATCTAGCAGTATAGGAAATCGTGTAGGATGCACCTACAAAGAATTCACTGCCTGCAAACCTTTGGAATTTGATGGAACCGAAGGACCGATCGGATTGAAACGGTGGACCGAGAAGGTTGAATCGGTGTTTGCCATAAGTAAGTGTACTGAAGAGGACAAAGTGAAGTACGCTACGCATACCTTCACAGGTTCTACGTTAACATGGTGGAATACCTATCTAGAGCAAGTGGGACAAGATGATGCGTACGCACTACCGTGGTCAGCATTCAAGCACTTGATGAACGAGAAGTACCGTCCCAGAACCGAGGTCAATAAGCTCAAGACAGAACTTAGAGGGTTACGAACCCAAGGATTTGATATTACCACGTACGAAAGACGATTCACAGAATTGTGCCTATTGTGTCCGGGAGCATTCGAAGATGAGGAAGAGAAGATCGACGCGTTTGTGAAAGGATTACCGGAAAGAATCCAAGAAGATATAAGTTCACACGAGCCCGCCTCCATACAACAGGCATGTAGAATGGCTCACAAACTAGTGAACCAGATTGAAGAAAGAATTAAAGAACAGACTGCTGAAGAGGCCAATGTGAAGCAAGTCAAAAGAAAGTGGGAGGAAAACGGTGATAAGAATCACCAATACAGCAACAACAGCAATTACAACAATAATCGCAACAATTATCCCAACAATCGCAACATCAATCGCAACTACAACAAACGGCCCAACAACAACAACAACAACAACAACAGCAACTACAACAATCATCCCAACAACAATAATAACCGCAACAACAACAACAATCAGAAGCAGCTATGCCAAAGGTGTGAAAAGAATCACTCGGGGTTCTGCACCAAATTTTGCAACAAGTGTAAAAGAAATGGTCATAGCGCGGCGAAGTGTGAGGTCTACGGACCAGGGGTTAATAGAACGAAAGGAACAAATGGTGTCGGAACGAGTAATGGCGGAGCAAGTAGTGTCGGAGCAAGTTATGCCAATGTAGTTTGTTATAAATGTGGAAAACCAGGCCACATTATTAGAAATTGCCCGAACCAGGAGAGCACGAATGGACAAGGCCGTGGAAGAGTTTTCAATATTAATGCGGTAGAGGCACAGGAAGACCCGGAGCTTGTTACGGGTACGTTTCTTATTGACAATAAATCTGCTTACGTTTTATTTGATTCGGGTGCGGATAGAAGTTATATGAGTAGAGATTTTTGTGCTAAATTAAGTTGTCCATTGACGCCTTTGGATAGTAAATTTTTACTCGAATTAGCAAATGGTAAATTAATTTCAGCAGATAATATATGTCGGAATCGAGAAATTAAACTGGTTAGCGAAACATTTAAGATTGATTTGATACCAGTAGAGTTAGGGAGTTTTGATGTGATAATCGGTATGGACTGGTTGAAAGAAGTGAAAGCGGAGATCGTTTGTTACAAAAATGCAATTCGCATTATACGAGAAAAAGGAAAACCCTTAATGGTGTACGGAGAAAAGGGCAACACGAAGCTACATCTTATTAGTAATTTGAAGGCACAAAAACTAATAAGAAAAGGTTGCTATGCTGTTCTAGCACACGTCGAGAAAGTACAAACTGAAGAAAAGAGCATCAATGATGTTCCCATTGCAAAAGAATTTCCCGATGTATTTCCGAAAGAATTACCGGGATTACCCCCACATCGATCCGTTGAATTTCAAATAGATCTTGTACCAGGAGCTGCACCAATAGCTCGTGCTCCTTACAGACTCGCACCCAGCGAGATGAAAGAACTGCAAAGCCAATTACAAGAACTTTTAGAGCGTGGTTTCATTCGACCAAGCACATCACCGTGGGGAGCTCCTGTTTTGTTTGTCAAGAAGAAAGATGGTACATTCAGGTTGTGTATCGACTACCGAGAGTTGAACAAACTTACCATCAAGAACCGCTACCCACTACCGAGAATCGACGACTTATTTGATCAACTACAAGGCTCGTCTATTTATTCAAAGATTGACTTACGTTCCGGGTATCATCAAATGCGGGTGAAAGAAGATGATATTCCAAAGACTGCTTTCAGAACACGTTACGGTCATTACGAGTTTATGGTCATGCCGTTTGGTTTAACTAATGCACCAGCTGTGTTCATGGACCTTATGAACCGAGTGTGTGGACCATACCTTGACAAGTTTGTCATTGTTTTCAATGATGACATACTTATTTACTCAAAGAATGACCAAGAACACGGTGAACATTTGAGAAAGGTGTTAGAAGTATTGAGGAAGGAAGAATTGTACGCTAAGTTTTCAAAGTGTGCATTTTGGTTGGAAGAAGTTCAATTCCTCGGTCACATAGTGAACAAAGAAGGTATTAAGGTGGATCCGGCAAAGATAGAAACTGTTGAAAAGTGGGAAACCCCGAAAACTCCGAAACACATACGCCAGTTTTTAGGACTAGCTGGTTACTACAGAAGGTTCATCCAAGACTTTTCCAGAATAGCAAAACCCTTGACTGCATTAATGCATAAAGGGAAGAAATTTGAATGGAATGATGAACTAGAGAAAGCGTTTCAGTTATTGAAGAAAAAGCTAACTACGGCACCAATATTGTCATTACCTGAACGGAATGATGATTTTGTGATTTATTGTGATGCATCAAAGCAAGGTCTCGGTTGTGTATTAATGCAACGAACGAAGGTGATTGCTTATGCGTCTAGACAATTGAAGATTCACGAACAAAATTATACGACGCATGATTTGGAATTAGGCGCGGTTGTTTTTGCATTAAAGACTTGGAGGCACTACTTATATGGGGTCAAAAGTATTATATATACCGACCACAAAAGTCTTCAACACATATTTAATCAGAAACAACTGAATATGAGGCAGCGTAGGTGGATTGAATTATTGAATGATTACGACTTTGAGATTCGTTACCACCCGGGGAAGGCAAATGTGGTAGCCGATGCCTTGAGCAGGAAGGACAGAGAACCCATTCGAGTAAAATCTATGAATATAATGATTCATAATAACATTACTACTCAAATAAAGGAGGCGCAACAAGGAGTTTTAAAAGAGGGAAATTTAAAGGATGAAATACCCAAAGGATCGGAGAAGCATCTTAATATTCGGGAAGACGGAACCCGGTATAGGGCTGAAAGGATTTGGGTACCAAAATTTGGAGATATGAGAGAAATGGTACTTAGAGAAACTCATAAAACCAGATACTCAATACATCCTGGAACGGGGAAGATGTACAAGGATCTCAAGAAACATTTTTGGTGGCCGGGTATGAAAGCCGATGTTGCTAAATACGTAGGAGAATGTTTGACGTGTTCTAAGGTCAAAGCTGAGCATCAGAAACCATCAGGTCTACTTCAACAACCCGAAATCCCGGAATGGAAATGGGAAAACATTACCATGGATTTCATCACTAAATTGCCAAGGACTGCAAGTGGTTTTGATACTATTTGGGTAATAGTTGATCGTCTCACCAAATCAGCACACTTCCTACCAATAAGAGAAGATGACAAGATGGAGAAGTTAGCACGACTGTATTTGAAGGAAGTCGTCTCCAGACATGGAATACCAATCTCTATTATCTCTGATAGGGATGGCAGATTTATTTCAAGATTCTGGCAGACATTACAGCAAGCATTAGGAACTCGTCTAGACATGAGTACTGCCTATCATCCACAAACTGATGGGCAGAGCGAAAGGACTATACAAACGCTTGAAGACATGCTACGAGCATGTGTTATTGATTTCGGAAACAGTTGGGATCGACATCTACCGTTAGCAGAATTTTCCTACAACAACAGCTACCATTCAAGCATTGAGATGGCGCCGTTTGAAGCACTTTATGGTAGAAAGTGCAGGTCTCCGATTTGTTGGAGTGAAGTGGGGGATAGACAGATTACGGGTCCGGAGATTATACAAGAAACTACCGAGAAGATCATCCAAATTCAACAACGGTTGAAAACCGCCCAAAGTCGACAAAAGAGCTACGCTGACATTAAAAGAAAAGATATAGAATTTGAAATTGGAGAGATGGTCATGCTTAAAGTTGCACCTTGGAAAGGCGTTGTTCGATTTGGTAAACGAGGGAAATTAAATCCAAGGTATATTGGACCATTCAAGATTATTGATCGTGTCGGACCAGTAGCTTACCGACTAGAGTTACCTCAACAACTCGCGGCTGTACATAACACTTTCCACGTCTCGAATTTAAAGAAATGTTTTGCTAAAGAAGATCTCACTATTCCGTTAGATGAAATCCAAATCAACGAAAAACTTCAATTCATCGAAGAACCCGTCGAAATAATGGATCGTGAGGTTAAAAGACTTAAGCAAAACAAGATACCAATTGTTAAGGTTCGATGGAATGCTCGTAGAGGACCCGAGTTCACCTGGGAGCGTGAAGATCAGATGAAGAAGAAATACCCGCATCTATTTCCAGAAGATTCGTCAACACCTTCAACACCTTAAAATTTTGGGACGAAATTTATTTAACGGGTAGGTACTGTAGTGACCCGAACTTTTCCATGTTTATATATATTAATTGAGATTGATATTTACATGATTAAATGTTTCCAACATGTTAAGCAATTAAACTTGTTAAGACTTGATTAATTGAAATATGTTTCATATAGACAATTGACCACCCAAGTTGATCGGTGATTCACGAACGTTAAAACTTGTAAAAACTATATGATGACATATATATGGATATATATATATAGTTAACATGATACTATGATAAGAAAACATATCATAAAGTATATTAACAATGAACTACATATGTAAAAACAAGACTACTAACTTAATGATTTTTAAACGAGACATATATGTAACGATTATCGTTGTAAAGACATTTAATGTATATATATCATATTAAGAGATATTCATACATGATAATATCATGATAATATAATAATTTAAAATCTCATTTGATATTATAAACATTGGGTTAACAACATTTAACAAGATCGTTAACCTAAAGGTTTCAAAACAACACTTACATGTAACGACTAACGATGACTTAACGACTCAGTTAAAATGTATATACATGTAGTGTTTTAATATGTATTTATACACTTTTGAAAGACTTCAATACACTTATCAAAATACTTCTACTTAACAAAAATGCTTACAATTACATCCTCGTTCAGTTTCATCAACAATTCTACTCGTATGCACCCGTATTCGTACTCGTACAATACACAGCTTTTAGATGTATGTACTATTGGTATATACACTCCAATGATCAGCTCTTAGCAGCCCATGTGAGTCACCTAACACATGTAGGAACCATCATTTGGCAACTAGCATGAAATATCTCATAAAATTACAAAAATATGAGTAATCATTCATGACTTATTTACATGAAAACAAAATTACATATCCTTTATATCTAATCCATACACCAACGACCAAAAACACCTACAAACACTTTCATTCTTCAATTTTCTTCATCTAATTGATCTCTCTCAAGTTCTATCTTCAAGTTCTAAGTATTCTTCATAAATTCCAAAAGTTCTTGTTTCATAAAATCAAGAATACTTTCAAGTTTGCTGGCTCACTTCCAATCTTGTAAGGTGATCATCCAACCTCAAGAAATCTTTGTTTCTTACAGTAGGTTATCATTCTAATACAAGGTAATAATCATATTCAAACTTTGGTTCAATTTCTATAACTATAACAATCTTATTTCAAGTGATGATCTTACTTGAACTTGTTTTCGTGTCATGATTCTGCTTCAAGAACTTCGAGCCATCCAAGGATCCATTGAAGCTAGATCCATTTTTCTCTTTTCCAGTAGGTTTATCCAAGGAAATTAAGGTAGTAATGATGTTCATAACATCATTCGATTCATACATATAAAGCTATCTTATTCGAAGGTTTAAACTTGTAATCACTAGAACATAGTTTAGTTAATTCTAAACTTGTTCGCAAACAAAAGTTAATCCTTCTAACTTGACTTTTAAAATCAACTAAACACATGTTCTATATCTATATGATATGCTAACTTAATGATTTAAAACCTGGAAACACGAAAAACACCGTAAAAACGGATTTACGCCGTCGTAGTAACACCGCGGGCTGTTTTGGGTTAGTTAATTAAAAACTATGATAAACTTAGATTTAAAAGTTTTTATTCTGAGAAAATGATTTTTATTATGAACATGAAACTATATCCAAAAATTGTGGTTAAACTCAAAGTGGAAGTATGTTTTCTAAAATGGTCATCTAGACGTCGTTCTTTCGACTGAAATGACTACCTTTACAAAAACGACTTGTAACTTATTTTTCCGACTATAAACCTATACTTTTTCAGTTTAGATTCATAAAATAGAGTTCAATATAAAATCATAGCAATTTGATTCACTCAAAACGGATTTAAAATGAAGAATTTATGGGTAAAACAAGATTGGATAATTTTTCTCATTTTAGCTACGTGAAAATTGGTAACAAATCTATTCCAACCATAACTTAATCAACTTGTATTGTATATTATGTAATCTTGAGATACCATAGATACGTATACAATGTTTCGACCTATCATGTCGACACATCTATATATATTTCGGAACAACCATAGACACTCTATATGTGAATGTTGGAGTTAGCTATACAGGGTTGAGGTTGATTCCAAAATATATATAGTTTGAGTTGTGATCAATACTGAGATACGTATACACTGGGTCGTGGATTGATTCAAGATAATATTTATCGATTTATTTCTGTACATCTAACTGTGGACAACTAGTTATAGGTTACTAACGAGGACAGCTGACTTAATAAACTTAAAACATCAAAATATATTAAAAGTGTTGTAAATATATTTTGAACATACTTTAATATATATGTATATATTGTTATAGGTTCGTGAATCAACAGTGGCCAAGTCTTACTTCCCGACGAAGTAAAAATCTGTGAAAGTGAGTTATAGTCCCACTTTTAAAATCTAATATTTTTGGGATGAGAATACATGCAGGTTTTATAAATGATTTACAAAATAGACACAAGTACGTGAAACTACATTCTATGGTTGAATTATCGAAATCGAATATGCCCCTTTTTATTAAGTCTGGTAATCTAAGAATTAGGGAACAGACACCCTAATTGACGCGAATCCTAAAGATAGATCTATTGGGCCTAACAAACCCCATCCAAAGTACCGGATGCTTTAGTACTTCGAAATTTATATCATATCCGAAGGGTGTCCCGGAATGATGGGGATATTCTTATATATGCATCTTGTTATTGTCGGTTACCAGGTGTTCACCATATGAATGATTTTTATCTCTATGTATGGGATGTGTATTGAAATATGAAATCTTGTGGTCTATTGTTACGATTTGATATATATAGGTTAAACCTATAACTCACCAACATTTTTGTTGACGTTTAAAGCATGTTTATTCTCAGGTGAGTATTAAGAGCTTCCGCTGTTGCATACTAAAATAAGGACAAGATTTGGAGTCCATGTTTGTATGATATTGTGTAAAAACTGCATTCAAGAAACTGATTTCGATGTAACATATTTGTATTGTAAACCATTATGTAATGGTCGTGTGTAAACAGGATATTTTAGATTATCATTATTTGATAATCTACGTAAAGCTTTTTAAACCTTTATTTATGAAATAAAGGTTATGGTTTGTTTTAAAAATGAATGCAGTCTTTGAAAAACGTCTCATATAGAGGTCAAAACCTCGCAACGAAATCAATTAATATGGAACGTTTTTAATCAATAAGAACGGGACATTTCACCTTTGGCTTCTATCAGTGTATTGATAATCTTCAATCTAGTTGGAACGGCAGATTTTAGAATATATTGGATTATCTGAATAGGCGCATTATTTACCACGGGGATTGGTCTACAGTTAAAGCAGATTTGCCTGATGACCAGTCGTCACAAGAAATAAATCTCAAGGCCCTTAACTTCATTATGTTCAAGTTGACATGGAAAACGGAATCGAAAGTTAAACTTTCATATATATATATATATATATATATATATATATATATATATATATATATATATATATATATATATATATATATATATATATATAGAGAGAGAGAGTATATCTAGATAAGTATCTTGCCAACTTACAGTCTTAATAGGTATAACTCTATATTGCAGACAACAAGAATCTTGATAGTTCGGTGTGAACGTCGTGATTAAACAATTCAAGCTGCGCGGTGGCATCACATTAAGACTGATCTGAGTTCTTTATGAGCACATCATGAATCAGCATTCTTCATACTTTCAGGACTTTGTCATCTTGATACGCCAATTATTTTTGACTTTGATTTTCTTTTGATATTTCCTTTTCAGCATATCATTGTCTTTTGATATATTGATTTTGAACGCCATCATGAATGGATTTTCCATTTGTTATGCATGACCTCATGTTTCTTTGTTGTCTGCTCAGATCACTCGAAGGTGTTCTCCCTTAAATGCTTGAACGGTCCGCAATAAGGAATTATACTTTTCAACCTTAAGTGAGAAGGGACACTTACTTTTGACATAAACTAATTTTTCATCTGACTTTTTGGATTTTAGTTTCGATTATTAAGTCTCAGGCCCGTGACAACGTGGTATGCACCAGCCAAACAGATAACCCTCAACTTAAAATTCACCCCCAACTTTCTCTAACAATTATCAATTATGATAGGGGATACCCTCAACTGACTGTTGATTTCCTTAACAATTATCATTAGATACAGTTTCGGAGATAATTAGGTGATTACCTTCAAACGCAACAGATCATTCATGACTTCTGAATCTCAGATGATCGTTATTCTTATTATGATTGTCTAATGCCAAGAATTCATAAGTCACATCTATCAGTACATCACATAACAAATAGACATAAACGTCCAAATCAGTCCTTACTAATCAATTATCAATTCTCTGTACAGTAATTTCGTCATCTCCTACAGATTAATCAAAACAAGCTCATTTTCGGAATTTTCAACTTTTTATGATTTTCTGGTGAGGCATTTTTCACTTTTTAGGTATTTTCTGCGAATAAAATACTAAAATATAAAATCTTTTTTTGTTTTAGCATTTTAACCAAACAGAAAATATCTACAGACTAGCATGCAATCATGAATGAAATCATGTAAAGAAATGTAGACATGAAGCAAAAATATGCAATACAGATAATCAGAAACTAAAAATCTATATGCCATACATCCTACATGCAAAGTCTAAAAGTCTTGACTAAACCTCGCGCACAACATCCGAAATCACTTTGTCTCGATCACTAATGTCATTCATCTCTAGTAGGAATAAGAACCTAGGTCTATCAAAAGCCTTAGTAAATAAGTCAGCCCTCTGGTCCTTAGTACCTATTCTCTTAACCTCAAGAACCTTTTTCTCATGGCAATCCCTAAGAAAATGATATTTAACACCTATGTGTTTTGTTTTAGAATGTTGAACATGATTCTTAGTGATCGCTATAGAAGCAATATTATCAATATAAAGAGAAGAGAAAGAGATTCTTAGCCCGTAATCGCGAAGTTGTTGTTGGATCCAAACAACTTGCGAACAACAACTAGCAGCAGCTATATATTCAGCTTCACACGTGGAAAGAGCAACTGCAGTTTGTTTCTTGCACTGTCAGGTCACCAGCCTTTCACCTAAAAATTGACATCCTCCTGATGTAGATTTGTTGTTGATTTTGCAACCTGCATAATCTGAATCGCTGTAAGCTACAAGAACAAACTTCTCATCGTTCGAATACCAGATGCCGAGATTTGGCGAATGCAACAAATAACGTAGGATTCTCTTGGCAGTTGTAAGATGAACTGTATTCGGATTAACTTGATAACGAGCACACAGACATGTTGCGAACATAATATCCGGCCTAGATGCAGTGAGATACATAAGCGACCCGATGATTGCTCGATAATACGTAGGATCAACAGGTTCTCCTTTGCACTCTAGCGAAATACCATGATTCATAGCTAACGGAGTTGACACAGGACGTTCTTGAGTCATACCGAAACGTTCCAGTATATCATTCACATACTTTGCCTGATGAAGAAAAATTCCATTTTCTGTCTGTTCGACTTGTAAACCAAGAAAGTAGTGTAGAAGACCCAATTTACTCATTTCGAACTAATCCTTCATCACCTGTTCGAAGTCATAAACGAATTCCTGCTTAGTAGCACCGAATATAAATGAAATGCCCCGTTCATATACGATATAAACAATTCACAATAGTTGATTACATCGCGAGGTAATTAACCTCTATATGATACATTTTACAAACATTGTATTCCTTTTTAAAAGACAAACTTTCTTTACATCGAAAGTTGACGGCAAGCATACTATTTCATAATACCTCCAACTATAATTGATTTAATAATAATCTTGATGAACTCGACGACTCGAATGCAACGTCTTTTGAAATATGTCATGAATGTCTCCAAGTAATATCTCTAATATGAGCAAATGCACAGCGGAAGATTTCTTTCATACCTGAGAATAAACATGCTTTCAAGTGTTAACCAAAAGGTTGGTGAGTTCATTAGTTTATCATAATAATTCATTTTCATCATTTTAATAGACCACAAGAATTTCATTTCCAGTTCTCATAAATATACGTCCCATGCATAGAGACAAAAATCATTCATATGGTGAACACCTGGTAACCGACATTAACAAGATGCATATAAGAATATCCGCTATCATTCCGCGAAATCCTTCGGACATGATAAAAAAATGAATTCGAAGTACTAAAGCATCCGGTACTTTGGATGGGTTCGTTAGGCCCATTAGATCTATCTTTAGGATTCACGTCAATTAGTAGATCGGTTTAGTAATTCTTAGGTTACCAAGCAAAAGGGGCATATTTGGCTTCGATCATTCACCCATATAATGTAGTTTCAATTACTTGTGTCTATTTCATAAAACATTTATAAAAGCAGCGCATGTATTCTCAGCCCCAAAAATATATATTGCAAAAGCATTTAAAAAGGGAGCAAATGAAACTCACCCTACAATATTTTGTAGTAAAAATATTCATATGACAATACTGAACAATGCGGGGTTGGCCTTCGATTCACGAAACATTTATATATATATATATATGATTATCTTAAAATATGTCGTTATATAACTAATACTTTATTTTGGTAAATAATTTTAATAATAAAAAGTTGTAATATTTTTATAAAGATAATAATACTAATAATAATAGTAAGTTATTTTATTTTTATAGTAAAAGCAATAATATTGATAATAATGCCTAATACTAATAATAAGTAATAATAATACTAATTATGATAATAATGATAAAACTAATAATTTTACTAATAATAACAATAATACTAATATTTATATTAATAACTATAAAGATAATAATACTCCTAATAATAATGCAAATACTTATGATAATGATAATAATGAAAATAATAATAATAATAATAATAATAATAATAATAATAATAATAATAATAATAATGGTATAGCATTAATAATCGTAGTTATACCTCAAAAGGAAAGGATTACAAAAATAAACTGTCTCAATCCGGGCTCGAACCCACGATCTCTCGGTTAACCGCATACACTCCAAACCATCCTTCTAACCATTTCAGTTTATGGTAATATACGAATTCTAAATTCTTTTATCCTATTTTCGTATTCATCTTCTTCATCACATCATGAAATCATCATCAATATCAACATCAAAATTGTTAACCTTAAGATCATCATCTATTTAATCACCATACAGTTCTCATCATCATCCTTATATCAACCTCATAATCATCATATCACCATGGTACGTTCATGTATCTCGTTTCATTCTAGAAAACAGAAATCGATTCCCAGTCCAACAGAAAAACTGAATTGGGTCACGGCCCACTAGCAAGTAGAATTATGGATCGGTAATAGGGCCCAAGAGACTGCAGTAGCCCAATATTTATTCAGCCCTAATTGATTAACTTGTCTACATTGCAAAACATATTGGTCGACAGAAAAATCAAGGGGTGGGGTTCTCTGGATGTCGACAGAAACGAAAATGACTGGATCAATATATCATTCCATTCGTTATAAAAATCATCAAAATTATAACAATCCCCCATCTCATTATCATCAATCATGATCAATCTTTTCGATCCTAATAATATCTCTTATCAATATTTCGTTCTTCAATTATGATCATCATTCTTTGATGATCATACCATCATCATTGTTTGCGAAAAAAATATAAATTAGAAACAGAAAAAAATAGTCTCCTTAAACATTACCTCACTCCTACTCATCATCTTATTCTATAATCAACCTCTTTCATTAAGAATGTGCTTGGTTTATACTTGTGGATCAACAGATCGATGGAAACGGGACTTCCAAGCATCAGTTCAATCGAATTTATTTGGATCATGGCCCATCAGTAGTTTATCAAGCCCACCATTTGATTAGCCCATGTAGCATTAAAGATTTTCGATTTGAGTTGAAACAGAAATGACACAATTCAAACTACAGCATCTACCATCATCTTTATATAACTTTAATCAAAATTCAACAAGTGGTTGTGGTGGGGTTATTTGTTTATTAAATATCGACCACTCCTAAAGGAAGAAAAACGCAAAAAGTCACTCAATATTCCCACTACATGCTCGACCAAAACAATTAAAGTGTGTGGTCTCAATCATCAAAGAATTTGGTTTTTATATTCCTTACATATTCAAGTGGGGTATTTTGGTTTGGTAAATGTCGGCAGATTAGGAAAAGGAAAAGCACTCCAAAAGTTGATATCCTAATTTATAGTTCGAATTTAAAATACGCAGGAGCATTCAAGTGTGGTAACAATGAATAAGAATGAAACAGGAAGCAGTAGTACATGACTTGCAGCAAAATCGAAAAGAAGGAGAAGAAAAGAGAGTGACAGAAAATAAAAAGAACAATATCACAGCAGCAACTTTTCAAGGTGATTTAGTGATGGCAGTTTTGTGATGTCGGAACAACAAAATGATGGTTGTCATGGTCGAGAGAAAAAAATATAGATGTATCAGTAATAAGAGCATGTATGTTGGTGATTGCAGGTGTTGTTTGATCGATTTAGAAAACAGAAAAACAAATAGAACTAGGATGATGGTTCGTTGTGGTGATCGTTTGGATCAAACAAGAAACAACAAGGATGGTGATCGTGACTCGCGGTTTGTAGGGAAAATGTTGGTTGTTTGGGTTTTGATTATAGAAGAGGAAGTAGTAGTCCACATAGTGATGGTGTTCGATCATAATGGTGATCGTTGGTAAATGAAAGTAGAACATGTACACATATATAGTAGTAACATGTTGAGGGGTTCGGTGGTTATATTAAACAGAATCAGAAAACAAAAGAAAGATATAAGTGTAGTAGCGTTTTGTTTATGGAATTGGTAGTGATGGTTGTCTAACATGGTGGGTGAGGGTGTCGACTAAGGTAAGGGTTTTTGTGACGACCCGAAAATTTCCGACCAAATTTAAATTTACTCTTCATATGTTTCCGACACGATAAGCAGAATTTGTAATGTTGAATCTCAAAAAGTTTGGAACTACATTCATGTAATCATTTACCCTTTGACCGTGTTCGACGATTCACGAACAATTATGTGTATATAGATATGTATATATAATACATAATATTAACTGAAAACATTAACAAAGTATTAGATATATGATACTTTACATGAACATATTTGTTTCGATATATTTATCGACAGAATTAAGAGATAATATCAAATAATTGAATTATCAGATACATTATGATATGGTTACGGGCCTATGTTATGAGGTCCACTGTGATTTAAGAAATCTATTCTTTTTGACAACTCAATACTTAACCAGTATGATAAAGATAACGATATTTATATTTTATTTTATTAAATATATAAAGCGATTTAAATTAATATTATATATATTTTTTTATACGCGTATTATACGTACATAGTTTTATACTTTTACTATACTTTAACTTTACCTTTATTTTACTTTACTTTACTTTAACTTTAATAATTCATACTTTAATAATTCACTTTAATAATTCATACTTTAATAATTCACTTTAATAATTCATACTTTAATAATTCACTTTAATAATTCATACTTTAATAATTCACTTTAATAATTCATACTTTAATAATTCACTTTAATTATTCATACTTTAATAATTCACTTTAATTATTCATACTTTAATAATTCACTTTAATAATTCATACTTTAATAATTCACTTTAATAATTCATACTTTAATAATTTACTTTAATAATTTACTTTAATAATTCAAAAATCTATTATAAATAGAATTCAATAGGTTTCATTATTTCATAGAAACTTGAAAATATATTTCTCTAAACTCTCTCAATCGAATTACATATATATATATATATATATATATATATATATATATATATATATATATATATATATATATATATATATATATATATATATATATATATATATATATATATATATATATATATATATACTTAGTATTATTTCAAGATATTATTAGTATACATAAAATACTACGACGGAGTTATATTCAGACGATTTCAAAATAAGTTTTCAAATGGGATAGAGCTAAGGAAATTATGGGTTATAGCTATGAAGGTTATGGGTATTGATCGAGGGTATTGCTCGTGAGGTCAACCTAACGTTTATCATTTTCGTTGCGTCTACGTACTTTCCTGCAATATTGAATCACAATATTGATACGTGAGCATTCATATCTTATCTTTTATATATTAATAGTGTATCCCTGACTAGTGCTCGAGTATATATGATTATGCATGTTTGTATGCTTAGTTTCGTCGTTAAATAGTTTATGATAAATCACGAATTTGATACATATGCTACTGAGATAAGTTATATGATATGCATGTCGTTGAAAAGCTGAAGAAAAAAATTAATAACTTTTCATTTAGAAATCGTGTGGTTTCGATGAACGGATTAAAAGATATGGTCAACTGAATTATCATTAATTTTAATATTATTATTAAAACGATTATTATAACTGTTATCAGTTGATGTTATTGCTAAAATTATCTTTATTACTAAAAATTAATATTTTATTGAAACTATCATTTTATTATTTTTATCATTATCATTATTATCAATATTATTTTATCAAATAAATATGCGTACAAAGATATTTTTACCACACGTGATGTAATTATATTAATAATACATACCACTATATTTTTATGATATTAAGTGAATTTTATTACTTGAGATATATAAAAGCATATTTTTATCATATATGAATTTTAATATAAATTTTTATTTATTAATAAATGACTTGTATTATTTAGTATAATAAGATCTGATAAATATATTTAAATATATAAAAGTACTATATATAAGTTATATAATAAACATGTATAGATTTTGGAAGTCATTTTGGGTCAAGTTGACTTTTGTTGACTTTTGCATGTCGGTCTCGAGCATTAGGATTGTGATACACTACGACTTGACCTAAATTGTTAGACAGATATTGACCAACATATATATATATATATACTTAATATAGGTTCGTGAATCCGAGACAAACCCTGCACTTGTTCAGTGCCGTCATATACATAATTGCTACGAAATACAGTATTGTGAGTTTCATTTGCTCCCTTTTTAATTGCTTTTGCAATATATATTTTTGGGCTGAGAATACATGCGCTGTTTTATAAATGTTTTACGAAATAGACACAAGTACTAAAAACTAATTCTACGTGGGTTTAAACCAGAAATATACCCTTAGCTTGGTAACATTAAACTACTTGTCTATGTACGGTAGGCGCGAATCCTAAAGATAGATCTATTGGGCCTGACAACCCCATCCTGACTATGGGATGCTTTAGTACTTCGAGATTATATTAAACACACCTGATCTGGTGTACTTCAGAGGGTAAAACATGAATGTTAAGGCTTGTTACCGGGTGCCTACAACTTATAGAATACTTTTATACACTTGCGAGTGTACGGATATTTATAGAAACTGAAATTTTGTGGTCTATTACTATTACGGAAATGATGGATTATGATAAACTAATGAACTCACCAACCTTTTGGTTGACACTTTAAAGCATGTTTATTCTCAGGTATTAAAGAAATCTTCCGCTATGCATTAGCTCATTTTAAGGATATTACTTGGAGTCATTCAAGACATACTTTGAAAGACGTTGCATTCGAGTCGTTGAGTTCATCAAGATTAATATTAAGTCAATTATAGTTGGATGTAATATGAAATGGTATGCATGCCGTCAATTTTTGATGTAAAGAAAGTTTGTCTTTTAAAAATGAATGCAATGTTTGTAAAACGTATCATATAGAGGTCAAATACCTCGCGATGTAATCAACTATTGTGAATCGTTTATAATGTATATGAACGGGTCCTTTCAGTTTTGGTGATGGTGGTATGCCAAAGAAAAAGGTTGTAGGGTGGTTATCATGGTGACGATCGGTGATTGGGGTGGTGTTGTAGATTTGTAGATTAGAGAGGTGATCTAAAATAATTGAGATGGTGAGATATAATATCTCCTAGGCGTACATATATTTATATAATATGTATGTAAGAGTAGGTGGGATGATGAAGGAAAGAAGACTAAGCGTAGTGGTTCAAATAATTCTTCAATCATAATCACTTATCACGGGTAGTTTGATTGATAACAGAAATATAATATTAAATAAAATAATATATATAATAATAAAATGTGTTCAATTAGACACAGTGAATGGAAACTCATAATTTAAATATCAAGTATAGTGTAGCAGCCAGGTAATTGCATTTATCTATGCTGATATCCATTATTAAGGATATTATTTCATGGTTCATTGCTAAACAGTTTACAAATAAAAGTCTTCGGTAAAATCCCATATTTTTAAATTAAATGCCTTTATTTATTTTAGTCATTATGGTATAAAATTGGTCGTTAACTGTTTAAAATTATTAAATAAAAATTAAATTAATTATTAACCCTCAACCCCAAGTAAAATATAATAAGTGTTAAAACTTAACAAATATATTCCAAATATATATTTAATAAAACTATAATTTATATAACTCATTTTTGGATCACCGTTTATTTTTAAAAAAATCACATAATTTCGAATTTGACTTACTTAATGTTGATCGAATGACATATGAGTGTTACAGTCATTTACTAAATAGATTCGGAATCACAAAAATATATTTTTAATATACTTTACTCATATAGATATGTTTTAAATAATAATTATCATAATATCATATTTTTATTTTATTTTATATGTTTATTTTTAATAACAACAACATATAATACTTCAATTTATATTTCAAATTATTATTATATTCATATATTTAAATATTTATGTATCTATTTACAAATAGTGGTTCGTGAATCGTCGTAAGTAGTCGAAGGTCAAATAAATATATAAATCTGTTCAAAAATGTTGTGATTTAATATTATAGATTTTTCTTATCGTGTCGAAATCGTAATAAGTTTAAGTTTAAATTTGTTCAGAAATTTCAGGGTCGTCACAGTACCTACCCGTTAAAGAAATTTCGTCCCGAAATTTGAGTGGGATGGTCATGGATGACAATAAGTATGTTTTCATGACTCATATAGGCTGATAAATAGAGTTTTATTACCATTGAGTAATAAGGATAAAATAATTCGATTATTCGAAGAGTATGAATGAAGCTATCACAAAAGTGTGAAATGAGAAAAGTAAGTTTCGTCATATCTTTTGACGTAGACAGGATTGATTTCCAGAGTTTAAGGGATTTGGAGAAAATCTTTGTAATAAGATTTGGTTCTTCGGTAATTAAAGAAATTAAAATCCTCATTGATTAAATGTGATGATCTGTCTCGATTGCTTTGTCTAATTTTTTACTATAAATCCACCCTCTTCGTTTCCTTTATATTTTGGAGTTCCATTTATTTGGTTTTCTCTTCCTGACTTTAAGTCAAACGAATAATGGTCCAGAATTCGTAGGTGTGAAGTTCCGAATGAACATAACTAACGTTCTAAGAGAGAGATTGTAATGGCACGATCTTGATTGGTTAAATTACCAGAATTCAAGAGAAAAGATAGAACTATCAAGAAATTATGTTTTTGATATGTTTGGAGATTAGGCAGAATGTAAGAGTCGTGTAAAATGGCACATGATGACGGTATGATCTGTGAATCATCACGTTCCATCAGAAACTCAGCATGTGTGACAACCCGAAAATTTCCGACCAAATTTAAACTTAATCTTTATATAATTTCGACACGATAAGCAAAGTCTGTAACGTTGAGTCTTAAAAATTTTGGAACTGGGTTCATATAATCAATTACCTTTTACTATTCCCGAAGATTCACGAACCAATGTTTGTAAATAAATATGTATATTTATATATAAATGTAAGTACATATAATAATAAAATATAATATAAACATTAAAATTAAATATGTAAAATAAGATATGAAATAATTAAGGGTAATTTAAAATGAAGCTATATATATAACAATATTAATATATTTATATTTACATATATGAGATAACTAATATGCAAACACAATTATATTACAATACATATATAAAATATATAAAGATTTAAAAATTCAGTACATGGAATTATATAATGTATTATATTCCATAATTAATAATATATAATATTAAGATATTAAATTTAATTGTTATAGTAATATTATTATTACTTTCAAGACTAATATCAATATTAGAAGTATTTAATATTAGTATTCTAATACATAATAAATATATATGAAATTTAATACATATATTTTTTTTATAACATTCTATCATTAAAAACCATTATTTAGAAGTATTATTAAAAGTATCATTATCTCTATCCTTATTATTGTCATAAGTATTAATATTATTATTAGTAAGTATTAATATCATAGTTAATAAATAGATATTAGTATCATTTTATTATTAATAAAATTAGTATTTTTATAGTTATTATTATTAGTATTTATTATTCTTAATGTTATTATATTATTATCATTAATTTTTAAAAAAAATTATTATTTTTATCTTTACTATTAATATTATTACTTATTTTTATTAAAAACAGTATAATAAATATATTTATATCTATCAATCGTTAATACTGATAAATCAAGTAATTATTAGAATCAGATACCAACAAAATCGGTTACAAATTCCTATCAGGGTCAATTCTCGTTCTGTCTTTTTGCTTGCTTGAAAAATGCTAGTCGACACTCCTCAATTATAACTCAATTGATTGTATTATGTATTTGGTAAAAGTTATACGTTTTTCTCCACCATCAAAATCAACTAACAGCTGGTATTAGTTCCATTGGTTAAATTAAATAAAAGAAATTATGCAGCAGCTCTGTTCTGGGGTTCAATTTTACAAGAGCTCAATTTCAAACAAATTATCAAAATCCTTAAATGCTGTTTTGTTAGGAACCATCTATTTGATCTACTTGCAGATCCAGAACCTCCAATTTCTCTTAACGATTCTTAATTCTCGAGTCAAAGTTTCAGTTTCAAAAAGTCAAAGTTTGTGTTCATCGGGAAATTCATAATCATTTTGATGTTTCTTGATCAATTGATGATTCCAATAGTTTATAGGAGTGATTTGGAAAATATTTCGTGAAGGAATCGATATCTAAAAACTTCAAAAAAAAAATCGAAATCAAATTTTTTTCTCCTTCAAGTAGCGACAACAGGTGGTTTTCTAATTATTATTTTTAATTCGTTTTGTTAATCAGGAAACTCGATTTATAATTCTCTGATTATTTACAAGTCGTATACAAACACTAATTTAAGTTTAGGATTTGTTTTAGTCATTTTGGGTTTGAGTTGATGAAGAAGAATAAGCATAGCAGATACGGGTTTTATATAACTGAAACTGAAAATAAATCAGAAAAGCAAACTTGGTAGGATGGTTAGGAGTGTTAGAGGATAGCAAGTGGTCTAGGGTTCTATCCTAGTTCCTGTCAAATTTTTTTGTTGGGAAAAGCTTCTTGAGGTAGTTTCATTATCAAGATTATTATTATTATTTTCATTATTATTAAATATGCTATTATTATGATGTTAATATTAATTATGGTGATCATTAATAATAAAATTTTGAATGATACTATCTTTATTATTATAAGTATCATTATTAACATTTTAGGAGTTTCATTGAATAAGTATTATTATTAATGTTAATATTATTATTTTTGTTATTATTATGATTAGAATTAGTATTATTATCAAAATAACACCAACTATTATTATTATTATTATTATTATTATTATTATTATTATTATTATTATTATTATTATTATTATTATTATTATTATTATTATTATTATTATTATTAGTATTAGTATCATTATGAACTTATTAGTATTATTAGAATCATTATTAACATATGTATTATCATTATTATCATTATCATTTTTATTATTAGTATTATCGTTATTAATTAAGTTATTATTTGTAGGACTGTTATTAGTAAATCATTAACATCAAAACTATCATTTTAACAAATAAATAATTGGTACATAAAACCTACTTATTATATATACTACAATTATATTAATATTCCATAAAACTATATAAAGACATATTACACTTTTCTTATATAAATACTTATATTAGATAGTTTTAATATAATACTTAATATATATATATATATATGGATATTAAAATATAACTAAATGTATAGTTATTAATCATTTTAAAAATATATATATATATATATATATATATATATATATATATATATATATATATACAAAATAAATATATAGATAACATGTAATCTAAGATATAAAATAAGTAAACATTTTAAATGAAATTTAGTATAAATTCTATATAACTATAAATATATAAATAATATATATATAAATAAATGAATGAATGTGATTCCCATTGTATTTATTAATAGATATACAAATGATATAGGTTCGTGAATCCGAGGCCAACCCTGTGTTGTTCAATATAGTCATATGTATTTTTACTACAAAATACATTAGGTGAGTTTCATTTGCCTTTTTACCCTTTATATTTTTCAGCTGAGAATACATGGGCAATTTTTATAAATGTTTTACGAAATAGACACAAGTAATTGAAACTACATTATATGGGTGAATGATCGAAGCCGAATATGCCCCTTTTTGCTTGGTAACATAAGAATTAGTAAACCGATCTACTAATTGACACGAATCCTAAAGATAGATCTATTGGGCCTAACGAACTCCATCCAAAGTACCGGATGCTTTAGTACTTCGAATTCATTTTATATCATGTCCGAAGGATTTCCCGAAATGATAGAGGATATTCTTATATGCATCTTGTTAATGTCGGTTACCAGGTGTTCACCATATGAATGATATTTTTGTCTCTATGCATGGGATATATATTTATGAGAAATGAAAATCGTGTGGTCTATTAAAATGATGGAAATGAATGTTTATGATAAACTAATGAACTCACCAACCTTTTGGTTGACACTTGAAAGCATGTTTATTCTCAGGTATGAAAGAAATCTTCCGCTGTGCATTTGCTCATATTAGAGATATTACTTGGAGTCATTCATGACATATTTCAAAAGACGCTACATTCGAGTCATCGAGTTCATCAAGATTATTATTAAGTCGATTATAGTTGGATATATTATGAAATGGTATGCATGCCGTCAACTTTCGATGTATTGAAAGTTTGTCTTTTAAAAACGAATGCAATGTTTGTAAAATGTATCATATAGAGGTCAAGTACCTCGCGATGTAACCAAATGTAATGTATTCGTCTAGATGGATTAGGACGGGTCGTTAGAGTTGGTATCAGAGCTGGTATAACGCCTTCCATGTGTGGCGGGTTAGTCGTAAAGGAGGTTCTCACAGTGTTACCTGTGACGAAGCATTGGCTCTTACTCCTTGCGATCCCTTACGAGGGTTGGCAGTAGCCGAGAGGCAGGCCCTAAAATCAGTATATGAGGTACACTCAGTGGTCACCAGGCGGTTAGCTGGGAAGGTACTGGGTGGGACGGTGGTTGTCCCCACTGTAGTTAGAGTTGGTATCTGAGCGGTGGTCTTAGCGAACCAGGTCTTGCATTAGTGTGTCTTACTGATAGTTGTTAGGATGCATTAGTGAGTCTGGACTTCGACCGTTACTGCATGTCAAAAGTTTCGCTTATCATTTAGTGTCAAAAATTATTTGCTTATCATCCTTAAGTTCTAGACATGTCTTACTGCCTTTATTGCATAGATAGTGTATAGATAAATTCATATCTTAGCGTATCTGTTATTGTTACCTTTGCCTGACAGCTTCCGTAGATTCCTCCGTAACTTATGGGATTTTAGTATTATATATGCATATGTAAATTATGTATTGCAGGGTACTAATCTACATCCTATAATATATTTCTTATCGAAAATCCTTTATCTAATCGTACGAGATGAATCCCTCAACCAGCTCGAGTCCCTCTGATTTCGATAGATATTCCGATAGTTATTCCGACAGCTATTCCGACATGGATGTTCACCTAAGCTCCGGAGGCAGCGTCACCAGAATGAATCAACCAATCAACCATCCCCAATTCATCTGATGGGTTTGTAGCCTCCTCAATCATTGGAGACAAGAAGAAGGCGATCCTTTCCATCCACCACATTGCCCTCTTGACGAAGAACCTAAAGCACTTACCGGCGAACCTGTCCGAAACACCATTTTCTCTCTCATTTCCAGAGTATCTCGTCACGATTATATACTATATCAAATTCTAAATTTTATTCATCCACTCTTCCGAACCGACAATCACCCCGGTGTAATAGAAGAAGTCAACAAGCTTCGCGCTCGGGTAGTGGCTTTGGAGAATATGGTGCAAAGGTTACAAATACTAGTAGCAGCACCAGCAGCATAACCAGTACCACCATCATCAACGCCAACAGTACCATTACTACCTCCAACCAAAATTACGTCGTAAACCTCAACTTTACAATCTGTTCCACAAACATCAACGTCATACGCACCATACATACCAAGGAGTACTAATAAGAATCAACGATGAAGTATTAATTCATAACTTCATTTTAGAAACATTCTGCAGCAATTATGTAATCCCTAAAGTTTTAGAGATTATGTACTCTAGTTTTAACCGAAAATCATATGAGTTTAACATCATATTAACTCATTAAATCCATAATTACATCTGAAGAAAATATATATGCAAGTATATTTTCATAAAGATTGTAATTAAAAATTCTTTTGTACAAACTGTTAATGGTGAAAATATTTTAACGGGTAGGTAATACCCGAGAAATATTTAGATTGCACACTAATCAGTTACACGGTACATTTTGCGAATCTGATTCAACAGTCATTTACTATCTTACTTTCATCCACAGATATACGAATCCGTTCACCACAGAATAACCATTTTTATTCAAATTCATATTTGGATTTTGACTTATCAGAATCCAACAAGTGGCATAATGAAGAAAATATATCGGCAAAATAAAATTTGTTAGAAACAAACAAATTAACTATGAGGAAAAATTTGTTAAGAATCCACGCTAACAAGATCCTAGCTAACTGTTCCTAGCTAACTGTTAATTCCGTATTACATTTTATTTTATCGCAATTTATTTATCGCAATTTAATTATCGCAATTTATTTATCGCAGTTTATTTATCACAATTTATATTCTCGCAATTTTATTTATCATCATTTAATTTCTGTTATTTATTTTACGCACTTTAAATATCGGGACACGTATACAAAGTTTTGACTTATCATATCGACGCATCTATATATATTATTTGGAATAACCATAGACACTCTATATGCAGTAATGCTGGAGTTAGCTATACAGGGTTGAGGTTGATTCTACAATAATATATATACTTTGAGTTGTGATCGAGTCTGAGACATGTACACGGGTTGCGATACGTATTAAATAATTTGAGTATTATATATTAAACTATATATGAATTGTTGAACTACAAATTGTGGACTCCTAACTATGGACTAATGACATTGGACAATTAAAATGAATTAAAATATTGATTATAACATATGAAACTAAACATTTCTTCAAGTTTGCCACTTGATTTCATCTTAAATCTCACTGTATCTTGACAATTATAATCTACGTTCAAACCTTTCATGATTCTTGAAAACACCTCAATCGGGAAGATGAATCAACAGCACTTCATCTACGGAAGGAAAGATTTATGCATACAGTTATGCACCTGAAAACACTCTGAAACTGAGTAAACGTTTAACACAAAGCTGTGTTAATTCCCTTAGCATTATTATTACTGAAAATAATATTTCAATTCTTTTTCAAATTAGCCAATTTTGTCACAGCTCCAGCAAATCAACTTCGACTTTCATTCGGATTAACCTTATTATAACCTTGATATACAAATTTTCCTTTCGTCATCGTTACCAGAAAATCATTTATATTCCACCACATTAGCAGTAAACTTACCAACAACTTCATTGATCCTTAACTTTCCAAAAAATCATCATCTTATTCGAAACCCTATTATATAGTCATTCGCATTTTGTAACGAGAATTGCCATACCAATTACTAGAAATTAGCAATCAGTATTTTTAAATCTCGCAGCATGTCTATATCAACAGTTATATGTATACATATAACATTTATCTCTTAGAATTATGATCTTTCATTCTGAAATTCTGAAAAAGCTGAATACAGCAGCAAAAACTCTACACGACTTTAACAGTCGAAAGTTTGATGATAAAGAATAGTATGTTGGCAAAGCTCAGAAAAGTTGAAACTGGAAAAACGGATTGAGGAAACCAAGAAGGAGGCTGTAGGAAAATCACAAAGAATAAATCTGCCTTCAAAGAATCCAAATGATTCAGTATCTACTGAAGTCATTAACGAATACCTTACTCCTGACTCTAAACTCTTGCGGACAAATTTTCTTCATCAATCTTCGATCTTAGAAATTTCAAAATATCGTCATAAATATCTTCGATATTTCTGAAGATATTTTCATAACTATCCTTATCTAAAATTAGTTATCTTTTCACGTTATCTGTATTACACCATAAAGAAAACTGTTTAGTTTCTATATTATGTAAATCTTCAAGTTTAAAATATGAATGTTATTGAAGTAGTGTTGGGAACTAATGCATGATTTAGTATAATATAATGACACTTGATCAACGTGATTATATTAAAGTGAGTCATGCTGAGTTTCTAATGGGACGTGATGATTCACATATTATAACGTCATCATGTGCCATGTTACATAACTCTTTCATTCTGCTTAACTTCTGAACATATCAAGAAAGTATATTCTTGATAGTTTTATTCTCAGTAATTCTGGTAATTTGACAAATCAAATCGTGCTATTACGTTCTTTCTTGTTTAGAACATTAAGTTCATTCGAAACTCCATACTTACGAATTCTGGACCGTTACTCATTTTACTAGAGGTCGAGAGGAGAATAAAAAGGCAAAGAGCTCCAGACCATAAGGGAAGATATAAAACTCGACAACAACACAGAAATCACAAACCGTGTACATTAATACGAATAGCAATATAAAGACACGGGAGTATGATAACCACAATAATTCCAAGAGCAAAGTAGAAGTAAACAGATTCCTCCGGTGGTAGATGAAAAAGGAGAATGATCGATATTAAAGTCAGGAATATATCCAGAATTAAAACTGGATGAAGCATATTGACTGATGATTTGAAAGTATGAATTAATATATATAGAAAATGGGAGTGGTGGGAAGTAATGGAACGGAAGAAGTTCATTTATAGTGAAAATACCAGACAAAGTAATCGAGACAAATGATCGCATTTAATTATAGAGATCTTAATTTCCATAAATCCTAAAGAATCAGATCTTATAGATTTCCAAGATTTTCTTTTAAATCCCTTGAATTTCAGAATTTAACAGTAACTACGTCAAAAGTTAAGGCGAACAGTTATTTTCACATTTCACTCTTTTGCGATAGCTTCAGTTATACTCTTCGCATAATCGAAATGTTTTATCCATATTACTCAATGATGATGAAACTCTATTTATCAAATCATATTCGCCATGAAAACAGTTTTATTGTTAGTCATGACCACCTCACTCAAATTTCGGGACGAAATTTCTTTAAAGGGTAGGTACTGTGACAACCCGGAAATTTCCGACCAAATTTAAACTTAATCTTTATATAATTTCGACACGATAAGCAAAGTCTGTAACGTTGAGTCTTATAAATTTTAGAACTAGGTTCATATAATCAATTACCTTTGACTATTCCCGAAGATTCACGAACCAATGTTTGTAAATAAATATGTATATTTATATATAAATGTAAGTACATATAATAATAAAATATAATATAAACATTAAAATTAAATATGTAAAATAGGATATGAAATAATTAAGGGTAATTTAAAATGAAGCTATATATATATAACAATATTAATATATTCATATTTACATATATGAGATAACTAATATGCAAACACAATTATATTACAATACATATATAAAATATATAAAGATTTAAAAATTCAGTATATGGAATTATATAATGTATTATATTCCATAACTAATAATATATAATAATAATATTAAGATATTAAATTTAATTGTTATAGTAATATTATTATTACTTTCAATACTAATATCAATATTAGAAGTATTTAATATTAGTATTCTAATACATAATAAATATATATGAAATTTAATACATACATTTTGTTATAACATTCTATCATTAAAAACCATTATTTAGAAGTATTATTAAAAGTATCATTATCTCTATCCTTATTATTGTCATAAGTATTAATATTATTATTAGTAAGTATTACTATCATAGTTATTAAAATAGATATTAGTATCATTTTATTATTAATAAAATCAGTATTTTTATAATTATTATTATTAGTATTTATTATTCTTAATGTTATTATATTATTATCATTAATTTTAAAAAAATTATTATTTTTATCTTTACTATTAATATTATTATTTATTTTTATTAAAAATAGTATAATAAATATATTTATATCTATCAATCGGTAATACTGATAAATCAAGTAATTATTAGAATCAGATACCAACAAAATCGGTTACAAATTCCTATCAGGGTCAATTCTCATTCTGTCTTTTTGCTTGCTTGAAAAATGCTAGTCGACACTCCTCAATTATAACTCAATTGATCCTATTATGTATTTGGTAAAAGTTATACGTTTTTCTCCACCATCAAAATCAACTAACAGCTGGTACTAGTTCCATTGGTTAAATTAAATAAAAAAATTATGCAGCAGCTCTGTTCTCGGGTTCAATTTTACAAGAGCTCAATTTCAAACGAATTATCAAAATCCTTAAATGCTGTTTTGTTGGGAACCATCTATTTGATCTACTTGCAGGTTCGGAGCCTCCAATTTCTCTTAACGATTCTTAATTCTCGAGTCAAAGTTTCAGTTTCAAAAAGTCAAAGTTTGTGTTCATCGCGAAATTCGTAATCATTTTGATGTTTCTTGATCAATTGATGATTCCAATAGTTTATAGGATTGATTTGGAAAATATTTCGTGAAGGAATCGATATCTAAAAACTTCAAAAAAAAAATCGAAATCAAATTTTTTTCTCTCCTTTAAGTAGCGACAGCAGGTGTTTTTCTAATTATTTTTTTCATTCATTTTGTTAATCAAGAAACTCACTTTATAATTCTCTGATTATTTACAAGTCGTATACAAACACTAATTTAAGTTTAGGATTAGTTTGAGTCGTTTTGGGTTTGAGTTGATGAAGAAGAAGAAGCATAGCAGATACGGGTTTTATATAACTGAAACTGAAAATAAATCAGAAAAGCAAACTTTGTAGGATGGTTAGGAGTGTTAGAGGATAGCAAGTGGTCTAGGGTTCGATCCTGGTTCCTGTCAAATTTTTTTGTTGGGAAAAGCTTCTTGAGGTAGTTTCATTATCAAGATTATTATTATTATTTTCATTATTATTAAATATGCTATTATTATGATTTTAATATTAATTATGGTGATCATTAATAATAAAATTTTGAATGATACTATCTTTATTATTATAAGTATCATTATTAAAATTTTAGGAGTTTCATTGAATAAGTATTATTATTATTATTATTAATATTATTATTTTTGTTATTATTATGATTAGAATTAGTATTATTATCAAAATAACACCAACTATTATTATTATTATTATTATTATTATTATTATTATTATTATTATTATTATTATTATTATTATTATTATTATTATTATTATTATTAGTATTAGTATTAGTATCATTATGAACTTATTAGTATTATTAGAATCATTATTAACATAAGTATTATCATTATTATCATTATCATTTTTATTATTAGTATTATCGTTATTAATAAGGTTATTATTTGTAGGACTGTTATTAGTAAATCATTAACATCAAAACTATCATTTTAACAAATAAATAATTGGTAGATAAAACCTACTTATTATATATACTACAATTATATTAATATTCCAGAAAACTATATAAATACATATTACACTTTTCTTATATAAATACTTATATTAGATAGTTTTAATATAATACTTAATATATATATATAGTATTATATTAAAACTATCTAATATATATATATATATATATATATGGATATTAAAATATAACTAAATGTATAGTTATTAATCATTTATATATATATATATATATATATATATATATATATATATATATATATATATATATATATATATATATATATATATATATAGTATTATATTAAGACTATCTAATATATATATATATATATATATATATATGGATATTAAAATATAATTAAATGTATAGTTATTAATCATTTAAATATATATATATATATATATATATATATATATATATATATATATATATATATATATATATATAGTATTATATTAAGACTATATAATATATATATGGATATTAAAATATAACTAAATGTATAGTTATTAATCATTTAAATATATATATATATATATATATATATATATATATATATATATATATATACACACACAAAATAAATATATAGATAACATATAATCTAAGATATAAAATAAGTAAACGTTTTAAATAAAATTTAGTATAAATTCTATATAACTATAAATATATAAATACTATATATATAAATAAATGAATGAATGTGATTTCCATTATATTTATTAATAGATATACAAATGATATAGGTTCGTGAATCCGAGGCCAACCCTGCATCGTTCAATATAGTCATATGTATTTTTACTACAAAATACATTAGGTGAGTTTCATTTTCCTTTTTACCCTTTATATTTTTGGGCTGAGAATATGTAACGACCCTACTTTTTCCGTTATCTTTTACCGTTAATTATTTAACGACCGTTAACTGTTATTCGTGCCACGTTATTTCTATGACCTATACTATTATTTTTGTAATAACATATTAATTATTATGTGTAAAATGCATAGTTGTATTCATATTTTAAATTACACGTTTCTACGTGTCGTGGATTTCTATCTGGCAAATCTTTTCAGTTTTCAAACCAACGGTCAAACTTTTGGGATTTTTAAATCCTAATTATTTTAAATATGATATTTTTATATCATATGAATATATATAGTATTTATATATAATTTTCGTCGCGTATTTGTTATCCCCCCGAATTTTCAATCGCGTAATCGTGTTTTCGCGTTTCGGGTTTCGATCGGGCATTCGGAACACAAGCACTTTATCAAAACATGAAAATGGCCCACAAATGGGGCCCACCTTACCCCATTTGGCCGAATACCCCTTAAGGGGGGGGGGGGTTTGGTTTTTTTTTTTTTTTTTAAGTCTTTTCCCATTTTAATTCATTTATCACTACTTCATTTCCATATTTCCCTAAACCTAAACATCCTCCTCTATCCCTTCTTCTTGTGGCCATCTCCCAACACCTCAACATCATCATCAATTCACCAAAAATTATTGCTTGGATCATAGGGCTTTCATCATCATCGCTTTCCTCTCGTTCTTCTCTACACGATCATACCACTTGATTATTGATTAGGGTATAAACCCTAACCCTAGATTTTTAATTTTTCTTTATTTTTCTGTATTTTGATGTTATATTGATAGTATGATGCTTACATGTTATTGTATTGATGATTGTATGCGTAGAATTGCTCGATTATACATGTTTTCGGTTTGATTGAATTGGGACAGCAGCATATTCGTTCATTTTCGATTATGTAACTGATATAAAAGTGAATTTTAAGTGTTTAGATGAGTTCCTCTCATCAAGACATTAATTTTAGATTCTGGATTCATGTCATTTCGATTCCCGGAACTCTAGATATGGTTAAAATGGTGTTTTGTTAAGATTGAATTGTGAAAATGAATTGAACCAGGTTTGGTCCGACTTTGTGACCACTTTTAGAGTCTTTAAGGTGTGTTAGTGTGTTAGGATTAATGATGGGATGAACTTTCTTGTTCGGGTCATCTAAATCCGAGCCACGGATCCCCGTTGTGGCTAAAACGTGTTTTTGAATGGATTAAAGTTCCAAGTGGTGTAATGGCTGATCATCACGACTTGGTTACTATTCTTGCTGTGTTTTTGAGTGCACCAAAGTGTAGGGTGGTTTGATTAGGCAGAGATATATATAAGGCTCGTCGAAAACCGACACCCGGGGCTCACGATATGACCCGATGAACTTTTAATTAAAACTTATGGTTAATTATTAAAACTTATGATATAAATAATGATTTTCATTATTATTAAATTACTTATGATATAAAAAGTAATTATTATAATTTAAGACTTATGATATATATTTATTATATCATTTAATAATTACTTATGATTTAATTAAACATTTTAATTAAACTTATGATTAATAATACTTTTATTATTAAAGGAAAATACTTATGATAAGTATTAAACTTCTATTATGAGATTATTATTATAAGACTTATAATAATGATTAATTAATTATTTAATTATTATAAGGCTTAGTTATTATTTAATTATAATTTAATTATTAAATACTTATGGTTTAATAATTATAATTAGAAACTTATGATATGATTAATAATTCATTATTAATTAATAATACTTATGATATGATTTAAAATTTATTATTAATTAATAATACTTATATTATGACAAATATTTAATTAATTAATTAAATACTTATGTTATATTAATTATATCAATTAAACTTATGTTAACTTTAATGATTCATTTTAATTTAATTAAACTTATGTTATGACCTAATTATACATATTTAACTTTAATTAACATTATAACTTATATTATTATTACAACTTACACTATTAAAATTAATGTTGACTATGTTTGACCGAGGTTGACTTTTGAGTTGACTTTCGGTTGACTTTGACTTTCAGTTGACTTTTGTTGACTTTCTAAATAAGGAAACTTTCCTAACTTAAAACTTTCTAAAAATAAAAACTTTCTAAATTTGGAAACTTCCCAAAAATAGAAACTTTCCTAAAATAGAAACTTTTCAAAAATAGAAACTTTCCAAAAATGGAAACCTGCTAAAAATAAAAAATTTCTAAAAATAGAAAGTGTGTGTCCGTACGCTGTTCCGATCAAACCGATGCATGTTGAGTATTGTTCTATGTCTACTTGCAACATGTACAATAGCTATCATACTAAGACTTGACCTAAGTTAGTTATTTATATCGACCTGCTTTATTTATAGGTCGGCGTTGTGATCATTCCTGATCACTTTACTTCGATTGCTGTTCGCTTATTTGTGTGGTTACTTTGTTTGCTATTAAGGTGAGTTATAGTCCCATTTATCTATTTTAAATCTTTTGGGATGAGAATACATGCAATTTATTTTATATTTTGGACAAGTAGAAGTTGGTTTAAATTATTCATTGTGAGTCGAACAAAAATATTCCCTAATCTTGTAATTGTAATTACTGGTTTCTACTGGTGAACGCGAATCCTACGGATAGATCTATTGGGTTTGACAACCCCATTACGAGCTAGTCGCGCTAGCAATTTATAATCGGAATATTTAGTACTTCGTATTTAGTTGAAGATACACTTGTTCGGTGTATATTATTTATCGTGTTTGGCAAGGGTAAATAAATGGTTAAGTGGTTACCAGGTGGCTCACGGAAAATGGAATAATGTTTTTATATGTTTTCTAGCATATAATTTTGTGGTCCAAAGAGGAGTTTTTATGTTTTCAAACATAAATTTTTATGGTTTAAATTAAATATTGTTTGCAATATTAAATCTATACTTCACTCAACATTTTTGTTGACAGTTATTCACATATTTTATTCTCAGGTTCATGATTGATTGTTTCCGCTGTGCTTAGAGAGTCTGCATATTTATGATGGCAGCTTTTGTTAAACATTAACTTGCATTCTATTTTGATACATATAATAGGGGATGCTGTTGACTTTGTTTTGGTCAACTTTTGGTTAAGTAATAATGTACGATTTTTCTAAACTTACATATTTTGGTAGGTTTCCTTTATAGGAAATGATTTTTAAATAAAGAATGCAAGGTTATTTATTAAATTCATATAGAGTTTTGATCAAGCTGTGGGACTAAGATAACGATGGTCGTCAAGTGTACTTTGACGGGTCTTTAAAGAATACATGCGCAATTTTTATAAATTTTTTACAAAATAGACACAATTAATTGAAACTACATTATATGGGTGAATGATCGAAGCCGAATATGCCCCTTTTTGCTTGGTAACCTAAGAATTAGTAAACCGATCTACTAATTGACGCGAATCCTAAAGATAGATCTATTGGGCCTAACGAACCCCATCCAAAGTACCGGATGCTTTAGTACTTCGAATTCATTTTACATCATGTCCGAAGGATTTCCCAGAATGATAGGAGATATTCTTATATGCATCTTGTTAATGTCGGTTACCAGGTGTTCACCATATGAATGATATTTTTGTCTCTATGCATGAGACGTATATTTATGAGAAATGAAAATCTTGTGGTCTATTAAAATGATGGAAATGAATGTTTATGATAAACTAATGAACTCACCAACCTTTTGGTTGACACTTGAAAGCATGTTTATTCTCAGGTATGAAAGAAATCTTCCGCTGTGCATTTGCTCATATTAGAGATATTACTTGGAGTCATTCATGACATATTTCAAAAGACGTTGCATTCGAGTCATCGAGTTCATCAAGATTATTATTAAGTCGATTATAGTTGAATATATTATGAAATGGTATGCATGCCGTCAACTTTCGATGTATTGAAAGTTTGTCTTTTAAAAACGAATGCAATGTTTGTAAAATGTATCATATAGAGGTCAAGTACCTCGCGATGTAACCAAATGTAATGTATTCGTCTAGATGGATTAGGACGGGTCGTTAGAGCATGACTTAATGTAATATAATCACGTTGATCAAGTGTCATTATATTATACTAACTCATGCATCAATTTCCAACACTACTTAAAAATCATTCATAATTCAAACTCGAATTTTAAAGAAATTTAGAAACTAAAGTAGTTTCCTTTATGATGTAATATAGATAGCACGAAGAGATAATTAATATCGGACGAGATATTTATGAAGATATCTTCAGAAATATTGAGGATATTCATAATGAAAGATACGATATTATCTTAGAATTTTAGAATCAAATTGTGATGAAGAAATTCATTCACAATGATTTAAAGCAATTAAGTAAGGTATTCGCTAAAGATTTCATCAGAAACAGAATCATCAGGATTCTTTGAAGGCAGATTTAGTCTTTGTGATTTGTCCATAGCCTCCTTCATGGTTTGCTCAATTCGTTTTCCAGTTTCAAACCTTCCCTTTTGCCAACATACTATTCTTTCATCATCAACTTCCGACGGTTAAGTTCGTTTACAGTTTTTGCTGCTTAATTCAGCTTTTTCAACATTCCGAGTATTAATTCGTAGACTGGTGCTTTTCAAAATTTTAGGATGGAAGTTCATAATTCTAAGAGATAAATGTTATATGTATTCATATAACTGTTGATGTAGAAACGTTGCGAGATTTAAAATACTGACTTGCTAATTCCCGGTAATTGGTATGGTCATTCTCGTTACAAGATGTGGATGAGTATATGATAAGGTTTTAATGAATATAATGATTCTTCGGAAAGTCGGAGATCAATGAAGTTGCTGATAAGTTTACTGCTAATATGGTGGAATATAAACGGTTCCCCTGTAACGATGATGAAACGCAAACTTATATAACAAGGTTATAATAAGGCTAATCTGAATGAAAAGTCAAAGTTGACTTGCTGGAGCTGTGATAAAATTGACTAATTTGGAGAGAGATTGTAAAGTTATTTTCAGTAATAACAACGCCAAAGGAGCTAGAACAGATACAGGTTAAACGTTTACTCAGGTTCCGAGTGTTTTCAGGCGCATACAGTAGATGAAGTGCGGTTGGTTTATCCTCTCGATTGAGGTGTTTTCAAGAATCATGAAAGGTTTGAACGCAGATTGTAATCGTCAAGATATAAATGAGGTTTAAGATGATATCAAGTGGCAAACTTGAAGAATTGTTTAGTTTCATATATTATAATCAATATTTTAATTTATTTTAATTTTTCAATGTTGGTAGTCCACGGTCGATAGTCCACAATTAACAGTCTAATAATTCATATATAGTTTAATATATAATATTCGAATTGATTAATACGTATAGTGACCCGTGTACATGTCTCAGACTCGATCACAACTCAAAGTATATATATTATTTAAGAATCAACCAAAAACCTGTATAGCGAACTCTAGCATTACAGCATATAGAGTGTCTATGGTGATTCCAAATAATATATATAGATGCGTCGATATGATATGTCAAAACCTTGTATACGTGTCCCGATATTTAAAGTGCGTAAAATAAATAACAGAAATTAAATGACGATAAATAAAATTGCGAGAATTAAATTGCGATAAAGTAAATTGCAATAAATAAATTGCGATAATTAAATTGCGATAAATAAAATGTACTACGGAATTAATAGTTAGCTAGGAACAGTTAGCTAGGATTCTTAACAAAATTCCTCATAGTTAAATTGTCTGTTTCTAACAAATTTTATTTTGTCCAATGTTTTCTTCATTATGCCACTTGTTGGATTTTTATAGGTCAAAATCCAAATATAAAATTGAATGAAAATGATTATTCTGTGGTGAACGGATTCGTAAATCTGTGGATGTAAGTAGGATAGTAAATGAGTGTTGAATCAAATTGGGAGAATGTACAGTGCAACTTATTAATGTGAAATCTAAATATTTCTCGGGTATTACCTACCCGTGAAAATATCTTCACTATTAACAGTTTGTACAAAAGAATTTTTAATTACATTCTTTATGAAAACATATATACATATATATTTTCTTCAAATGTAACCATGCATTTAATTAGTTAATATGATATTAATCTCATTTGATTTATCGTTAGAACTAGAATACATAATCTCTAAAACATTAGAGATTACATAATCGTCATGTCGAACGAACATAAATGCTGTAGAATGTCATGTAGAATGATGATTATGCTCGAGGTACAGATTGAGATGTTGAGGCATGTGATATTGAAACTTGAGTTGTTGGTGGTACTGGTGTTGCCGGTGCTTTTGTTGATGCTGGTAGGTTTTGCACCATGTTTTCCAAATTAATTACTCGAGCGCGAAGATCGTTGACTTCTGCTATTACACTGAAATGATTATCGGTTGGAATGAGTGGATGAATAAGGTTTAGAATTTTAGATAGAATATAATCGTGACGAGATATTCGGGAAATGAGAGTGAAAATGGTGTTTTGGATTGGTTCGCCGGTGAATGCTTCAAGTTCTTCGCCCAGAGGACAATATGGCAGCTGAAAGGGATCGCTTCTACTTGTCTCCAATGATTAAGTAGACTACGAACTCATCAGATGAATTGGGGATGGAAGATTGGTTGATTCATTCTGGTGACACTACTTTTGGAGCTTAGGTAAACATCCATGTCGGAATATCTGTCGAAATAACCATCGGAATAGCTATCGAAATCTGAGGGACTCGAACTGGTTGAGGGATCCATCTCGTATGATCAGATGAAGGATTTTCGATAAGAAATAGATTATAGGATGTAGATTAGTACCCTGCAATACATAATTTACATATGCATATATAATACTAAAATCCCATAAGTTACAGAGGAATATACGGAAGTTGTCAGGCGAAGTCTACAGTAGCAGATACGCTAAGATTTGAATTTTGTCTATACAATATTCATGCAGTCAATGCAGTAAAACGTGTCTAAACTAAGAATGATAAGCAGGTAATTTCCGACAAGAAATGATAAGCAAAACTTTTGACATGCAGACATGATCAAAATCCAGACTCACTAATTCATCTAAACAACTATTAATTAGACACACTAATGCAAGACCTGGTTCGCTAAGACCACCGCTCTGATACCAACTGAAATGCCCCGTTCATATACAATATAAACGATTCACAATAGTTGATTACATCGCGAGGTAATTGACCTCTATATGATACATTTTACAAACATTGCATTCGTTTTTAAAAGACAAACTTTCTTTACATCGAAAGTTGACGGCAAGCATACTATTTCATAATACCTCCAACTATAATTGACTTAATAATAGTCTTGATGAACTCGACGACTCGAATGCAACATCTTTTGAAATATGTCATGAATGACTCCAAGTAATATCTCTAATACGAGCAAATGCACAGCGAAAGATTTCTTTCATACCTGAGAATAAACATGCTTTTAAGTGTCAATCAAAAGGTTGGTGAGTTTATTAGTTTATCATAATCATTCATTTTCATCATTTTAATAGACCACAAGAATTTCATTTCTAGTTCTCATAAATATACGTCCCATGCATAGAGACAAAAATCATTCATATGGTGAACACCCGGTAACTGACATTAACAAGATGCATATAAGAATATCCCCTATCATTTCGGGAAATCCTTCAGACATGATAAAAAAACGAATTCGATGTACTAAAGTATCCGGTACTTTGGATGGGTTCGTTAGGCCCAATAGATCTATCTTTAGGATTCGCGTCAATTAGTAGATCGGTTTACTAATTCATAGGTTACCAAGCAAAAGGGGTATATTCGGCTTCGATCATTCACCCATATAATGTAGTTTCAATTACTTGTGTCTATTTCGTAAAACATTTATAAAAGCAGCGCATGTATTCTCAGTCCCAAACATATATATTGCAAAAGCATTTAAAAAGGGAGCAAATGAAACTCACCCTACAATATTTTGTAGTAAAAATATTCATACGACGATACTGAACAATGCAGGGTTGGCCTTCGATTCACGAACCTATATCATTTATATATTAATATGTATCTCATTTAATCACCTGAGTTTAGTTATATATAATGTATTAAGATTAATATATATATATATATATATATATATATATATATATATATATATATATATATATATATATATATATATATATATATATATATATATATATATATATATATATATATATATATATATATATATATATATATATATATATATATATATATATATATATATATATATATATATATATATATATATATATATGATTATCTTAAAATATGTCGTTATATAACTAATACTTTATTTGGTATATAATTTTAATAATAGAAATTTGTAATATTTTTATAAAAATAATAATACTAATAATAATAGTAAGTTATTTTATTTTTATAGTAAAAACAATAATATTGATAATAATGCCTAATACTAATACTAAGTAATAATAATACTAATTATGATAATAATGATAAAACTAATAATTTTACTAATAATAACAATAATACTAATGTTTATATTAATAACTATAATGATAATAATACTCCTAATAATAATGCAAATACTTATGATAATGATAATAATGAAAAGAATAATAATAATAATAATAATAATAATAATAATAATAATAATAATAATAATAATAATAATAATAATAATGGTATAGCATTAATAATTGTAGTTATACCTCAAAAGGAAAGGATTACAAAAATAAACTATCTCAATCCGGGCTCGAACCCGCGACCTCTCGGTTAACCTCATACACTCCAAACCATCCTTCTAGCTGTTTCAGTTTCTGGTAATATACGAATTATAAATTCTTTTATCCTATTTTCGTATTCATCTTCTTCATCACATCATGAAATCATCATCAATATCAACATCAAAATTGTTAACTTTAAGATCATCATCTATTTAATCACCATACAGTTCTCATCATCATCCTTATATCAACCTCATCATCATCATATCACCATGGTACGTTTATGTATCTCGTTTCATTCCAGACAACAGAAATTGATTCCCAACCCAATAGAAAAACTGAATTGGGTTACTTCCCACTAGCAAGTAGAACTATGGATCGGTAATAGGGCCCAAGAGACTGCAGCAGCCCAAGATTTATTCAGCCCTAATTGATTAACTTGTCTACATTGCAAAACAAATAGGTCGACAGAAAAATCAAGGGGTGGGGTTCTCTGGATGTCGACAGAAATGAAAACGACTATATCAATATATCATTCCATTCGTTATAATCATCATCAAAATTATAACAATCCCCCATCTCATTATTATCAATCATGATCAATCTATTCGATCCTAATAATATATGTGATCAATATTTCGTTCTTCAATTATGATCATCATTCTTTGATGATCATACCATCATCATTGTTTGCGAAAAAAAAATATAAATTAGAAACAGAAAAAATAGTCTCCTTAAACATTAACTCACTCCTACTCATCATCTTATTCTCTAATCAACCTCTTTCATTAAGAATGTGCTTGGTTTATACTTGTGGATCAACAGATCGATGGAAACGGGACTTCCAAGCATCAGTTCAATCGAATTTATTTGGATTGTGGCCCATCAGTAGTTTATCAAGCCCACCATTTGATTAGCCCATGTAGCATTAAAGATTTTAGATTTGAGTTGAAACAGAAACGACACAATTCAAACTGCATCATCTACCATCATCTTTATATAACTTTAATCAAAATTCAACAAGTGGTTGTGGTGGGGTTATTTGTTTATTAAATATCGACCACTCCTAAAGGAAGAAAAACGCAAAAAGTCACTCAATATTCCCACTACATGCTTGACCAAAACAATTAAAGTGTGTGGTCCCAATCATCAAATAACGGTTTCTATATTCCTTACATATTCAAGTGGGGTATTTTGGTTTGGTAAATGTCGGCAGAGTAGGAAAAGGAAAAGCACTCCAAAAGTTGATATCCTAATTTATGGTTCGAATTTAAAATACACAGGAGCATTCAAGTGTGGTAACAATGAATAAGAATGAAACAGGAAGCAGTAGTAAAAGACTTGCAGCAAAACCGAAAAGAAGGAGAAGAAAATAGAGTGACAGAAAATAAAAAGAACAATATCACAGCAACTTTTCAAGGTGATTTAGCGATGGAGGTTTTGTGATGTTGGAACAACAAAATGATGGTTGTCATGGTCAAGAGAAAAAAATATAGATGTAGCAGGAATAAGAGCATGTATGTTGGTGATTGCAGGTGTTGTTTGATCGATTTAGAAATTAGAAAAACAAATAGAACTAGGATGATGGTTCATTGTGGTGATCGTTTGGATCAAACAAGAAACAACAAGGATGGCGATCGTGACTTGCGGTTTGTAGGGAAATTGTGGTTGTTTGGGTTTTGATTATAGAAGAGGAAGTAGTATTCCACATAGTGATGGTGTTCGATCATATTGGTGATCGTTGGTAAACGAAAGTAGAACAGGTACACATATATAGTAGTAACATGTTGAGGGGTTCGGTGGTTATATTAAACAGAATCAGAAAACAACATAAAGATATAAGCGTAGTAGCGTTTTGTTTATGGAATTGGTAGTGATGGTTGTCTAACATGGTGGGTGAGGTTGTCGACTAAGGTAAGGGTTTTGGTGATGGTAGTGTGCCAAAGAAAAAGGTTGTAGGGTGTTCATCATGGTGACGGTCGGTGATTGGGGTGGTGTTGTAGATTTGTAGATTGGAGAGGTGATCTAAAATAATTGAGATGGTGAGATATAATATCTCATAGGCGTACATATATCTATATAATATTTATGTAAGAGTAGGTGTGATGATGAAGGAAAGAAGACTAAGCGTAGTGGTTCAAATAATTCCTCAATCATAATCACTTATCACGGGTAGTTTGATTGATAACAGAAATATAATATTAAATAAAATAATATATATAATAATAAAACGTGTTCAATTACACACAGTGAATGGAAAATCATAATTTAAATATCAAGTATAGTGTAGCAGCCGGGTAATTGGATTTATCTATGCTGATATCCATTATTAAGGATATTATTTCATGGTTCATTGCTAAACAGTTTACAAATAAAAGTCTTCGGTAAAATCCCATATTTTTAAATTAAATGCTTTTATTTATTTTAGTCATTACGGTATAAAATTGGTCGTTAACTGTTTAAAATTATTAAGTAAAAATTAAATTAATTATTAACCCTCAACCCCAAGTAAAATATAATAAGTGTTAAAACTTAACAAATATATTCCAAATATATATTTAATAAAGCTATAATTTATATAACTCATTTTCGGATCACCGTTTATTTTAAAAAAACCACATAAGTTCGAATTTGACTTACTTAATGTCGATCGAATGACATATAAGTGTTACAGTCGTTTACTAAATAGATTCGGAATCTCAAAAATATATTTTTAATATACTTTACTCATATAGATATGTTTTAAATAATAATTATCATAATATCATATTTTTATTTTATTTTATATGTTTAGTTTTAATAACAACAACATATAATACTTCAATTTATATTTTAAATTATTATTATATTCATATATTTTAATATTTATGTATCTATTTACAAATAGTGGTTCGTGAATCGTCGTGAGCAATCGAAGGGCAAATGAATATATAAATCAGTTCAAAAATGTTGTGACTTAATATTATAGACTTTTCTTATCGTGTCGAAATCGTAATAAGTTTAAGTTTAAATTTGTTCGAAAATTTCCGGGTCGTCACAGATAATATCGTCAACATAAATCTGGACTAAAATAATGTCGTCATCTTGAACTTTTGTGAACATAGTACAGTCTACCGTACCCATTTGATATCCTTTTTCGATAAGATAACTCGATAATCATCCGTACCAAGCTCTAGGAGCTTGATGTAAACCATAAAGGGCTCGTCGTAATCGGTAAACTTTGTTAGGATGAAGATGATCTTCAAAACCCGGAGGTTGACTGACATATACTCGTTCGTTTAGCTTGTCGTAAAGAAATGCACTCTTAACATCCATTTGATAAACTTTGAACTTCATGAAAGAAGCGAAAGTCAAGAAAATGCGAATCGCTTCCAATCTGGCAACAGGAGCAAAAACTTCATCGTAATCAAAATCTGGATCTTGCTGATAACCTTTAGCAACTAATCTTGCTTTGTTACGGGTAACATTGCCATCTTCGTCGAATTTGCACTTCCAAACCCATTTTGGGTCGATTACTTTCGCACCTTGCGGCTTAGTAACTAGCTTCCAAATATCTAGAAAATTGAATTGCTGAATTTCTTCTTGCATAGCCATGACCCAATCAACATGCTTCAAAGCTTCTTTTGTAGTCTTTGGCTCAATTCTTGAGATATGACATGAGTACTCGTAATATGCAACAGCAGCTGTCATATGAGCATCAACTTGACCATCAAACTGAACTTGTCTTCTTGTCCTAACGCATGCATTTGGATCTCCAATTATATTTTCTCTAGGATGAGCAGCTGTAGTTCTGGGAACTGGGTGTGCGGGAACAGGTATCTCATGGTGTAGATTCGTGGTATCTCCATCTTCAGGATTATCAGAATTCTCACTTGAAATATCAGATCCGCAGGTATCGTACACTGGATCAATGACTGTAGGTAATGGAGTTGGAGTAGGTGCAGACATTTCTGGCTCGTTCTGTAAATCAAACAGCATTTGTAACTCTACTTCATTCTCCGTCTGATCTGGAGCAAGATTAAATGAATCAATCAGCTCATCATAGTTGTAGATCCAAGGATGACTTTTAGTAGCAATCTTTGTGTAATTCCGTTGGACGTCAACTTCAGACCATTCTTCAACACATCTCGTCTCATTGTTGAAAACTCGCTTGTTAGGAGAACTATACCCTAGAAACACTCCAATAACCACTTTGGAATCAAACTTACTTCCTGGTTTTCTCTTCAAAATAGTACACGGGGCACCAAATGGTTCTAGATGCTTCAAAGAAGGTTTTCTCCCATGCAATAATTCATAGCACGTTTTACCTAGTCGTTTAACAGTTAAAACTCGATTCATAGTGTAAAAAGCATTTGCAACAGCTTCACCCCAAAAATGAACAGGTAGAGATGAATCAGCTTGCATAGTTCTAGCAGTCTCAATCAAAACCCTATTCTTTCTTTCAGAAACACCATTCATCTGTGGAACGTATGCAGAACTGAACTGCATATTGATACCTTTTTCAATACAGAAACTTGCAAGATACTGATTCTTAAATTCTGTACCATTATCGCATCGAATCTTTCTAACTTTTGAATTAAAACCTGTCTCTAATCGATTGATTAGCACTTTCAAATTCTCAAACGTATCAGACTTCTCTTTCAAAAACATAACCCATGAGAATCTTGAATAATCATCAGTTACCACCAGACAATACTTACTACTATCAATGCTTTCAAAACGAATTGGACCAAATAGATCTATGTGCAACAACTCTAGCGGAGCAGAGATTGGATTATACTTCACCAACTTGTGTGCTTTCTTGCTCTGCTTACCCTTCTTACAAGGAACACATGTTCTTGGAATCTGAAATGAACGAAGATAAACACCTTCTACGAGATTGTTGTAAACCAGATGGTTCATCTTCCGAAAACTTAAATGACCCATGCGTATGTGCCATGTAATAGAATCTTGTTCAGTCGCTTTAGAAACAAAAGCTTGATGATGTTCAGAAGTTGTGGATTAGAAACATTCATAACTAGCATGTATAAATCAGCTTGTTGAGGAGCCTTCATCAAAATCATTTCAGGAGAAATCACAAACTCTGGTTTCAAGATATAGCTGAATTCGTCATCAAATGCTACTTTGAAGGATTTTTCACAGATTTATGAAACTGATAACAAATTATTTGCAAGCTCTTGACAATAGTTCACTTTATCAAAACTGACTTTATCATTTTTCAATAAACCCTGAACTGAAATATGACCACCCTTATCTCCAGTAAATGCAACATAACCTCCCTTAATTGGGTGTACATCTGAAAGAAGAGATAGATGTCCAGTCATATGTCTCGAAGCGCCGCTATACACAATCCAGGTGTTGTATGCAGGTACCCTGGTTCCCTGCATATCACATTAGGAAAATTAATTGATAATGGGAACCCATGCCCGGAAGACAGTAGGTTGTCCATTAACACCCATAGCTTGAACTTCCATCCATTTCCCGTTTGAGTTCGGTGAAATCTCATCATTAGAAAGCGTAAACTTAGACAGTTTAGAAGTAGCAATATTGCTCTTCTGGTTTTCCACATTTTGCTCATCTTCAGAGCGATTAGCTCGTGGTCTGGTATGAGAAAAATATTTTCGACGACTAGCTTTTTGCGAAGGCGATCGTGCCTTTGACTCAAAAACTCTACTGTGCTCACTTGATTTGGAAACTCTTGCCTCAGTATCCTGTTTAGGAACATTAATCTTCACAGGAGAAATTGACCTATTGACGTTCTTTCTCTTATATTCTCCATAGACAACCTTTGTCGTATGATTTGTAACATGAACTTCATCATTAACAGGTGAACTTTTTTTTATGAGCATAAGATGATCTGAGATCATCATATGTGAGGTTAATCTTCTGTCTTGGTGATCTATATCTTCTAGGACAATTTGCAGCAATGTGTCAAAAATAGCACAACTAAAACATTGACGAAACTCCCTATGTCCTCTAAATTTATACAAGTTATTAGAATTTGAAGATGACGGATCTTGTGTTCTTACTAACACAGGAGAATCATTTGTTTTATTTCTTGGAACAGGTGTCGGTGTAACAGTAGGAACTGGTCTATTAGCAAATCTAGGATTTCTCAAAATTTTAACAGGACCTTTCGGTGTTCTAACTCTACTTGTCTTAGAGTTATCTCCTAACTCAGTTTTCCTATCTTCCTCATGATCTAGAGCACCTTCAGCAGTATCATCAGAAGTTGTATTCTTAGTTGAACTACATTTTTTATTCTTTTCAACATAATCTTCATAACTAGGAGGGATACAATCTTCTGGTCGACCGTCAACTACGTTAGAATTAATAAATATGTTCTGAAAAGGAGGAGATGCAGAACTATATCCAATACCCTTCCCCTTGGTGTCATTAAGTTCCACCATTAATGCATTCCATTCTGACGCACTTGCCCAACATTTCATTTTGATTGAAATTGCCTCTAAATCAGCTTTAATGCATTCATTTTCTTTCTTTAGTTCATTAATTGTGTCAACATGTTTAATTAAAGCTTGATTTATGTCAAAGTTATAATATTTAAGATCATGAAGTTGTTTTTTATAAACTTTGATTTGCTATTTCAATTCATTTTCAACCTTAGTGGTCACATGGTCAGCATGCCATTTTTCTTTCATCTCCGCATATGCCTTAGTTAGATTATCTATTGTTACCTTAGATTCAGCGCATTTAACACATTCAATAACAGAAGATGGATCAGAAGATACCTGTTGAGCGTTATTTGATGAGGAAGTCTCAGCCATAAATGCAAAGAAATCTGTCTTCTTACCATCATTGAGCTCATCTTCTGATTCTGACGAGTCTGTAAGAAACTCTAATGTATCTGCATCTTTACCCAAATGAATCTGCTCAATTCTGTCCCATATATCCTTAGCTCTTATCAAACCGGAAACCTTTTCAAGATCACTTTCTGATAAGCACATCTTCAGTAAATCTACTTCTTGCTTGTTCAATGCTTCAAACTCAGATTGATTTACTCCAGTATGATCAACTTTATCTTCAGCCTCTGATTTTGACGCCTTTTCCGAATCATCAACATCTGAATTTACACTCACAAGATCTGAACCTTCACCCATAAGAACTAACATTTCCAATTCAGTAGCAAACATTTTACCCCATTTGTCTAGTTCCGTATCAGAATCAACCAATGTCTCTTCACTCTGATTAGCCTCTAGACTTTCTTCAAACACAGAGGTATCACCATAGTTATCCTTCCAACTGTTGAAGTAGAAGACCTCTGACGATGTTGGTGAATGTCATAACCCGACCTTAACCATAAGGACGAATACAATAACATATGATTTCATCGTGAGGTATTGACCTCTATATGCGACGTTTTTCAAAAACTGCATTCGTTTTTACAATACAAACCATAGCTTTTATTACATATACAAGGTTTAAACAACATATTAATGATTATCGTTTAGCGATAATCTTAGACTTACAAACTTTACATGTAATAATAACAATACGACTTCCAACATATTTTACATTACAAATCCTCCGATATGCAGTTTTATTTTTGACACAAATATGCATACTCAAGATCTTGCTTAAATTCAACATGTTGCAGCGGAAGCTTTTAGTTATCACCTGAGAATAAACATGCTTAAAACGTCAACATAAAGTTGGTGAGATATAGGTTTAATGCCGGCAGCGTTATGAATATAGACCACAAGATTTCATATATAAACGTTTTAATAAAAATATTCTAAGTTGTTGAGCACTTGATAACCATACTTAACATTTAATCAACGTCGCATATTCCCTTAATTATGAAATCTTACTACACCGTACCAAGTGTAGTCACCGAAACGAAGTACTGTGCAACCGTTGAATACTGGTCGTCCAGTCCGGTTGGGGTTGTCAGGCCCGATAGATCTATCAACAGGATTCGAGTTTACAATACTGCATGTAAATAGTAGTTACCAAGTTACAGGGAGATATGCCAGTGGTACAACTCAACGTAGAATATATAATTTTAATCACTTGTGTCCATAACGTAAATCATAAAATGCATGTATTCTCATCCCGAAATATTTAGAGTTTAAAAGTGGGACTACATACTCACCTTTTCCTTGAAGGTATTTAACTCGACTTGGTCTCCGATAGATATCACGAACCTAACCATATATATAATATATCAACATATTTTCTTTTCAAGTAATCGTTACATATATATATATATACTTATAATACTTTTAATATTTTCTTAGTCCGTAGTTAGCAGTCTGTTGTTAATGGTCCACAATTAGTTGCTCAATAAAATAAATAAAGACCCCATCGTATTCGTATTGATCAGAATTAATCTCGACCCATGGTACCATGTTGTCAAATGACGTGTTGTGTACATAAAGTACCGTGTTGTCAGATGACGTGTTACGTACAATCATGAGGTCTTATGATTAATCTTCTCGTGTTGTTTACGGGTGGTCCTGAAATATATAAAATCAAATCATAAGTAAATATATATTAAATATTATGTTAATTAGCCAAGATATGATTAATCCGATTTTGTCATAATATGATATATTACAGGTTTTGAAGTGTTTTAAAAATCAAATTAGAAGGATCTATTTAGTTTGCGAACAGGTTTGAAATCATTCAAACTATGTTCTTGTTGTTAAAAATTTTATAACACAAAATAAGATAGCTATATAAATATGAATCGAATAAGATTATGAATAAGGTTACTACCTCAAGTTACTTGGATAAAGCTACTGGAAAAGATAGAAAATAATCTTGATCAAACTTTCTTATGATGATTATAGGTTGTTCATGAAGCTAGTTCTTCGTGAGTATTTGCTGAGATTGTGAAGACTTAGAGTTCCTAAGAGTGTGTTTTTGGTTAGAGAAATATGGTTGTAAGAATGGAATAAAAAACCAAGGTGATGGTGATACTTATAGGACAGTCTGGTTGTTGAGGGAACAAGGACAAATTATTGTGTTGAATTTTTGAGTAATAATGTATGCTAGCTTACAAATAAGATTTCCTCTTATCTAGGGCAGATTTAAGGCTGATAAGGATATTAATTTGATGTGTATTTACCAATAGTAAATACGTATAGATGATGGGTATGATACGGTAAAAGAAGCTCAAAATCGGGCTTTTATTTTGGGTCCAACCGGGCCAAAAATAAAATTTTAAGACATTTTTAATAAAGCAATGTTAGCCCAAAGCTGACCTGGCAGCTCGACCCCAGCCAGGGGCTCTGCCCCTTGGACCCCGCCAGGGGTTGCCACCCCCGAACCCCCGTCATAATCAAGATAAGTTCAAACAAGTGTGCACTCCACACTTCCCCAAACTTGTTCGATATTTATCAAGATTATTTTGGTTACAAATTAATCCCATTACACTTAAATCATATTGGTGACATAAATCACAACACATTATAGATTGTAAGTATATATGTCAAAGAACGTTACATATAGTTATCGTTTTGAAAACTTAAGTTAGTGGTCTCAAAGTATACTTATAACTCATTGTTGTTAGTTCACAATGAAATGTTAAACCATCCTTAAATCATGTTAAATATGTATAGATATGTACATATACATAATCATATAATTATCGTGTGTTATATAGTTCGTGATATCATCGGTCAAATTGGACGGTCAAACGTTGTGTAAAACTTTTTTTTTTAAAAAATATAAGTCTCAACAGTTTGGATTGCTTATTATGTTGATAAAGTTTAATTTATTTAAATATTAATCTCATAAGTATAGAACGATCGGAAAAATTCCGGGTCGTTACAGTACCTACCCGTTAAATAAATTTCGTCCCGAAATTTTAAAATTGTACCTATTTTGCGTTCTCGGGAAACAAATGTGGGTACTTTTGTTTCATCTGATCCTCTTGTTCCCAAGTAAACTCGGGACCCCTTCGAGCATTCCAACGAACCTTAACGATTGGTATGTTGCTCTGCTTGAGTTGTTTAACTTCACGGTCCATGATTTCGACTGGTTCTTCTATGAATTGTAGTTTCTCGTCGACTTGGATTTCTTTAAGAGGAATGGTGAGGTCTTCCTTTGCAAGACACTTCTTAAGGTTTGAAACGTGAAATGTATTATGTACTCCGGCGAGTTGTTGTGGTAATTCGAGTCGATAAGCTACCGGTCCAATGCGTTCGATGATCTTGAACTGGCCTACATACCTTGGGTTCAGTTTACCTCTTTTTCCAAAACGTATTACACCTTTCCAAGGTGACACCTTTAACATAACCATGTCACCGATCTGAAACTCTAATGGTTTCCTTCGGACATCGGCGTAGCTCTTTTGGCGACTACGGGCTGTTTTCAATCTCTCCTTGATTTGCACTATCTTCTCAGTAGTTTCATGGATGATCTCGGGTCCAGTTAATTGTCGATCTCCTACTTCGTTCCAACAGATAGGGGATCTACACTTCCTTCCATACAGTGCTTCGAATGGTGCAGCTTTAATGCTCGCATGATAACTATTATTATACGAGAATTCTGCTAATGGTAGATATTTATCGCATCCGTTTCCAAAATCGACCACACATGCCCTAAGCATGTCTTCAAGTGTCTGAATTGTTCTTTCACTCTGCCCGTCAGTTTGCGGATGATATGCGGTACTCATATCCAAACGAGTTCCTAGGGCTTCCTGTAGTGATTGCCAGAACTTTGATGTAAATCTACTATCACGATCGGATATAATGGAAATAGGTATTCCATGACTTGAAACAATTCCCTTTATGTACAGTCGTAATAGTTTCTCCATTCTATCCGTTTCCTTTATAGGCAAGAAATGTGCAGATTTGGTGAGTCGATCAACTATTACCCAAATGGTGTCATAACCCCAGGCAGTCTTAGGTAACTTTGTGATGAAATCCATGGTAACACCATCCCATTTCCATTCTGGGATTTCTGGTTGTTGAAGTAACCCTGACGGCTTCTGGTGTTCTGCTTTAACTTTAGAACAAGTTAAACATTCCCCAACATACGTTGCAACGTCTGTCTTTAAATTAGGCCACCAATAATGCGTCTTAAGATCTTGGTACATCTTTCCAACTCCAGGATGTATCGAGTATCTTGTCTTGTGCGCCTCATTCAATATCAACTTCCTTAATCCACCCAACTTCGGTACCCAAATACGGTTTGCAAAATATCGAATTCCGTCTTCCCTTATAACGATTTGCTTCGCATACTTCTTCATTATTTCATTTCCTATGTTTTCTTTAGTAAGAGCTTCTCGTTGAGCCTCTTTGATTTGTGAGTTGAGATTCATGCGAATTTTTATGTTCATCGCTCGTACTCGAATTAGTTCTCGTTCCTTTCTGCTTAAAGCGTCGGCCACTACATTCGCTTTCCCGGGATGATAGCGAATCTCACAATCGTAGTCGTTTATCAGCTCGACCCACCTACGTTGCCTCATGTTCAGTTGTTTCTGATCGAAAATATGTTGAAGGCTTTTATGATCAGTAAACACAGTGCATTTAACCCCATATAAATAGTGTCTCCATATCTTCAATGCAAACACTACTGCTCCCAATTCTAAATCATGCGTTGTATAATTCCGCTCGTGAATCTTCAATTGTCGAGATGCGTATGCTATAACTTTCTTCCGTTGCATAAGGACGCAACCAAAACCTTGTCGCGAAGCGTCACAATATATCTCAAAATCATCGTTCCCTTCAGGTAACGATAAAATAGGTGCTGTAGTCAACTTCTTCTTCAGTAATTGAAATGCACTTTCCTGCTCAGAAGTCCATTCGTACTTCTTCCCTTTTTGCGTTAACGCTGTTAATGGTTTAGCTATTCGGGAAAAATCTTGAATAAACCTTTTATAATAACCAGCTAACCCCAAAAATTGACGTATCTGCGTTGGTGTCTTAGGAGTCTCCCATTTTTCAATGGCCTCAATTTTAGCTAGATCAACCTGAATTCCTTTGCTACTAACAACGTGGCCAAGAAATTGCACTTCTTTCAACCAAAATGCACACTTAGAAAATTTGGCGTATAACTGTTCTTTTCTTAACAATTCTAATACCAACCTTAAATGCTGCTCATGCTCTTGTTCACTCTTGGAATAGATAAGAATATCGTCAATGAAAACGATAACAAACTTATCTAAATACGGACTACAAACTCGATTCATGAGGTCCATGAATACAGCTGGCGCATTAGTCAACCCAAACGGCATAACCAAAAATTCGTAATGACCGTAGCGTGTCCGAAAAGTAGTTTTTGGAATGTCTTCTTCTTTGACACGTAATTGATGATAGCCCGATCTTAAGTCGATTTTCGAGTACACACATGATCCTTGCAGTTGATCAAATAAGTCATCAATTCTCGGTAGTGGATACCGATTCTTGATAGTTAACTTATTTAATTCACGATAATCTATACACATCCTAAAAGATCCGTCTTTCTTCTTGACGAATAAAATCGGAGCTCCCCACGGTGAAGTACTTGGTCGTATGAATCCTCGGTCCAGTAATACTTTTAACTGACTCTGAAGTTCTTTTAACTCAGACGGTGCAAGTCTATATGGAGCACGAGCCACTGGTGCAGCTCCTGGTACTAGATCTATTTGAAATTCTACAGATCTAAATGGAGGTAATCCCGGCAACTCTTCCGGAAAGACTTCAGGAAAATCTCTTGCCATAGGCATGCCATTGATGCTCTTCACTTTTTCCTTCGTTTCGACTTTATTAACATGTGCTAAGATAGCATAACACCCTTTCTTCAAGCACTTTTGAGCTTTCAAACAACTAATGAGTTTTAGCTTTGAGTTACCCTTCTCTCCATAAATCATTACTGGAGTTTTATCCTTACGAGGAATGCGAATTGCCTTCTTGGCACACACAACTTCAGCTCTTATTTTGGACATCCAGTCCATGCCGACTATTACATCAAAACTTCCTAATTCTATGTGTAGCGACCCGACCAAATCGTCATTGACGGCGCCGTCTACTTAGGTCCCGTTACGTGGTCATAAGTCTTTAAAACAACGTTTGACCAAAAGATATGTCGCATTTATTTCAAATGTAAAGGTTGTTCAAGTTTACAAGAATTGTTCCACCACAAGTTACGATACAAAGTTTTAAGTACAATTGAAACTTATGCGACACAATTTAAAAGTATGCAAAAGACGCTCCATGTATGCATATATACTCGACATCCCATGCAAGTATCAAAATAATGAGCGGAAGCATGTATCATGTATCGTTCAAGGACCTGAGAAAAACATAGAAATCTGTCAACGAAAACGTTGGTGAAATCATAGGTTTAAGTAAGTAAGTACAAGTGAACCACAAGATTTGCATCAATGAATTAATAGTAATACATTCCAAAAGTTTGTTTCACGAGCACCCAATTATCAATGCTTAACATTTCCTTCCATTGAACCCCATCACTTAGTGCTAGAACATACACTATTTCTCGAAAATATATTTCATTCGTAAACGGTAGCGAACCGTTTGAATGAGGGTTTGTCAAACCCATATGGATCCATACAACATAAGTTCTCGCTTACACCCGGCAAGTGTAACTAATGATAATCGAATTGAGGATTTTTGTTCTAAACTCGTATGTAGAATGTTTGTTTTCCTGTACTTGTGTTCACTTAGTAAAGAAATGTTTATGTTTTCTCATCCCAAATGTAAGTTCAAAAAGAGTAAAAGTGGGACTATGATCTCACCTTGAGTGCACGAGTAGTAAAGTACTTCGACAAGTAAACGTGTGCAAAGAACAGTGCTAGTCTTGACCTAAACAATAGGTTTGTATCAATAACGGTAAACACGATAGGTCAAGGATGTTCAATTAGTCCTATGGCTCGTTAAGACTCGATCATAATAGCATGTGAATCAAATTGTCATGTTTCATGCAAGGTACAAGTATAAAAACATGTTAGAACGATTGCACAAATATTTGGTTAAGTTTGATTAAAAGTCAAACTTTGGTCGGTCAAAGTCAACGAAAGTCAACACGTTCGGGTCGGGTTCCGAACTATTTTTCTGAGGTTTTTAATCATATATGAACATGTTAGAACAAGTTTCATGTGAATCGGAGGTCCGTAGTATGCCAAACATTTTCCATAAAATGGACACCGGAGACAGAAGCTGGGCACGGCTTATGCCGCGCCGCGGCACCCTTCTGTCGCGCCGCGACAATAGGCGGGTGCTGGTGCCTGGTCTGTTTCACTTGTCCAACTTGATCCAAACTTCAAATAAGCATAAAACGCAAACCACAAACACTTAGGACTCGCACCTTATATCGTTGGAAAGCTCTTTTGACATAGAATGCAAATAAACACAATTTAACAATCAAAAACCTCATTTGTAACAACCGAGTTTTCCAACCAAGTGATCATTCAATGCCCACATTAATGCTTCAAACTCACCAATGCACATTTAATGATTTGGGCATTCAATGCATACATGTGACATGCCATTTTGTAGGTAATGGAGCATACAATACAACTAACAACTTACTAACAACAATTCATGGCAATCAACGCATCAAATAATCACTTCAAGTTCTTCAAACCCTAACTCAATTCCACCAAAAATCAATAATCAAGCTCATGAAGTTTTCTAAGGCAACCTACACATCAAATTGAAGCTAGTGATGCTAGTAACACAATTAAAACATCAACTTTCAACATCTAACAACATATGATCATCCAAAATTCAAGAACAACACACCAAAATTCAAGTTCATGCTAGTTACACTAAAACAACGAGATCGAGCATATAAATCATATATTCATGTTAGACTTGAGCCATAGACACTAATTAACACTTTTATAAGTTAAAAACATCAAGAACACAAAATCTAGTGATTTTAGAAAGTTACCCAAATGAGATGAAGTTGGTACCAAAATGAAGAGGATGAAGAGAGGATCACGAATATGTAATTTATTTGGTTGCTAGCTCCCTAATCCGGATTTAGATGATGAATGAATGAGAAAGGAAATTGGGTGTGTTCTTGCTAGAGAGAAAGAGAGAGAGATGGAGATGATAATGAATGGGTGAAAGGGGTTTGACCCTTTGACCTAGTCAAGGGTTTGATCCCTTGTCAAGTTTAGTCCCTCAACTTTCGTTCGGGTGCGGGAATTACCTAAACGAGATAATTTAAAACGCGTATCAACGGGAGATGTTATAAACATATAACGGAGTTTAAATTAGTATAACGGAAAAGTAAATGGAAAAAGGCGGGATGTTACATTACCTACTCCTTAAAAGAAATTTCGTCCCGAAATTTAAGTAGGCGTAGTAGTCGTTGTTTCTTCCTCGAGATCTTGCGTTTCCGAATTCACGAATAGATGAGGATACTTCCTTTGCATTTGATCTTGTCTTTCCCAAGTAAACTCGGGTCCTCTTTTGGCATCCCAACGAACCTTGACAATCGGGATTCGGCTTTGTTTCAATGTCTTGACGGAGGTGTCCACAATTTCAACCGGTTCCTCCACAAAATGAAGTTTGTCATCAATAGTAAGTTCCTCGAGAGGGATGACGATATCGGGTTCGGCAAGACACTTTTTCAAGTTAGATACATGGAAGGTAGGATGAACGGAACTCAGTTGAGGCGGAAGATCTAAACGATAAGCAACGGTTCCAATACGCTCCAAGATTTCGAAAGGACCAATATACCGCGGATTTAGCTTCCCGCGTTTCCCAAAACGGATTACACCCTTCCAAGGTGCGACTTTTAACATTACTCGGTCACCGACTTGAAATTCAAGATCGTTGCGTCGTTTGTCGGTATAGCTCTTTTGACGACTTCGGGCCGTCCTAAGCCTATCTCGGATTTGAACGATTTTCTCGGTGGTTTCGTGAATGAGTTCGGGTCCGGTGATTTGCACGTCGCCTACCTCGGCCCAACAAAGAGGTGAACGACATTTGCGGCCATATAGTGCTTCAAAAGGTGCGGCTTTAATACTCGCGTGATAACTATTGTTATAAGAGAACTCGGCGAGAGGTAAGTGCTTGTCCCAAGCTTTTCCGAAATCAACCACGCAAGCTCGTAACATGTCTTCTAAGGTTTGAATTGTACGTTCGCTTTGTCCATCGGTTTGAGGATGATATGCGGTGCTCATGTCTAAACGCGTTCCCAACGCTTCTTGCAATGTACGCCAAAATCTAGAAACGAAACGGCCATCTCGGTCGGAGATAATCGATAAAGGTACACCGTGTCGGGCTACGATCTCCTTAATGTAAAGTTGTGCAAGTTTCTCCATTTTGTCCGTTTCTTTCATGGCAAGGAAGTGTGCGGATTTGGTGAGACGGTCAACAATAACCCAAATGGTATCATAACCGCCCGTCGTTTTTGGTAGTTTGGTGATAAAATCCATCGTTATCCTTTCCCACTTCCATTGCGGGATCTCGGGTTGTTGAAGTAGTCCGGACGGTCTTTGGTGTTCGGCTTTGACTTTGGAACATGTCAAACACTTGGAAACATAAGTAGCTACGTCCCTTTTGATGTTCGGCCACCAATATAGTTGTTTAAGGTCGTGGTACATCTTATTGGCACCGGGGTGAATCGAGTATCGTGACTTATGGGCTTCATCTAAAATAAGGCTTCGTAGATCCCCATAACTAGGCACCCAAATTCTTCTGGCGAAATATCGGAGTCCGGTTTCTTTAACTTCGAATCGAGAGGTGAGGACGTTCAAGTGTTCGAGAGAGATGTTTTCATCCTTGAGAGCCTCATCTTGGGCTACCCGAATTTGGCTATTAAGGTTGGTGTGAATGGTGATGTTTAAAGCTCGGACACGGAGAGGCACCGCTCTTTCTTTTCGACTTAAGGCATTGGCTACTACATTTGCCTTCCCGGGATGGTAACGAAGCTCGCAATCGTAATCGTTTAAGGTTTCAATCCACCTTCGTTGTCTCATGTTTAGTTGCTTTTGATCGAAAATGTGTTGAAGGCTTTTGTGATCGGTGAAGATAGTACTCTTGGTTCCATAAAGATAGTGTCTCCACATTTTAAGTGCAAAGACAACGGCTCCGAGTTCGAGATCATGTGTCGTATAGTTTCGTTCATGAATTTTGAGTTGTCGAGAAGCATAAGCAATGACTTTCGTTCGTTGCATCAATACACACCCAAAACCATGTTTTGAGGCATCGCAATATACAACAAAGTCATCATTGCCTTCGGGAAGTGACAAGATAGGAGCGGTGGTTAGCTTCGTTTTCAAGATTTGGAATGCGGATTCATGTTCGGTCGCCCAAATAAATTTCTTTCCCTTGTGAGTCAATGCGGTTAGAGGACGTGCAACCAAAGAGAAATTTTCGATGAATCTACGATAGTACCCGGCGAGACCCAAAAATTGAAGAATGTGAGTAGGAGTAGTAGGAGTCTCCCATTTGCTAATGGCTTCGATTTTCGTTGGATCGACTTTAATACCTTGGTCACTTACAACATGACCAAGAAATTGAACTTCCTTTAACCAAAATTCACACTTGGAGAATTTGGCATAGAGTTGTTCTTGTCTTAAAAGTTCAAGCACAAGTCGGAGATGTTGTTCGTGCTCTTCTTCATTTTTAGAATAGATCAATATATCATCGATGAACACAATAACGAATTTATCGAGATACGGTTTGCACACGCGGTTCATAAGATCCATGAACACCGCCGGTGCATTAGTGAGACCAAATGGCATGACAAGGAATTCATAACTACCGTAACGAGTCCGGAAAGCGGTTTTGGAGACATCTTCCCCCTTAACCCTTAATTGATGATAACCCGAGCGGAGATCGATTTTCGAATATACACAAGACCCTTGTAGTTGATCAAAGAGGTCATCGATGCGAGGAAGAGGATATCGGTTCTTAACCGTCAATTTATTTAGTTCACGATAATCAATGCACATTCGTAGGGATCCGTCTTTCTTTTTAACAAACAAAATCGGAGCGCCCCAAGGTGAATGGCTAGGTTGGATAAAACCACGATCAAGTAGTTCTTGGATTTGACTTTGCAATTCTTGCATTTCGGATGGAGCGAGTCTATATGGTGCACGTGCTACGGGTGCGGCTCCCGGAATAAGATCGATTTGGAATTCAACCGGTCGATGAGGCGGAAGACCCGGCAATTCGTCGGGAAATACATCGGAATAGTCACTAACAATTGGCACATCATCGATGTGCTTCTCATCGGACTCGACTTTCTTAACGTGGGCAAGGATCGCAAAACAACCCTTACGGAGTAGTTTTCTAACTTTAAGGCACGAAACGAGGTTGAGTCTGGTGCAACTCTTATCGCCATAAACAATCAAAGGTTCACCATTCTCGATAGGAATTCGGATTGCGTTAAGATCACAAAGAATGTGAGATTTCGTTTTGACTAACCAATTCATACCGATTATTACATCAAAGCTTCCTAATTCCATGGGTATCAAGTCAATTACAAATTCCCTACCCAAAATGTTTAACGTACACCCCCGGTAATATGTGTCGGCACTTAATAGTTTTCCGTTAGCTACTTCAATGGTATAAGTGGTATCTAATGGAAGAGGTGGAGTGCTAAAAGAATGAGTCAAAGTCTTGGATACAAAGCATTTATCGGCACCTGAATCGAATAAGCAAGAGACATAAGAATGGTTGAGAAGAAACGTACCCGTGACTAGTTCAGTGTCATCCCGGGCTTCCTCGGTGTTGATGTTGAAAGCTCGGCCGCGCGTATTGGGGTTATCTTTATTCTTTGGGCATGCATTTCTATAATGACCCGTTTGGCCACATTCGTAACAAGTGCCCGTCTTTGGTGCATTGGGCCACTTTCGAGCAACGGGAGTGGCACTTTTACAATCGTTGGCCTTATGACCAACTCCTTGGCACCGGTGGCAAATTAACTTGCCACATTCACCAAAGTGATGTTTGTTGCATTTGTTGCAAAGAGGTAGGTTCCCGGCATAACCCCTCTTGCCGTCGGAAGTGAAAGATTTCTTGGCAAAGTTGTTGTTGCTTGATTGGGAGGGTTCCCACTTTCTTTTGTTGCCGCCCGATTTATCCTCGGTCTTAGGTGCCGGAACTACGATTTCGTCAACCGTTTCAATTAGTTGGCGAGCCATGTTCATAGCGGCTTGATGAGTAGTGGGTTTGGATGACATCACCCCTTGTTTGATGCTTTTTGGAAGACCGAGCATGTAGAGCTCAATCCTTTGAGATTCGGGGTTAACAAGATTAGGACACATCAAGGATAGTTCGGCGAAGCGTTGATTATAAGCTTTAAGATCGTTTCCGACCGCTTTCAAAGCTCTTAGTTCTTCCTCAAGCTTTCGGGTTTCTTCACGCGGAAAATATTCAACAATCATCTTTTCCTTTAGATCGGCCCAAGAGAGGGCATGAGCTTCATCGGTACCCACCGATTGAACATAGGTGTTCCACCATGTTAGAGCAATTCCGGAGAAAGTGTGAGTGGAGTATTTGACCTTGTCTTGGTCCCGACAACCGCTTATGCTAAAGACGGCTTCCGTTTGCTCAAACCATCGGGTGAGCACGACCGGTCCCCCGGTTCCATCAAAAGTGTGAGGTTTGCACCCCATGAAAGCTTTATAGGAGCATCCCTCGTTTGAGTTTCCGGCTCCATTGTTGTTGTTGTTGTTGTGGTTGTTATTATTATTGTTGTTGGATGAGTGACCGGCCATGGCCGCATCTACGGCGGTGGCTATCATCCGTTCGAGAGATTGTTCGGGAGTTTCATTGCGGCGTACACGACGAGGAGCCATTGTTCCTTCAAGACACAAGAATATCATTGATTAGTATTCTCAATAATACTAACCGTGATATAGAATAAAGATAAAGAGAAGTTTTTCCTCGACTCGCCTTAAATTCTTTATGCCATAATGTCGGAATGTTCATATGAGTCACCGTAATATAATCCCTGAAATTATATTACCCTGATTCATATGTGCATTCGACATTATTCTATAAAGTCAAGGTGGCGTGTCAATCAAATTAAACAACGTGAGATTAAGATGAACTAAGAGTAGATATGAGTAGAAGCGTTCGAGTATAAATGCACAAGTAGTCAAGTAATTCCTACTTCAAGTCTATATGCCGGTTGTAGTCTAGACTCATCAATGTACCCTATGACTCGGGGTTGACACTAATGAACTCTAAATCCCTACAACCAACGCTCTGATACCATCTGTAGCGACCCGACCAAATCGTCATTGACGGCGCCGTCTACTTAGGTCCCGTTACGTGGTCATAAGTCTTTAAAACAACGTTTGACCAAAAGATATGTCGCATTTATTTCAAATGTAAAGGTTGTTCAAGTTTACAAGAATTGTTCCACCACAAGTTACGATACAAAGTTTTAAGTACAATTGAAACTTATGCGACACAATTTAAAAGTATCCAAAAGACGCTCCATGTATGCATATATACTCGACATCCCATGCAAGTATCAAAATAATGAGCGGAAGCATGTATCATGTATCGTTCAAGGACCTGAGAAAAACATAGAAATCTGTCAACGAAAAAGTTGGTGAAATCATAGGTTTAAGTAAGTAAGTACAAGTGAACCACAAGATTTGCATCAATGAATTAATAGTAATACATTCCAAAAGTTTGTTTCACGAGCACCCAATTATCAATGCTTAACATTTCCTTCCATTGAACCCCATCACTTAGTGCTAGAACATACACTGTTTCTCGAAAATATATTTCATTCGTAAACGGTAGCGAACCGTTTGAATGAGGGTTTGTCAAACCCATATGGATCCATACAACATAAGTTCTCGCTTACACCCGGCAAGTGTAACTAATGATAATCGAATTGAGGATTTTTGTTCTAAACTCGTATGTAGAATGTTTGTTTTCCTGTACTTGTGTTCACTTAGTAAAGAAATGTTTATGTTTTCTCATCCCAAATGTAAGTTCAAAAAGAGTAAAAGTGGGACTATGATCTCACCTTGAGTGCACGAGTAGTAAAGTACTTCGACAAGTAAACGTGTGCAAAGAACAGTGCTAGTCTTGACCTAAACAATAGGTTTGTATCAATAACGGTAAACACGATAGGTCAAGGATGTTCAATTAGTCCTATGGCTCGTTAAGACTCGATCATAATAGCATGTGAATCAAATTGTCATGTTTCATGCAAGGTACAAGTATAAAAACATGTTAGAACGATTGCACAAATATTTGGTTAAGTTTGATTAAAAGTCAAACTTTGGTCGGTCAAAGTCAACGAAAGTCAACACGTTCGGGTCGGGTTCCGAACTATTTTTCTGAGGTTTTTAATCATATATGAACATGTTAGAACAAGTTTCATGTGAATCGGAGGTCCGTAGTATGCCAAACATTTTCCATAAAATGGACACCGGAGACAGAAGCTGGGCACGGCTTATGCCGCGCCGCGGCACCCTTCTGTCGCGCCGCGACAATAGGCGGGTGCTGGTGCCTGGTCTGTTTCACTTGTCCAACTTGATCCAAACTTCAAATAAGCATAAAACGCAAACCACAAACACTTAGGACTCACACCTTATATCGTTGGAAAGCTCTTTTGACATAGAATGCAACTAAACACAATTTAACAATCAAAAACCTCATTTATAACAACCGAGTTTTCCAACCAAGTGATCATTCAATGCCCACATTAATGCTTCAAACTCACCAATGCACATTTAATGATTTGGGCATTCAATGCATACATGTGACATGCCATTTTGTAGGTAATGGAGCATACAATACAACTAACAACTTACTAACAACAATTCATGGCAATCAACGCATCAAATAATCACTTCAAGTTCTTCAAACCCTAACTCAATTCCACCAAAAATCAATAATCAAGCTCATGAAGTTTTCTAAGGCAACCTACACATCAAATTGAAGCTAGTGATGCTAGTAACACAATTAAAACATCAACTTTCAACATCTAACAACATATGATCATCCAAAATTCAAGAACAACACACCAAAATTCAAGTTCATGCTAGTTACACTAAAACAACGAGATCGAGCATATAAATCATATATTCATGTTAGACTTGAGCCATAGACACTAATTAACACTTTTATAAGTTAAAAACATCAAGAACACAAAATCTAGTGATTTTAGAAAGTTACCCAAATGAGATGAAGTTGGTACCAAAATGAAGAGGATGAAGAGAGGATCACGAATATGTAATTTATTTGGTTGCTAGCTCCCTAATCCGGATTTAGATGATGAATGAATGAGAAAGGAAATTGGGTGTGTTCTTGCTAGAGAGAAAGAGAGAGAGATGGAGATGATAATGAATGGGTGAAAGGGGTTTGACCCTTTGACCTAGTCAAGGGTTTGATCCCTTGTCAAGTTTAGTCCCTCAACTTTCGTTCGGGTGCGGGAATTACCTAAACGAGATAATTTAAAACGCGTATCAACGGGAGATGTTATAAACATATAACGGAGTTTAAATTAGTATAACGGAAAAGTAAATGGAAAAAGGCGGGATGTTACACTATGGGTATCAAATCAATCTTAAATATTTCTCCGGCTAAATTTATTTTAAATCACGGCAAATTTTATCGGCTTTAATTAGTTTACCATTAGCTAACTCAATCATGTACTTAGCATCTAGAGGTAATGATGAATAATTCAATTTAGCGTAAAAGTCTCTACTCACGTAACTTCTATCGGCACCAGTATCAAATATAATAGATGCGGATAAGTTATTAATGGTAAACGTACCCGTAACAAGCTCCGGGTCTTCACACGCCTCTCTAGCATTAATTACAAATGCTCTTCCACGTGCAGATCCATTATTCTTCTCTGGATTCGGACACTGGCTCTTATAATGAACCTGTTTCCCACACCCATAACAGGTAACAGTAGCCAAGGTAGTTCTATTTGCATTGGTGGCAGGAGTCTTGGTACCGTTTGTATTTGTAGCGGGAACCCTACAATCTTCAGCAAGATGACCTTTTCGATTACAATTGTTGCACACCACATTACAATAACCAGAGTGATGTTTGTGGCATCTGTTACATAAAGGATTTCGTCCTTTGTAACCTGAGTTTGAACCGCTACCCGCACCTTGTGTGGTTTCTTGTTTCTTGTTGGATTGTTGATGATTACCTTCCCACTTTCTTTTGTTTCCCGATGTCTTGACATCGGTGTTCTTATCCAGAATAATCTGGTCCATTAATTCGTTCGCCATGGTGATAGCTTCATGAATAGTCTTGGGTTTGCATGCTGTAACATTTGCCTTGACCTTTTTAGGCAAACCGTCTTTGTACAGTTCAATCTTTCGTTCTTCGGTTGGTACCAATTCGGGACATAGCAAAGCTAATTCCATGAATCGCTGATTGTAGGTGGTGAGTTCAGTACCAACAGCTTTCAGGCTTCGTAATTCAGCTTCCAACTTCCTAACCTCGTTCCTTGGACAATATTCGTTGATTAGCATTGTTTTGAATTCTTCCCAAGGAGTATCATAAGCTACATTTCCTCCTACGGCCTTCACATAGTTTTTCCACCACGTGAGTGCACTATCTTGTAGGGTGCACGATGCATACTTGGTCATGTCCTTCTCAATACAACTACTGATTTTAAACACAGACTCAATCTTTTCGATCCACTGGGTTAAACCGACCAGTCCTTCTGTTCCACTGAATGATGAGGGCTTGCAACCTTGAAAAGTTTTGTAAGTGCACCCCACACGAGGATTTGGGTTAACTGCAGCACCTCTTGCAGCCTCGACCCATAACATTCTGTCGTTCACTCGCTGATTGATGAGTTCCGGGATTTCTTGTTCCTTCATTCGGTTCAATCGCGCCATAATCTTCAATAAGAATGAAAAAATAATTATTCACATGGAATATTATAGATGTAGTATGTATTTACAGTACATCGTAGCTTATTAATAATATGAACCAGTTATTATTATAAAAGCCTTTTCTTCTTATTAGCGTTTTATAATTATATCTAGGGTAGTACCTACCCATTAAAGTTCATACTTAATAGCTTAGTACGAAAATCAATTACTACCACCCAAATAATACTTAACCATGGAAAATTATTGCATTTCACACTTCACTATTTTACATATGCTTATCTTACATCAAACATTAAGCAAACCACACTAGTAATATTATACAAAACATTATATGATCACATGGTTTAAAACAACAGCGCATCATTTAACCCAAAGCGTTTGTGTTCAAAGAAATCGCTTAAAGGTTATCCTGGTTGTCTCCCTGCGTTTTGGCTGAGGAACCGAAGAACTGGATGTCGGGATAGAACTAATAGGAATAGCGGGAATAGGTGTGGAAGTATCTGGTGGAGTTGGTGCCACAACAACCTCTCTAGACTCGAGATTTAGATTTTCCATTTCAGTAGCCTTTCGTTTCTTTCCTCGTTCGAACTTGTCTTTCGTAATTTCCTGTATTTCTTCCTCCTCAGGATCACTTTCCGGTTCCTCTTCAATTGATTCATCCGGAACTTGAGAGTCTTCCCCAAAGGTGTCGTTTTCATCATCGGATAGATTAATGACTGGAACACCATCTGAAGAGTCTGGTTCAGAGTCGCTGAATGTGATAATAAGTTCTAAGCCAGACATCTATCACATAACAACTAGCACGTTAATACCACATAATATTTACATATTAATCTTTAACCAACAAGGATAAGCAATAGTTTTTGAAATCAAACACGGTCAAAGTCTAGACTCACTAATGCATCCTAACAAAATCGATAAGACACACTAATGCAAATTCTCTGGTTCTCTAAGACCAACGCTCTGATACCACATGTCATAACCCGACCTTAACCATAAGGACGAATACAATAACATATGATTTCATCACGAGGTATTGACCTCTATATGCGACGTTTTTCAAAAACTGCATTCGTTTTTACAATACAAACCATAGCTTTTATTACATATACAAGGTTTAAACAACATAATAATGATTATCGTTTAGCGATAATCTTAGTCTTACAAACTTTACATGTGATAATAACAATACGACTTCCAACATATTTTACATTACAAATCCTCCGATATGCAGTTTTATTTTTGACACAAATATGCATACTCAAGATCTTGCTTAAATTCAACATGTTGCAGCGGAAGCTTTTAGTTATCACCTGAGAATAAACATGCTTAAAACGTCAATATAAAGTTGGTGAGATATAGGTTTAATGCCGGCAGCGTTATGAATATAGACCACAAGATTTCATATATAAACGTTTTAATCAATGTCGCATATTCCCTTAATTATGAAATCTTACTACACTGTACCAAGTGTAGTCACCGAAACGAAGTACTGTGCAACCGTTGAATACTGGTCGTCCAGTCCGGTTGGGGTTGTCAGCCCCGATAGATCTATCAACAGGATTCGCGTTTACAATACCGCATGTAAATAGTAGTTACCAAGTTACAGGGAGATATGCCAGTGGTACAACTCAACGTAGAATATATAATTTTAATCACTTGTGTCCATAACGTAAATCATAAAATGCATGTATTCTCATCCCGAAATATTTAGAGTTTAAAAGTGGGACTACATACTCACCTTTTCCTTGAAGGTATTTAACTCGACTTGGTCTCCGATAGATATCACGAACCTAACCATATATATAATATATCAACATATTTTCTTTTCAAGTAATCGTTACATATATATATACTTATAATACTTTTAATATTTTCTTAGTCCGTAGTTAGCAGTCTGTTGTTAATGGTCCACAATTAGTTGCTCAATAAAATAAATAAAGACCCCATCGTATTCGTATTGATCAGAATTAATCTCGACCCATGGTACCATGTTGTCAAATGACGTGTTGCGTACATAAAGTACCGTGTTGTCAGATGACGTGTTGCGTACAATCATGAGGTCTTATGATTAATCTTCTCGTGTTGTTTACGGGTGGTCCTGAAATATATAAAATCTAATCATAAGTAAATATATATTAAATATTATGTTAATTAGCCAAGATATGATTAATCCGATTTTGTCATAATATGATATATTACAGGTTTTGAAGTGTTTTAAAAATCAAATTAGAAGGATCTATTTAGTTTGCGAACATGTTTGAAATCATTCAAACTATGTTCTTGTTGTTAAAAATTTTATAACACAAAATAAGATAGCTATATAAATATGAATCGAATAAGATTATGAATAAGGTTACTACCTCAAGTTACTTGGATAAAGCTACTGGAAAAGATAGAAAATAATCTTGATCAAACTTTCTTATGATGATTATAGGTTGTTCATGAAGCTAGTTCTTTGTGAGTATTTGCTGAGATTGTGAAGAACACTTAGAGTTCCTAAGAGTGTGTTTTTGGTTAGAGAAAGATGGTTGTAAGAATGGAATGAAAAACCAAGGTGATGGTGATACTTATAGGACAGTCTGGTTGTTGAGGGAACAAGGACAAATTATTGTGTTGAATTTTTGAGTAATAATGTATGCTAGCTTACAAATAAGATTCCCTCTTATCTAGAGAAGATCTAAGGCTGATAAGGATATTGATTTGATGTGTATTTACCAATAGTAAATACGTATAGATGATGGGTATGATACGGTAAAAGAAGCTCAAAATCGGGCTTTGATTTTGGGTCCAACCGGGCCAAAAAAAAAATTTTAAGACATTTTTAATAAAGCAATGTTAGCCCAAAAAAAAAATTTCCAAGCTGACCTGGCAGCTCGACCCCAGCCAGGGACTCTGCCCCTTGGACCCCGCCAGGGGTTGCCACCCCCGAACCCCCGTCATAATCAAGATAAGTTCAAACAAGTGTGCACTCCACACTTCCCCAAACTTGTTCGATATTTATCAAGATTATTTTGGTTACAAATTAATCCCATTACACTTAAATCATATTGGTGACATAAATCACAACACATTATAGATTGTAAGTATATATGTCAAAGAACGTTACATATAGTTATCGTTTTGAAAACTTAAGTTAGTGGTCTCAAAGTATACTTATAACTCATTGTTGTTAGTTCACAATGAAATGTTAAACCATCCTTAAATCATGTTAAATATGTATAGATATGTACATATACATAATCGTATAATTATCGTGTGTTATATAGTTCGTGATATCATCGGTCAAATTGGACGGTCAAACGTTGTGTAAAACTTTTTTTTTAAAAAAAATATAAGTCTCAACAGTTTGGATTGCTTATTATGTTGATAAGGTTTAATTTATGTAAATATTAATCTCATAAGTATAGAACGATCGGAAAAATTCCGGGTCGTTACAGTGAAATACTTCCAGATTCAGGTGTACGAGGAACTGAATCACGTGCCTTCTTGAATTTATCTTTGACCATCTTTTGAATCTTCTCTTTCCGAATGATTTGTGATAACTTTTCAGCTCTTTTAGCACGAGCAGTAAGCTTCTCAATTATACTTTGACCGATGACACACTCTTCTTTTTCTTCAAAAATCTTGGCCATGTTAGCTTTAGGTTGTTGATCATCAAGATTTAATTTGATAGACCAATCATCATCGTCTCTATGAATGACAACTTAAGCTTTATTAGGATTTTCCGCAGTTTCTACATCATTTCCTTTGTCTGAAATGTAGATTTCATGCTTTGTTGACTGACTTTGAGAACTAACACGATTATAGTTCTGATTTCTGAATGGATTCTGATTACCTTGCTTCTTCTGTTTAGTGCACTGCCTAGAGAAATGACCTAATTCTCTACAATTGTAACAAGTAACTGTATTCATATCAAAACCCAATTTTGTATCCTTGGTCAGACTGATCGGTTTCCCAGTTCTTTCCTCATAATCTTTTGCTCTTCTCACCAAATTTGCCATACCCGACATGATATCCATTCTTTCTGCTTCTTCTTTATCAAGTTGTTGATAATCTTCCGCTGTAAGATGAATATTACCCACACGACCATCAAGATAAGTATCATAAGAGTTCACAAGATTAGATAACAATGCTATATCTTCATTAATCTTCTCCTTTCCTGCTTTTCTTATGTTCTTAATCTTGAGTGCAGATAAACTTCTGTAGCAGATGGTGTAGACGATTCGGTTGTATTTGAAGTAGGCTGTGGTTGAGTATTAAGTGAACATGGTGAAATTTGTGGTGGATACGAAGGCTGTTGGATAGGTGTATTGCTGACATTCAAACCATAAATACTCTGATTGTTTGTAGCAAAAGCAGTTTGAAACGGTGCATGAGCTGATTTAGGAGGTGTATAGCCATTCGGACAATACATTTTGGTGTCTTGAACTTGTTTCGACCTCTTGACTTTGTTTAACAATTCTAACTCCTCTTCTTGAAGTCTTGCAATAAACGAGTTCACTATAGCAGTAGCAAGTTCTCCACTGGTTTTCATAGTTAAAACGAAACCATTCCATTCCAAAGGTAATGCTCCAGCTAGACAAGTAACTTTGTCTTTCTCCTCATAATTGTATTTCGTATGCCCGAGAGACATATTAAATTAACGTGGCTAATATGTTTTGATCCAAGTCGGGTCATACCCAATAACAAGCTTACCGACACCTCATTCGTATTTGATCTTAGCGATTGGATCGTTGATTAAATACGCGACACTTGGATTTCAGAAAAATGGTTTTCTAAAATAATATTACTTGATGTGTATATAAATTTTGGAATAATTTATATAATAAGAATTTAATTATTTATAGGTTAAATAATTAATTTTGTTATGTTACATTTTATAAAATTGGTTTTATGAATAAAAATGTACATAAACATTATATGGAAGTTTTATAAAATAGTTTTTATAAAATATAACTTTTATAAAACTATTTTATAATAACAAAATGAGAGTGGCATTGGAAGAAAAGTTCACTTGCCTAAGACTCCATTTAGTGGCCATTACTTCCAATGTACATGTGTATATGTTCCTTGACTCCTTTTGGAATACACATG